>NC_137462.1:22610026-23810026 GCF_964235325.1 Thermobia domestica
TGCAGCAAACAGTTGTGATCTTTTTTCACTCTCATTATGTTTAGAACATGCTTCACATAATAATACTGAATTTGGTGTATACTCATTAAATAATTGTATAACACATGTATGACTAATACTTTCACTAGTACATCCGCACTCATTAGCTTCCAGTTCAAAACAGGTAATATTTGAAACACTGTCATCATCACTTTCCGGGAGTATTTCATCATTATATCTATTATAGCGTCTAAAATAATACACATCTTCTATTTCTTGTGTTGGATATATGATTCTCACTTTATCACGTAATTCATCTGGCAAATCAGGGTCAGACGGCTGTATTAACAGTATTGGTTTCTCGTTTTCACGCTGAATTTCTTTTTCTCTAGGTGAAACATAAGCAATTTCCATGCTAGTCATTTTTCTACTCTCCGCAAAAACAAATCAAGTGTGACACATCTACTTATATACCTACAATAAAAGCATTCTATGCATTCGCCGTGTTTAATAATATGTTTCAAGGCAATGCAAAATAATTCGTTAATATAACGTCATGATGTATGTTCTATTATTTCCAAATATACTCCATAATCTTATATTCCATTATAATAAAATACATAAATGCAAAAATATATATTTGTCTTTTTGGACTTAGACGAGGAAAGAAAGTTTAAAAATAATTGAACCGTTGTGCAATAGGCAATACACCTGTTAGGTAACCCATTCATAACGTTGTTTAAATATCTGCAGCAACATGGAACTTTGAAAACTTTTCTTACTTTGATATAATCTCTTCTTCTGCGGTGATCAAAAATGGCCATGCATGATATTACGCTAATTGCTATGTAGTCTGTTCTACACAATTATTACGCAACTCCGGTTTGTTAAATCTCATGCTCAAATATTTAGTTAGTGACCGGGAAACTTTGGACTTTAGCGTCGCCGTTAGTATTTTGTAAACCTAATTCGCTAAACACACGTTAATACCCATATAGTGAGGGAGAGGCAATTTAAATTGTTCTCTGGATGACACAAAAATATACAAAATGTAACACCACAAAGGTATAAAATGCTGAGCTGTTTTCTTCTGGTTGTTACAAAAATGAAATAGAGTAATACAGAATGGTATAAAAATAGTGAGCGTGTTATAATGGTATAAGTCACACAAATTTATTCCTTCGTTTACTTGAATTACACAAAAAGGTATAGAAATTCTGAGCTTATTCCTTCGTTTGTTTGAGTAGCAGAATATGGTCTTTCTTTGTTTAAATCTGAGAAAGTGGATCGTATAAATGTGTTCGCAGAATGGGTGTGTAATGGTTATCTTTACCTAATAACTCTCTTAGAGATCATTATTGCTGGTAGACTACAATACACCTTTAAAACCTACTCTCACTCGAAAAATAAACTGCACTATTACAGACAGTGCAATACCGCTATTAATTGGAAATTCTTACACAATGTATCGTTCTTGTTATCGAAGTCTACTCCAACTAAGCATAAGGAGAAAGTGGTTTTTTTTGCCATAATGGATTATTCTGTATGTATAGCTTTATTGTGAGAAAAACCATTTGTTATTCTTTTTCACCATGCTTCCAAATACCGCGAGGTCCAACAGATAGGTATCAGGAGATACCGCAAAAAGTCCAGTTTTACCACATCGTGTAAAGCAACCAAGTAAATCCGCAATCTGGATACTTGGCCTGAACTCGCACACATGATTCCAAAACTTTAATAACTCATCCAAAGTGTCCTGCGTTCCCCCATAGCGAAAGAAAGCTATCACAGTATAACTATTACCCTTAGTTTTCATGGCAAAAAAGGTAGCTGATTGGAAAAGAGAACTGTGCGCGGTTAAACGAGTAACCAACGACAAAAAGTCTATCTTAATATCTACCTGCGATAAATGCTTAACAAATTCTACCATATACCATTTGTTATAGCGACTATTAAACAAATATCTATCCATCAAATAATTGTCTACCACATCGTTATAGTGGGCATTGTGCTCAACAAAACACGGCTTTATTCCATTATCCAACCGAAAATATCTAACTGTAGACCTAGAATAAGCGGGGCGACCATTACGTTGTACCACAGGGAAATGAAAAACTTCGGCCATTGTGATGCACACAACCAAGTATGTGTTAAAGGTTTTAGTCGTTAATACAAAATAAAGAAGCCAACAAAACTAAATATTCTACACCTTCTCGGTGGTAATAAATAGTACAAAATACTTAAATTGATACAATGGTACAACACTAAATTCCCAGCTGGTACAAAATAAAATATTCCATTCAAATTTTTTTGCCCTTTACAAAACTAAATTCCGTACATATGCCACTCAAATTCATTTATTCTTCCTTTTGACCTCTAAAATAATAATAATAATGATTTAAAATTTAATTTTCCATTTTTTCACTCTCTCCTTATCTCTACTTAATTAAAAACTATCGTTTCTACTAATACTGTATTTACCCATATGGAACTGTCTCAAAATTATCGGTTCGTTTTCTTTTACTAGATGTAGAGTTTACTGAATCGACACCCTACTAGTGGTTTCTAATGCTTGGTCCTCTTAAGTCTGCTCCAAATAAGCATAAGGAGAGAGTAGTATTTTTTGCCATAGTGGCTTAATCCGTATGTATTCGAAAATGAAAGGCGCAATAATGCCATATTGTTTTATTTTTTTTACTATGTACTAATTGATCTACTCGCAGCAGGATTAGTTAAAATGAACCTCCTTCAAATTTGTTTCTTCGTTACAAAAGGCACATAAAATGGTCTCTCTTTGCTTTTCCTCCGTTTATTTGTAGAGCACAAAAAGATAAAATAGTCTTTCTAAAAAAGCCAACAAAACCGAATGGGTCACACAAATTTATATCTTTGTATATTTTGAGTACTACAAAATTAAATAAAATGGCCCTTCCCCGTTTTCTTCTGTAGAACACCCAAATTTATTCCTTCGTTTATTTTAGTAGTACAAAAATGTACATAAATACTGAGCTATTTAAATTTTACCTTCTTCGCTTTTTTTCTGATTAGTACAAAACTGATTAGGTCACCCAAATTTATTCCTCCTTCGGTTTCCTTTTGTCGTTGGTGCTCCATTTTTGTTGGTACATGAAAAAATAGACCATCCAAATTTTATTCGTTCTTCACTTCTTTTTCTTATTTTGCTTGGTACAAAAGTGAATAGGTCACACACATTTATCTCTTCGTTTGTTTAAATAGTACAACATGGTCTAGAAATTCTGAGCTAGTTAAAAATTGATTGCTTTGTTTAATCGTGTAGCTCCTCTTTTCTGTTTGGTACAAATTCTAAGTCGGTTAAAAATGGTCTCGTTGGCACGAAAAGAAATAGGACACCCCCAATGAATGGCAGAAAAAAGTATAGAATGCTGATTCTGCAAACTGAATAGGTCACCCAAATTTATTCCTTCTTCGGTTTCTTTTTTGTCGCTGGTGCTCCATTTTGTTTGTTGGTACATAAGAAAATAGTCCATCCAGATTTTATTCGTTCTTCACTTCTTTTTCTAATTTTGCTAGGTACAAAACTAAATATTCTACCCAAATTTATTCCTTCATTTATTTGATTAATGGCCCTTCCCCCTTTTCTCCAGTTGGTACATAAGGAAATAATCCAATCAAATTTTTCTGGTTCGAACAAAACTAAACACTCCATCCAAATTTGAGTATTTCAAAATGAAATGAAATTCTGAGTTAGTTAGAAATCTCACTCAAGAGACCTTCGTTTGTTTAAATAGTACACTTCTGAGCCGGTTAAATTTATCCGATTGTTTGTTTATTTAAAATACGACGTTATTTCTCATTGGTGCAAAATTGAATAGCTCAATCAAATTCACCCCTTCGTTTGTTTAAATATTAGAACATGGTCTAGAAAAAATGGCATTTCTCATTTGTACAATATTCCTTCGTTTATCTAATTAGTCAAGAAGAGTTAAAATAGACCTTAGCACAAAAAGGCACATAAATTCTGAGGTAGTTGAAATGGCATTTCTCGTCGATAGAAAATTGAGTAGGTTCCCTTTGTTTCTTTAAATTCTCAGCTAGCTAAAATGGCATATCTTTGCTTTTTTAGTCTATCCAAATTATTTTGAATAACCCAAACAGGTACAGAAATTCTAAGCTAGTTGCAAATGAGATTTCTCGTTGGTACAAAACTCAATAGGGCACTCAAATTTATTCCTCCTTCACATTTTCTCCTTGGTACAAAAATTTTCCGACGCTCAATCTACGAGTTATTCTGGTTTAAATATTTGACCTTTTTGGGGCATGTAGTTGCTGGTAACCAATTACTAAATGTGGAAACACCACCTCAATATGTTGCTTCGTTTACTAGTCTGATTTTTTACCTCCGTGGTAAGTACCTTTAGGACATGTAGTAGTTGGTGGCCGATTACTAAATGTGGAAACAGCACCTGAGTATGTGGATCCATTTTCGAGTTTGACCTTTTACCTCGATGGTCATTATTTTGGGGCATGTAGTACCTGATGACCAATTACTAGATTTGGAAACACCATCTCAATATGTGGGTTCGTTTTCGAGTTATTAGGTTTTAAGTATGTTGACCTTTGACCTCGATGATCATTATTTTGGAACTTGTAGTACCTGATGACCAATTACTAAACGTGGAAACATGACCTCAATATGTGGCCCCGTTTTCGTGTTATTAGGTTTTAAGTAGGTTGACCTTTGACCTCGTTGGTCAATGTTTTGGTTCTTGTAGTACCTGATGACCAATTACCAGACTTGGGAACACCATCTCAATATGTGGCCCCGTTTTCGTGTTATTAGGTTTTAAGTAGGTTGACCTTTGACCTCGATGGTCAATGTTTTGGATCTTGTAGTACCTGATGACCAATTACCAGACTTGGAAACACCATCTCAATATGTGGCCCCGTTTTCGTGTTATTAGGTTTTAAGTAGGTTGACCTTTGACCTCGATGGTCAATGTTTTGGATCTTGTATTACCTGATGACCAATTACCAGACTTGGAAACACCATCTCAATATGTGGCCCCGTTTTCGTGTTATTAGGTTTTAAGTATGCTGACCTTTGACCTCGATGGTCAATGTTTTGGATCTTGTAGTACCTGATGACCAATTACCAGACTTGGGAACACCATCTCAATATGTGGCCCCGTTTTCGTGTTATTAGGTTTTAAGTATGCTGACCTTTGACCTCGATGGTCGTTATTTTGGATCTTGTAGTACCTGATGACCAATTACCAGACTTGGAGACACCACCTCAATATGTGGTGCCGTTTTCGAGTTATTAGGTTTTAAGTATGCTGACCTTTGACCTCGATGGTCGTTATTTTGGAGCATGTAGTACCTGATGATCAATTACTGAATGTGGGAACACCACCTCAATATGTGGCTCAGTTTTCGTGTTATTAGGTTTTAAGTATGTTGACCTTTGACCTCGATGGTCAATGTTTTGGAACTTGTAGTAGTTGGTGACCAGTTACTAGATTTGGAAACAGCACCTCAATATGTGGCTCAGTTTTCGTGTTATTAGTTTTTAAGTAGGTTGACCTTTGACCTCGATGGTCATTATTTTGGAACTTGTGGTTGCTGGTGACCCGTTACTAAATGTGGAAACACGACCTCAATATGTGGACCCGTTTTTGAGTTATTAGGTTTTAAGTGTCATACAAACGACGTCCAGGTAAAAGTAGGTGTGGTATTGGTAATCAGCATGGTCGAAAACCCCCATATGCCGAGTTTCATCCAAATCGGTTAAAATTATCATAGAAAGGGCGTATCCCACATGAACCATAAGACCCAGGTAAAAATAAGTATGATATTCGTAATCAACATGTTCGAAAACCCTCATATACCGAGTTTCATCCAAATCGGTTAAAATTGTCATAGAAAGGGCGTATCCCACATAAACTATAAGACCCAGGTAGAAATAAGTGTGGTATTCTTACCAGCATGGTCGAATCGGAAATATAAATGTTTCTGCGCATGCGTGTTATTTCTACTAAATTGGATTTGGCATACGCAACCATGTGTGGGTGTATACTATGTTATTTAGGGAATGAATAACTGGAACCAGCACTGCAACTGGAACAGGCTGTAGTCTAGTGTAATGTCTTATTTTATGTTTCTGCGCATGCGTGCAATGTGTAATTAATTGGAAATTTAAATTTACTGCGCATAAGCAATCAAGTGTGTGTGTGTGTGTGTGTTGTTTTTTTTTTATTCTCTGCTCTATTATGTTGCTATAAAGGGCTCGTAAAAGAGAACGGTGGTGTTATGTCTTATTTTATGTTTCTGCGCATAGCAGTAATCTGCTCCTGAACTGGAACAGTCTGCGGTCTGCTGTGTGTGTGTTGTTATTTTTTTAACGGCGGAATTGGAACAGTTTTGCGCATATGCGCAGTAGGTCAAAAAATTGCTCTCAAGATGCAGGGCGAATACTCCCCCATTATTCTCTGCTATGTTGAAAAAAAGTGCTCATAAAAGGGAACGAGTCTCTGTGTAATATGTGCTATGTTAAATAGGTGGATGAAGAATGTGATATCTGCTCTGCTATGTGTTCGTAAAGTGCTCATAAAAGGGAACGAATACACCCCTGCTATGCTATACATGCTATGTTAAATAGGCGAATGGAGAATGTGATATCTCCTCTGCTATGTGTCCGTAAAGTGCTCATAAAAGGGAACGAATCTTATGGGTATGTGGCAGGTGCAGTGATCCGGCGTCGACTGATCTGCGCAGACCGTGCGCGTGGCCGACCAATCAGCGCGGTACTCCTAAGCGTGACCAATCGGCATCAAGGGGGCGGGGTCCGGTGCCAGCCAATCGGAAGGGGGTCCCGCGCCAGCCAATCGGCGCGTACGGGGCGGGGTCCGCTGCCAGCCAATCGGAGGTCGTAAAAGAGCGTGACCAATCAGTGTCAAGGGGGCGTGGCCGGGGGCGTGGCCTGCGCCGACCAATCAGCGTGAAGGGGGCGTGGCCAACCAATCAGCGTCAAGGGGCGTGGCCGGGGGCGTGGCCTGCACCGGCCAATCAGCGTCAAGGGGGCGTGGCCAGCCAATCAGCGTCAAGGGGCGTGGCCGGGTCACGTGACCTGCGCCAGCCAATCAGCGTCCAGGGTTTGCGCATGCGCAGTAGGAAAAAAAAAACTCGCCCAAGTGTCCCCACCCTACTTATGTACCCTAAACTTTTAACAATGAATGTGTAATTTTTTTTATTTAAAAATGCAAGAATATTTAGACTTTTATTTGAGCGAAGTTCTACAATTTATTTTTAAAAGTAGACAATCAACTACCAAAATAAATTAACCCAACAATGGTTTCTTTTCCTAAAATTCCATGTCAACTATAACTGCCCCAATTATTTAACGGAAAAGGACTATGCATGGTGAGTGTACATTTAATATTTAATTTTTTCTATCTTGTACATGATTTTACATGCAAAATTGAAACTTGACAGTGGTCCTAGACATTGTGATATACAGCATAACAGCTGCAACAAAATAGATTATTAAAAAATGCTTAATGTTCAAAAATAGTAGAGCTGCTCTGTTTTGGAGCACCTGCCAACTGTGAATTGGCGACCTGGCAACCTTGCTATACTGGGATTCGCTATTTATTATTATTATTATTATTATTATTATTATTATTATTATTATTATTATTATTATTATTATTATTATTATTATTATTATTTGTAAATTTCAATTTCTAAGTGGATCGAGTATTGCTTGAGTCATTTCCCATATAGTGTTGTCATATCATGTTTAGAATTCTATGTCAAACCTTAACACACCACCATTTAACTGGATAATCGTTTAAAGTCTTCGATATTCCATGACAACTAAACAAAGACGTAGGCAAGAGGTGTGTCCTGGAGATCCGAACCTCTCAGCTTCTCTGTAAATTTAGTCTAATTTTAGGGGGTGATTTTTATAAATGTTAATATAATTTATCCTTGTATTGAATTTGGAACCCCTCCCGAAATAAATAGTTCAATTTTATTGAATTTGGACCCCCTCCCGAAATAAATTTCTGCCTATGTCTTGCAATTAAGCATTGAAACATGTTAACAAACTACAGTGATCTCCCTTAATTGGGTGGCTATCAACCGATAGCACTTACACACAAAAATATCAGAGTTCTATTGAACTAGAATCTATACGCGATTTTTTAAAGCAAAAACTAATTAAACCAAGTGTTCTAACAAAAAAAAGTCATTCACAATAAATCTTAGACATGTCTTAAAGAATTTTGAACATCAATGAATGCTTATTTTTAGAAAGTTATAATTTCAGCTTAAGCGACAACACGATAAATGCTCCAGTGACTGATATATTGCAAGGGTCGCCAGAGAGAGAGGGAAGAGCACATGTTCTTTTGTGAGTGGTTTACTTTGACGAAGAAAAAACGTGATAATCCTACTTGAGTAAAGAATTGGTATATTCTTTTGATATCAACTGTACAACTTTGCTAAGTAAAATGCCATAAAATGATAATGTTCTAGCAAAAAGTTGCTTCATATCGCTATATGTAGAATATTAAATCGCAAACGAAAGTTCTGCTCCCCCTCACCTCTCGAGGCAACGATTAGCTAAGTATGGGTTATAACATGCATTTTCTAAATCTTTGTTCTATTGAGTATTCTTCTATTTTCGTACTTCCAGCACAATGAGGGGTCGGAGCTACACATTTGAAAATAACAATATAAAATCTGTATTTTTCTAACAATTGATCCTGTACCAACGGCCTTACCTTGCAGAATGGGTCTGGTAACGAAAGGGTTAAAGAAAATATTTTGACAGTTGAAAGTCAGGTCTCGATTCAGATATATTATGATGTGCAGTCACACTATTTCATTGCGCATGAAGTAAAAAGAAGAAGAAGAAGAAAGAAAAAGATAAAAAATCACCATTGATGCGCTTTTATTTACAGGCTGAATCTGGCCCGCAGGCCTTCACATGGCCATCACTATCTAGATAACAAGACTGGATCTATTCAAAAGATAAAAGTTCGAAAGTAAAATATGATTTGATGGAATTGTAAAAGGGGGAATTATATGCCAGAGAAACAAAGCGAATGAGAATACGATTTTTTTTTTAATATACTAGCAAGCTCATTGATACCAGGGGCGGATTCAGGAAGGACTTCTGGGGGGATTGTAATACTGCTACTTAGAGCAACTTTTAAGAGCTTCAAACTCTGGGATGTGTTTTATTTATATATAAAGTAAGACAGTTTCCTTTTTAGGGGGGGACAATCGCCCACCTGGATCCGCTCCTAATTGATACTCAAATTTAAAATATGAGTGTGAAAAAAATATTGGGATCGTCTCCGAGTAGAGGTAATGCCAGATGATATTACATAAACTGTGCACTACAAAATATTTGGAAACGACTTTTAGACACAGTTAGGACACTTTACATATTACCGACTCTCTTTGAACACTCCCGGATGACACATATTCACCCTCTTCTTCTTCTTTTTTTTTAAGTATGTTCCAAATGTGTTTGCAGAATGTGACTTTGTTTTTAAAGTGTTTGCCGAGAATAAGTGTTTGAAATAGGTCACACTAGACACTACTTTTAAGAATTAACGCTTTTTGGGACACACGAACCACACTTTTTAAACACTATTTTATCAATTTTCTCCTCAGAAACTCTTCTAAAAGTGTGTAAATGATGTTTTACCTTTTACAGTGTGGGAAGGGAGAGGAGAGGTAAAAGGAGACCCTCTGTTGTGAGTAAAGACCTTCTTCATTTGCTATTGTTTGATTTTATGTCGGAGATTAAAAAGCAACGCCCTACGTCTTCTCATCCTCGTTGTAAGGGCCAAGGAAAAGCCAGGGATCTCATCGGTTTGGTTTTACAAAGACAGGGACATTGAAGACACTTTATAGTTGAAATAAGCCCCATTCCATTTATTTCGCATTTATCATAAGTTTTAATATTCCTAAATCTACATTTACTGTTGCAATTTAACTCATGAATACCGGTACTACATAGTACATACAAAATACTATAAATAAAACCACTTGGCGTAACAGCCCTTTCTGTGGACCTGAGCCTCTCCAACGCCATCTGTTAGCGACCGGCTTAATTACGTCTACCCTATCGACAAACAAGTGGTCAGTTCGCTGCGTCGCTCTGTCTCTAACAGACAAAATACCATAAACCAAACCACTTGGCGTAACAGCCCTTTCTGTGGACCTGAGCCTCTCCAACGCCATCTGTTAGCGACCGGCTTAATTACGTCTACCCTATCGACAAACAAGTGGTCAGTTCGCTGCGTCGCTCTGTCTCTAACAGACAAAATACCATAAACCAAACCACTTGGCGTAACAGCCCTTTCTGTGGACCTGAGCCTCTCCAACGCCATCTGTTAGCGACCGGCTTAATTACGTCTACCCTATCGACAAACAAGTGGTCAGTTCGCTGCGTCGCTCTGTCTCTAACAGACAAAATACCATAAACCAAACCACGTGGCGTAACAGCCCTTTCTGTGAACCTGAACCTCTCCAACGCCATCTATTAGCGACCGGCTTAATTACGTCTAGCCTAGCGACTAACAAGTGGCCAGTGTGCTGCGTCGCTCTAATAGACAAAATACCATGGAATAGATTAATTGATTTTCGTTTTTTTTTTTTTTTTTTTTTTGGCTTCGATGAGTAATATGATTTGAACTCAATTGAGATGTCATACACTTTGAAAACTCCTACTTAACAATACCCAACACAAGGAAACTAGTCTCTTGTCTTCCTTGTAGCATATTAAAAGCACAGACAAAACTGTACAAGGTGTCCATAAAGTTTGGGTACATGGGAAAAAGCACATTTTAGTCAATTTAATGTTAATGAATAATATTTTCATCATCATTTTCGTGCTGTTCAATGCAAAATTTGATGTGCTTCGAAAGATTAAGGTGAATTCGATGGAATAGTTCTGGATTGCCGTCGATTTCAGCACACTGACTGGTAATGCATTATGTCAGGTGGTTTAAATTTCTAATCTTCATCGAGTAAACTTTCTCTTTCGTCATACCCCCAGAAAAAGAAATCAAAGGGAGAAAGGTCTGGCAAACGAGGAGACCACTCCACATGACCTTTTCGCCCAATCCAGTGAGGAAAATTGTCATTCAATCAATCTATAACAGCTGCAGCAACGTGGCCAGGGGCCTCATCCTGCTGAATCCAGTCCGGCAGTCCCTCACCCAAACGCTCAATTTGAGGCATCAATTTATCTATCAGCATATTCAGATAAGTCTCGCCCGTTACATGTTCATCAAAGAAGAAAGGTCCTAGCACATGAGCTTCCCACAAACCACAGCACACCATCACTTTCTGGCAGTCCTGCTGTTTGGATGGACTCATCCAATGTGGATTGCCTTCAGATTAGTATCGAAGATTTTGTCTGTTCACTTCACCATTGACATAAAACACAGCTTTTGTCCAGAAACACAGCTAAACACATGTCTTTAGTAAAATTGATATTTCCATCCAACTTATCTGCAAACTATTCACACATGTCCATGAGTCTATCAGGGTCATCTTCATTTAAGTGATGCAATATCTGTAACTCGTACAGATGAAACTTCTCCTCTGCCAGGATTTTGTGGATGGCTGACCTTGGGTAGTTGGAGTTGGAACTCCCAACTCCGTGGATATCCAACGAAGCGATTTCTTTGGGCTAGCATAAGCCTTAGCCAAGAAACCCTCTTTCGTTTCGTCTGAAGTCTTTGGTCGTCCGGAACGGGGTTTGTCCAACACACTGCCTGTTTCTTTAGATTTGGTGATTAGTTTCCCGACGGCAGTAAAACAAATAGGTTGACGATGAGGGTGTCAAGGGTTAAATTCTTTTGCAATCTTGCGATTCGACCATCCTTCTCGTCCACTTAACAGTACCAACTCGACTAGTTCTTCTTTAGACAGATCCATCATTCAATCTGGAAAAACCAAAACAAATTATTAGAATTCCCTATGTAACCAGACTTTATGGAAACACTGTACAATGAAAATATGTCAAAACTCTTCGATTTTGAAATATCTGCAAAAGGTGGAAGCGAGAAGAGCTCTTCAACATTTGCATTCACTTCAAGAAGAAAAAGAAAATACCTTCCAAAATAAATCAAAACGTTACGTTCGGAGAAAGCGAACTTCGTGTTTCAGTTTGTTATAAATCTAATATACAATACTCACTTGTCAATTATCTGTCGCAACAGTATTTAACATATCAATCGCTAATTTGAGAAACGTCATAAGTCAACAATGTCAATAATGTCGTAAGTCAATGATTTGTAACATTTCTCACCTCAGGGACACTTGTTGCAGCTCGATATTTCACGAATATTAGCGTGACTTCTGACATCACAACCCAACAGTATAGCTATCCTTCAAGAATCAAACCTGCTTGTAAACTAATTTTCGGCTTATGGCTGACTTATGACGTTTCTCAAATCAGCGATTCATATTAGTAACGGTTTAATCATGTTAACTTCAAATCCTTTTGTTATTATTATGTTTAACGCTTGCTCCTATGTCCTTCGTTGCAGATCCTCTAATGCATGATGTAAACTGACGAAAAAACAGTAATTGTAGACGTTTCTCATTGTCTGCCATAATCTGCTTGGGGCCATTGGGTTCCCGTGCGATGTCACGGCAGCAGTTTTGGTGAGTTATTTCTTGTCAGTTAAAACCACAATAACTTATTTTTATTTATAATTTGAAGACTACAGGGGGAAAAGGAGGCAATCAAGCTTTTAATAATTTTACACAATTGCCCTGTTTCCCAATAACTTACCTACTTCTTTCCCTGTACGCGAAATCTTTAGCATTAAATTTCTTAGTGACTAATCTTCTTACTGTGGGATTTAGTGTATGCAAACTACGCATTTCAGACTACATTATTCTGCTGTTAACACATTTTCCACCATCTTTTGATTTACCTCCTTTTTCTACTGCGGTCTTCATTTGTAATTATATTTAAAGCAGATGAGAAATTTAAAGGAAAATGCGACACAGCCATCAGAATCCATTACTCAGTTGCCTGACCCCATCTCCCCTACGAAAAAGGAGCTCAGTGGTAGAGTACTCATCTACAGTTAGAGGACTCCCTGGATCTATTCCAGACCGTTAGGGTTTCTGGTGGACAACATCGTGGGTTTTCTCGAAGTTCTCCCGTTTCATCCCATAATCATTCACGCCTCCTTTAACGTAAAGAGCAAAATCGTCGGAAGTTAAATAGAAGGTTTAATTTATCTTCCACTTTCCTACGTTCTGTGATCGCAAATTCCAAGTCAATCAACTTAGAACTGAACTAATAACTTCTTATTTCACTTGTACTCCAAGCATTTCAGCCCAACCCTCAAGGTCCGCGATCAGAAAAGACTGGAAGAGATAACTTTTCTCTTGTCCAGCAACTTTTGATGACACTGATCCAAAATGCCTGCAACACTACAAAATATAGACTAAAAGATTTGTCCCCTTTCAAAATTTGCTGCAGTTGAGAATACGTATGGCAAACTTGTATAATTCATTGATTGAAAGTTTGGCTTTTTCCTCAAGTCTGTCCATTATAAAAAGAATCTGTCCAAGATCATGCACCTTTTCAAAGAAGATTAGCAGAGTTTTTTTTAATAAAGTCTAGAACAGTTCATATACATATGGTCACATTACAGAAAAGAAGTGAGTTTCGTTTCACAGTGTGAAACTACGGTAGATTTCCAAAATGTACGAATTCAAGAAAAATTATGACTTCTGGTGACAAAAGAGGTATAAAGTCAGAGAGAGAACCTGTTGTTCGGATTTATTACTAAACTCATGGGCAGAAGTTAAGAATAATGGGTTGAAGGATATATCACACGGAGAAAATGGAGAACCAGTCGTGTATTAATGAAAGATGGAGTTCCTAATAGTAACAGACTGAAAACAGTGTGAGAAAAGGAATATAAAGGACAATAGGAAAGAAAATGCATAGGGGCATGAAAATTAAGAAATACACCCACGTGGTATTTTTTTAAGAGTTACGTACCGTAAAAACGAGTTACGTACTTTGCACCAGAATTAAGGAATTTTAAAGGAAATCGCATGTAACTTACAAACGTAATGATTTAGAACACTGTATTTTAAACATATAATAGCTAGATATATAAGGAAAACATTCGTGCAAGTGCATTGTTAAATATTTAGTATGACCACAGTTATTGAAATATAAACTTTGGTGCAAAGAAATGATGGGGATACTTTGCACAACATACAAAAACAGTATGTCCAATATACAAACATAATGTTTCTGTGCAATGTTGTCCCTTCAGTATTTATACATTTCACTTCCTACACAAAACTGCATGCAGTCCACGAATATTGATATTACTCGTAGAATGATGGTACTGGTACCAGTACTTAGTATGAACAGGGCCGTACTGCAACCCAGGGTCCCACCAGGAAGGTACTTTCTAGGAGACCAACTCACATAGTACTGCCCCCTCCCCCGACAATAAGGGAGAATCCGGGAGTGTAACTCGGATCAAGTATGCTGAAAATTCTTAAAACGCGAATTTAAAAACTTTTAGGCAGTAATTTCTCCCTTGGCACTGACTGGTTGGACATAATGCCCAAGCTCCCATCCTTCTGTTGCAACTATACAATCATCTGCACAAGCTCCATTACTTCACATTTCTCTCTAAAATAATAATGGCGCAACTGTGCCATGAATCCTTCATAGGCACCCCTGGTGCATTACCAGGGGTGCCCACAAGGGGGGCTATGACGCAAACTGCGTCATTGAAATTTTAGGGGGGGGGTAAAAATCTATATAAATATGTTTGAGGTGGTATAAAAATTAATCGAAAAGATTTTTTTTTCATGGAAGAACACCTATGGATAGACAATTAAGGGGGGGTGCGTCATGGACATAAGGGGGGGTGGGCACCACTGGCATTACAAACACATATATGAAGCATCAGAAGTAATTTATAAGTTATACAAATGCAACACTGCTCCATTGTCCTGTATTAACAGTAGATTCCTGACTTTGTAAAGATAGAACAGATGATATTCTGATGTTCTTCCATCATTCCCAGAAGCTACACAACCTGAAATTATGCACCTAGTATGAATTCTTGCAGAGTATATATCGGGTGTTTAATAAGTAATGGTCATAAATTAAACCGTAGATAGTACACGCCAAAACTAACAAAAAAGTCTTAGTAAACATGTGTCCGCAAACGCTTCGTAACGGAGACAGGGGCTGTCGAAAGTGTGAGAAAATGAAGTTTAGAGACGAATATCTCAAAAAGTATAAATCGGACAGAGGGAGGTCCAATGAATGACTATCGAAGTCAGACCTGCGCTATGCAGAAATGCATGGTTGATAACTTCAATGCGCGCGCAAGGTTCCGTAAAGAAACGGAGGGATTCCCGGACAATTGTCCGATGAAAGGGGGCTCAAGCTGAACATCGAGGGCGCGTCTATCCACCAGTAATTCATAAGTCGTAGTACAAGGTCGAAAGTTCGAAAAGAAAGAAAATGGCGGACAATGTTGATGTGTCGTGTGTGGTTGCATAACCAGCAGGAAATGAGAGGCAATCAAAGAAAGGTGGTGGTGCATGCTGTGAACTACTTCAGAGGACATTCCTAAGACGAATGCACATGTACAGAGTAGTCTTTTACTGCACCATACTCGCCTCCCACATACTCGAATGTTGTCATGCTTTTCCCATTGCAATCCAGTTTGCGGATATTCGTTACGTTAAATGCTTAGCACATAATGCTTCATCAGTGTCTTGCATACCGTTTGGTTTATCTAAGTGCTGCCACACTTGTACGTGTGCATTAGTTGTCGGAATTCTTCCTGGAGCCATATACAACGTACATCACCACACTTCGATTGCCTCTCTCATTTACTGCTTTTTATGCAACCACACACGGCAAATAAACATTGTCCACCATTTTGTATCTTTTAGAGCTTTCGACCTGGAACTACGAAAGCGTGCATAGCGTAGGTCTGACTTCGATAGTCATTCATTGGACCGCCCTCTGTCCGATTCATACATTTTGAGATATTCGCCTCTAAACTTCACTTTCCCACACATTCAACAGCCCCTATCTCCGTTACGAAGCGTTTGCGGACACATGTTTACTAAGACTTTTTTGTTAGTTTTGGCGTGTACTATCTACGGTTTAATTTATGACCATTACTTATTAAACACCCTGTATATGTATATATCTCCCCAAGTTTCACACAACTTTCACATAAGAAAGGTGGAATTGCTGTAAACACAAACCTTGGAAAAGATTAAACTGCTGTCTACAGGGTATCAATATATTAAAATAACTCATTATCCAAAACCAAATTCTATATCACCAGGGACATCAAAATGTATATTTTTCAGTTATTTTTTGATATGTTTATTTCTGTTGATCCGAGTGATGTTTATTTCATCTATTCCACTTTTTCAGTGTACTGTACTAATGCTTGACTTACATCATACACTCACATAATAACGTTAATGAAATACATTTTTAAACATTACTTTTTAATCACTCTTAACACTGTCAAAAGTCTTAATGTTACCATAGTAAAGCACGATAAAATTGTGCAAATCTCTGTGCAATATACGTCATCGAATACATATCTACAGTATCTCATTAATAATGTATTAATACGGTATATAATTCTCTTACGTTTACATGTTTTCCTGATAACACTATTTGAGCCGTATAGCTGTAAATTCACATTATAAATCTTCTTGTAGCTGGGAGATAGAATCACACGTGAGTGTCATATAGTAAGTCTATAAAATTCACTCGGGGTTGTGGGGTTTTGCATAATTCTATCTATGATTCTTTTACACTCTGTTCATATAACATCATAGTAATCACATATAAAAAAAATGATGTATAATATTAACCGGAATGTTGCAATGTTCGCGCATCATCGTTATCAGAAACAATAGAGTATCTAGTATACACTATTCTCATTACTTGCGAGATAAGAAATTACATCATCGTTATTAACACAATCAAGGAGGTCATTTTCAATAGACATAAGTACCATGATTTCTAGCCGCTCTTGTCCTATTGAAGATCTGAGTCTCGTTTTAATGAACTTAAGCTTACTGAAAGAGGGTTCACAAGATGCTTGTGTGAATGACAATGTTAACAGGTACCGGTATTCATAAACAATGGCCTAAATAGATTTGCGCAAGCAGAGCAGTGAAGATTATAATTAAACAAACTATGATAATAGGACAGCAAGCACTTTTTGCACTGATTACTTGGCGGAACACTTCTGAAATGGAAGGTCATTGAAATCAATCATAGTACTGACACATTGCTCTGAGGAATTGACATTACTTTGTTAATTGCTGATTTCTTTATCTTCACTTGATTCCATGTCTTCTGAAGTACACATCTGATGGACGTCACAATCAGCAGACCACCTAACTGATTCATTTGTAAATTCTTCACTGGTACTTTTTGATAAGTCACTGAAATTTGCAGCAAACGACTTCAATTCTTTTCTCAGGTCACCTTCCTTAACTCCTGTTAACATTGCCACATTAGGAAGTGCTCCATCTGGTATTTCATCACGCACAATTTCTTGAAATCTTATAGGATCCAGGCAACTGGTATAACGAATTAGAGCTTCATTTTCCGCAAGCTTATTTATGCTTTGGGAGATCTGGTCAAAACATCTCAAAATACGTCTACACGATATCTAACTTCTGGATTGTCTTGACCTTCATCCTGCTGTTTTTCTTCAGGCATTCGCTTCTTTCGTGCTACCCTCTTCTCTTGGAACGTGCATGCAACCCTCACATCATTCAGTGTTTCACTTACTACCCAGATATCATCAATACAAGCATTCATCTCTTCAATGAACACAGATGTTTCATAAAGAATGCCTTGGAAAGATAAGTTCTGTAATTCTTTACCAGTATTTTTCTCTTTTTCATTTCCTCCTTTTTAATATTTTTCTCACTTTTCGTAATTTGTACCAATTTTTAGCACTTAGCCCTCCTGAGATATTACGCCACAAAAATGGCATCAAATAACGAACTTCAACTTTCGGACCCCTGTAAATCTATGCCGCCACTAGTATCATAGTTGTGGATATTTCTACAGACTCTTTACATGCAATAGTATTCAGCACAAAACTTATGAACCACCTACTTTGTGCCATTCCAACACACAGCCCCTTTAAAGTGTGATTTTCTGTACTTTTTCTGGTAATTTCGTGTATTGGTTTGCAACCCTGGATATTTATTTAGAAGCATGAGTATATATTCTTCGTGTACCTCAGTCTCTCCTCTAAACATTCGTTTTTGTTTGGTGTTCGTCTGATTCGTACGTCCTGAGCAATTGTAGTTTTCGTACACGTTTTTAAATGCAAAAATTGACACTCCAGCGACAACAAAGATGGCCGCCAATCAGGAACACTTGTGCATATGACAACTTGAATAGTGTTATTGACCTTCTCATACACAAGGTTCATCACACGTAAATTTTTATAATTTTCGCATCCGCATTATTACCACCCATACTTTTCACATCCTATAGCTTTGCTTTGGCTACTTTATGCTGTACGAAAACTTTTGTGACTAACTATATACAACTCTGCAAAATAAAACCAATCTCTCTTCAATTGTCAGCAAAATCATTTCTCCAATATTGATTTATCAACAAACGCAGCACAACTGTCGCAAATTGGTGCTTAGTCTCCTAGTCTCAGAAGCGCCTTGAAAATAATCAATTGTTTCACTTATCATAGCTGCTACAACCGGATATTGCCGAACTAGTGACATCATACCAGGCTGAGGTTTCACACTAACTTTCATTTTGAACTGTATTTTAATTTTTTAATCATGGGCGTCGTTAGCGGGGGAGTAGGGGGGGCGTATCCCCCCAGATTTTGGTCAAGTATATTTAAAGAAACTACTTTGTATATATAACTTTTGTCGGAAAGAGAATTTGATTTTGATTCATCCGATCCCTCCCAGATTTAAAAACCTAACGACGCCAGTGTTTTAATCCGCACTTTTTTGTTACATTTGTTTATTTCTTGTATTTCAATCTGCAGTTTTCCCAGTTTCATTCCTCTTTTATTCCAACTGTTTTTTAAACGATCCTTTATTTGCTGCATTTGAAAATAAGTATGGAAATAAAAATATGTCTATCAAAATAAGAAATTCAAAATAATCTTAAAAAGATATATTTTTCTGCTACTAAATCCTAACTACATTCATCTTTTTTACCTCCCTTTGTGATCCCATGTATGCCTCTTGCAATAGTCCTGGAGGTCCCGATCCCAGGTTAAGAAAACCTGCAATGGAGCAAAAAAGTCGGTACTGAATCCATAACAAAAAGTAGCTTCTTCCTATCTACAGGGTGAGACAAAAGTTCCCCACCAGTCCTTATAAAAATAGTGCCTTACCAGTCCTTATAAAAATAGTGCCTTACCAGTCCTTATAAAACTTTTCCAGGTTTCTTCCGCTTTTCGTGAAATTCCCTAACTTTTTCAGGTTTTCCAGATCGGTGGAAATTCTGAAGTAACCGATAAAACTGGTTGAACTCAAGAAACTCCCTATGTCAAATTGCACAGCAATTCTTGAATTATTAACTTACGAAATTTTAACATAAGCACCGTTCCCAATTTTAAGAAAATTGTTTAAGTATTGCTTGACATCGAGAAATAATAGTATTTTTTTCGGGAGTATATCCTAGTAAATATTTTAATTAACAGGGTCTCGAATCTAACAGTGACAGGCTCCACACTATAAAAGACAGAACTGATGATCTATACTCCACAAGAAAGTCGGACTTTGATATATTTTTCCACATAAGTCTATAACCTACCCGAATACCTGGAGAACAAAATTCTTTAAACTATTGAAACCAATTTTTAAAAAAGTGCTTTTAAGCTTGTAATATCGATGCTGAACAAGATTCAAGACACAAGTGGAAAGCCATTGGATTTGCAAGATAGCAAACACCCTGTCTAGAAAGCCAGAAAATACTGATGTTCGAAATTTGATGTGCTGGCTGCACATTATCCAATTGAATGTATGATACGCAATTTGGCCAAGTACAGCATGTTTATAAATGAATGATACGGATTTAAAAATTAATAATAAATCTAATTTTTATTTATTACCTTACATGGATAAAACCTACGCCGAAAGCAGTGGCAACTGTCCAAGATTCTCATGCGCTACCTGATGTTTGCTTGTCGTATTGGTCAGTTTGTCATTCTCACTGTGAGATCACAGAATAAATTTGCGAGATGGCGTTGCAACAGGAATGGGCCTTCTATGTGCTCCACTTTGAGCTGTCTGCGGTTAGGGTGCAACGTGAGTTTCGTGCCCGGTTTAGGAAAGTCTCCCACACAAGAATAACATAAATTGGTGGTACTGACAGTTCGTGAAAAGTGGATAGTTGTGTAAAGACAAGAGTTCTGGTCGACCTGTCTGTGTCCGATGCTGATACCAATTTTTGTTCGAACTAGAAACTGTAACCGGTGACTCATTTCTAGACATATTGGAAACCCCATTGTTACCCCAGGTGAAGACCAGTTATGATGATTACATTTTGCAGCTGGAGGTGCTCCGCTTCATTTTCACAGTAATATACGAAAGCTTCTTAATCGTGTGCTTCATCACCGCTTGATTGGACGTGCTGCAACACAAGAAAGAAGCTTCTCCCTGTTCGCCAGATTAAACAAAATGCCATTCATTCCTTTGGAGATATGTTAAAGAGAGGGTTTATGTGCCGCAATGCCCGTGTCTCTTGAGGAAGTTTGTGATCGGACAACGTATGCACTACAGACCATCACGGCGGACGACCTACACCGAGTATGGGAAGAATTTGATTACCGTGTAGATGTGTGTCGTGTGAGCAAGGGTGTACATTTTGGAGGATTGTGATTAATGCATCAGAAACTAGGACAGTTGCCGCTGTTTATTCTGTAAGGTTTGCCCATGTAAGCTAATAGATAGGTTTACTATTAAAAAAACAGAACCATTTATTTATAAACACGCTGTATAACTCTTCATGACCTGTAGCACCGGAGATTGATTTTAATTTGTTAACAGTAATCATTCTTCCTTCGTGTAATTTCATTGCGTAGTATATTTAAAGAATTTCCAAAAATCCTTGAAACCATGTCCCGCTTTGACCCAATATAATTACTTTCCGTTATCCCCATTGCTGAGAAAAATCATTTTTTGTTTTCTTTGGGAGAAAGTGTAAACAACAGGATTTTGTAGTATTTAAGAATGTTACTTTCTGCTGTTTCTTTCTTCTTTATTATTATTATTTTAAAGATTCTTAAAAATCTTTGTTTCTCAACAGGAAGCCAAAGGCACACTTATTGGACAAAGGAACTTAATTGAGATAAGTGTTGTTATTTAATTGAAGAGCAGCTACAACCATAAGACAACACTTCTGCTAAACTACTTTCAAACCTTCACTGAATACGCCTTCTTCCGTAGAGACTGAAAAGTTATATCAAGTGAATGGTGTCAAAAGGAGATGTTATCAATAGCATTAAATTATAATTCACAAATTGTATCTATTATTTTCTCAAGTGAACCAAGTGTCAGAATAAGGTGATATGGACTATAACAACTGAAGTAGTCCTACATGATACAGTGTAACATGTAACTACAATGTGAAATATGGACCAAAGTGTTTACGAAAGAGACTTAAATGGATTTTTCAGAAACATACCATTCTCATTTACATTTTGCGAGTGATTCTGTATTGTCATGCAAATTCAAGCTTATGGATCAAGATTTCTGGTTTGGGGAAATTTGGCAAAGTTAAAACTATGTCTGCAAACTGTTATTTATTCAAAAGCAACAGATCGCTTTTGGTGGCTGTTTAATAAGGACTGAATCAGAAAACGAAACTTTAGTACTTGTTTAACTGTTATAATCAACTCACTTGGCCTTTCTTATGTTTGGTTGCAACAAATCACCAAAATTTTTTGAAGTGTTTTCTCTTTGGATATTAAATATGTGGAATCAAAGCGACCATGCATAATGCTAAAGATCATCAACAACAGGATTATGGATCTCCACAGTCTGAGTAGTTACTACGTAGATTCTTGACAAACAAAGACTTTCTTAGTGTATTCCTCATTAACACGTTATAGGTTTGTATTTTGAGTCGTTTTATATTGCTATCCAGATGAAAGCACCTCAAAATAAGGCTTAACTCTTTTGAAGCTTCGCAGCGAAAATGTGTGAACAGGTTCACAAACATGTATATTAAGGATGTTTCAAATGTGGACGTTCTTTTGACATACATAAATTATTTCTGGTAACTGAGATGGTGCCATACACACTGAGTAAACAGGCTTGCATTTCATCAAATTATCGGAAACCGCACGGCTGTCTTCACCTTTGAATTGGAGCAGAAGATGAATTGGTGCCATCATGTACTCTCAGGAAGATAAAACCTTGTTTACAATGTAGATGTTGTTGAAAAAAAGAAAAGATTGCAAAAACAAATCAAACAAAACACAGAAAAGGAAAAATGAATAAAAAATGGGGGAAGCTTTGATTAAGTGGGGTGGCTGGATCACTAGATGGGTGGGGTATGTCTACCACCAATCTTCCTACGATATCTAGGAGGATTGGTGGTGACTGGATGGGCAGGCAGGGGAGTAGACTGGCGGACAGGACGGGTGTTTGGGCCGCTGGGCAGACGGTCCGGTAAGGGGGAGACGGGCAGATGGATGGATTGAGGGGGCTTTGGAAGAAGGGAGGATGGGGGTGTGGGCGTTTGGTTTGATGGATGGATACACACAACATATATCCGTACACACATCCAAACACCTACATTCCTCATCACCACAAACACTGATGCAGCGAGGGACCACGCGCTGCAATCCAGATGGGTAAGTATCGTAGCATTTACAGACTTTTATACAAATTACACTCCCAAAATAATACTGTCACAACTCAAAAAAATAAACTCATAATAAAATTTCTTTAGATACAAACATCTTTTTGAGCTTACTTGAAAAATTTAAATTTTTGGAGTTACGGCAGTCTTATTCAGGGAGTGTGAAATGACTGATCATCTTGGGATTATTCTTCCACTTTCTTATATGCGGGTTGAATGTGTCTTCGTTCCCCTTTCTATGTTTCCAACAGTTTTTACTTATTTCTTCATAATACCTCTCTCTATGACAACAATCATTGGCTTCTCAATCTACATTTGTTCTGTTCCTATTACTATTTCTTTCCCACACTACGATAACAATTACTTGCTTCTAAATTCACACTTATTCAATATTATTTCTTTTCTTTTCCACAGCTTTCACTAGGACATCCCATCAGAATGTAGAAAAGAGCGAAGAAATGAAGAAAAGTGTGTTACTGCTGGCCATATTGCATTTCTGCTAGAATGTTGTGATGGGAGAATATACAGTCAGGTAAAAGTCTGACTAGTATCCAGAGATGAGAAAAACTTGAATAGGGGGCACGTCTTACACACAAAATCACTAGAAAGACGTCAATAGATACAGTAGCTGTAATTTAAAATACTGCAGATAGGAAGAAAACTGGAATAAAGAGGTGGTAAAAGGATGGAGACAGTGTAATGAATCAAATTAACAATAAATAAATAAATAAATAAATAAATAAATAAATAAATAAATAAATAAATAAATAAATAAAATTAATAAATAAATTCTTAAGTAAATAAGTTATTGTAGGTAAGAATTAAAAATTAAAAATAAACAAGTTAAATAAATAAAAAATAATAAATCAAACTCATCCACATCATCATCATCATCATCATTATAACCCTAATCATTGATCACACTGTCTCCAGTTCCTTTCACCCGAATCTTTTCTCTTTCTGCAGTATTTCATATTACAGTTGTTGTATCTGCCTACTTTTCTAGTGATTTTTTCAGCGCCGTGCTTCATCTTTAATGTTTTCTCTTCTTTTAACATCTAATCAAGACTTTGACCTCAGTACACATCCTTCCATTATAACCTTCTAGCATACGATTCAATATGGTGACAGTAACATTTGACTTGACTTTCGTCTAGAATTCTCTCTTTTCTTTAGTCTTCGATACACTCTGATGACAAGACACTCAATTTTGAAAGCTAAATATCTTATTCTTTTCGTGTGCTTTTGTTCATAAGCATCATCATGTGCAGCACCTTTTATGCGTACAGATCACATGTAAACATTATTCGCAGAGTTGACTCGTGAGGGAAGTCACATTGCTAAAAACTGAAGTTTTATCACTTGAAACTAAAAGTTACCTAATATATTAATTGTTGTACACAACAATTAGTACATTCATTTCCTTCTTTTACTTTCAATCAAAAAAACTTTATTTCTACCAGTGCGACTTGCTTCACGAACGTCTCTGTCCGCACATCCACAAACAGTTAGTATTTCTTTTTCAGGTCTTTCGACAAATAAGAAAGAAGAAGAAGCCTTACCACGACATATTATCTGTCTGTCTTATTGGGCGTTTGTGTTTCTGTCTGACCTGACGCTGGGGTTCTTGATATCTGTCCTGAAGCCTGAATCCTAAATGTTGATCCCGACCTGATGCCCTATGTGCCCTTATGCCCTTCCCGAAGCTAGCCTTCTCCTCTACCTGCTTTCCCCTCATCTATCTATTCTTTCAGCCACCCCACAAAGCTGGGAATAAAAAAAAAGTTGATTCTTTTTATTTCTTGATATTCTGTTGAAAAGATATTTAAAACCGTTAAGATAATTGAATGGAGTACATTTAGCATGGAGTAGGAGGCAATAGTGATTTTCAGCTTCTGAATTGTTTACTTCAATTTAATGATAGAACGTACAAGCCTAGGTGCTTTCCGGAAGGACTTCTGTACAGAGCCGCCGTTCAGCCAGTCGTACCAACATGACTTTTTCTGCGCTACAACTGGAGTTCATGTTCTTTCCGCCAGGAGAACTTTCTGTCCTACTGAAGTACAGAAAGTACTCTAATTTGTAGATAAACATGGTAGGACTTTTGGGACGTTACGTCCTCCCGGAAGGACGTTGTACCTTCTATTATTACCTCATCTACCAACACCTCATCTATTTTACAGAGCCCGACAGAAAAATCTCCCGTATTTGGAGATGACGCTACAAAATCTTGAAATCTTTAAGTTTTACGTCCCACAGTTATGCCGGTTAGGCTAAAGGAGACGGTGATTATGAGAAATGAATGAAATGGTGGAATGAAGAAAGTGGGAGGAAACGGGAGAACCCCGAGGAAACCCACGCACACGGTGCTTGTCCACCACAAAGTTCACTTGGCGGGGGCTGGGATCGAAACCGGGACCCCAAGCACCAGAGGTGAACGCTCTACCACTGAGCCACCGCGGCCCCCGAGACGCTACAGTCCGAAGTTAAGAATAGTTTAAATACCATTGTTTAAAATACCATTTAGTTTTTTATTTATTTATGGATTGGTCCAAAGCGAGAAGAAAACATGGCAAAATTCCATAATAAGATGGACAAGTCAATAACGCAGGATTCGAACTTTACTCGAATTTTGATTATTGAACAATACTTAGGCCTACATACTTAAATTTGCCGTCAGAAGATTAGCAAGATAAACTCGTAGGATCTGATTAATTTGGAAATATATTTTATAAGCCATATTCATCATAATGACAATCAATCAAACAATCGACATTACGACTATATTCAGAGTTGGATTTAGGTTTGGCGGGGCCCTAAGCTATTGAAGGTGATGGGGCCCTTTAAGTATCAAGATGAACGTAAGCACCCTATATATATAACCAAAGAAACTAGTGATATTCTAGGAAGCAGGCTAACAAAAGGGGCCACATTACTTACATCATTGGAGTCTACACAACACGAAGCACTGTTGCTATTGTAGATTTTATTTCATTTATTATTTTTCTTATATATTGGAAATATACATACAGTTGTTTCCTTCAGTTTTGGGGCCCCCCAAGAGAGTGGGGTCCTAAGCTATAGCTTGTTTAGCTTATACATAAATCCGGCATTGACTTGATTTTACCTTAATTAAAGGGTTTGCAGTTTCGAAATTCTACCTGGGCAGTTTTGTTTCTTTCTCAACAAAATATCCAACTGTCCAGGCTTCATTATAATGGATATTGAAAAACCTGAAAGTGATTATGAATCGTAATTTTAAAATAAAGTTTCTCGCTAATGTATTGATTTCTCGCTAATCGAAGTTCACTTTTGTTTTCATTTGTTTGTTTATTTATATCGGTTATTTTGTTCTTTATCTTGTGAACAATAAATGTGATGCAAACTGCATTTTTTATCACCAACTAGTAACAGAAAGATTTATATATATCAAGACTAGCAGCGTTCACCCCGCTTCGCTGCGGTCACCCCGGAACGCAATAAACTTTGTTACTTAGATAATTTTTACTTTTTCGCTTTCAAGTGATATGATAAAAACCATAGAAGATTGCACTAATGTTAACATTATATCGCCTGTCATTTATGTTAACCCGCCCCGCTTCGCTGCGGTCACCCCAACCCGCCCCGCTTCGCTGCGGTCATCCCGGAACGCAATAAACTTTGTTACTTAGATAATTTTTACTTTTTCGCTTTCAAGTGATTTATAGCGCCTGTCAGTTATGTTAACCCGCCGAGTCACAGGGTCATGCGGGTTGCATATAAATACGTTTATTTTTATACCTATGATGAACTAATAACAAAGGATTTGTACGTATGGACACCTGAATGGTCAATTATCTCAAGACACTGGTAATTGAAAATTAAAGTGATATGATAAAAAACATCTAGGGTCCACATCCTAACAACCCCCCAAAAATGAAAGAAATCGGTTCAGCCGTATTAGCGTGATGAGCGGACAAAGGATTTTTTGTACGTATTGACACCTGATTGGTCAATTATCTCAAGACACTGGTAATTGAAAATTAAAGTGATATGATAAAAACCATCTAGGGTCCAAATCCTAACAACCCCCCAAAAATGAAAGAAATCGGTTCAGCCGTATTAGCGTGATGAGCGGACAAAGGATTTTGTGCGTTCTCTTTTATATATATAGATGTTGAACAACAAAATTAATAAAAATAAAGAACATTAGAACAAAATGGCGATAATGAAACAACAACAAAGTGGTGAATTCCGAGAACAAAAGTAAACAATAAAAAGTCGACACAATGATATTAAATGAATATCTGTAATGGTCGCGAAGCGATGCATTACAAGTCTATTGACTTCAATCATTGATGGTTCAAGTGAACTATAAGTGAAACTTTAACACTGTACAGGCAATAAACAATTCCGTAAGGGTGACAGGCTTGTATTGCTGTTAGGCTGATGCACGGTGCTACCCTATTCCCGTCAAGCGCTCTTGCGCATGCGTATCTCATAACACCCACGAAAATTCATTAAAATTTATACAAAAATACGCATAAAAGAAGTTTATCATTATTTTTATCAGGTTTACGCTGATGGCTTTTTAAAATGATAACGTTTACACGCAGGGCCAGATTCAGGATTCTCGGACGGGTGCACCAATAATTACCAGTACATTTGAATTAAATTTGAGTTTTTTTTTAAATGCCTTTAAGCATCTCTGATGTAAATGAGGAATTCCTTTGGAAATGCTAAGTGTCTGCTCTCGATGAATTCTTTTCCTTCAACCTTCAGAAAATTGACTTAAACTATTGATTTTGCAAAACTCACTGCTACCTTCTCACTTTAGGTAGTGTACATTTACAACGAATGTGTGTGTGTGTGTGCACGTGCATCTTTGCAACTCCCTAAATCCGGCCCTGTTTACACGTACTGTACATACATTACTCGACACGCAAACTCTTGAATTGAAGCAAAATTTTGAATTTTCTTCTTTGTAACAGATATTTAAAACGATTATTCAGCCGATTTCGTTAATGAGTTAATCTGTTAACAGCTTAACGGATAACGGTGACATTAGGGGTGACTATCCACATCCCATTTAGAATCCACTGGCGCAAATCCCAGGGGGGACGAGGGGGACATGTCCCCCCAATCTTGGACCTGGGGGGGACTGTCCCCCCCAATAATCTGACTTAAAAAGTGCTCTTTGGGATAAGTGTGATGATTTGTATCCGACTGCCACAAAGGAATGTGAGATGAAATTGATTTATCTTGCCTTTTCCATTTCTTTTAAAAAGCATCGTATTCTGTAGTATTTCAAACTGAACTTCGTGCTGTAGTGCGTTTAGTAGTCTCATCAATATGTATTAATTTCACTTCCGCTACTTGGGCACAAACTGAATAAATGCCAGAGGAGGATATGCCCCTCTCCTCATGTTGGAAAGTTGTCTCAGCTGTAGGCACGGGCACAAATTCCGGGGAAATGGGGAGACATGTCCCCCCAACATTGGAACTGGAGGCTCTCCCAATAATCCGATTTGAAAAGTGCTTTTTGCAGATAAGTGTGATGATTTGTGTCCGATTGCCACAAAGAAAAGTGAGATGAAATCGGTTTCTCTTGTTTTTTTTTTTTCATTTTTAATGAAAATGAAGGTGTGCCGCTGTGTGTGACGTAACCTGATGTGAAATCTTATCTTATCCTCTCCCCTAGGCCTTAGAACACGAAGAGTATATAGACTACCCCATGTCAGTAGAACCCATCTTTTCAGTAAATGCGCATTTCATCTATTTGTAGTATCAGCCTAGGCATCTACTCATGTTTCGTAAGCCAACTCTATGGCTTATGGAACTCGGAGGTTCAATGCCACGTTCACAAAAGCTCTCAGTTGATTTCTATTTAGCCAACTGGGTGCAGTTTCTTCTTTGCATTCCTATTTCTGCGAGATCCATCTTAATATTGTGTTCCCATCTGCGCCTACGTCTTCCTAATGGTCATTTTCCGATTTGTTCTACCATTAAAACTTTGAAAGCGTTCATACTTTCTTCCATCCTGGCTATATGTCCTGCCTACCTAAGCCTCCTAGACTTGATGACCCTAGCAATGTTTGGTAAGCCGTATAATTTATGTAGTTCCTTGTTATGAAGTTTTCGCCATTCCCCATTCCCGTTCCTCTTGGATCCGAATGTTCATCTGAGGATTTTGTTCTCAAATACTTTCAGTCTATGTTCTTCCCTCAGGGTAAGCTACCATTTTTCGAAACCATACAGAACAACAGGGATGATTATCATTTTATATAGTTTAAGCTTCAAATTCCTCGACAGAATTCGCGACAAGAGATTTTGAACTGAATAATAACACGAATTTCCTGTTTTTAGTCGATATTTAATTTCTTCGTGAATATGATTTTCCTCTGTTAATATTGATCCTAGATTTTTGAAAGTATCCACTTTATCAAAAATTTTATTTAATATTTTAACGCATTCATAATTTGCCGTGTTACGGTCCCGACGCACTTCCATGTATTTAGTTTTCTCTGCATTTCTTTCTATTGTTCTCATATCATCCGCTATTCAATTTACATCATCAGCGTACGCATAACCTGGTGAACACCGTTCAACTCTAGGCCCTGGTTGCTATCTTTGATTTTCCTTATAGCGTATTCCAGGACAAAGTTGAATAATAATGGCGACAACACTCTCCTTGTTTCAAGCCATTCTCGACGTGAAAGCTCGTGGACAAAAAATTTCCTACCCGGACTTTACTTTGTGATTCATTTAAACATGTCTTAATTAATCTAATTAGCTTTTTCGGTATTCCAAATTCTGTAAGAACGTTGTACAATATTTCTCTCCTAACCGAGTCGTAAGCCTTTTTAAAATAAATAAATAGTTGATGTACCGGACTACTGCATTCCCACTTCGTTTCGAGTATTTTGCGAATGGTAAATATTTGGTCAATGGTTGATCGATTTCGTCTAAATCCGCACTGATAATATAAAATAATTTCATCTTCGTATGGGGTCAATCTTGCTAATAGAATATTTGAAAGGATTTTATAGGATGTTGACAGAAGAGAGATGCCTCGATAATTATTACAGTCAGTTTTGTGGCCTTTCTTGTGGATTGGAACAATGATTGATTCTTTCCACTCTTGTGGCAATTCTTCCTTGTTCCAGATAAGGAGGATGAGTTTGTGTATCTTATTCCGCAATTTTTCGCCTCCAGCTAAATTTAACTCAGCCGGAATTTCATCTACACCCGGAGATTTGTGTTTCTTTAATTTCTTTATAGCTATTTCTACTTCTATTCGGTTGGGTTCTGGAATATATGGTTCTGCGGTGTGTATCTCCCTTCCTCCACGCACATTAGTTTTTGGCTGCGTGTTAAGCAAATCGTCAAAGAAATCTTTCCATATATTTAAAATGCTATTTGTATCAGTGAGAACTGTTCCAAAATCTTTCTTTAATATAAGCACGAGGTTGATAGCCTTTCTTAAATTCGTTGATCCCTTTATACATGTCCCGGATGTTTTTCTTTTTACTATTATCTTCAAGTTCCTTAATTTTAGCTTTCAAAAAATCGCGTTTCTTTGTTCTAAAAGTTTTGGAAGTTTCCAGCCTGATGTCTATGAAATTTTGTGTAGTTATTTCATTCGGATTTTGTAGCAAACGTAATTTTGCCTGTTTTCTCTTCTCTGCTAGTTCGAATCATGGTTTGTTCCTACGTATTTCCGCGTGTCCCAATTTTCCTTTTGAGAGAGGATGCTTCGTAAGCAAAGAAAAGAATTCAATTGCTGGAATATTTTTCTCCATAATCTTAAGATTATATCTGTTAACTAAAGAGTATATGACATGTGTCAGTATTCTGTAACGATTCCTGTAATGTTATTGAGATCATCATCATTTTGCTCAAATACGAGTATTGTTGCGTCATACATATTGATATTCTTTCTTCATAGTTTTGGGGAAGTCATTATTTATATTATTATATTATAAAACAATTTTAAGGTGGATCTTTGTGGATGCCTAATTAGAAACATACCAATTATAAATATGCATGTATTCAGATTTCAGAATGTGTTCACGGCAGTGATTTGTAATACTGATATGTACTACTACTTCATCTACATCGCCTAATATATAATATACTCTACAACAGGTTCACCTCAGAAGTCAGATTCATCTACCGTAATATGAGTTTCATCTCCCTTCTGTAAAATAAGCCTCAAATCTGCCCACCACCCAATGTTGAAGACAACCAATGGCGTATTCAGGATTTTGTTTCGAGGGGCTATGTCCAACACAAGGAAGGAAGTAGGCAATTGCCACCTGAGATTGAGAATTAAATATATTTTAATTTATGCATAATGGCAAGAATTGCAGACCGATAAATCCTATATGATATGATACAAAAGTTTAGGAGTGAATCTAACCCTTTATTCTATTTACACAAGAGAAAGGAAGCATCCTCTTGGACTTCCTAATTTCCCGGGCTAATTATTCCCCCGTTTTGATTTTCTTTAATTCAAACATTTCCTTCTTTTAAAAATAACTAACCGATATAATTTTTCCTTTGTTATAATAACCAAAGTTCTGTCATGTTGATATCCGCGCAAGTTGGTGTGGAACACCAGTTTCGCTTATCAACTCCTCTTTTGGCGTTACTGATGACAGCCGACTTGAATCACAACTGACAACGATCGATAACGTATGATAAGCGAAATGAAAGAAAGTAACATCAAGAAAAAGAAACAGAAAAGTAGAAGGGACGAAAGAAAAAACAAAAAGACGCAGTTCTTACATGGAATGAAATTTGACAAATACAGTATTATTTCTGAACAATGAGCGTAAGAAAATGGAAAGTCAATGACATTCTTAGAAATGGTAAGAAAAATTATTGCTGTGCGTGGAATGCGAAAAACTAACAAATTTATTTCGGGGGGAGCTTGAGCCCAGTCTGATAGCCCTCTAAATACGCCACTGAAGACAATTCTGCTCCCCTGATCCTTCACAGCATTGTTTTTCAACTTCATAAATATTTTGAGCATCGCTTATATATATATAATATGGGAACGGTCTTACCCGTCCCCCCCAATGTTGAAGACAGATTTGCGCCGATGTTAGAATCTATAACATTCCCTAGCTTCTATGCAACCTGAACAACAGCAAAGTTCGGCTGGTTGCCTATGCTAAAATGATATATAGTTTTATCTGCACTTATCTCTACTGCGTCCGTTAATGGAGCCAATCCGTTAAGAGCTTAACTGGTAACGGTGGCTATTCAAATCCCGTTTAAAATCGGTAACATTCCCTAGCTTCTATGCAACCTGAACAGCAGCAAAGCATTGCTGGTCGCCTATGGTAGAGGATATGCAGCTTTTCTTACTGCAATTATCTCTACCCTGAGTTCGTCAATGGAGTCAATCCGTTAACAGCTTAACTGGTAACGGTGATTTTAACGGTGGATATTCAAATCCCATTTATTCATAAATGTACGCTTTGTGTGATCCTCTGTACTGTCTTCAGCACAGCTTATTTTTATTTTGTTAAGAAGTTGTACGTTAGATAAGAGGCGGTAAACGTCTTTCGACCTAGGGGTAGCAAAACATTAAATCCGGCCGTGCAGAAATTGTGTTCCACAACTTTGTACGACGGGAGCGTGTAAGTTCGGTTCATCAACTGTGATCCCTTTATTTCATTTTTATTATTATTATTATTATTATTATTATTATTATTATTATTATTATTATTACGACTTCCAAACTATGGTATGCATAATATCGAAAGTCTTATAAAACGGCTATATCTGTCCGTCTGTTTGTCTGTCCAGAGGTATCAACGCAAAAATGGTAAGAAATGTCGAAAACTTTTTTTTTCTGTAAAAGACCCTAAAATCTCTCATTCAAACCGGAAATGATTGAAATTTGCAATTTCTGTTTACAACGTTTCTCGAAGTAGAGCAAAAACAGCAGCAGATAGCAACAAGTTTTTTTCTTTTTTCAGTCGATTCAGCGTCTGAAGGGAACATATTGTCTCTATTCGCAACACTACCAAAACCGGAAGTGGTTAAAGTTTTCACGAGTGGGCCAAAGGTGGCAACCCTATTGGTCAGAATACTGTGTTGAACATTATTTTGTTCTCTTTTTTCTTTTCATACTGTTTTTTTTTTAAATTTAAACCACTTGGCATAACTGCCCTTTTTGTGGGCCTGATTCCCTCGAACGCCATCTGTTAGTGACTGCTTGAACTACTTCCAGTCTAGCGACGAACACGTGGTGAGCGCGTTGAATGTTGAGTCTCTAACCGGCGTATCAGGCTGCTCTGACGTATTTTGTTCACATGGCTCCCCAGCTTTCCTCACGACGCTGGGTGGACGCCGAAAGTTGGCAACCACTGCCGAAAATCGAAGCCGGAACCATTCGGACCGGACTTCAACACCGTAACCACTAGACTACAGTGTATCTGTTTTCTTTAATTTACTGTTTCTTATTTGTCTTTTCTTGATTTCATCCTATATGCCTTATCACACAAAAAAACTTTAAAATGCAAAATACTATATACAGCAGTGGCGTATTTAAGGGGGGCTTCCGGGCTTAATCCCCCCGAAATTTTACTATAGAAAATTAAAAGAAATAACATGCATGGGAATCTTCTGCCTCTGCCGATTAATTATAACGGTGTTTTCGATTTTAATAAGAAGGGCCATTTGTACAATTATCGTTAGTATTTCTTACTGTAGACGCTCACACTCTACGTAAATGTCCACACACAACCAAAAAGTAACGTAATAAATGTAACATGAAAATTTTCTATATCGAATTGTGTCTATATAATATACGAGGCAGTGGCGGATCCAGGGGGGAGCGATCCCCCAGAAGAGGAAACTTTTTTTATTTTATACAGGGTGTTAATGAACTATACCGACAAACTGTAAGAGCTGATTCCTCACATCAAAATAAGAGAAAAAGTTCATATAGAAAAGTGCGTAGTTTCAGAGTTAGGGCTGTCCAAAATCGCGAAAAAAACAAATTTCAAGAGGCCCTATTTCGAATTACAGAAACTTTGGATGATGGTTCTTATCAGCGTAAAGGAAGTCCACACATACACAACCCAAAAGTGTATATTTCGTCAATTTTCAATAGGTGTACAGGGTATTTCCTAGAGGGTGAAATTCTCAGATATGCTCTTAATAGAGTTTTCAGATATACCCTGATTTCAAGAAGGGTTCAAAATAGGCAGGAAGTAAGCCTTGACTACAATGGACATCCAATGCTTCGGAGAGAAGTCGGAAGTGTTAGGAACCGGCAGCTTCATGATTTTTGTTCTCGGAATAACGTGTGATTATATGTATTTCGTCACGATATTTCACGTTTTCTTCACTTATAAGCGTGAAAGAAAATATTGCAGCATACGTTTTCCCGAGTACGAGAGACCGTGCTGCTGACGATCCTTAACACTTCCGACATCACGCCATAAAGATGTTCACTGCTATCAAGGCTTATCGTTTGCCTACTGTGGACCAATCATAAAGTCAAAGCTTATCTCAAAATTCGGTTGATGGCATGTCTGGGAATTTCACCCTGCATGGGATACTCTGTACACCCATTGAACATTAATGAAATATACACTTTGGATTGTGTATGCGTGTCTTCCTTTACGCTGATAATGACCACCATCCACAGTTTCTCAAATTCGAAATAGGGCCTCTTGAAATTTGACTGTTTCGCTATTTTGGACAGCCCTAGCTCTGAAACTATGCACTTTTCCCCAGAGGTCCATATGAACTTTTTCTCTTATGAGGAATCATCTTTTAAAGTTTGTCGTTATAGTTCATTAACACCCTGTATATAAATAAAACCCTTCACTTAGTTTGGAGCTCTTAAAAGATGCTCTAAGTAGCAGTATTACAACTCCCCCCCAGAAGTCCGTCCTGGATCCGTCCCTGATACGAGATGTGTTCAAAAAGAATCGATTATTTTTCCCGCGTAGACCGATGAAGCGCGGGAGACATTATTCAGCGTAGATGTAGAGGGGACACTCATGCGAAGTGGTGATTTTTCCCCCGCTCCAAAAAAAAAGCGTCCGTTATTGTCAGTCAGACGACGACTGAAGACGCGTAGTGAGCGGTCGTCGGATTTCAGTTTTTTTTTTTTTTTTGTAAAAATGACTTGAGCATGAAAATTGCATCAAATTTTGTCAAATGCTTGGCGATACCCGAGCGGAAACCATTCAATCGGATCGGTACATTCAATTTTGAACCAGAATTTGGGATGAAGAGTGTCCGGGAAGTTTGATTCAGGCTTCCATCGCCAAAGACAATATTCTGTGACATCAGGCTCCATACTCACCCTATATGGTTCCGTGTGACTTTTGGTTATTTTCCAAGCTGAAAATGGCACTAAAAGGGACTTGATTTGAGTCAAATGAAGATATCATGCACAATGCGATGGCACAGTTGCTCGCCGTTCCAAAAAGTGCGTACCAGAAGTGTTTCCAACAATGGCGGAAGCGCAGGAGAAGTATGTGTATTACGGAGACTACTCTAGTAGCAAGAAAACTTTCGACCAGTTGGCGCGTGCTTGGATTTTGGCTTTCTACGCTTGCATTTGAAACGCATGCTTTCATACACTCTGCCGTTTGTTGTACTTCCAAGCGATGCTTTACACCCTTCGCAGAGCGTCTAAGCACCACTGGCCGTTCATTGGCTATTAACTTGACTTTACTTGTAAAACGCTTGAGTCAAGCTCGAATGGAACACTGAATACAAGGTTGCTCCCTTGTAACTTCGTTACTGGAATACAGCTTGCGGTATGCTTGCACGTTTTCCAATCAAGTTGGATGCAAGCTTGGCAGGCTTGCAATTCAAGCTTACAGCAAGCGGTTTCCAAGTTGTCTCTGCTGCTAGGTTACTTTGAAGGGAATTAGTGTTTCGGATTTCCAAATCAATAAATGTATTTTTACCAATCAAAGGTTCGATACTTTTTGAACACACCATGTATGTAGGTACTCTATATATATTGACTTGCATGATAATGTGTGTTTTAAATAAGATTAAAATATAAAGGAAGACCATCTATTTTCATGCTATGGGTGTTAGTAGCTCTGGTACTTAATACTGCATAAAAAGCTGCTCTCTTTCGGTTTATTATTGACCCAAAGTTATATCAACAGATTGATAGCGAAGAAGATCTTCTCACATCTAGCTTAGAATTTGGAGAGTCGAAACTTGATAGACTTATTTCAAGGCAAGAAGGATCGTGTTTCGCAAGCAATCTTAGACAAGTGGATCTATGATGAAAAAAAAAAAAATACAGATATTTTCAAAGAACAATTTTCAAGAAAGATTTTGCTTTTATTTCGTACAAAGAATACGCAGACTTTTACGCCAATGTTATCAAAATTATGAGAAACCCTTGTTCCACGTAGGTTCTAAAAATCTGATTTACCTTCCAACAACTTTTCTATTGTGTCGAGGATCTCCTTTCACGTTTCCTATTAGGTATATTATATACACATGTTTTGAAGCTGGACTTCTTTTTAAGTGGGTGGAGCGGGGATATGATACCATGCTGCCAGAAGTTGCTGATAAAAGAATTAGTGTAAGTACAAACTCAAAAAAATTATGGATCCATATCTATTGCTATATATCATGTAATGAGTGCTTTTGTAATTCTAGCGTTTGGTTCAACTTTCTCGTTTGTAACATTTCTGGTGGAGACATAAATTATGTTATATCGCAAATATTAATCCAAGATAAAAGAAGACGTATGAATAAATTTTATCTAGGCGTTAATTAACTCTAGTGAGCAGGAAAGTGTCAGATCTGTGGGAAGTGATCTTGCATGATCTATGCAACTAGCAACTGTGCTGAATTCATGTCCCGGCACGCATCAGACCTAGAATAGATCGTAGATACATTGTTCAGAACTTTATCTATCATAACTCCAGGATATAAAACGTAATCATTCAATTTCTTTTAGGAAATTGAGAAAAGGTAACTACTGCCTGCATGAGTCCGGTTCCATTGTTTTTACTGAATAAGGTTCCATAAAAAATCCTTAAATTTTTATCGAATTGAAAATTCATGGAAATAATAAAAAAATTACAACTTTCGTGCATATATGTATACATTTTAGTAGAGCCTCCAACAATTCGGGCAGTACGTATCGAGAAAACAGTGAGGCTGCAAGAGATAAGGCCCTATTAGTTGATCATGTACAATCTCAACACACAAGTTGACAGCTACTGATGACGAGACTAGCGAATGTTACGTGGATTATCATTACTCTATATATTAGTCTCATTATTATGGCTATTGAGAATACCATCACAGGTGAAAAGTCTCATCTGTGAACAAAAAACTATTGTAGAAAATCCAGTACACTATCGTATTGTCGGATAAACCGTTGACAGAACTCCACTCTAAGTGCGAAATCGTTTGGTCTCATTTCTTGCACCGGTTGTATGTGATTGCTGATCTCTTGGTAAGCGCTACACACTAACCTTCAAAGCGCACTCGTGACGAGTGTTTGTTGACGAAGATTCTTTCACATGATCCAACGTCATCTCCTCTAACTGTGATGTATGGACAGTTCGTCGTCTAGCACCCTGGCCACCTCTTATTGGTTTGGAAGGTTCATACTCTCTCAAGCTCGTATTAGCTTCAAGTGCAGTGATGTCTTATGATGCGGATTATGTCTGTTTACAAACTTTGGTCTGTACGTCCGTTCAGCTTTTCAAGCACTACAATCTGCTGCACATTGCAATAAATGCAAGATTGTGTGAAGTGTAATTTTTCCATCTTCGATCACAAGGAATGCCCTTAAGACCCCAAAGAACCATCATTACGTAAACAGAATTGGACAGTGAATTATTTTCCTCAGTAAATCCAAACATTGTGAAGCAGTTATATCTCATATTTCGATAATGCAATGAATAATTTCGAAGACGCAACCAACAAATTACTGAAACTTCGTATTTGTTCAAGATGGCGTGGCGGTTGAAATAAGTGCTTTAGACCTTACGTTCCCTATCTCACAATACTTCTATTGGACCTCTCTACCATGTGTATAAATTTGACTCAAGAGATTAGAGTCAAACTGGGTGTAGGAACGCTTCCTTTTAAAGCTATGACTAGCCGAAAGTATGCCGGAAAAAATGCAAAAATAGCCATAACTCAGAACAAAATATCGAATCAAAGTTAAGTAAAAGATGATGTTCATTACTTTTAGTCATTAGATGCCATTAAGGCACAATTGGATGAAGCGTAGAGGAAGAGCAAGGGTAATTTCAAGAATTCCTGGGGTATTTTATCAAAAGTGCAAGAGAAAAATAACGACCAACACTGTACTATATTTCAACAAGTAAAAATAGTAGTACATTTTTCGAGTTAGGATAATACTGTTAAAACACGAAAGAGGGAGAGATAGAAGTATTTATTGTCTCAGTATAGAATGAGCTTTCAGAGGAAGAACTGTAATTTCGATGTACACATCTTTTGACAGTATGACTTATCAATATGCACATGCATAGAGAAGTATAGTGTGAAAGAGTTCGTAGTTTTTGCACTTTTGCAGTAGTACACATCGTATTACAGTCTACCAACAGCTAAAACACACGTTACAGCAATGGTTATGTAACCATTTAATTTGTGAAATATCTAGATTTCCACTGACAGTCAATTTGTGTACTGCGTCGTTCAGAACTTTGGAGTTTATGGAGTGTACGCGTACTTGAGTGGAAGAAATTGATATTTTTTGAATGAAAGAGGATTAAGACCTATTTCATGTCGTGGTAAATGTTCAAAAATATAAAGATACAACTGGAAAAAGCAAGTTTCTACGAGCATTTTAATCTTCTTTAGTGTTTTCATTTTTTCCGTGGTCAGATGATAAAATAGAAAAAGCTTCCAATCACAATAGTATGCACAATGGGCTGTGAAGAAACACTGTTGATACCACTCTTAATAATGCTATCATGCAGAATTGAGTAAACTAAAATAGAAAAGATATTACCGAGATTTTCATTTACCTATACATGTGTATTATTAAAATATTGACAAGAGCGACAGGCAGCAGACAACTAGGATTTTACACCGCTTTAGACTTTCTTTATCGTTAATTAAGTCTATAACCTATAATTAATTACAAATACTATGCATATTTCTTGGCAATAGTACAAAACGTCTCTATATACCTCAATCGTGGCAAGTCAAAGTCGCATTCAAAGTCACATGATATAAAATTTTATGCGAAGGTTTGCAACACTGCTATATTATCGCCTTGCGTGAAGTTCCTTTCTTAGATTCCAGTCGGCAAAGTGACGTTGATGTGATTGTTGCATCTAGTTAGCGGTCTCTGAAACAATGGTGTTAACTTTGGAACAACGAATATTCCTGGTTGAACATGAATACACAAACAGACAGTCCGTGTACAAGGTGAGTACAAACAGACAGTCAAAGATAAGTTTGCAGCTAGGTTTCCGGATACACATGTTCCGAATCGTCACACTGTAAGGGCACTGATCGATAAATTAGAGACATTGGAACAGTAATGGACTATGATCGAAGTGGTAGACCGTCAGTGCTCATGAAGAAAAAATGCTACACATATCGGATGCAATGCAACGTAGCCCTCATAAACCACTTCGAAAACTTGCCAGGAAGAAGCAATAAGTTTTGGTACGTACAATAGGTGGTTCGTAAGAAACTGCGTCTTCTCCCGTATAAGGTGAGAGCGGTGCAGCAGTTACTTTCTCCCGACAGTGTAAAACGAGTATAGTATTGTGAATGGTTTACACGGTTTGTTATGGACAAGTCTGACGATGTTTTGGATAATGTTTTATTTTACTGATGAGGTCTGGTTCCATTTATCAGGTTACATCAATGCCCAGAATTCACGTTTGTGGTGTGCAGAAAACCCACATGTCATACATGAAGTTCCTCTGCATGACCAGAAGGTAGGGGTGTGGATTGCAATATCCAGAAGAAGAATAGTCGGCCCCATATTTTTCAGACAAACAATAGATTCAACTCGTTATAGTGAAATTATTCAGCAGTTCATGGGAGAACTAACGGAAGACGCAATTCGTAATGCCTGGATACAACAAGATGGCGCCACAGCACATACAGCTCGCCAATCCATGAAATTACTGCAAGAGGTTTTTGGAGATCGAATAATTTCAAAGGGATTGTGGCCACCTCGGTCTCCTGACTTATCTCCTCCGGATTTTTACTTCTGGGGTTATGCAAAGAATTCTGTTTATAAAGGGAACCCACACGCTACAAGAATTCGAAACAGCTATTCGAGATTTTGTTCATAGCATTCCACATGAACAACTTGTGAAAGTATTTGAGAACAAGAAGAAACGTGTGCAAGCATGTTTGGAGGCTCATGGGGGACATTTCCAACATTTGCTGTGAAAATGTGTGTGTATATGCTACGCCCTGTACATAGTGCTTTTATGCCATAAAATATAATAAATTTTGAGTAAAATAATTTTCTCGTTGCTTTGAATATGTGACAATTCAGGTGTATAGAGACTTTTTGAACGCTCTGTATTACTCTGGTAGTAGTAAGAATATTTTTTAAAAATTAGGTGAAATTGCAACGATTTTCATTCCATCACGAATCTGGTGAAATTCTATATAATCTCAATGGCAACACTGGTTGTGGCATTTGTAAATTTAATACTACATTCTATAAATGAAACTAATATAAATAATAAATATATTTTTGAATTTTTGGGGGGTGCTGAAATAACTTTCTTCAGGGAAAGTGACACTGATTCTGGCGCAAAATTGCTTGCGACTTTTACGGAAATAGATCATAACTCTTAGGACAAATATTTAATTAACGGGCACACTCTCTCTAAATAAAAGAGTTGAGTTGAGTTGATTTTTAGTTTAGCGTCCCTTTCAGCAGCGAGGCTATATGAGACGTGGACCTACTGATTAACGTGGAATCCGAATCACATGAGCTCCCGCCGGGAATCTCTAAATAAAAGAATCAGGGTATAGAATAATGTTGGCTTACTTTCACTTGACTGGTCGTGTAATCTTCTACAGCAGTTACTTGTGAGTTCTATCGTAGGACTTCAATTTCACTTTAATGGATCTTAATCTTTATGAACATTATATTCTCAGACGTCGCAAAGAAGAAATCAAAAATAATATTCTTTGAAATATAATATTGATTGAAGTTTAACATTCTTTCTTCAGGAGTGAGGCTAATACAGAAGGTTGTTCGCTGTACATCCGACCATATTCAAGTCGGTGCTGCCACTTGGCGTATTATGCTGGAACTATGGTGGTAGCAGTGTTGTGTCTGACCTTTTAGGTGCGTGACTGATGGTAGTGAGTGATATGAAGCTAAAAATCAACCAGTATTGGGTTACGTAATGACCCTTTTCCATGCTAAGTTTTCGTACGTACGCATTGTGAAATAGTTTCGGGAGAATCGGTTAACAGTCGAGGTGATAACTGCGAAAGCTATTGTGGCCCGTTACACACAATAGTATCCCCTTGTGAAACATTCACCCACGAAAACCACCAGAAGAGCAAGCAAAGTGACAGACGTAGTGCTAAGAGGGATCCGTCGATTGGCGTGCCAAGAAAATCTACCTACGTAACGTGATATGGGCCACAGATTCCTTCCGCACTGTCAACTGTGAACAAAACAATTCGCACGTGCCTCAGGTTGAATTATGTGCGGAAGGCCCGTGTATACCACCTGGTATGAAATGTACCTGGTGGATTTCAAATGGAAGAAAATTGTCACAGTAGATGAATCATATGTCCATCTCACTGCTGGTGGTCACATTCGAGCGATCCTATATCCTGACAATGACGTTAAGGGTCGCAACAACTTTGTTCGTCAGTACAGGAAGAATTTCCTTCGTAGATTTATGATTGTTACAGGATTCGGATATGAGGGTAAGTGGATGATATGCAAGGTGAACGAAAATGTGAAGGTGAATGCAAGATACTTCCAACAATCCATTCTGACACCTATCTATCAGAGAGACATCCCACAATTGTATGGAATAGAGAAGAATCAGATGACGATCCATATGGATAATATTTCGAGTCATACTGCCAGAATATCACTACGTTATCAGGAAATGACAGAGGAATTAGGAATTCGTGTCATTCCGTTTGAAGACATTCCTATGAAAAGCCCAAATGCCAGTCCAATGAATTTTTGCGCATTTGGATTGTTGAAATGTCTTCAGCATCGCCGCCCGCGCACTCAGGATGGTCTACGGAAAGCTTGCAGGGAGGAGTGGGACAGAATTCCTATCCTGCGCCGGAGCTAGCTGCAATGGAAAGTGATGACGTGTGATAATCCACAATGCTTGGCGTGCAATAGAACCTGATCGGTGGTGGTGGCGCTGTATCTCTTCAAGGTGAGTACCCGTCAAAAATGGTCAGATACAAAGCGAACAACATTCTATATAGACTGAACCCATTTCTTTAAGTGTCAATTGAATATTTGCTCGAACTTTTATTTGAAACTTTGTATTCCCTACTAGGATCGAACACATAACTACGTACACAAGGCACGTTCTTTAACCACTTAGAAAGGAAGGAGCATGGAATATGGAAAGAATTATCATGCATAGATAGGGGACCCATTGAGATCTTTTTACACTTACAAACATATCTAATGGAATCTTCACTTTGTGATCTAGGTGCTAACATACGTGCTCCGTTGCTTGGATTGTAGTTCAACGCTCCTTTCAGCATCGAGGCTATATGAGACTTGGGTCTCACCTTAACGTGAGATCCTAACCACATGAGCTCTCACCGGGAATCAAACTCAGATCTCCCACGCCGAAGCATATGTTAACCGTATAGTTCCTTTGTGTGGACGTGGTTCTGATTGAGATTCCCGGTAGGGTTACTTGTTTCGCATAGAAATCTGAGTAGTGGTTCGGATCGAACTTTACGCAATATATAAATCCCTTCTCAATTAGCATCTATGCTTAACAGAGATGTTGATTTACTGTGACCTACCTAGTGAGCAACGCTGCTTTCGCATGGTACAGGTAAATGAAATGGGTACAAAGGAAAAAAACACCAGGAAAAAGTTATTTAACTTTATGTATACGTATAAATTATCAACTTCACATGTTGTTACAATATATATTTTTCTCTCATTAAACACAACGAAATGTACTTTTCGTCTATGGCAAGATTGCATAATTATTTAGTGCAAATCCAATTATAATAATATTCAGGTTTAGTATGGCTTACATGCTATCCACGCAGCTACACAGCGACAAGTCAATTGTTCACCATATATGTATCGAGCATAACAAATATAAAGTAATTCCAGTTGCACTAAATCCTTGTACAAACTTGCCATGAACGAACTACAATTAAGAACGAGATGACACATTTTCGTATCGCGTCAGTATCTCATTATCAAGTACACAGAAACAAAACAAGAAATGTAGTAGAAAATTCGTTTATATGGAATGGACACGCAATTAGCAACCTTCCCTCTCAAAATATTTTCTCTTGGTTTTTAATATGGGCGTGTAACTTTTACATCCAACCATTTAAAACATTTTCTTTTTGTATCATAAACGGTTCTTTATGTCATAGGTGACTTTCCGTAATATATAGCACATTTCAGGAATTCTGTACATGCGTTGTTGTAAATATAGGTAAGTGGTAATTATGCAAAATTAACAATGATCATATCCAGGTAAGATGAATATCGCAGTTCAAAGATATTTAGCTACATTTTCATTAGCTGCGAATAAATTTATACTCTTTTTGAGATTAAAATAAATTATAGATTCCAGACACACATAATTGTAAAACTGTTCATACATATTAGCAACATTTATAGAACAATGATGGAAAAAATACAAAAAGGCCGACGGTGAATATGAATTTGGACCCGGTTTTCCACTTAATAAGTTATTGTTAAGTGTGAGCCGCCTTATTTCAGGTGTGCCCTCGGAAAATATGCGAAACATACTTCGCCTCCAACTCCGAGACCCTCTGACGGAGAAAATCTTCCCTTCGCTTAGAGAAAAGAAGCGAATGACCTCAGCCGTGTTGCCAATTTGTCATTCAGTCGCTTGGTCTTGACGAGTGAAGATCGTAGGTTACTTAGAGTGGCTAGCAAGACAGAGCACAGTGAAGTCCGTGAAATAATTCATTGTGGCAACGCTTCCGCATTCAACAATTGAAAGATCTCGGCCGCAGCAACTTGTCCCTCCTCTTTCGAGGGCGGTACAAGGAAACACACATCGACAGCAGCACCAGCAAGGGCACAGTTGAAATAGAAAGGCTCTACCAAACAAAACGATCAGCTTTCTGAGTTCGTTGCTTGTTCCTTCAGCTATAATTAAGGGAGACTGCTTCTCGTAACATTTTCTAAATGAAATCTTATATTCTGAGGATAGTTTGGAGAAGTATGTTGCTTGATTTTTTTAAATTTCAATTTCTACACTGCTTTGGGTACTGTCATTTAACGTCTATTGCTTATAAATTTTCATGAAAATGTTTCTATTTTCTGTTTATTGTGACCACGTACAAAAAACGACAATTTGTGATCACTCATTAAAAGGGGATTAAGTATTTGTCAATATTTAGACAAAATTACCAAATTAATCATGTTTACAATAAATGTACTTGGAAAAAACACAATAGATAATGCTTACAGGCTGAAACGTGGATTACCTTTTACAACACAACTAAATAGTTACTATCGAATTTTCGGATCCAGTTAATGAGTTTCTTCGTGACTATGCGGTTACCGTACGCACCTTTAGAGTGAGTATACTCGGGTTCGATTTCCGGCAGGAAGTCATATGGTTCGGATCTCACGTTTAAGCTGCAGGTCCACGTCTCATATAGCCTCGCTGCTCAAAAGGGACGCTAAACTCAAAATCTAATCTAATCTAATTTCGTTATTGTCGTCAGTTTTATAGAGAAAAGCGTACGTTGAAGAGGCATAAAACAAGAAGACAACGTGTTTACATAGAAGGTCATATTGGAAGTTGAAATAAATGGTTTATTTTGGTTTAGTTCGTAGCGTATTTCGTGTTTTCGAATATCTCACAATTACTATAACTTTTAGCTGCATTTTGAAGCTTCTTCTAACGCCTTGTTATAAATAATACAATAAACAATTTGCATGATTTCTTCTGAGAATCAATGTCCACAACTTTTCAATCACCTTTTGCGCTAGGCACACAAATAGTCCATTAATAAAAGTATATCACAACCGATTTGGTTCAATCGTACTTCGTGATTAAAAAAAAAATAGTAAACGGTGATGTACCAGAAATAAATTATATGAAAATCAGGAACAATTATCATAAAATAATAATAAACTGGTGAATAATAAACTCTAAGTACATACATTAGCAAGTTTCACCATAATTTACTTTCCGTAAATACTATTTCATATTTCGTTGAATCACAAAGTTTGTCTGTCAAATTGGTCACAATTCTGGAATCATAACTTAAAACTTGACATACAATTAAAAAGGAAACCTAAGATATATATATGAAATAATCATAGGCAGCACTCAGAGAAACAGGACAAAAATAAATTGGTCAGATCTGTACATATAGTAAAAATACATGGAAACGTATAAGAAGGAAAAAAAAAAAAAAAAAAACATGCACAACGGCCAGTCCTATAATGGCACATATAAATACACATACATACAAAAAAAAAAAAAAGCAATTGTATAGGTAGCTTTTACAGCTGCCTTTTAAACATAAGTACATCGCTCATGTTATTTTATCACGTATACAGTGAAACCTATTATGTTGGCTACCTGCATAATTTGGCCGCGGATACTTGGAAGCATGTAGTAATTAGTTATGTGCTATTATTACTTCGTCAGGTGGTCATTTTCATAAGTCGTGTATTGTCTATGGAAATAAGGATGGCCAACTAAGGCAGGTTTTACTTGTTGATTTCAGAACAATTATGTATTCGTCCAATACATAAATTAGTAAAAAATAATAATTATAGTGTAGTTGATAATTACCACTCTTTTCATGAGATTTGAGATTGGTTTCTATTTAATTACGTAAACTGGCCATCTAATTTGGTATAGATGTAATTCATATTTTCTTTTTGAAAAAAAAAAAATAAAAAATAAAAAAAAGAACAGCAGCAGAACTGTAAAAGATTTGTGCTACCAGATAAAATTGCTGTCAAATACAGGAAAAAACATACACATACATATCTTGATTGATACTGTCACGATTAATATTGTTCTTCTTGTTTACACATGTACTTTTTTTTTGGGTGTATTTTTGATATGTCACACATCTGTACACGACCATTAAGATCTCATGGAATCTTATGAACACTAAACGTTTGCTGTTTTTTTTTTTATATTTTGTTTATACACTTATCGTATCTCCTTCATCATGTACCTTCCTTTTCATTATTATTATTGTTATTATTATTATTACTATTTTCATATTTGTACTTATCCGAGGTTTTGATTTTCGGTGCACCTAATATTTCTTGAGCTTTAAAAACCCACAATTTTTCATTTTGCTTAATTGCATTCGTATTATCTGCTACAAAACTATCCGGTGAACCATAATTCGGTGGATTTGCGTACGGGTCGTAGCCAAGTGCTGACAACATGGGAGCAACGTTAGCCATATCTTCTACTACGTCTTCAGGAATATGCCCCACCCATTTCGTGAGGGCTTCAAGATTCACAGGCTTAATAACTTGGTCCGATGATCTCTCCACTCTGAAAAAGAAAGTTAAGCATAATTACATTTATAGAGGAAATCTCAATAACCTACAATCCATTAGGTGACTTAATTATGTTCCTACCTTAATTAGATAACTTTGGCCACAATATTTATACAGTCTTTTTAACGACGTTGAAAATCTAGATCATTTTTATTCCTTAGATCATTGATTTGTATGGGCAATTATTTTTCTATTTTCGAACTGGAATCTCATGCTTCTATTTTACTGATTCCCTTCTAGTTAAACTATCGTTTGCTTTTTCAAAATGAATTTGTATTTTCGCGCTTTGTAACATTAGTTTAGGGACTTAGAAACGAGAGGTCGTACCACTGAAAGGAAGCACTGGTTACTGGACGAATGTCTGTAACGTACTCCCAGTATAAGTGTTAAAGTAAGTTAATTACTGTATTACTGAACTTAGATCCATGAATACCAAAATGTTTACACTCACATTTACGTAAGGAGTTAATTTTCGTTATAAATGTATATTCTCAGCTGCTAAAACAGCATCTACGCACGTAATACATAAAAATATTATTATACAAATATTAGACCAAATCCAAGACAAAATCAACTTCTTTTTAACCCTCAATGAAAGAAAAAATGAATTACAACAATATTATGAGTTATAATTATCCATTCATGACAAAATTTAATTTTCACAAACTTAATGACACTTAAACAGACTTGGAAAGGGAATCAGTAAAGTCAAACCATTAAAGCCCGTCATTTGAAAAACAGAAAAATAATTCCCTATATAAATCAATGGGTTAATAAGCAAAGATGATGCTGGCATATAACAGTGATAATATATTAAAGTTAAATCACACGGGAAAAAGGCGATTATGGCAGTTGTTATCGTCTTTATATCAAACTAGCTTCGTCCAACCTCCAACCTACTTCACTTGGATCGGCTAAACGAAATAAAGCTCTTACTACGAACAAATTTGGTGTTGCGCGTGCCCCGTATGTTTTTTTCTTCTTTCGCACCTCAACCACAGGTTGGTGGGCAATACGGAAATTTTAACACTTTTCTCTGCCCTAGGAGAGCTGTTTTATACTTCGATAAAGTCTCTTCTTCGTAACTGCATCTAGATATTCTATCCTGGCTCTTCCTCTTCCTGGGTTTCCTTCTGCCTTACCCTCTATCAGCACGGTGATCCAATCGGAGTGCCGAATAAGATGGCCAAGCATGCTCTTTCTTCTTTTTCCGATTATCTTCATAATCTGTCGTCCTTCATTAGCTGCCTTTAGTACGTCTTCATTCCTGTTCCTTTCAGTCCATGATATGCGCAGCATTCTGCGCCAATGCCACATTTCAAATGCTTTCAGCTTGGATATTTCAGTTTTTCTCAATGTCCACTTCTCTGATCCGTAAAGCGCCACGCTACACACCAGAGTATGGCTAAATCGTTTTCGAACGTTCAACGACACATTCCTTGATGTTTTCAGTCCTCTTGTTTAGCCTGTGCTATTGTTGAACTTACATCTTTTTCACTTGTTTCACAGTGTGGTAATGGTAGAGCTGCTGCCCACTACCACAGTATTTCTCTTTGCCTGGCTCCTACTCCTAAAGACCTGTCCGGCATGAGAAGGCCTCTGATAGTGAAGCTATCTCCGGCATAGTTCTTGGGCATTAGAGCGCGTGGCAAGGTGGAGATATTATCGAGGGAGGCCCCGTATGATACGGCAGAAAATGCGACATGATAAATTTGAGCAGATTGGGTAGACTAATGGTTAATTTCTTACAACATTGGTGCAAGATCTATGGATATTAAAATCAATGCATATGCGCAGTGACTAGCCGCAACAATGAGAGATTGCTTCAATTGCAATCCAATGGACACTTTGATTATGTAGACAGCTGTTTACCAAAGTGAAATGATACCCAACTCAAGTGCTAGTTATGTTATCTTCGTGATTACTTGTGTCCTGCTCTTAGGCGCAGGTCACACACATTCTGCAAACGAGACCCATAATTATCTACGATAACACACATATATCATACAGCAAAAGTGGTAAACAGCTTACTGCAACAATAGGGTTGGGAGGTGTTGATCATCCACCTTATTCGTCTGACATGAATCCCTACGACTGCTTTTTGTTTCCCAAGATGAAGGGACCGCTGAGAGGGAAACGCTTCAGAGATGTCCCATCCTTTCGGCCATTGAGCTGTCTCTGCACATACTAGTAGGCCTACGAAAGGGAGGCATTCAACAACTGTCAGATGTGTGAAGCTTGTTTACACAGATGCAAGAGGTTACAATGAGGGATTGTAAATGACTCCATGTTCGTACCATTTTTCACACGTTTCCGCCGTAAAAGAACCCGTATGTTGTTTGTCTAACACAAAAACGTCTGTTAGAAAGACTTTCTCGTTATCATTATTTCCAAGGACAGGAAACAGCGGCAGCAACACATTGGAAAGAAAATTCACATGCGGATGCACAATACAGAAACCAAAAATGAGCAATCGCAGGAAATTCTTACATTTCTAACTACTATCCTAGGTCTAGCCTCAAAGAAGAGGCTAAACACAAAAACTGATGTTCGTTTTCCTTTCAGATTATTATTTTTCATGATGACCTTATTTTTTTTCATGATTTCTGCAAAATTTATCTAAGGAATTACTTATTCTATTGTGATATATCATGTTAGTAACTTTTGCTAAACTTATACCTTCAAATATTTACGACTTATATTTAGTGCACACGGGTTGTTTCTTATTTAGAGATGCATCTACCTCAAGAAATTCCTTCACACCACTACCGATAATGCTCTTTTTGATGGTCCCGCCACAGACTTATCGCTCGGTGTCGGAGTTTCCGCTGGAGGAGGACGGCAATACGTATAGATATATTCAAGCCTTTTTACATAATTTCCATGGACCGTCAATGGTTGAGAGTCCTCGCTATGCTAAGGCCAGTTTCAGAGATCAAAGATACAACAATCCATCAGCAGTGAGCTATTAAAATGTGTAAAAACGAAATGACACGGATACCAGTTTCTTCTGCTATTTGTTGCAGGAAGAGTACAGTTGAATGAGAGGTATGAATAGATGCTGGCACACCAGACTTTTCTTCCTCCTCGGCTAAGTTGGCAATAGATTGATCTCAGAATGTTTCTAAGATGATAAGAGAAGTCTACCTAGGTATTTTCTTGGGCCCCAATGTACCTTTCACTTCCGATTGCAACAGGAACCAGCAGCTATCAAGAACCTTTTTATAAAACTTTCCTACATTCACATCTTTGGAAGTCTTTGGCAGCATCTTGTGTGGAGAGAATCACATGCAGCCTGTTACAGTCATTGATTGTTGTTTGTTGATATGTAGTATCTCTTTTTCATCACTTACGCTATATGAGACGTGGGCCTACAGAATAAGGTGGGAATCCAAACCACTGTAATACGTTCAATGCTCTATTACAATCACTAAGATACACTACACACACGGCTCGTCCAGTGTGACGTAATTTCCACCTACCCACCCCACTAGATGGTGTTCGTAGAACCGTCGACAATTAATATATCATTCTGCAATATGTTCTGGCAAGGCTTTGTGAACACGTCCTTTCGAAGCGTCTTCAATCTCAGAATATGATGCAGTATGATGTTAGTTGTCTCCTGTGTTTTCGGTTTACAATAGCTTTCTGCAGGACCGGATCCAGGATTTTCTGAGGGAAGGGGGTGCACCAATAACTATCAGTACATTTGAATCAAATTTAATTTTTTTAAATGCCTTTAGGCGTCTGTGATGTGTATGAGGAACTGAATTAAACTATTATGTTTAGCAAAACCGCTTTCTTTTAAGCCCAAAGTGGAAACATGACATGAAATTTTAGGAAAGTATTGCTATTTCCACTGCCAGTTTCTCACTTTAGATAGTGTATATTCAGAACGGGGGGGGGGGGGGTGCACGTGCTCCGGTCCTTCCTAAATCCGGCCCTGCCTTTCTGTGTACCTTGATCGTCCTCGTAACGAGAACCTGGACTTTTCAGATAGGAGCTGATGGTGGTAGGGATGGATTAACCTTTAAGCAAAATAAGCACGTATTTACAGCATCAAGGGAAGGAGGTACCACAGAAATTTTCCATAGCCGAATTTACCATGGTCCAGGGTCATACGATTCAATACTGCAAAATGCTGCAGCCGAACCAGGATCCGCAAAAGGGGTCCCCACATTAAATTTATAAAAAATAAAAAAAAATTACATACAGATATATACAATAATAAAAAGAGCACTCAGTGTAGAACTCCGCCAAGGGTCGTGAAATTGAAGGGGGCGGGGGGAAATCACCGTATATAGTCTAAATAAAAACAAGATAAACTTTATATTGATCTGGAAAACATAGAGTTCGTCAAAAATATAAATTTCTTGGTGGAAGTATAAATAATATCTGATCAAAGATTGCATTTTTTTTAAATAAAAAAGGGGCAAAATCCGTCAAATATAAATGAATGGAAGCAAACAAAAAAACATTATTTTTCCATGTTACTGTAAGTTTTCTTTAATTTCGAAAAATATTTTTATTTTATTTTATGCTTTACTATTGTTAATATTTTGAATTACATATATATGGGAACACCAAAATCTTTTAACCGCTTAGAGTCTCTAAGGTTATAAATCCGGCCCTGGATGCACGGTTCGTACCAGACCGAGGATTGGCTTCTTTCTGCCATATAGGAATCGCTCTCAATCCTCTCTTATTCTACTCTTTTTAACACTTATGCTACGCCACTCTTCACTAATGTGAATTAATGTTCCCTGTACATTTTGATTATAGCACTGTAACCATATTTCGATCGGAAAGCGCCATTATGTAGCCTTCCCAATAATGCTCGACCTTCGCCTGAGAAAAACATCACTTTAGATCGGAATACATGCATGGCTCCACTCCTGTAAATTTCAAGGGAACTCGAATGGTGGCTAGTAGGGTTGTTCTAATAAATTACCAAGGGGCAGTACTGGTAATATTATGCACCCAATTTATATTTCTCTGAATACGAGGGTCATTTCATAAATAATGCACACTATTTTTTGTGACTTTACATGCTTATTGTTTGAAGAGGATCTCTTTACAGGCCTTCAATGTAATCTCTCTGCTTGGTAATGACAGAATCCCACCTCCGGGTAGCTTCTATATTCCATCAAGGACGCCATCTTTGTGAAACTATCGAATGATTCAGGTAACAACTGCAGAAAGCTCTTCTAGGCATGGAAACCGATGTCCACATACGTTGTTTCAACTTTGGGAACAGGTCGTAGTCTGGTCGACTCATATACGGACTGTAGGGAGCATGAGGTAACAGTTCGCAACCATATTTGCGAAGCTTTGGACGCACAGCATTTAGCGGTGTGCGGGCGAGCATTGTTGTGGAGAATCAGTGGACTCGACCTGAGCAACTGCAATCGGGTTTCGTGTCGTGCATTTTTCTGCGCAGTTTCAGCAGGAATTCAATAATACTGTGCTGTGACTTCTTCTCCCACACGGAACTCGGTCCCTTATGATAATGCCTTGGTGGTCGTAAGCAAAAATCTGCTTAACTTTTGAGATCGGCAACACATTTTTGGTCTTGACGAAGATGGAGCTCTCCACTCGCTGGATTTTGATTTCAACTTCAGCTCAAAATCTCTGATCTAGGTAATGACCAATAGTTTCATCAAAACATCAGCTTTAATTGATGAAGTGTTTACCTCGCTTTCATCAGGGGTGCCCACAAGGGGGGGCTATGACGCAAACTGCGTCATTGAAATATTTGGGGGGGTTAAAATCTATATAAATGTTTGAGGGGGTGTAAAAATTAACCGAAAAGTTTTTTTTTTCATGGAAGAACACCTACGGATAGACAATTGAGGGGGGTGCGTCATGGACATGAGGGAGGGGTGGGCACCACTGCTTTCATAATCCATTCCGCAGAGTTCCACAGTGTGCATTATTTATGAAATGAACCTCGTACATTTAACTTAATTCTGGAATGATTCTCACATCCTACATTGACAACTCATTCCTGTTTCCCCTCCTCATACTCAAGTTTGTTTTAAATATCGTTACAAATTGCTATCATGTACCGGGTGTCCAGAAAGTAACTATGCAGTGCCATGTTGTGGTGTGCTAAATGATGACTGATATGATTGTCAATTAGTAATACATTTTCCATTGTTTAACATATTTGAACCATATTTGACCAGGTATTTGTATTTGTTCACAGGTCCGGTTTGATTGAAGACCAACGTCTTGTGTGACATCATTGGGATCCAGGTCATCATGCTGGCGATTGAACAAAGAGTGTTTCTTGTGGAGCACGTGTTCCACAATGGAGATAAGTTTGCAGCAAAGTTCCCAGGAGTGAAGATGCCTAACCGCAATGCTGTACGGAACCTCATCACCAAGTTTCGAAAGACCGGAAGCGTTCATAATGCTCCAAAATCAGGTAGGTCGTCCACAGACATCCGCAGAGAAGGTGCAAAACGTGATGCTGCCCAGTCCAAAGAAATCGGTTATACAACTAGCTCAGCAGGTCCACGTGTCCGTTGGTTCCGCTCACAAGATTCTCCGGAAATCACTGTCCATATATCCGCACAAAATTTCGTTCGTGCATGAACTGAGAGACACCGATCGCCCAGCGCGTATGAACTTTTGCAACTGGTTCCTGTCCTTCCATCAGGACAATGGTGAGTGGATTCTTTACAAAACGTTTTTCAAGGATGAGGCATGGTTTATCCTCTCCTCTTACGTGAATAGCCAGAATAGTCGTGTGTGGAGTACGGAGAATCCACATGAATTTCATGTGTGCCCACTGCATAATCAAAAGGTTGGTGTTTGGTGTGCCATGACTCATAAAGACATCATTGGGCCTATCTTCTTTCAGGACACCATAAATGTACAACGGTACTGCACCTGCATTCTGGAGCCCTTCCCAGGTGAACTGAACGAGAACGAAATTGAGAATGCCTGGTTTCAACAGGATGGGGTGACTGCACTTACCGTCCATAAGGCGATGAGCTTTTTACAGGGCATCTTCGGTGACCGGATCATCTTTTGAGGACTCTGGCCTCCGCGTTCACCTGTCTTGACTCCACCGGATTACTTTCTATAGGGTACGTTGAAGGGAAAGTCCTATGAAGGCAATCCGCACAACATACAAGAACTCCAAACTGCACTGACACGTCACATTCGGAACATCACTCCCGATGTTCTGCACAACGTCTTCAAGAACATACAGAAACGTGTGCAACTATGTCTTCAAGTGCAAGGGGATCACTTGAAGCATCTCTTTTAACTTCCATGACATTAAACTTTAGCTTCGAGTTAATTTCGGTTGTTTAAAGTGGTTTATGGAAAATAAAATACGGCAAGTTATGCACTGCATAGTTACTTTCTGAACACCCTGTACATTACTTATATATGACATATTTTCGCATTTTCACAGTCTATCCCGTCATTCGTCTATTACCTATGTATCTATGTATCAACTTCTGTCCACAATCTACTTACTTGGATAGTGACACTCCACCAGGTTTGTTAATGTGTTCTTCGTGGTGGAGCACCGATTCATTCCATGGAATATCCAGAAATTCTAGAATGTGTTGCATCGTTTGTCGAGGATGAAGAACAAGCTGTTCATAGTAGACCCTGAGACAGCGTCCTGATCCTACTTCTTGACATTGTGCATTCATTGCTTGCACTGCTGCGTTCCATTTCGTGAGGCACTGCCGGTAACTGGTTAAATCAAAACCAGTAATTGTCACCTAGAATAAATAAGCGAACATGTCACTATATGCATATATGTTACACAAAAAATTAAAAGGAAAACGTCACAGAAGCGTCATCGTACCAGTTGTGTTATACGAATGAGAAAGTTGATCAATAGCTTCCAGAGATGAATATTAGGTTAGAATCAAAAATAAAATAGTAACTAGAGATTAGATTAAGAATGGAATGTGTTACAGGGATGCGTGCTGGTGCCAATAAGTTACTTTTCGAGAATATGTTACTTGTGATCGCAGTTTTATTGAATTATATGATGGCCGAATAAAGATTTTTGGTCTGAGGTACTGGTAAGAATACCCACTAGGCTTTGTACTTGTAATTGTCACCTACAATACATACATGAGGGACCATGGTTCGATCCCAGCTCATGCCAAGTGGGCTTTGCGGTGGACGCAGTAAGCGTGGACTTTCTCAGGGTTCTTCCGCTTTTTTCCACTTTCTTTATTCTATAGTTTCATTCATGATCATCATCAGCGTCTTCCTTATCCTCAATACATAACTGTGGGACGTTAAGCTTAAAAATAATAAACCTGACATACTAATAGAATGTCGTTAGAATTAAAAGAAAATCCAATAGAGTAATTTTGCTTATTATAGCTACTGTATAGATATGACAGTTGATGGCTAACTACCAAAAAGGACTTTTAGGCTGAAGTGTTCTAAAACAAGGTAAAGATAGAAGGTATTTAAGATATCCGTACTGATCGTAACAAAAGAAGGAGTGATTTATATATACTATCTTATTATTTGCCAAAATATGTACACGTATTGAGAAATAAGATATCGTTTTCATGTCAATTATTGATTTAATTCATTCAGCATTAATCACAGTTGGTATATGTGGTAGTGATCCAAACGCACGAATGTTACAACTGCATTATATTTGTGGTCATAGTATGCACACATTTGTTTGACGAAACCAATTTCTATTTTGTACTCGTATAGAGAGTTGTACTTCATGCTGGTAACTTGAAACTGGCAACGCCCTTCTCCTTGTCATTCTCTACCTTTATTTTATTATAAAACCTTGATTCTTACGGAAAGAAATTAAAAAAACATAAATGCAATCCTTGTTTTTCAATGTTAAATGCTTCAGGAATGATGAATGTTGTTATGTCAAGCAGAATGTATATTTGTCTGCTGTAGAAATCCAAACCGTTAGGCGAAGAACCTTGAAAATTTGTATAAATTGCCATGTACCTAGGGTCACAATAAGGTTTTACGAATTATAGCTCTGAAGAAGAGGAGAGCTTAGAAGGTTTAACAAAAAAAAGAAAAATGTATTTATATTTTAAATACTTTTCACAAACGTGATTTTTTCTGTCGAAGAACAGGCACTCTGCTAACGTAAGAGTTGATAGAGGTTCAGATGGCGAGTCGCCTGGTACGCTGTGTAGCGTGCCGGAGAGAATTTGAACCAACGTTGTCACATCAACGTGACTCGGAATGGGAAAACTGAAGCTCATGGACTTACGAATTGAAATACCACAGGAGAAAAAAGAATCACCCGTAACATTTTCCTCCATTCAATGTCACTTTGTGTTTTCTTGCAGTTGTTATTGAATACCTTACAAAAGTTGCATCACGTGTAGATCAAAGCTATATCAAGGTATGGGATTATTATGAATTAGGTTTCAAATGTTCAATCAAAAAATGGAATAAAAAATGATAAAAACTTGTCTACAATGAAGAATCAATTATTATTATTATGAGCATCTGCTTCACAGAAATGCTGTTTTGCTATATGTATTAAGAAAATACATATGAGAAAATTGTAGTTTATAAAATTCTATACGAGAAAGGTCTTTAGATTTTTTTAATTAATCCTTTCAAAGATATAGACTGAATTATGTCTGAACAGAAATAGAGCACATCACTAAAATCTTATATTAATACATAAAAATTAAAGATAAAAACTTTAGTAAGTTTTTAATGCTACTCTTAATTCTTATGATAATTTGGGAGTTAAATAAAAATACCTCCTACAAATTTATATATTGTATGTTCATAATCTGTCGTAGTCTTACCATATCTCTAAAAGATGTGTGTAAACAGGGCCGAAACCAGAGAGGCTGACAGGGACCTGACATCAAATTTTATTTAGCCTCGCTCACTACTTTCTGTACCCTTCATAAATTTATTCCACAACTAGCTGCGGTTCTCTCCTGAGGTGTGGCATCGCAACGATCATATGCTGGAGATCGGTAGCTTCGTGCTCGGCTTCATTTTCAAAATAGTTACACACTGTATAGGCGATTTTGCAAGCCTCTTTGTGTACGACTTGACGCTCACTACTATTGTCTTCCATTATTAACGAAAATAATCCTAATATTCCATATCTAACTGCAAGAACATATAAAAATAATCACCACGTTTGAACTCCGCACACTATATTAATCTACCGAGGAATAGTTGCGATAAAATTTCAGTTAGAGACGAGAGAGCACGGCGTGCTACTGCGCATTCAAATTCCACCCGCCTTCAGTGCTGCTTCTTGGTCAAGTTGTAGGACAACTTCGATACCTGGCAGATAGAAAATGCAAGAGGACGCCATATAACCGTAATCCAGTACCCATGAACAAGCATTCTGTAAATTTTCATACTTAGTGTTATCCTTCCTGGAATTATCCATTACCAGAGGAAATTATAACGTTATTAATGGCATCAATAAAATGTGCTAGGCTTATATTTGCAACACTGATTTACAACTCAGTATTTATAGCGAATGGTAGATTTTGAAACTGTGGCCTCTGAACCACTGATCTCTGAGTAACTAAGTCTAAATCATTACCTTTCTACTAATAATGGAGTGCACTGTGGCTCGACCATCACGAACCATAAATATGAATTTGGAGGTTGGGAAGAGCTCGGAGAGGTAAGACGCTGACTTCAGAGTAAGTGGATCCTTGTTGCAGAGACGCGGCGCTGGTTCCCCGTGCCTCGCTATCACTTCTAAACAAAAAGCTGCTATAGCTGCATCTAGCACCTACAATGAAAATATCAACACATTTTAAGTCAGAAATTGGGGAAGAAAATATATTAAAATTATACCCTGAAATATACTACAATTAAGTTTCCACTTAAGAAAGCCTCGTAAATAAATAAATAAAATAAAATTTACATTGTGCTGTTTTGTATCTCATAGACAAATGAGAAAGTTCTCTACAATTTAACTGTCAATAGTAAATAATGAATATAGCAAAACGTTTTATAAGTTATGGTAGCTCTTTCTGTTTATAAAGTATAGATACAGGAATAATCATAGAGGGTGAAACAGAGAAAACGCATGCTCTTTAAAACTGCTAGTAATCGGCGACGAGTAGGGGTATTGATCTTGAGCGACCGTGAATGACAGCTCAGACAATGCAGTTTCAGCCGCTATGAAGCATTGGAGCGTAGAGCATCGTGTGTTCGCGGTCGAGCAGTTCTTTAGAAACAATGATTCTGTGGTCACGGTTCAACGTCTTTTCCGTCGAAAGATTAATGTCGAACGTCGAGTCCCAAATCGAAACACTATACTTCAATGAGTTGCAACGTTCAGAAGTACTGGATCTATGACGCAAAAGAAACTACCCTAGTCTTCTTTCGTTCACCCGTTCAGTTCGAACTCCGGAGAACGTATACAGAGTGAAAAGGGCAGTTCTTGCTAGTCTGAAACGATCTGCTGGACGACAGACTGTATCGCTGGTGTCACGTCGTTCACTTCATCATATCTTACACGATGATCTCAAATTTTCTTCTTCATCACAGATCCAACTACCCACCGGAATAAAGTGTTTCGATCTGGGACTGTACCTCGACATTAATCTTTCGACGGAAAAGATGTTGAACCATGACCACAGAATCACTGTTTCTAAAGAACTGTTCAACCGCAAACACGATGCTCTACGCTCTAAACGCTCCATTGCGACTGAAACTGCATTGTCTGAACTGTCTGCAAACGGTCGCTCAAAATCAATTTCCCTATTCATCGCCGAGTATTAGCGGTTTAAAAAACATGGGTTTCCTCTGCTCCACCCTGTATTAATAATTTACGAAACTAAATATAAGTTTGAATTTATCGTACTGTGATCATGACTAGTAGGTAAAGAAGACAAATAAAAAGAATACGAAAAAATGACAGCATTTAAAATGTGCAAAGTCAGCTTTCGTAAGTACTGTGTATTAAAATGTACAGTCCGCAGCAAAAAACCTGCAACATGAGCATGTAAGTTTATTGTGAAACGACGAAGTCTTTTGCTCCAGAATAAGTGTGCATTGGAGGACATTCAGGTTTCTCCTGCGTGATTCGTGCCACTTAGACGTTATGTTGATTCCTTGGGCTGTTAGGCGTAGTTTCACAATAAACTTAAATGCTCATGTTGCAGGTTTTTTTGCTGCGGACTGTACAAGCATAACTTCCACTTTCATTAGATATTTTAAAGTAATGATAAGAGAGAAGAGGCTTGTGATGGTGAAAAATCCGAATTTGAAAGGTTAATGGATTTACACTTTTATAGTCACTACATAGAAAAAAGTGAATTTTGGATGTCTGTCTGTTCTAATTTACACACGTCTAGGGGCAATAATATTCAATGCATTCAACCAATTTTTTAAATTTATAGTCCTTATTAGATTCTCTAGTTTCTTCTACCTCTTAAAAAGATAGTTAAAAGTAGTTTACTTGAGGACAAAACTCAAAAAATTGCTAATTTCTCAAAAAGATTCTAATGGTTTCTTTATCTATATGAGTCTATAAAAAATGGAAGTGTTTATGTTTGTGACATAACTTTTGAACCACACGACCGACCTCGATCAAATTTTTTCAACATAGATGAGTTTCGGGCCTGGGATGGTTTTTATCATTTCACTTTGACGGTGCAACTTAGGGGAGGGGAGGAGAATATATTTTAAAATGATCGAAAATGACCGATATTAGTGCGGAATCCATCGTTTTCGGAGTCGCAGAGACGAACAGTGACACTTTCGATGCCGTTTAAATCCAAATTCAGCCCCACAACTTCGAGGAAGGGGAGATATAGCCTTAAAACAGTTTACGGTGATAATGCTTTAAGGAAAAACTATCCTCAAAGTAACACGTTTCACCACCGTAGAAGACGATCAAAACCAACGTGACGGATGAATTTCGGAAGATACCAAAAGAGAACTCTCATCTATGTTTCCAGCAATGGCAGGAGCGGTCGAGTAAGTGTGTGTGTTTCGAAGATACTTAGTTTGAAGATTAAGTAAATGTGTTCTTATATTGTGGGAATAAAGAGCTGGAACGAAATTCCGGGAACTTTTTGACACACTTTCACAAGTTAGTACACACTTTCTTGGCCACTAAACATAATATTGATCTTTATAGATAACTTGGTGCATATTTTCCAAATACAATAGTGGCTGGATAGTTGTACCTTAACGTAACTATGTTTTTAAATATATTTTTAAAAATGGTAAAATTTTGTTAAAGAAGGAGTCGTATGTTCGCTTCATTGATATAGACGGTGGGAAACGAGGATTTTTTGCCAGTACGACTACTCCTCGAATTCTTTACTTTCAGAACAGAATGGTCAATGCAAAACATTGGTCTACCATCATTACGTTTCTGCACTCTAATTCTTCTTCAGATTTTTTCCGTAATAACCGACTATTCCTTCTAACAACAAACAACAGTATTTCCTACAGCTGCTGCTCTACAGCAGTTCCAATGAACATGCGGTAGAAATTCCGGTAAAATATGGACTATGTGCCGTAGTACGCTTTCTGTGGGCAAAACACCCTTTAGCTACTGAGATTCATCGCGAACTCTGTAATGTTTACGGGTCAAATGTGATTACATGTTTAAAGACGAACAAATTAACATATATGATAAGTAAAGAAGTGGACTCCCGTCTGTAGTCAGTGATGGATTCCTGAAAAAATAGCAGAAGGATTCGTGAATCCTTCAGTTTACGGTATCTGAACTTTTGTCACACTTCCCGCAAACTTTTCGGACTATTTTCTAGAAGACAGTGACAGACAAACTGGGCTACCGCAAGGTCTGTGCTTGTCGGGCACCAAAATTTGTTTCTCAGGAGCACAAAACACATTGGATGGCTCTGCTTTGGACTTTCTCTCCCATTATGCAGAGGACGTAGAACAATTTCTTAATAGAAATGTGACTGGCGATGAGATGTGGATGCGTATGTGAATACTGAAAGCAATGAATGGCGTGTGGTGATATTTATCCACCATCGAAACACAAAAGCTCGAACAACGTTGGCTTCCAGGGAGGTTATGGCAAGCAGCATTCTAAGATGCCTAAAGACTTATCTTACCAGTTCAAAGTCCACTGTAAGACATGGAAGAGCCACTCAGAAAAAGCGTCGGGACATGATACTGGTTGTCTGCACACCGCTAGAGCACCAAGAAAGCATGTAGTAGTTTCGTTCGGATGTTTCTGATCATCTTATGTATAATCAGGATTTGATGAGCGACTACCACCTACATAGGTACATGAAACTATGGCTTGCGTCGCACTGCTTTAAGACATTTTTAAAGAACAGTTTCATTTCTAAGCGGCGTTTATTTTCAGAAGTAATTGCAAATCTTAAAGGCGTTATGACAAGTGTCTTAATTTGAATAGTGTAATGTTATAGTTTCCACATGTGTACCGCATAAACTCTGCATCTAAGTTTGTGTATCATTGACAACTGAACGGAATTTATTTCTTCCGAATTCCCCCTTAATTTATTGCAATTTTAATGAATGTAATAGCATCAAAATCACTTAAACTAAAAACACAACTCAATGAGCAAAGCAATGTTTATTTAAAAATAATAACTGTGTAACAGTTTCGCCAACTAACTGAACATAGTGGCTTCAATAGACGCTGTCTGATGTCTGATGAAGTGAAACCAATATGTTTAGTTCGTTGGCGAAACTGTTACACAGTTATTATTTTAAAATAAACGTTAAAACAAAGCAACGTTTATTTTAAAATAATAACTGTGTAACAGTTTCGCCAACTAACTGAACATATTGGCTTCATCAGACACTGTGTCTGTCTGATGAAACTAATATGATCAGTTAATTGGCGAAACTGTTACACAGTTATTATTTTTAAATAAACATTGCTTTGCTCAATGATATGTGTTTTTAGTTTAAGCTATTTAAGACAGCAAATCTAGTATGAACCAGTTAGCTATAGCATCAAAGGTAGGATAGATAATTATTTATTCACTAAATTAAATATAAAAATAAGAGAGGAGTAATGAAAGAACTTCACAGTTTGAACGATGAAATTATTCAATTTTTCGAAATACAAGCACAAAAGATTTAAAATCAAACAAAAAAGTGTGATAATCAACGAATATCTTAATTAACACGAATTTATTTGAGTAAAAACTTCACGAAACATATCAAAGTTTGTTAATCACACCGGGATAAACTACAACGCCTAGTATAGAATTTCTGGTTCAATTGAGTACAAAGAAACAACGGAAGAAAAGAAATCCTGAACTACATATTTTAAAATTTACAGTACGTATCGACCACGTGTACTGTAAAACTCTTTTCGTTTGAAGACTTGAAAAGTACGAGAATATTACTATTTTCTAAATTAGAGAGAGAGAGAGAGAGAGAGAGAGAGAGAGAGAGAGAGAGAGAGAGAGAGAGAGAGAGAGGTAACTTACCTCTTTGGATAAACCTGCTTCTTCTAACCTCACACTTTCCTTTTGGGACTTCAACCAGTGGCTTCGCATCTGCAATATACGAGGAATCACTCGGGTTTCCTGACCACATCTGAAATAAATAAATAAACATACAACATATAGATAAAAAAATATAAATGTAACCAAATCGTCAGTTTTATGTCCTATAGTGTTAATTTAAGGGGAACGATCATGGAAGAACTAGTAGAATGAGATGTGGAAGGAAACGGGAAAATCTTTAGAAAACCCACAGCCACGACGCTGTCAACCACAAATTTATAAGGCCTAGGACCGAACCACGTACCTCTCCCATGAGAAGTGAACGTTCTACCAGTAAGCTCCACATGCGTGTTTTAAATGCAAAGTATCAGAACATGACAAATCCCAGAGAACTATGGGTATTAGTAATGGAATGAAGAGAAATTCCTCCTCATCATATGCTTTCACAAGCGTTCCCTCACATAATGAAAATTTCTCTCTGAAAGGAGAAGACAATATGAAGAAAATACTCCGGTTATTATTATTATTATTATTATTATTATTATTATTATTATTATTATTATTATTATTATTATTATTATTATTATTATTATTTACTGAAGTTACTTTCCTTTATACATAAATGTTAAAAACATAAGAAACAACCTTCATCATTCTTTTCTTGAATGGTTTGTTATGTCTATGAAACATTGAAATAAAGTAATTTTTTCGATATAGAAATATGGAATAAAAACTCTAGCCAATACTATGTATAAAATATACAGCATAACTCTGCTTTTACGTTCTCTCATTTACAGGAAGACTAATTTGAACATGAAAAATAACGCTATAAACAGTACATAATGGATTTAAATCAAAATTTAAGAAAAAAACATATTAGTAGATTTTCCTGCCTTTATTGAAAAAGTATACATCAAATAGAAAATATACATGTCTCATTTGTGCTTGCGTTTCTTTTAATACCGTTATGAAATCTTTAAGTTTTACAGAAATGAATCAAATGGTGGAACGAAGAAAGTGGGAGAACCCCGAGAAAACCCACGCATACGGTGTTTATTCACCACAAAGTTCACTTAGCGCGAGCTGGGATCGAACCGAGGACCCCATGCACCAGAGGTGAACGCTCTACCACTGAGCCACCGTGGCTCCTTCTTTAATACTATTTAAATGCTATATCAATTGAAAATATTCCTAGGATTCTCCACATGCAACAGCATTGGTGATTTTTTCATATTTGTACTATTCCTCTGAGCTCAAAAATATTCATCATCATCATCATAGGTATTCTGCCTTTATTGGCAGGTCACTTGCCGCAGCTGAGAAGCTTCCATGCTCCACGGTCCTCCGCTAACCTTTTCGTCTTCGCGTATGATCTTTCTGTTTTAATATCATCCATTAATTGTAGTCTCCTTCGCCCCCTCCCTCTCTTTCCCGCCACCATACCCTCTAGAACGTCCCTCATGATACAATCTCTTCTTAGGCAATGTCCCAACCAGTTTCTCTTTCTCTTCCTAATAATATCTAAAAGTGTTCTTTTCTCACCCACCATTTCTAACACTCTCTCATTCGTTTTCCGCTCGACCCAACTAATTCTTTCCATTCTTCTCCACACCCACATTTCGAAGGCTTCCAGTCGATTTTCGTCACCTTTGCGTAATGTCCACGTTTCCGTCCCATACAGTACAACACTCCACACGAAGCATTTTATGAGTCTTTTTCTCAACTCTTTGTTCAAGGTCCCACAAAACAGATTTTTCTTTCTTTTAAAGGCTTCTTTCGCCATTCCTATTTTTGCTTTTATTTCACGTTCGCATTTCATGTCATTACTAAGAATACTACCCAGGTATCGAAAACTATTCACTTGTTCTATTTTCTCCCCTCCTACTTTTATATTTGACACAGACCCCTTCGTTCCAATCACCATAGCTTTTGTCTTTCTAACATTTATTTTCATCCCATATTCTTCAAAGCCCTTTCTCATTTTTTCTAACATTTTATTGATTTTCTTTTTAGATTCTGCAACAAGCGCCATATCGTCTGCAAATCTTATGCATCTAATCATTCTACCTCCTACCAAAATGCCATCATCATCATGTAGACTCTTTTTCACTATCTCTTCTAGATAGACATTAAATAGTGTTGACGAGAGGCAGCATCCTTGTCGAACTCCCCTTCCAATTGCACTTTCTTCTGTCAGTTCTTCCCCTATCCTAATTATATTTCTATCATCAATCAAAAATATTAATGTAAGCAATTCTTTTTCTTCAAGTTTTTGTTACCTTGATGTGTTTCGTTTCTGTTTGATGTGTTCGGAATCTAGTATGGTATTTTCAGTACTGGAAAATGGGAAATCGCCTTTAACGCTACATGTTTATATATAAGTTATATCACTTCAAACTAAATTACTCGCTGAACAAACAAACCAATTTATTGTTATAAAACCAATATCTTGTGACAGTTTCGCCAACTGACCTTTGGCTTCATCAGACACTATGACTTACCTGAGAAGTAACAGAAGATTAAATACAGAGATAAGTTTACAGGGCAAATATTTCTGGAGTTTCGTCTGTCATAGAGAATGAGGAGTGTGTGGTAATTTTAATAATGAAGTTGGCAACTGTGCAGAGTTTCAGCACCTACGGGGCTAGTTGTGTGTAAACACAAATGATGGCTCATTTGGAAAGCACGTCTTGCGAAGAAGTCCGCTCAGTTGTTCGAGTTCTGTGGCCGAAACATTTAACCGCGGCTGAAATTCACCGGCAGCTGGTAGATGTTGAGTAGATACTGTAATGTCCCGTCTGCATGTCACAGAATGATGTCGAAAGTTAACAGCTGGTAGAGAAAACGTCACCGACGTGGAGCGCAGTGGCGTACTCAATACAGCATCAACAAATTTGAATACAGATGGGACATCGCATTGGAAAAGTACCCTCCCGAAAGCCCGGACATCGCCCCAAGCGACTTTCACCTGTTCCCGCACTTGAAGAAGCACCTAGGAGGCCGTCGCTTTGCTTCAGAACAGGAGGTGAAACACTTCATGAGAACGTGGCTGAACACGCAAAGATAGGATTTTTAAAAGAAAGGAATCTTTAAACTCATCTCACGATTTGACAAGTGTCTCAACCGATATGAAGACTATGTCAAAAAATAACCTAATGTACTATCTGTTAGTTGTATTAGTGTATAAAAGTTTCACTACAGGTTCTGTAACCTTACTTTCTGATCACTTTTCGTACTAATTATGTTCAGAAATCCATTTCAAACTGTTGAACCGTTTCCCTTTAACGCAATCAGAAACAACGTGCAATGCTGATTTCAATATGAAGAAAAAAATATATGAACCCTTAAAACAGAAAATTTTAAAAACGCTGGGCACATGTCCACTTAGTTTTAATGAGGAGCATGCATATTATATATATATATATATATATATATATATATATATATATATATATATATACCGAGATTCATCTTCCTAACTTTACAGACTGGTGATCTACTGAAATTTTGAACACCCTTCTACCCCTCTTAGGGTACGTCCTTGAATCAAAGTAACATAATAAAAACACAGCCCAATATAGTTACTATTTTGCACAATTCATTTCAATCTAAAGAATCGTTTCCCCGTTACTTAATCATATAATCACAAACAACAGGTGACATTGCCTCAACGTGAAGAAAGAAATTATAGAAAGTGTCCTCTTCCCCCTTAAAATGGGAGTTCCTAAAAAAAGCTGCGACATTAGTCCATTTATTTTTAATTAGAAATTTATAAACCAAATTTCATTTTCGTAACTTGACAGAATCGTGAGATACTAATTTTTTCGCAAAAATTTTGTCCTCCACTCCCCTTCAGGATACGAATTTTAGTCAAAGTAACGTGAGAAAAACCCAGTTCGAAGTACGTGATAACTATATGCCAATCCATTTCAAACGATTCCGCTGTTTTCCTCTTATGTAATCACGGAAAAGATTCTTTCCATTTTTACTTCCAAGCGACGAAAGAAGAGAAGAAAGTTTGGTGATCGTGAAAAAAAAAAAAAAATCAAATTCGAGATTTCAATGGATGTACAGTCATGTCCAAAATGATTGTCGCATATCTATAAGTGTCTTGTTGTGGGAATATAATTTGATAATGGTTTTGCAGGGTACTTTTAATACTGTTACTATGTGCAAAGGCGCAAATCTGTCTTCAACATTGGGGGGGACGGGTAAGATGGTCCCGTATATATATATATATATATATATATATATATATATATATATATATATATATATATATATATATATATATATATATATATATATATAAGCGATGTTCAAAATATTTATGAAGTTGAAAAACAATGCTGTGAAGGATCAGGGGAGCAGAATTGTCTTCAGTGACGAATTTAGGAGGCTATCGGGCTCATTCTCCCCTCGAAATAATTTGTTAGTTTTACGCATTCCACGTACAACAATAATCCTTCTTACCATTTCTAAGAATGTCATTGACTTTCCATTTTCTTATGCTTTTTGTTTAGAAATAATACTGTATTTGTCAAATTTCATTCCATGTAAGAACCGCGTCCTTAATTGTTCTTTCTGTCATCCTTTCTATTTTTCTGTTTCTTTTTCTTGACGTTACTACTTTCATTTCGCCTATCATACTTTATCGACCGTTGTCAGTTATGATTCAAGTTGGCTGTCATCAGTAACACCAAAACTAAGAGGAGTTGATAAGCGAAACTAAAGTTTATTCAAGGAACGTTCAGTACCTCATGTAAACAAATACACGTGGTGATTGTTTGATTTTATTGGTTAGAGAGCCTTAGAACGCCCATGCGGTAAAAGAAAATAGTCCTTGCTTATAAGGCTCATTAGCAGAATTCCTTAGAATTAGACAACAGAAACAACACTTTATCTAAGAACTAAATTGAATTAATGCAATAAAAGAGAATACGCATGCATTGAAAGTGGTTTTGACCCAACTTTAGCGCGAATCACAGTTAACAATATGGCCACATGCAGGGAATAAGTAAAACATCGACAGGGTACAAGCACATGCTTCTCGAAAGAAGCGCTGACCGATAGCCAATCATCCGATGACTGGCGGAGTAATACAATTCTGCAATGTTTACATCAGGAGCAGAAGGTTCGTTGAATGAACTTTAGTGTTCCACACCAACATGCGCGGATATCAACATGACAGGACTTTAGTTATTATAACAAAGGAACAATTATATCGTTTAGTTATTTTTAAAAGAAGGAAATGTTTGAATTAAAGAAAATCAAAACGGGGGAATAATTAGCCCGGGAAATTAGGACGGCCAAGAGGATGCTTTCTTTTTCTTGTATGAATAGAATAAAGGGTTAGATTCACTTTTAAATTTTTGTGTCATATCATATAGGATTTATCGATCTGTAATTCTTGTCATTATAACTTCAATTTATGCATAAATTAAAATATATTTAATTCTCAAACTCAGGTGGGCAATTGCCCACTTCCTTCCTTGTATTGGGCATAGCCCTCAAAAGAAAATCCTAAATACGCCATTGGTTGTCTTCAACATTGGAAGGTGGGCAGATTTGAGGCTTATTCTAGATAAGGGAGATGAAACTCATATTACGGTAGATGAATCTGATCAACTGTTGTAGAGTATATTATATATTAGGTGATGTAGATGAAGTAGTAGTACATATCAGTATTACAAATCACTGCCGTGAAAACATTCTGAAATCTGAATACATGCATATTTATAATTGGTATGTTTCTAATTAGGCATCCACAAAGATCCACGTTAAAATTGTTTTATAGTAATATAATAATATAAATGACGACTTCCCCAAAACTATGAAGAAAGAATATCAATTATGTGTGACGCAACAATACTCTTTGAGCAAAATGATTATAATCTCAATAACATTACAGGAATCGTTTCAGAAATCTGACGCATGTCATACTCTTTACTTAACAGATGTAACCTTAAGATTAGAGAGAAAAATATTCCAGCAATTGAATTCTTTTCTTTGCTTACGAAACATCCTCTCTCAAAAGAAAAATTGGGACACGCGGAAATAATACGTAGGAACAAACCATGGTTCGAACTAGCAGAGAAGAGAAAACAGGCAAAATTACGTTGGCTACAAAATCCGAATGAAGTAACTACACAAAATTTCGTAGACATCAGGCGAGGAACTTCCAAAACTTTTAGAACAAAAAAACGCGATATTTTGAAAGCTAAAATTTAGGAACTTGAAGATAGTAAAAATAAAAACATTCGGGACATGTATAAAGGGGTCAACGAATTTAAGAAAGTCTATCAACCTCGTTCTTATATATGAAAGAAAGCTGATGGAACAGTTCTCACTGATACAGATAGCATTTTAAATAGATGGAAAGATTTCTTTGACGATTTGCTTAACACGCAGCCAAAAACTAATGTGCGTGGAGAAAGAAAGATACACACGGCAGAATCATATATTCCAGAACCCAATCGAATAGAAGTAAAACTCGCTATAAAGAAATTAAAGAAACACAAATCTCGGGTGCAAACGAAATTCCGGCTAAGTTAATTTTAGCTGGAGGCAAAAAATTGTGGAACAAGATACACAAACTCATTCTCCTTATCTACAACAAGGAAGAATTGCCACAAGAGTGGGAAGAATCAATCATTGTTCCAATTCACAAGAAAGGCGACAAAACTGACTGTAATAATTATCGAGGCATCTCTCTTCTGTTAACATCCTACAAAATCCTTTCAAACATTCTATTAGCAAGAATGAGCCCATACGCAGATGAAATGTTTGGAGATTATCAGTGTGGATTTAGACGAAATCGATCAACTATCGACCAAATATTTACCATTCGCCAAATACTCGAAAATAAGCGGGAATACAGTAGTCCGGTACATCAACTATTTATTGATTTTAGAAAGGCTTATAACTCGGTTAGGAGAGAAACATTGTACAACGTTCTTACAGAATTTGGAATACCGAAAAAGCTAATTAGATTAATTAAGGCATGTTTAAATGAATCCCAAAGTAAAGTCCGGGTAGGAAAAGTTTTGGCCACGAGCTTTCACGTTAAGAATGGCCTGAAACAAGAAGATGTGTTGTCGTCATTATTATTCAACTTTGTCCTGGAATACGCTATAAGGAAGATGAAGGATAGCAACCAGGGCCTAGAGCTGAACGGTGTTCACCAGGTTATGCGTACGCTGATTACGTAAGTTTAGTAGGGGTTGATATGAGAAAAATAAAAAAAGAAATGCAGAGGTCTTATTAGACACGCTTGCATGGACATGAGTTTAGAAGTAAACGCAGAGAAAACTAAATACATGGAAGTGCGTCGGGACCGTAATACGGCAAATTATGTATGTGTTAAAATATTAAATAATACTTTTGATAAAGTGGATACTTTCAAACATCTAGGATCAATATTAACAGACGAAAATCATATTCACGAAGAAATTAAATGTCGACTAAAAACAGGGAATTCGTGTTATTATTCAGTTCAAAATCTCTTGTCGTCGCGAATTCTGTCGAGGGATTTGAAGCTTAAAATGTATAAAACGATAATCATACGCTTACTGAGTACAGAGCATAGACTGAAAGTATTTGAGAACAAGATCCCGAGAGAAATATTCGGACCAAGAGGAACGGGAATGGGGAATGGTGGAAACTTCATAACGACGAACTACGTAAATTATATGGCTTACCAAACATTGTTAAGGTCATCAAGTCTAGGAGGCTTAGGTGGGCAGGACATGTAGCCAGGATGGAAGAAAGTAGGAACGCTTTCAAAGTGTTAGCGGTAAGACCAATCGGAAAACGACTATTAAGAAGACCTAGGCGCAGATGGGAAGACAATATTAAGATGAATCTCGCAGAGATAGGAATACAAAGTAGAAACTGGATCCAGTTGGCTAAGAATAGAAGTCAGTGGAGAGCTTTTGTGAACGCGGCATTGAACCTCCTAGTTCCATAGGCTATAGAGTTTGTTAGCTTACGAAGCATGAGTAGATGCCTAGGCTGATACTACAAATAGATTAAATGCGCATTTACTGAAAAGATGGGTTCTACTGACATTGGATAGTCTATATACTCTTCGTGTGCTAGGGCCTAGGGGAGAGGAGGAGATAAGATTTCATATGAGGTTACGTCACGCACAGTCGCACGCCTTCATTTTCATTATAAATGGAAAAGCCAAGAGAAACAAATTTCATCTAACTTTCCTTTGTGGCAGTCGGACACAACTCATCACAGTTATCTGCAAAATGCACTTTTCAAATCGGATTATTGGGAGAGCCTCTAGTTCCAATGTTGGGGGGGGACATGTCTCCCCATTTCCCCGGAATTTGTGCCCGTACCTACAGCTGAGACAACTTTCCAGCATGAGGAGAGGGGCATATCCTCCTCTGGCATTTATTGCAATTTGTGCCCAAATAGCGGAAGTGGAATTAATACATATTGATGAGACTACTAAACTCACTACAGCACGAAGTTCAGTTTGAAATACTACAGAATACGATTCTTTTTTTTTAAAAAATGGAAAAGCCAAGAGAAATCAATTTCATCTTACATTCCTTTGGGGCAGTCGGACACAAATCCGAAAAAGCGCTTTTTAAATCAGATTATTGGGGGGGACAGTCCCCCCCAGGTCCAACATTGGAGGGGACATGTCCCCCTCGTCCCCCCGGGATTTGCGCCAGTGACTATGTGTATACTCGGGAAATATTTATTTGTGGTAAATTCTATAGGAAAAAAATTATAAATACGAAAATTAGAATGAGTAAAACAAAATATTACTAAATGGACAAGAAAGTTTTTTTTTTTTTTTTGTTATACATTCGTTATATATGAACTGCTCTTGTGACATGAAATTTACCCCATACATGTCTTTGCTGATTATACACATACTAACATTATAAAAAATATCGGGCGAAATCGTTATCAAATTATATTCCTACAACAACATATGTACTGTATAGATATGCGACAATCATTTTAGACATGAGTGTACATACGTTTCATGGCCCGTAGATACCGAAAAAGTGATTTTTCAATATCTATTTGTCCGTTCGTCCTGATATACACTCACCTAGAGGCCATGCCATTCAACGTACCTCAACCAAATTTTAAACTTAAGATTTTCATGTGATCCTCCTGATACATATATATTTTTTTTCGAATTTTCTATCTATCCCTAAAAATAAGGGTAAAAATAAAAAAATGCGATTTTCTAAAAAAAGAAAAAGTAAAAAAAACGACCCCATCACGTAGTATAAGTCATTTTTATAGGAAAAATCGCGGAGAGGTACTTTATTCTTGAGAGGACTAGCTGGGGAGAGTAATACTCCCGGAAGTAGGAACTAAATACACGGTTGTGATTGGTTGGCGTTATCCATTTCTTGCCACGTAGCATAAACATAGAAGAAATCAAACCGTTGCTGCTGTCGGTTCTCGTGGCCGAGCGTGCTAGCGCTACCAGCTAGTAATGGAAATCGTATTTGACGTGGGTTCAAACCCAGCCCAAGGAATTTTTATTTTTAAAATTTTTATAACACTTTTTTCATTAAAATAAGATGAAAATAATACTCAAAAAAAGTGATTTACTTACTTCTGTGCGGATAAGTTGTAGGAGTAAGAGGAACGGGTTCGAAGCCCCGCAGGGCTCGCTTTGTTCCACCTTGACCCCCATGATAAAAATATACGGTGATTTTTTTTCCTCTTCTGTAAAATACCACTCATGCGATTTTGGTATTATTTTATAAACAAATACTTAACACTAATATCAAATATAGACAGATTATAACTCTTTCTCATAAAGTTAATAGAACACATTAGTCTGTACTTCAATGGGTTTGATTTGATTTATGGTTTAGCGCCCCTTTCAGCAGCGAGGCTGTATGAGACGTGGAGCTACAGCTTAACGTGGGATCCCAACCACATGAACTCCCCCGGGAATCCAATCCAAGTCTCTCACGCTATACTTCAATAGTGGGATGTTCTGTCAGTGGTTATTATTATTAGTGTTACATATGTTCAGTTTAAATTATAGAATTTGGCAAATCTCAGTATTTCACACTTCGAATTTAGTGTGACCACGGATAATATTGATCGATTTCTTGTACTGTAATTCAGTGTTCATATAGACCCTATTACATTTTTAAAAGAATATTCATTCTATTGTTTATTGTAATCTAAATGGACGTTTTATTAATGCATTTCCTTTACTCAAATAAATTTTGAGTCCTCAACAACTAATCAATATTCTAATGTGTAAACACTAATCCTCTGTTTTTTTATTTCTTATTTTTTTTAAATAACAGAGCATTCTAATAAATCATTTCTTAGTGCAGCGTTTCCCAACCGGTGTGTCGCGAAACAGTGGTGTGCCACGAATGGGTCGCTGGTGTACCGCGAGGAAATCGAAACAAAATTATTAATTCTATAGCAATAAAATTGCAAGGCATAGAGAAAAAGGTATATTTGTATTTCACATTACTACTATGAATCTAAAATTTTAAGTTTCATACTATGTTACTTTTCTGTGGAACATTTTTAATTTTCTGTAGAACATTTTTCTGTACATTTCTAATTTTTTAAAAAAAGCATTTGTTATCATTGTTATGAGAGTTATTACTTCTTTATTGTGGCAGACTATTTCATAACTTGAAATTTTAAAATATTATTCAATCGTTCCGGCAAATTAAACATGTATACGAATTATCTACATTTGTGTTTTAAAAGTAAAAGAGATTTGTTTGTTCGTTCGTTATTTAGTGATCCTTCTTCTTAATGAAAGGTTGGATACAGTTTTCGAAAAAATATAGTGTATTCTTAACTTGAGTCCTATATCTGATTGCAATTGTTTTATTTTTTTATTTTTAAATTAGAATGAAAAATAAGCATAATGATTTACCACGGGGAAAAAAAAACAGTGGTCGAGCTTTCTTCTCTGTGAGAAGGATGTCAGTAATTAGAAAAAAATGCTATAGTATTTTATATTTTCAAATAATAATAATAATAATAATAATAATAATAATAATAATAATAATAATAATAATAATAATAATAATAATGTGTGCTGCGAGAATTCAAGTTACCCTGAAGTGTGCCGCAAGTTGAAAAAGGTTGGGAAACGCTGTCTTAGTGTGTTTGTTCATTTGCTCACTGTCTTATCACATCCACATAAGCACTGGAGAGGAATGCCGCTATCAGAAGGCGAGAAAAGTCAAAATGCACACTTGATAAAACGTCCGTAAGTACTCCTTGCTCTTGCTGCTTGCTATATCAATGATATTCAGTCATGTTTATTCAGACAGAATCAACCTACTTTCTAAGAAAATTTTCTCCACGAGTAAAGAAACCCGTGTTTTCTATTTCAAACACATTTGTCAATAATTTCATGTATTCGTAAAATCATTATTTGAGGAACCAAAACGAAATATAAATTGAATAAAATGTTACGGTTCGTGTATTAATTAAATCTTCATATTTTAAAGACAAAACAACAGACAATACATATATCTTCCACTCAAAATTCCTTGCTTACATCTGCCCATAATTTGTTCACGACGTGTCGTTTGTGTAATCTGGATGAACTTGGTTCCATAGTGGAACTATTTTTTATTATTATTATTATTATTATTTATTTATTTTTCTTTAACTCCGCACCTCACAACCTAGTCTGCTTTCACGCAAAACAAACTTTCTTTTCTCACGTAGCGCTCAGTTCCTTTGCAGACGACTCTCCATTCGCAACAATTCGGACGAATAATCCCAACATGTTGGGATCGTTCGCATTCGCATTTTTCGTCGGTTTTCGCAATTCGCAGGTCGGAACTAGTTGAGGCACTCCAATTTATTTACACGTGCTGGGAAATTCGCATTCGCAATCGCATTCGGAAGCAATGGAGGCGCGGCCTAATAAGTCCTTTATTGCTAACCATTATTGTCAAATTGGTTCGTTAGATATTTCAGTCTCAATTGGAATTCAGCTGTATCTGGAATTATGTTCACAAATAATGAAATAAAATAATTTTGCAGCACCCTGTATAGAATAATTATATTTAAGGAAACAAGTTATCAGAATACCACAAACAAAGGATCAAACAGGTGTAAAACAACGACTAGCTTCTGGTAGGATTTATCCCGTTGATGCTTCGGTCAACAGAGGTGTTCTTGATTTAATCTGAGGCAGTCGCCCTTAAAATATGAATATTTAATCCTTTTGGTTCGACGAAAGAAGCAGTCTACAACAATTATTCTTAGAAGTCAGCTCGCATACCAACAACTCTTAATCCAAATTCTTTCCTTTCTTTTACTCTTATTTCTCTTTCCCTCTCTTCTTTTTAATTATGAATTATGCGTAGAAGATGAAGTTTTAGAACTAATTTATCGCAGTTAACTGAAAGAAACGTAGAAGGAATTTTTTCTCTGATACACGAAAAAAGAAGAAGAAGAAAGTATTGAAAAATTAATAACAAACAAGAAACTTGATAACGTCTTGAGATGAGTATTATTTTACAAGAAATTTTGATTAAAGAAGATTTAGTTTCTTCTTTCAATAGCTGTATTTTTATATTGAAGAGTTTATTACACTACATTTGTACAGATTTCCATTAAACATTCCACTACTATCATAAATATTTCAGGAACGGCGCGACACATTCTAACAACAAACTTTCTCTGGTTATATTATAAAGGTAACCAAGAAAGTTCTGTCGCTTTTTCGCCCAACACCTTCGAACATCGATATGTCACCTAACACGTACCTGGAAGATCAAAAGTAATCCCCATCAGCATCGACGACCTTCTGCCAACGTTCTAGGTCATGGATTCCATCGCGGTAGAACTTGATGGGCGTGAAGCGAAGAAGGTATCAAGTGCAATTTGCACCTCTACTAGGGATTTGAACTGGTGTCCTCGAAGATGATTGTCCAAAGAATAGAACAGGTGATAATCGGACGGTGCAATATATGGGGAGTATGGCCGATGCAATAGTATTTCTCATCCAAGGCGCAGAGTAGTGTCCTGGGTCATCCTAGCCACGTGGGGCTTAGCGTTGTCCTGTAACAGAAGGACCCCTTTGCGATTCAGAAATGCTGGCTCCAGAGTTTTCAGTTTTTCTTGAACACGGCTCAACTGCTGTCAGTATACAGTTACATTCATGCTTTGATCAGCTGGTAGCAGTTCCCGACGCATGATGCTGCGAGCAGTTCACCAAACACACAGGAGGACCTTCTTTTGGTGCAGTGCTGGTTTCGGATGTTTTGGAACTGGTTCATGGGATGCTAACCAATGATGACGGCGCCGCACAGTGGTCGGAAACTTGAAAAAAGCGGACAAAAATAGTTTATTCTGAAACAATGGAAGTTGACGGACGTCTCTCTATCGTTCTATACGTAATTGTCCTTCCTAAATCGATTGTAACTACTGCGGAAGTGATTTGAAGAACCTCTACTGAAATACGTGCAGTTATATAAACCGAGTGGTCCAAAAATTTGGAAACCCCTCGCATGAATGTCAAATACTGAAAAATGTAACCAAAGGAACAATATAGGGGAGTAATAAAGGTGAGGAGGAATTGGAGAGGACACAGAAAATGAACGCCACCATCTTGAAATTCACCATCGTGAATCATACATACAGTTTATAAATTCAAAACAACATGTTGATGCCCTATGTGAATTGGACATCGCTAGCCAGTACGAAGTTATGGTAGGTGTTAACATGCATCCAAGAAGCGGCTACAGGTTCAATGTGCTCTCCCTCGAACTGTATGTGCAGCTAATAAAAAGACAGTGTAAAACAAATGCGTGTTTGTCTTAGGATACAAAATTAAAGTTAGTGGTTTTGCACTCGCAATATCTTCGAAGAAACACTAATATCTACTGGAATGTAATTCAGTTCTAATAGAATGGAATGTAGTTTAAGATTACGTTGTTTCGTTAAGATTAAAAGATTCAGTATGGAATCTTCTTATATACTACTGCACTGCAGTGTAATATACAGCAGCTCCACATGACTAATGGTTTATCACTGCAATATGTACAACTTTGATTCAGGGACGAAGGGCAATCCAAATTACCTACAAGACGTTATGCCTTTTCCCTTTGTAAGAATCAGATAGCGGATCTCGATTGCAACCACAACAACATAACTTATCACGCATTTCCAGTTAGATGGAGCTGAGTCCTTCAGCTGCACTTGGCTGCAGCTACTTCCAATGCTCAACCTTTCGCATTACTCATGGTAAACTCAATAAACCTTATTTTGCAGATAAGCAAGAATAAGCTTAGACTGCTGAGCTATTAACATCAGCGTATATGTAACTTTTCGGTAATACTAACAAAGCTATCATATAAATAATATGACACTGGATAACAAATAAAACTCTTCACTAAACACACAGTATTTGAGTCCAATGTATTATTCAACCGCTTTCATCGACCTCAGAAACGATATAAATGTTTAAAACGCAACATATTTTTTGTTAATTTTTTACTAATTTTTCGGTATTTTTATTTGTTCATGTTTACATGCATTTTATGGACAGTGAAAATATTCCTATATCCTGAAATTTCGGGTTTGGAAGCAAGAGAGATACTTATAACCAAATAACAATACCGATTTCATAGGTGGCGAAGTTGACAAAATCGATTTTTGACCGCTTTTTTTCAGTTTCCGACCACTGTGCGCCGTGGAGCCTTCTACAGGACCCACTTCTCATCACATGTCAACAGCCTTCCAGAAATGGCTCCTCCCTCAGACAGCAAAGAAACATAGGTGTCTGCTCGCGTTGCTTTCTGGCCCGGAGTCAAATCCTGTCGAACCCATCACTCCATTGTAGACCCAGTTCCTCACAGTCATGACTGGTTACTGTTCGCCTCAATTACTGCCTGAAGATTTTCATTTTGTACATGTGTTGGTCTTCTGGCACATGGTGCGTCTTCGAGCGTTTCGTCACCGTTGTTAAACTTGTTAAACCACTGCTGCACTGCCCATGTAGCCACGACACGACCACCAAAGGCCTGGCATATTTTCTACCCAACTGCAGTGGCTTTTGATCCCAGTTTGAACTCGTACAGCAGAGCGCAGCAATCCTCTCCGACGATTTTGGATAGCACGTTATTGATTATTCAGTATAATTGTTCGTCCTGGTTTGGAGAATTTCACAAGAATCACACCCTTTTGGTCCCAAAACACGATAGCCACGGTTCTGTGAACTGACTGTGTTCGTTTGAATTTCTTCGCTTCAGGAGAATCAGAATGCCGCCATTGCATTGACTGCTCAGTGGCGTACGACATCCAGGTTCCTTCCCCCGTCGTTAAGTGAGAAATGAGGTAATCAACATTCTCCTACCAGCAGGCCAAAACGTCACGTGCAATTGTCATTCTTTCCTCTTTGTATGCATTTTAAGCACTCAAATATAGTTCGTGATAACCCAGTTTATCAGTCACTATTCGATGCACTGTTTTCGCAGTTATTTCTGCATACTCTTTGGCGTGTTCAATTATTGTGAACCGGCGATAAGATCGCACTTTCTCGTTAACGCGTTCCACTAGATTGTCCGTCTGAATATTAGACTTTCCGCTACGCTCATCATCCCGAACCTTTCTGCACCATTACCTGACCTTCCTTTCATTTATTACTGTCGATGCGTAAATGGCACACAATTCCCGATAAATGTCAGCTGTATTCTATCATTTGGCGTTTAGAAATTGGATGACAGATCTCACTTTACATTTCGCGGAATTTTATAATACGGCAGCCATTTCACCTTACCGCTACTCGCATGTACGTAGCTCCACTACGACCCGCTCGGGCGAGTAATACTCCCGGAAGTACGTTTTTTCCGCGCGCTACTCTAGCCAGCTGTTTTACGCGCTATCCTAGCCAGTTGTTTTAAGTTGGTCACAAAATTTATATCATTATGACAAGGGAAACAAAACGAGCCCTATATCATGGAGTACAAGGGCATAAGTACTACAACTACTTATCTGCATAAAAGTAAATAAATCACTTTCTAAAGTATTATTTTCATATTACTTTAATTTAATAAGTGCTATAAAAATGTAAAAAAATGTTTAAAAAACTTTCCTCGGACCGGGTTTGAACTCACGCCAAAAGAGAATTTTATTACTAGCATATAGCGCTATCCCACTCGGCCACCAAGGCCGATAGCAGCAAGTGTTTGATTTCTGCTATTTTAAAGCAACGTGGCAAGAAGTGGATAACGCCAACCAATCAGAACTGTGTTTCTCGTTTCTACTTCCGGGAGCATTACTCTCCCAAGCTAGTCCAAGCTCCACTCGGACGATTCTACTTCTGATACAAGCACAGAATACTACGACATGCTGCTGCGCATGCTCAACTTCATTACTGTTGCAAACTTCCCGTAAAAGATTATCGGCCTTTTTTGTGACATACCTTATGTTATACTTGTAATTTTTTGTATGGATTTCAACGGTACTTCCAAAGAAAGACCAATACTTTTACAAGATTTTTTTTTCATGAATTAATTCAAGAGACAATTCATTCTATTTCGTGTTAACAGATAATATAAACATTCAAATCGGGAATAAACATTTGCCTATTTTAAAAAGCTAGAGACTTCTTCAGTGACATGAATAACGACATACAAGTAACATGACTATACCTAGATCCACTGCCAAATTATGCTAATTTGTCGAGTGTTCGGTTTTTAGATTTCCTCAATCTGGTCTCCCTCCTCTACAGACCATTACCGTTGAAATCAGAAATGGATGATTTCTACGACTTCCCACTTGAACAGGGGATAAAAAAGGAGACGAAAACTATCTTGAGACTGAATCAATTCTCAAAAACCGCTTCCTGTTATCTGTATTATCATCTTTTCTCATCCCTCTCGCCATAGTCGGAGACGGACAGATGGACGGATATACGTAACCGTTATAAGATTTCTTGTAATTATGAACAGCAGCTCTGAAAATATAATCACAATAATAACCTTTATTATTTTGGTACGTTTAAAATAAGAGTACCTAATTCTGTAGTTGGATATCAACAGCTTTCCATAGTATCTTCTTACCATTCTTCCAGATTTAAATACAATTACAATGAAACATGTATATAACTAAATTTTACCGCACCATATATTCTTTCTGCTGTCGACAGGTTTTCTGTCGAATACATGTTACATCTAACTTCAGTAATATAAAGTATGAAACAAGCACACTACGATTACATGGAATTATGCGTGTTGTAATTAATCACTTCCATAATACATTTGCCGCAGCTTTGACTCAAATGTTAAAGGCATATCCTATCTGCGAGAGTTATCTCCGACGTGATCGTCAGTGGGTTACAAAAGCTTGTATAAAATCGCGACTAATGATTTATCTTTTAGGTTTCTACTTTAATCACTAGGTCCCGTCCCACATACGCGTAGCTTCACTGATGAATAAAAAGGTTAATTCCCAATCAATGGCAATAGGATTTACTATACTTTTGTAGATCTAAAATCTTGATTTTTGGAAATGCACAGCGAGCAAGAATTGTTACAGAAGAATTATCTCAAATATCCGTTCTTCGCACGGGAAGAATAAAGTTTATGCAAAATATTTGAAAACAAATTTAGATGATTTTCAGTTTAATGTCCCTTTCAGCAGCGAGACTGACTACTGATTAACATGGAATCCGAACCACATGAGCTCCCACAGGGAATCGAACATTTGAAAATAAAGAACCAAATACAATAAACGATGATAAATCTATCTGAAATATATGTTCTTCGCATGGAAAGATCAGGTTTATGAAAAATATTTAAAATCCTTCTCCCGTAGGATACGAGTATAAATGAAAGTGTTACCCCTGCTGTATAGGCAATCAACGTTGTTTTAAGTTACGAAGTGTTGCCTAACCTATTAGGTGCTGTTGTTAGACGTTACACCTCTCACACCCCTACGGTGTCTTATCACGCAGTATGCTATAATATACATACATAAAAAAGATTAATAAGAGATTAATTTTATGTATTGTTCATTAAACAAGTTAAGAATGCCAATGCCCTAAACGCACTGGAATATCGCTTCTCGATAGATCAGTGAAGACAAATAATGCCGTGTCTGTTCACAGGAAAAATATGTGACTATTTGTACTCACTAGATGGTGTTGACACTATTGGCTTTACTTAGTATTGTGAGGACCATCAGGAAGCTATTTGAAATAAAGAAGTAACTAACTTCGTTCTACAAAGTTAGCATTAACGCTGAGAGAAGCCTACTCCTGACTACACTTCATCCCAAAGCCATGAGTGCCACAAGCCGGCTGGCAAGCCCTGTCTCCTTAAAGGCTGTTGCACCAGCAGTTTCGTTTAGTTTCTGTTTTTATGAAATCTACGAAACATGTATTGGCTATGGTTGGTCAGTAGGTTGTTCGTCACAGTCCTCCAGCAGTGTTGCCCTTTTTTGCGGTGCTTTAGTGGTAGAGCGCTTACCTTTGGTGTGTGGTCTCCAACAAGTGGGATTTGGTGTGGACAATCACCGTATGTGTGGGTTTTCTCGGGGTTCTGTTTCGTTCTGCACTTTACCATTCCATCCATTATAACAATCTTCCTTAACCCCGGTGCATTGTTGTGGGACGATGAACTTAAAAAACAGTATGGTACGCTATTTCCCAGGAACACATGCAACGTCTGTTATATTGAATGTCATGTCGTATAAAGCTCTGATCGCACTATTTTCGCCTACTTGAAGACTTTACCCAATATTCATTTCTCAAGATTATATACACAGCTCTGAAATTGTCATTATTTCTGTATAGTCATGTAACGTATCTGTCGTATAAGTTCCGCTCCACTCACACTATTATAAAAAGCTCATATGTTACAAAGTCTCTACACAAGAACAAGAGTCCGAATACTCATATGTATGCATTTCCTTAATCCAGTTCTCCTAGTAATTAAGCAAAAAGTGTTGCAAGTATCAGTGAGGAATCCTCAAGGCTCAGGCAACCGAGAGGGGTATAAGCGTCTCAAGGCATAGGCAGCCGAGAGCTAAAAGAAATCTCAAGCTCAAGGAAGCCGAGAGATATAGTAAGATTATCAAGGCCTAGGGTAGCCGAGAGAAATAATTAGAAGTCTTAAGGCCCAGAGCAACCGACAGAAGAATTAGAGTGTTTTCTCGAAGTCCAGAGCAACCAATAGAGGATGATCAGCCCTACGGAGACGGTTGGTTCGTTGACGAAACAGAAACAGGGAAGTTAAAAAATAAAGGACGCCCATCAAGAAAATCCCGTGTCCTGACAGAGAATAAGGGATCAACCATCTGTCTACATGCCTCTCCTCCGTGCAGTTAGTACACTAAAGGATCTGCTGGGTGAAAGTATATATCGAGGTTTCTATCTTTACGGAAAACATTTACACACTGATTTGTCAAAATGTGTAGATAGAAAGAAAGAAGAGTAAACAAGAACACAGGAAAGCGTAAGAAAATTTTTAACTCTATGGCTTTGATACCAGGATTACCAGGAAAAATAGGACGTGGTTGTTCAATGGTAGAGCGTTCACCTCTGGTGCTTGGAGTCCCTGGTTCGACTCCAGCTCGCGCCAAGTGAACTTTGTGGTGGATAAACAACGTGTGCGTAGGTTTTCTCGGGGTTCTCCCGTTTCCTTTCACTTTCTTCATTCCACCATTTCAGTCATTATTTCATCACCACCGTCCACTTTAGCCTAGCCGGCATAACCGTGGACGTTAGACTCAAATATTTCATTTCATTTGATGTGACCATATTGGTAACAGTTATAGCAAAGTTTTGATTTGGGTTGGTTCCTCCTTGATGGTTCGACGCGATGACGTCTATTGCCAAAATGTATTCTCTGTGAGATTAGCTTCTGGATTTCTTTTGCGTCTTCAGAGAACAACCCTATTAAAGGTGTATGCTCTTCTGCGTCTGGATTCTAATGAGATTCTTGAAGTTAATTTTCCTCTGTTTTAGTTCAGTTTTGATGTCCTCTATGCTTGAGTTAGGATACACGTCGATGAGTGTGGTGTTCCTCGTTTTATACGAAAATTTCGGGTGTGTCCGACCTCCTCCGTTGTCTTCCTTCTTCGCTTCACGTGATGGTTTGTTGACACTTAATGTGCTGTCTGCTTGCTGCTGTTGATGACTAACACGTGGTTGAGATAGTACAATATCCTCCCTTTTCTCCGAAATTTGGACAGTATATCGTATACAGGGCGTTTCAAAACAACACCGACAACATTTGGGAGGTGATTCCTGACACCAAAATAAGACAAAAAGTACAGACCATCCTGGGAGCACAAATGCTTTCTTTCGGAGTTATAGACTGCCGAAAACATGAAAAAAATGAAGTTTAAAGGTCCATAGTTCCAAAACTATGGGACCTACCGTAGTCGGGTCAAGACTTCACTTAGGAACTAGTATGTGCCCTATCCAAAAATGCATGTTTCAGAATCCTGCGGTACTTCCGGAACAATTTTTATAGAGACAGTTGGAGAGTACTTCAAATTATGTGACCGTAGCCAAACTCCCCCTATAAGAATTGCTTCGTGAGTACCTTAGGACTCAGAAACATGTATTTTTGGATAGCGCACATACTAGTTCCTAAGTGAAGTCTTGACCCGACTATGGTAGGTCACATAGTTTTGCGGCTATGGACTTTTAATCTTTTTTTTTTTCTAATGTTTTCGGCAGCCTATAACTCCGAAAGGAAGCATTTGTGCACCCACGATTGTCTATACTCTTTGTCTTATCTTGGTGTGAGGAATCACCTCCCAAACGTTGTCGGTGTTGTTTTGAAACACACTGTATATCCATACAAACCTTACGCCATGAATCTCGCTGTATGATATTAAAAGAAGACAAAAAATGCCTTTTATATCGGATGTATGTATGATGAAACCACAAATACTAACTTAAAACATAATTAATTTTCTACTCAGCTCCTAAATTTACAACCCTTACTCTGAACCTCAGGCCCTCTTAGTCATGCTTTGCTTCAGGTGAAACACGGACAGATATCCAAATGGAAATTAAGAAAAAATAAAGGCTGCTTACCGTACTTCTGGGTGTGCATCAAGCATGGCTCTCATTAGTGTGGTACCAGATCGAGGAACACCGCCAATAAAAATCAATGGCATGGAACGATCGTACACGTATGTCTTCATATCAGAGCCAACCACCGCGCGCTGAAAAGTAAGCAAACGAAATTAGTACAATGACAATGCAAATGATTACATTTTGTATATATATCTACTAGCGTACTAGCAAATCCTATGTGTACTAGCAAATCCACACGTCCTGAGCAAGCGCAGGTCACTATTGTTGTCTGAATGATTGAATATGATACAAAATTAAAATATGAATGGCTGGCAAAGTAGTTTCAATAACACGTTAATAATATCTTTAATTAAGAATTTCTCGATAATTACTCGAATTTAAGACGTCCTCGAATCTAAGACGCACCCCGATTTCGCTGGGTTAAATTAAGGAAATATAGTAATATATTACGTTTTTACTATTACTAAAGCTCTCTTTGATATTGGTCATTTTCGGTAATTTTTATACATCCTTCTCCCCTCCCTATGTTGTGGGGCACGGCATGATAAAAATTATCAGAAGGCCCGAATGTCATGTATGTTGAAAACTTGAGATCAGTTGGGTGGTTCACGAGTTAAGTTCCATTTATTTTTATATATTAATCTCCCTTTCCCCTTCCCTAGGTTCTACCGTCAAAGTAGAAATATTAAAAAAAAAAAAAAAAAAAAAAACTTTCCAGGCTCGAACCTTATCTGTGTTGATAATTTGATTAAGATCGGTTCGGTGGTTTAAGCGTGATGAAGTCACAAAGACAGTCACTTTTATTTTTTTTTTTTTTACATATATGTCCCCCTTTCCCTCCCCTACATTGTGCCGTCAAATTAAAATGACGAAAACATCCCAGGTCGAAAACGAACCTTATCTATGTTGAAAGTTTGATCGTGATCGGTTGGGTGGTTCAAGAGCTGAGTTGAGTTTTATTCATTTTCATATATGCCCTCATCACTCCCCTCCCCGAAGTTCTACCATCAAAATAAAATAATAAAAAACTTCCCAGGTTTGAACTTTATCTATGTTGAAAATTTGATCGAAAGTGGTCCTTTGGTTTATTTATTTTTTATAATTCCCTCTCCCGTAAGTTATACCGTCAAAGTAAATAGCTAAAAAACACTCCCAGGCCAGAACGTCAACAATTTGGTCGGGTGGTTCAAGAGATTAAGAGTCACAAACATAGTCACTTTCAATTTGAATCTGAAGATTTTTGTTCACAGACACCGCTTATCATCTAGAGCAAATTTATTGATGATAAAATGAGTAAAGTATATTGCGTAGAGATTGTGTACATCGATCAATTGACAAATTACCGAGTGGAACGCTCAACAACTGAAGAAGTGATTACCGAAGTATTTTTCTTTTCTAACTAAATGCAATATGACGTCAGCTCAATGCTTCCTTTCTCAGTAAAGAATCGGAGAGGAGAAGGAGCAGGAAAGGAGGATAAAAGACAGTGGTGACAGTGAAGCAAGAGTATCGATAGTATACTGCTCGTAAATCTATGATTACGTGTATTCTGCCAATACTTCCTACTTGCATTCTCATTCCTCTAATGGTTCTCTCTGCCATTTCTTACCCTTCTACGTCATAGACCGGCCAGTTGGAATTAAGTGGGATAAGAGAAAAACGTATGAAACTACACTAGTAGGAAGAGGCAGAAGACAGAATAAATCGTATTCCCATGGACAGGGAAGACTGGATGGTGAAACGAAAGAGGAGGATGAGTAAGATTTCGACTACGGGAATTTGTTCCACAAATTTTACACTGATTATTTTTTTAATACTACAAAAATAATGGATAACTTTCATATTATATTATAACTTTTTAGAACTCTTTCGGTAGTGGGTAGCGCCCTTACGACTCTTTGCTGTTCCGAGTTAGATATATGACGGCGACAAATTCTGTGGAAATAACTGAACATTGTGAGGTGACGAAGGAAGAAATGATAAACTCTAGTACAGAAAGCAAGAAATAACGACGCTGGAGGCATTTGGTAGACCACAGTCCCAAAGAATTTAGGTTTGCACACTAATATGGTCAACACTTTCCTCGATGGTCAATATATAATGGTAATATAAGTGAAGGAAACAGAAAATCAGTCTTACTTCTGCATTTTGATGATAATGGCAAATGACTTAACTCTTTGAAACGGGGGGGGGGGCGCGGTGGCTCAGTGGTAGAGCGTTCACCTCTGGTGCTTGGGGTCCCGGGTTCGATCCCAGCCCTCGCCAAGTGAACTTTGTGGTGGACAAACACCGTGCTCGTGGGTTTTCTCGGGGTTCTCCCGTTTCCTCCCACTTTCTTCATTCCACCATTTCACTCATCTCTCATAATCACCGTCTCCTTTAGCCTAACCGGCATAACCGTGGGACGTTAAACTCAAAGATTTCATTTCATTTCATTTTCTTTGAAACGGCAGCAAATTCAACTCACTGATAGTCCACAAGTGATTGCTACTGCTGTTTTAACGGTTTTACTCTGTATAAGAAAATTTGTTTATGCCTGTAATTCCGCTATAGTTTTAGTAACACTGTAAAACCTACAATACGTTCTAACCTTAAATGGTCAAACTATTCAGGAAATTTCACTGCTGAGAGTATGCAGTAATGAAAATCGATCACATAAAAATTAAATTGAAGCGTACACTCCAGCAAGGAGAAAGAACAGGCCAATTTATATAACAGCAACTCGAAAATACGAATTTACATTGTAGAATTTTTATTATTTATTTATTTATTTATTAAGAAAACAATGTTTAAAAATTATCTGTAAGAAATCTATGTTTTGGCTGAGGGACTGACATGAAATTTTCCTTTACATCTACTAAAATTTAGTTCTATAACTATGAACTGCATTCTATTATTTCCTACTTTTCTAAGTAATCGGAAACGCCACTGATTTTGACGTTCTTGGAATTGTCAACTTCCAAACTGTTTATCTTCCCGCCTTGATTTGTCCTATAGAGAAGCCAGCAAGAGAAGATCTCTAACAGCTCGCAGCGCCGTTGCCACTACTCACGTGCCAAGGCTTTTACTCAGCGCATCAATAATGACAATTTAATTAATGGTATAACAACAGAGTGACCAAGGTTGGTAACACTAGCACCAAAACAGAGGCTGCATTTTCCCTCCGCATGTGGTAAGAAACTTCAGAGACCATCTATTGTTGCCCCTGCTATAGTTTTCTAAAGTAATTTCAACATTTCTTCCAGGTTCTGTTCTTCAATGATTATTTTATTCAATCCGCCATGATATTCTTTAGTTCGTATGCTTGAATATTTTAATATGAGAAATGTGTTGAAGTTATTAACAAGGAGGAGGTTCAGACTATTATTTTTTATAGGTTGACAATACCTAGGAAATCAAAACCAGTGGCATTTGAGTTGAGTTGAATTTCAGTTTAGCGTCCCTTTCAGCAGCGAGGCTATGTGAGACGTGGACCTACTGATTAACGTGGAATCCGAACCACATGAGCTCCCGCCGGGAATCGAACCCGGGTCTCCCGCGCCAAACCAGTGGCATTTGAATAGAATAAAGCTGTCAAAACTTACGAAATAAGCCTAAATTTTGCTACAAGTTTTCTTGTCAACCCCTGAGCAGAAACGCAGGTTCTCATTTTGTTATTAACCTCTTGGTTTGTTTTTAGTTTAATGTCAATTTTCAACACTAAGTCTATATGAGAAATAGCCTTATAGTTTAACGTGGAATTCAAATTACATGAGCTCTTACCAAGGATTAAACCTGAGTCTCCAGCGTTGAAAGTCAGAAAACGAATCAATTTACTGCCAAGATAGCTCACATTATCAATCGAATCGAGAATGCTACCGGGATAAATGACAGCCATTTATATTTGCCCAAATGATCTGCAGTGATAGCAGTATACTTAAGATATCTCTACGAGAAATCACAAGATTCTATTGTTGAAATTTCAAATACATTTTCCCTCTCTCTCTCTCACCTACAACGTGTTCGGAAACAACAACAACAAAACTTAAGGGGGAATGAATCTTCACACGAAAACATGAAAAATATTACAGACCATCATTGGTGAACTAATGCGTCATTTCTGAGTTATAGCCAGGGTCGGATTTACCACTAAGCTTGGACCTTTGGGCGCAACTTACAGTAGATCACTAGGTCTCGGTGCTACGCTAAACGCTGCAGGAATAGTGCAGTGTTGCCAGATAATGTCGTGCGTTCACTAGTGCCAGATTATAAAGATAGTAATCACAGAACTCTGCTTGGATAAGCAAGCCGAAAAATGTAAAACTCGAATAATAATAATAATAATAATAATAATAATAATAATAATAATAATAATAATAATAATAATAATAATAATAATAATAATAATAATAATCACAATTAAAGTCAGAGTAACACTCTTCAAGTAATATTTCTATTGGTGGTTGAAGTTGAGTGGCATTTTAACGTGGTATTGGCACTGGTCAATTGTGTAGAGGCAGTTGCGTAACGTTGTCGTCCTGGTGCGCGGCGCGCTCCCGTGCAGCATTCCTTCGCATCTTCACCTCATAACACTTTATCACCATATTAAAAGTCCTTGAAATTTACACCAATGTGCAATGTTGAAACAAAAATATGCACAAAATATGTATTTAAAAAAAATCATTGTTAAAATGTTGTACGTCGTGGTGAAATGCGGCAAACGTCATGATTGTGGTAAAGCATTAAATCCAATCATTATTTAACCCTCCCCCCCCATAAAAAAGAAATTGGCTGGAACGATATGAAAAGGGTCACAACTGAAAAACGAAATGCCGGCTGAAGGTTAGGTAAAATAACATAGCAGCTATTTTGCGTCTGGATTCCATTAATGTACCAGTTGATGAGAAATATGTACCAGTTTTCAGTTCCGTATTTTTTTTTTTTTTTTTTTGTTTTTTTTGTTTCGAGGAGATCTCATGAATCTCATATCCTTCGATGCTTTGTCGTCGTCCCTCTTCCACATCTACTTGTTCATTAATGGGATATAGGCTTGAAATAAACAGTATGTTCTCTTAGCCTATTTGACCTTGATCTGACATTTTATTCTCGAGCTGTGACTATTTTATCGATCCGGCCAACTTATAGGGATGCGTTCGAGTCGAGTCGAGACAGAATTTTTTCTGACAAAATCCGAGTCGAACACAGCTCTTCCAATAGAAAAATATATATTTTTTGAGTCGAGACATCACTTTTACAGCACGTTTTTGAGACGAGACAGTCTCAAATATTGTCTCCTGCGCATCCCTACCAACTTATGATAAGCTATCCACAAAAGTGATAAAAATCAACTGGAAAGTTTCGAAACGTCAGTGTGCAGAAGAATGAAAAGACTTAGCTGCAACGAGCGGAAAACGAATGACATGGTGTTCGAAATGGTGGGGTTGAAAAGAACAATTTTCGATATTATTAAGAAGAGGGGGAGAAACTGGGTGGGATATCGGCTAAGAAGGATCATGAAAGACGTTTTAGAGGGTATAGTGGCAGGAAAGAGAGGAAGGGGCGAAGGAGACTATTAATGGACGATATAAAAACAGAAAAATCGTACATGAAGACGAAGAGATTAGCAGACCGTGGAGCACGGAAGCTTCTCAGTCGTAGCAAGTGACCTGCCAATAATGGCAGAATACCTCTGATGATGATGATGATGGTTCCGATATGACGGGTTTGTGCATCCATGTTGAACTGTTATTATTATTTTCATGTGTAAGGATTCATTTCAAAAAGGTTTTTATGTTCTCTCGAAACACCCTGTATATTATAACTTTTTAAAAAGAAAGTAAAAGGCGCCTAACATATCCCAACGAAAAGTTAAATTTGCGTTGCTCTCAAATTTACCTTAATGGAATTCATACTTTCCGTTACCCTCCCTTAATGGGAATTAACCTTTCGTGTTAACTGCAACTATGCTAAAAGTGTTGTAGAGGACAACACATTAGTACGCGGAATCCGCATTGTATCACATTCATTGTATATTTTGTTTAATTTTTCTAGAAAACCAATTCCAGGTTTATCATCACCATTTCATTGGCAGAAGCCCAACCTTTCGTTGCTATGGCAACGATGAACGTCATTGGTTAATTTAGCCGGCTGGAAACCAGTTTTCTTCTCTATCTGTGTTTCAAATTAAAAATTTTTCCTTGCACTGTGGGTTTAAAAAAAAAACAAAAACGATGGGCTCTTTTAGAGACAAACAAGTAGGGAAAAACAAAACAGTGGAAGAATCTGAAAGAAAACACAGCAGACAATTAACGTAGAATAGCTTTAGAGAGCTATAATGCCTACGAAAGATAACGGGAGGTTTAAGCAAACCGTAAAAGAAGAAGAAGAAGAAAAAGGAAAATTGCTGGATTTATGCTCAGCAACTGAATCCATAAAACGCTGAACAAGTCCATTCTATTGAACAAGAAACAACGAAAACGACTTCATTCAATCTGTTCAAGCAAAATTAAACTTTCATTTGATTCAAGAAAACAAAAACAACACTAAAACAAACAGTTCCCGTGATTCAAAAAATATTACGCCTCCTTTTCAAGTTTATTGGTGACTTAGGAAGTGACAACAGTTCTTCCCCTCTTGTTTTACAAATTTTATTGCTTTCGCAAAATAATAGTTATTGATTGAACGATAAAGTGGAATAATCCTGAGCAAATCCACGGACAAAATAAGGTCGCATAGCATGGGATTGAACCAAGTACATTTCGTACCAGATGTAAGCACTCTACCAATAAATATCATATCTTTACATCATTACACCAGGAATGTGAAGTGCAAAATGTTTTCGAGAAGTAAAATTTCCCAATATACAGCGTGTCCATGAAAATACTATCATATACTTTAAAGCAGTATTACGTAGGTTTGAATAATCGTATTAAAATGAAATTGGTTACATTTGGAAGAAAAACTCAAATACTTTTTTTTTAAATATCTCATAGACATTGAATGGGGGCCCCACAAATGGCGATGCAGACATCAAGACGATATTCCCATTCACGTGTGTTTATTTACATGAGGTACTGAACGTTCTTCGAATAAACTATAGTTCATATATTTCATTAGTCAATTACGATACTCTTTATATTATATAAAATATATAAAATCAGGATGACCAATGCGTGACAAATAGACCCAACGGCGCCGACTTTCCAAAATTTATGTGGGTGCATATCAATGGCGGGACGTGTTAGCCTATGTGTTTTCAGGGAAGTCTTGATATATGATGGATTTATTTTTAGTTAAAATCGTCATGAAGGACTGTGCTGTGATAAAGTAGAATATACCGGTACTATAAGAATAAGTTGGGGCTGCCCTAGCTCAGTTGATAATACGGCTGATTTAAGCGAAAGAGAAACGGGTTCAAACCCGGGTCCAAACTTAAATTCTTGTGGGTGCGGCGCACTTACAGGATTTATTGTGTGGGTGCCGGAGTCTCGGAGCACCCACGTAGTCGGCGCGCATGAATAGACCACGAAAGCAAAGTGAAATCTTTAACAACTCACGATTATGCCAGTTAGGCTAAAGGCGGCGGATGGTTAAGGCAAGTGAATGATGATGTAATAATTGGTGGAATGAGGGTGTGGGAGGAAATAGAAGTAACTCGAGAAAACTGACGGACACGATTTTGTCCACCGTAAGTGTACTTGGTCGGGGATCCAACAAGGGATCCCACGCACCACAATGCTCTACCACTGAGCTACCGTGTCCCGGAATTCCTTCTAGAATGCTGGTAAGTAGATAAGTAGAGTCTCACTAATTTCTTAATTGAAAAGTAGCCTTCAGACCTAAAAAGATAACGACCTCTGATATATATATATATCTGAAGAAAGACTGTTAATCGTCCCTAAACCCTTTAGAGACGGGCATGATATATAAGCACAAAATCTGGACGAAGAAGACGGGTGTGGTTTATAAGCCCTTTTCCAGTTCAACTTGTCAAATAAGTCATTTCATACCCAACCATAGGCTTGGATGGCTAGTATGGCGCCCATTTCTGTTTTATATGTATGTAGAAAGATAAATAGCTGTTGCTACAAGGGAACAATGTTAGAAAGACAAAAGCCATGGTGATTGGAACGAAAGGGTCAGTATCAAATACACAAGTAGGAGAGAAGAAAATAGAACAGGTGACTAGTTTTTCGATACCTGGGTATTACTGTATTTACTGGTGGGCACAAAAACATTTTTTTTCGTTTTTTCAGCGAAACTGGTTATCGGTTTTCTCCAAAACCAGTTCAGTTTTTCACCAGATCCGGTTTCGGTTTTTTCAAAACCGATTCCGGCTTTTTCCAAAATTTGATCTATTTTTGACCAGAGTAGTGTTTCGTTCTTTTCCGAAAATCGATTCCGTTTCCACAAAAATAGCTTTATGTGCTTTCCAAAAGTTTTCACCGAAACTGGTTTCGGTGAAAACCGAACCGGTTTTGAAGAAAACCGGTTTTTGGGAGAAAAACGAAACCGGTTTTGGTGAAAAACCGAACCCGTTTTGGAGAAAACCGAAATGTCGGTTTTTCGAGTTTCGGTTTTTCTAGAAACAGGTTTCCGGTTTTTATACAAACCAGTTTTTGCCCATCCCTAGTATTATTATTAGTAATGATATGAAATGTGAAGTGAAATAAAAGTAAGGATAGGAGTGATGAAAGAAGCCTTTAGGAGAAAGAAAATACTAATTTATGGGACCTTGAATAAAGAGTTGAGAAAAAGACTCATACAGTGTTTCGTGTGGAGTACTGTACTGTATGGGGCAGAAACATGGACATTACGCAAAAATGATGCGGAAGTTTTCAAAATGTGGATGTGAAGAAGAATGGAGATAATTAGCTGGGTCGAGCGGAAAATGAATGAGTGTTAGAAATGATGGGGAATAAAGAATAATTTTAGATATTATTAAGAAAAGGAAGAGAAATTGGTTGGGACATTAGATAAGAAGGAAGTGTATCATGAAGGACGTGCTAGAGAGTATGGTGGCAGGAAAGAGAGGGAGGGGGCGAAAGAGACTACAATTAATGGACGATATCAAAACAGAAGAACCATACGTAAAGACGAAGAGGTTAGCGGAAGACCGTGGAGCATGGAAGCTTTTTAGTTGCAGCAAGTGGCCTGCCAATAATGGCATAATACCTATAATGATTATGACAAGGTTAAGCAGCTACTACTGTTATTTGAGATAAAGGCCAAGATGCTATTACACTCATGCTGTTGGCTTTATTTTTCTAGTTGATTTAATTATCTAATTAGCAGTTCTATTCCTCTGAAATGTTGTTTAATGCAACAGATGCGAGGTGCTACATCTCGTACATCAGTCACGAGTATATCTCTTATCAATACCCATTACCTATGTTTGGGATTGTAATTTCCAGCGTAATTCCATTCAATTCAGTACGTCCATTAATCCTGTCATTTAGAAAAATCCACTTCAGTGGTGGAGGTGTTTTTTTAACGTACAAACCTACTAGAGCATCGCTTGAAAAAAAAAACGCTCTCTCTCCAGATAGATAGCCGTTAACTGGATCTAGACAGACATATCAACTTTAGTGAAAGCGTTTCTGTGTGAAATGGACGAGATTCATTTTGTTCATTGTTTACTTACAAAACAGCGCCTCATAAATGAATTAAATTTATCACATCACCAACGTGTCAACTAATCTAATGAAATTTTGAATTATTCTCTCTCTCGTGTTGGCGGAGACAGTTTTTTTTTCTTTCTTTCGAAAGGTGACAATGACTGGTCATCCGCCATTTTTCGTCCACAAATGTCAATATTTATTTTCCATTTACTCTGCCCGTTTTCGTTTATTATTCTCAATATACAGTAGAATACAAGGAAACATTTCTTCCAATTGAAGAACCGTGAGCCAGCAGTATAGGCATCGCTTTTGCGTCACAGAAAAGTTTTCAATTTTTGTATTTCATATATGTAATGAAACTGAAAAGTTTTTTCAAAATATAATTTTGAATAAGATGTATAATTTATTCTGAAACGGAACTCTGCCTCACGAGCAGTCATTGGATAAAGATGAGGCTGTAATGAAACTAGATGTTGGGAGTTGTTTATAATATATAGAATGGTTCAAAAGTCTCACGTTAATATAAATTAAGTAAACTTGTACGTTTCTTTCAGATAAAGGAATATAATGGCATTGACGGAGGACAAATCTATAGATATTATAGTGTGAACAGTATCTCGTAGTTGCAGAGAGAATTACACCGTCCGGATAGAAAAGTATTTCATTGCACATGATAGCTGCAAGAAGACAAAGTGTGGCGGCAGACCACATACGGTAACAGATGAAGCAACGTTGACAGGAATGCTTTCACTATTTGTAAAGCTCTCATGATCGTATGAGCACCCGCCAATCTCGAGCAGAGTAAAATCAGTATAGCCAATATCATTTATACAGAATGCAGCACAAAAACAGTGCATGTGTTAACTTTTGCATTACCTGGGTGAGAATGATTCGAATCTGTTAGACGAATTCAATTTTGTGAATAAGTACAATGACACGCCGATCATCGTCTTCACCGACTGAAAGTTGCGGTATGGGAGTACTGGGAGTACCGTAACGCGAATAATCTTTGGACTGAACGGTCCAAAATACAATGTGGTGAAAAGTGATGGTCTGGTGTGAAATTCAGTACTTTATATCATTGCCTTTTCTTCATCAACACAGTTCAAAACAAGAATGGTTCATTTTCCAACTTCTCTCTACGGTAAATTCAACAGTCCCTAGATGTCCACTTTCGGAATTCCTGAATTGGCTGTCGTGGGTCATGAAATGCCCGCTGTGCACGTCGAAATTAACACCGAGTGATTTTTATCTGTAGTGTCACTTCAAAGCAGTCAGTTATGAGCAAATTACGAACTTTCGGAAGTTGCATTTCCGTATTTTTATGCACATTCTGATATCTCTCCCTAAATGCTGCACATGCTACAAGCTGATTGACTTACATGCATTGAAATGTGCGTTTACAACAACGGGACCATTCCAACATTTTAATAAACCTGTTGACTTTTGATTGCGCAGGTATGTCGTCTTATAATCAGCCTGTAAGGACTCGTAATACTTTACATATATTGCTCATGTGCCACAGTTGCCCAGTGAAATGTACGGTATACATGTTAGTCTTCTCATTTATTATGCATCAGCGTGGTGGTGTATGTGTTGAGTGTAATCAACCTCAAACCTTAGAATTCGCCATGCCCTTTAATAGTATTATATTCCCATTCTTTCATTTTATTGGTTAATGAGCCTTGGAACATCCATGCGGAGAAAGAAAATAGTCCATTGCCAAGAAAGCTGTTTTTCAATGTTTTTATTGCTTATGAGGCTCATTACCAGAAATGCAATTTCCTTACACTTAAATAACAGAAGCAACACTTATCTAAGAAGTAAATTGAACTAATGCAAAAAAGAGAATACAGATGCGTAGAAACTGACTTTGACCCACCTTACGCGCGAATTACAGTTCACAATATAGCCGTGTGCGGGCAATATGTAAAACATAGACAGAGTAGAAGCACGTGCTTCTCGAAAGAAGTGCTGACCGATAGCCAATTATCCAATGACCGGTGGAGTAATAACATTCTGCACTGTTTACATCAGGATCACAAGGTTCGTTGAATGAACTTTAATTATTATATCGGTAGAGAATCTTGCTTTGTACTGAGGGTTATCTGTACTCTTTTAAGGAGCTTGTTTTACTAAAAACTCCTACTCTCTCTCTCAATCTGTCCTTGTGCCCATTCCGGGAGGCAATAAATCTAAAGCACCACTAAATGAATAATTAATTTTGGTAATCGTTGATGGAGGTGATCCATACTGTTGATCCCAAGATATGGACAGGCAAAAATCAGTTCCCTACAAATTGCTCTGGGAAGGAGTAATTAATGGATATAATCTTTGCCGGATAGACTACCTGCAGTACTGTTGAGATTAGGGGGATTGTATAATTGTTAGGATACAAAATACTAATTTGTCCGTGGAATTCAACGCTAAAATGAAACTAAATGACTCCGTACTCGACTTATGTACAAACTTTTTCTTTTTTTTAATTTTCAAATATTCATCTTACTAAAGTTTTTTGAGTGGTGAATGGAGGGTGAAGGGAAATGCAAAAATTCAAACTTAAATTTTCACGCTAAGTACACAGTGAGAAACCAAACTTCTTGACGTCGCGTACATTTCTCCTTTCTTTTTTTGAAAGAGAGAACGAAACGTAACGAATAATAGCTCCGTTCTCTTTGTCACCTCCATTACCGAATGTGCTGAGATGATTATTTTAATCCTGAATTTCATTGTGTGCAGAAAACGTCAGTGGAAAGCGTATCAAAATTAATGAGAGTAGTTTGTGCCTGCCATTCGGGACTCGATCTTCCGTAAGTTATGAGTCTGCATAAGAGCTCTTCAACGCAAGAGCGATCCAAATGGAAGAGCATGAACTATAAAGAGATGGAGACGACGAACCAAGGTTTGTCAACGAATACGCTTTGGGACAGTGTTGCTAACTCAAATACAAGAGATAATGAATTAGAAAACTCAAACTAGAAGTACTTGAATCAATATTGATTCAAGTAATTATAAAATCAAGGGAATAACTTAGAAAGCCAATGCTTCTCCATAAAATAAAAAACGAAATTGGTGATTTAAACATAAAAGATGCATAACCTTGAACTTCTTTGAAAAAAACAGTAATGTCTGTTGTCGGGAATACAGTGATTGAACTGGAATTGTATGAGCCGTATAGCATACCGGAAGTAAATTAGGTTTCCAAAAATTATACCAGCCTGTAGATCAGCGTTTCCCAACCGGTGTGCCGCGGCACACTGGTGTGCCGCGAATGGGCCGCTGGTGTGCCGCGAGAAAATCGAAACAAATTATTAATTCTATAGGAATCAAATTGCAAGACATAGCGGAAAATGTAGTATATTTGTATTTCACATTACTATGAACCTTTACTATAAATCTACAATTTTGTTTCATACTGTGTTACTTTTCTGTACATTTTTAATGTTGGAAAACGTATTTATCATTGTCATGACCATTATTGCTTCTTTATTGTTGCAGACTATTTCGTAACTTGAAATTTTAACATATCATTCAATAAATTCAACAAAGCAAATATGCATACAAATTACCTACATTTGTGTTTTAAAAGTATAGGAGATTTGTTTATTTATTCGTTATTTAGTGATCTTCCCTTTTAGTTAAAGGTTAGATACAGTTTTCGAAAGAGAAAGTGGATTTTTAAAAAACCGAGTCGATATTTCATTGCAATTGTTTTCTATTTTAAAATTAGAATGAAAAATAAGCATAATGATTTACCACGGGGGAAAATCAGTGATCGAGCTTTCTTCTCTGTAAGGAGATCAGTAATCACATAAAAATACCACGGTATTTTATATTTACAAATCATAATAGTAATATATATATATATATATATATATATATATATATATATATATATATATATATATATATATATATATATATATATATATATATATATATATATATATATATATATATATATATATATATATATATAACATGGGTGTGCCGCGAGAATTCAAGTTACACGTATAGTGTGCCGCAAGTTGAAGAAGGTTGGGAAACGCTGCTGTAGATAACTAAAAATGAGCTATACTATATATTAGTATATCTAACTTGTAAGTATATCTATACATCAGTGAGCAAACGGATCATAAACTTCTTGACCTGAAGGCAGTTGCACCGATGAGATCCAACAGATCCAGTAACCCGGAAAAACCAATGACCGGAGTTACCCGGTCTGATCCGGACAAACCCATAACCTGAAGTGAGCTGGACTGGCATATGATCCGGGATGAACTGTTCTAATCCGGATCAACTTATAACCTAGAGTGATCCGGACAGATAAATGACCCGGAGTGAACCAGTCTGATCCGGACAGACCTATAACCTAGAGTGACTCGGATAGACAAATGACCAGGAGTGAACCGGTCTGATACAGAGAGACCCATAGCCTAAAGTGACCCGGACAGACAAATAACCTGGAGTGAACCGGCCTGTTATTGTTTCAATTTAGCGTCACTTTCAGTAGCGAGGCTATATGAAACGTGAACCTACTGATTAACATGGACATCGAACCACACGAGCTCCCGCCAGGAATCGAAGCCGGGTCTCCCACGCCAAAGATGAATCGGCCTGATCCGGACAGACGCAGTTGACACGCAGACGACGCATACACATAAAGAGTATGCGTAAAGCTGCTGAAATTCTAACAAACGCGATTGTATTCTCTCTCTCTTCTCACTGAAGCTATATGAGTTTCGCCCCCGCTTCTGTATCGAATCATTGCACTGAAAGATAATTACAAGATTTAACAAAGTATAAATACGTCAGAATTACATAAAACATAAGGGACATATTTTATCGTCAGAGTTCAATCAAGCATACTTGTAAAACTTGTCATTTAGAATATAAAAAAATGCCGCTAAACTCAAATAGTGTTTTGCAAAATATTTTCGTATAGTCTACATTCACAAGCACTGTATTATTTTTCAGTATGAGAAGACGAATAAACAGAAATATGTATTTGAAATAGTCAAGACATGATACCTCAAGAAATGTCATACCGGGAATTAAACGAGCTTGAGACGTAAATATTATTAATTCACTATGAAATTCCGCAGTAGTGGTGCAGAGCTGATATTTTGGGTGTTTTCGGTTCGCCGAGCCACCAGGTGTCTGAGTCTGTCCAGATCAGACCGGATCTGACAAGCAACACTCAAATCCGGATGATGCGGACAGAGGTACTGACCCATTCATTCTATCACTTCTTTTGCATGTGAGCGTACAGCACTAGTAATTGATTTCCAATTCGACCACTTCGACAATGATGCCATATGAGAGGAGGATACGTAATTAAACATGATAACAGGGTTTCCTATACTCCCGGAAAGAAATAACCTGAGTTTCCGCATCAGGGAAGGGAACGTTACTATCTAGCACGTGCGCACGTAGAAATTTTTGTTGGGAGAGGTCCAACACTACAAGCCATTATATCTAAGTAGCATTGTACGGATATTATTCTGTATCCGAAAAGACAATAAGTAATCGTAAAATACTTGCACCTATATTTTCAGAAAAAAAAATGATAGAACTAGATTGCTTTTATAAGAGAAAGAGCAGAGACGAAGAGTAAGATCAAATTTTCATGCTACATCAATCATTTCTCTGTTAAACAAGTGGAGTTCTATTGAGACAGTATACGAACATATGTTGAGTTAGGAAGTTTTTTTTTTGGGAAGGGGAGGGGGTTCAGGACCCGATGGATCCTTCTTCCCGTGGATGCACCCCTGCTACATGGCCTCTTTAAGACGCTTTGTCGTACATCCCGGAAAAATATGTCGGCTAACCTATGCTTATCATTAGAATCTAATGTGAGGCTTAGTAAACGCACAACTATCAAAATGGGAAGAGGCAAATAAATAAGTAAAGTGCAGACAAGTTATGGTTGCAAATGTAGTGTCATATTCTCTCAAGAGATGGCGCTAGTAATATGAATGCCAGAGCCACCATGCGACACACAGAGAAACACCACAACGGTTATCTTATGAGCCAAGAGATTTTTTCAAGGCAGTCGCTTTTAGAACATGATTTGAAAACTAAAGTACTGTACGCATTTTCCTCGTTGTTTGGAAGGGCCTGGTTCGATTCCCGGTGGATTCCTCTGGTTCGTGTTCACGTTTAATCTGCTCAACTGCAGTCAGCATAATTTTCTCAGTTTTTCAAGACGTTACAGACATCACAGAATAACACTTTAAAATGTTATATGAACCTTTTTAAAGTATGTATAAATACGCAATACAGAGAAACTTCTTTTAACAGACACCTCCATAATACGACAGGGATCCTCCATAGTATGACAGATTTTTCTTTTTTCGACCCTGTAAAAGTATATGTTGCTACTGTTACGGAACAGAATCTTCTTCTTACGGATGCACTCAGATATGACCAGGGACAGTCTTCCTTTTCCTCCCGAACGTTGTGGTCACCTCTTTGCAACGTACAGAAACTATTGTCAGTGCATACATTAAAAATATTTTTAGGACAGAAAATACTTTTTGCTGCATAAAAATAAATGTGCGAAGCAGAACAGGAGACATCAAAACCCTTTCCTACAAAACGTCCTTTTTATAAGTCAATGACGTGGTGAACCATCATATAAAAATGTAGTTTCTCTCACAAGTCTCTTTTTTTCTCTGACCACAATAAGTTCCTTTCTAGTGGGAACCCGAGATAATCTTGAATCAATTACATTTACTTTTCATAGTCAGTACGCGAACTATATAGATTTATACAGGGAGAAAAACTTGTGTCTGAGAAGAAAATGATCACGTATGGAACGTATTTCGCAGTTTAGGCCCACCTGCATGCGATACTTTTATCTCTATAGAGATTTCCCTCTAGCTCCCCTCCCAAATAATAAACACATTAGCCTATATTTCACTTGCTTTCCAATTAGTATTCGTTCTTCTCCACTTCCTCGTGTAAGGTTTTTAAGTTTTATGTCCCACGGGTAGGCTAAAGAAGGCGGTGATGATAAGAAAGAGATGAAATGGTGGAATAATAAAGTGGGAGGAAACGGGAGAACACCGACAAAAACCATGCATATGGTGTTTCACTTGACGCTAGCTAGGATCCACGTCTAAGAGTAGAAATTCAGAATTGATTTGAAAGCACATTCTCTGGCATTGGGGAACGCATCAATAACACAAAGTATTTCATTAACGAGACTTTCTAAATTCTAAATAATTACGCGGAGAAAATTTAGCACAGTATTACGCTTTGGTTTCCGCAATATTTTCAATTTTAAAAAGTAGAAGAATGGGAGCAGAACGAATCCACAGGCCCGTATCCACGGGGGCTCTAGGGGGTCCGGGCCCCCTAAATTTTTACTGCCCCCCCCTAAAATTTTCACGATAGGCTTGCAAATGAACTATAATATGGTGATAAACTGTAATATGGTTGGATCGGCCCCCCTAACTTCTACCGGGCCGACACTTTTGGGCTGGCTCCCAGTCAGTGCATCTATGTTCTTCATTTTGATGAAGTTAACCAGCGCACATCCGTGATACATATTCTGCCTTATGCAGAGTCGTTTTGAGTATGATTAGCGTTATACTAAAAGTTTGACTACTGCAGGAACTTATGTTAGTTGAACGCTTTAGTATAGCATTAATCACGAGTCAAAACGACTCTGAATAAGGTCCATTAAGTCTGTGATAATGTGTTGTGATTGCCTAAATTCGTCGCTTAACGCCCACGCTTTCTGTGTTGTGTGATTCCGAGTTCAATCCCTGTTCGAGAGGATACTCGTCTGAAATAAATACCCAAGCAGTGGTTCGAATCGTTTTACACATAATAATCTGTGTTTTCTATAGCACCGACATTCAAAGAAACAAACTTTACGCTATCTTTCATTCGCACTTACGGTTCAAATGTCCTGAAGCCCCAAGTTTCTGTTAAGATTAGGATTATGAATTAGATTTTTGGGCTTTCGGCAGCTATGGTTATGTTAGCCCGTCACTAGGATTAGGATTAGGAATTAGATTTCTGAGCTTTCGGCATCTATGGCCATGTAGCCCGTCACTAGGATTAGGATTAGATTTCTGGGCTTTCGGCATCTATGGCCATGTTAGCCCGTCACTAGGATTAGGATTTAGATTTCTGGGCTTTCGGCATCTATGGCCATGTTAGTCCATCACTAGGATTAGGGTTAGGATTTAGATTTCTGGGCTTTCGGCATCTATGGCCATGTTAGCCCGTCACTAGGATTAGGATTAGGATTAGGATTTAGATTTCTGGGCTTCCGGCATCTATGGCCATGTGAGCCCATCACTAGGATTAGGGTTAGGATTTAGATTTCTGGGCTTTCGGCATCTATGGCCATGTTAGCCCATCACTAGGATTAGGATTTAGATTTCTGGGCTTTCGGCATCTATGGTCATGTTAGCCCGTCACGAAAGATGGATGACGTCCCTCGGCGGTAACACTAGCCGGTCAACTGGGGAGGAGGGAAGGAAAGAAGGAAGCGGCCTGGGGCCATTTTTAAACACCATACACGAGAGACGCTTACTGCACCAAAGAGATCAGGTTAAGAATTGCCATAGCTAAAAAGCATTCAACAAGAAAAGATCACTCTTAACTAACAGGCTCAATATTGGACTCAAGAAGTTGTTCAAGTGGTATATATGGAGCATTGGACTGTATTGTTCAAAGACTTGGACATTACGGAAGTTAGAGAAGAAATACTTGGAGAGCTTCGAAATGTGGTGTTGGAGCTTCGGAATAAGGAAAACCCAGGAAAATCTCACTCAGAATGGCTGGGCTGAAAAAGCTTTTACACTTTTTCGACGAAATATCTCCACCGGGAATCGGACCCGGGACTGCTTGCATCAAAGGCCAATGCTTAAATTGTGCGATTTTCCGGACACACTGAAGAAAAACAACGTCCGTCCGTCTGTCTGTCTGTCGACAGGTATCAGAGCACAAGAACAGTACGAGATATCGAGCAGTGGTTTTCTAAAATCGATCCAGCGCCCCAAGAATAGATTTTATTTCTTCCCTTAACTTTCTATTCAAATCTAAAGTGCCCGCGGTGGCTCAGTGGTAGAGCGTTCACCTCTGGTGCTTGGGCTCCCTGATTCGATCCCAGATTGCGCCAGGTGAACTTTGTGGTAGACTAACACCGTGTGCGTGAATTTTTTCGGGGTGCTCCCGTTTCCTCCCACTTTCTTCATTCTACTATTCCATTCATTATTTCATCATCATCGTCTCCTTTAACCTAGCTAGCATAATCGTGGGACGTAAAACTCAAAGATTTCATTTTTTAAAAATCAAAAGTGTTAGAAAGCAACCCTTCTCGGCTTCAATATTGATCGCCATAGAATATAAACTGTAATAGATAGCGAATAGCGAGTTTTCTTAAAAATGATTCAGAGTCACAAGAAAATATAACACTTCCACACTCACTTTGATATTGGAAATACTGGAAATGGCGGAAATTCATTACTACTTCCGGTGTCAATATTAATCTCCTGAGTAGTTGTTTTTGAAGTCGATTCTGCGCCTAAACAATGCATCCTATTTCCGTTAACCCTCTATTCATATCGGAAGTGGTAGAAGTCAACCGTTTCCGATTTCAACATTGATCACAATAAAATAAAACGGTAACAGGGCTCATAGTGGTCTGGTCTCTTGTAAATAATTGAAAAGTGAACAAAAGTACACGAAAAAGTGGCGAAAAGTGACCAAAATCTCATCATGTCCCTTTTTTTTTCTTTTGTCAATTTCTCCATCGCCTCTCTCTTTGTTTGTTATTTTGTTTTATCTTTTCTTATTTACTTCTTTTTGAGCTTCCTCCTTTCTTAGGTTTTCTAAGTATGCTTTGTAGGTAAGGTAAGCAGAATCAGCAGATATAAGAAGCTTCTGATACCCACTCTTAAGAAGAACATACAAGAAGCATAACAAAAAACGAACATGACGAACCACACAAACGCGCACACACAACGTTGAGCGGAGCGTTAACCATTACGAGAGAAAACTAAAAGACTATTATGATAGAAGAAAGAATAGACACAGAAGGGTTTTCAACCCCACCTTGAGAGCTTAAGCATCCACCAACCATCCACTGTGCTTTAGAAAGCATAAAAGCTGAAGTGAGAATAAAGCTGACTATTTCATATGTGGCAGCAAGTACTGAAGCTTTCAGAAGACTAATGAGTAACAAGTTTCTGCCTTTTTCCATTTATTTTTATATTTTTCTTAGAAAACTGCCAATGTAAAACATAAATCACACGAGAAAGTCACTTTACCTCCCAGAAAAGTAACTTTTAGTGACAAATTTGAAGAAAAGTAACTATTAGTTTAAAAAAGTGACTCGCTATGAGCCCTGCGTTAACAGATGATAAACAGTTTTGCGAAATCAATTCAGCGTCTCAACGAAAGATCCCATAATCACAGACATCTTCCTATTAAAGCCGGAAGTAGTAGAAATTTACTACTACTTCCGGTTTCGATACTGATCTCCATAGAGCAAAAACGGCGAGCAATAGCTTTTTGATATCGATTTAGCATCCCAAGGATAACTTTAATCTTAACCTTTCTCCCTCTATGTAAACCGGAAGTGGTGGAAGTTTTCGGTTTCCGGTTTAACACTGCTCACGAAAGACTAAATACAGTAATAGACAGTGAGAAGCTATTTTTAGAATGGATTTAATCCGCAAGAATACTTTCGAAATCCGACTTTATTGTTGTATTACAGTCAGAAATTACACATCTAATTTGAATATTGAATTCGATTAATTGTGTCAAAATATGAAACGAAACTCATTTGTTTTTATTTTTTTTTTCAAAAATATCTGTTAAGTAGCAACACTGATAGAGAAACCTTGTATTTTCCACGCAGAATCCCTGATTTAAAGAGTTCCTTTTCCTCCCCACCACTCCCGTCTATATCTTCCAGTGAAGACCCACCGGGTAAAGGAAGAGCTAGTTTAATGGGAGGTGGAGGCACGACCCGTGTATAGGGTGGGAGAGACGGGTACAAGGACGCAGAACTGAATGAAAATCTACTTGAAGATTCAGGAGCTGAAAATTTAATCCCGAGTTCTTGCAATTAGGAGATGCCTTAGAAGGAGGCGCACAATGGACACGGGAGATTTATACCCTAATTACGGATATTGAAGAGTGTTATTAAAGAGCTTGCGCTAAAGCTTCTAAATCATATGTATTCACAAGAAAATGGATATTAAAAAGTGCTTAATGGCTAAAGGCCTTCAGCTCAACAAGATAGAACTATCTCCATAATAGATGAACAGCTTAGCCGTGGTTGTTCAACATCTCTTCTCATAGAGAAAAAACATAAAAACGAAGTTGGATTATGGCGATCGGTATCCAAGTTCATTCTGCATTTAAGATCAAGTGCACAAATGTAAAAAGCTCAAAAGATATTCCAGTTTTTGGAAAGGATAAACGACATAAATAAGTTATTGCTAGTTTTCAACAAGAATTTCACAGGTCATTCGACATTTTTTTTAAAGGTTTCACTACGTGAACTCCACCTCCTTTAAATTTTAGTGAATAACTTACAATAAAGGATATTAATATATACACAGGGTGTTAATAAATTATACCGACAAACTGTAAGAGGTGATTCCTCACATCAAAATAAGAGAGAAAGTTCATATGGACCTATGGCGAAAAATTCATAGTTTCAGAGCTAGGGCTGTCCAAAATCGCTAAAAAGACAAATTTCAAGAGGCCCTATTTCGAATTCGAAAGACTGTGGATGGTGGTTCTTATCAGCGTAATGGAAGTCACGCATACGCAATCTAAAAATGCATGTTTCATTAATGTTCAATGGGTGTACAGATTATTCCCTGCAGGGTGAAATTCCCAGATATGAGATCACCCGAATTTTGAGATATACTCTGACTTTATGATTGGTACTAAGTTAGCAAACTATAAGCCTTGATAGCAGTGAACACGGAATCCTTTAGCGCAATGTCAGAAGTCTTAAGGATCGTCAGCAGCCCGGTCTCTCGTACCCGGGAAAACGCATGGTGCGATGTTTTCTTTCACGCTTATAAGTGAATAAAACGTGAAATATACATGACGAAATACCTATCATCAGATGTTATTCCGAACACTAAGAAACATGGAGCTGCCGGTTTCTAACACTTCTGCCTTCCCTCCGAAGCATTGGATGTCCATTGTAGTCAAGGTTTACCTCCTGCCTACTTTGGACCCTTCTTGAAATCAGGGTATATCTGAAAACTTAATTGAAAACATTATTACAGCCTGTAGGGAATACCCTCTACACCTATTGACAATTGATGAAATGTGAACTTTTGGATTGTATATGCGTGGCTTCCTTTAAGTTGATAAGAACCACCATCCACAATTCCTGGAATTCGAAATAGGGCCTATTGAAATTTGGCTTTTTCGCGATTTTGGACAGCCCTAGCTCTGAAACTATGCACTTTTCGCTATAGGTCCATATTAACTTTTTCTCTTATTTTGATATCAGGAATCACCTCGTACAGTTTGTCGGTATAGTTCATTAACACCGTGTATATACACAACAGAACCCCTCTTATCCGCCCTCGGCTGGTCCACCACTCCAGTTGGTTCGACCGTACACGAGCCGAACTTGTCCCGACTCGTTGGTGACTTATGAGGCCCATTGTCGTTTACTGCCGTCGAGGCATTGTTGTTTACTTGCTGTTACCGCTGTCCGCTTTGGTGCTCCGTTATCTTTTGTATCCTTTCTTTCTTTGCGTGTTTTCTGTACTGTACAGAACTTTTAGTGCTTATTGTTAATTTGTTTTTACTGTAAAGAAGAATACAGTCATTTCTGAGTTCAGAGATTGTTTATTTTACTGTAAATCTGTATTTTCTGATAATCTACGTTCCGACCATACCCCCAGTCCCAAAGGTGACGCATTAGAGGTGTTCTACTGTATATAAAAATATTAACCGACTTCAAAAAGCGCTAGAAAGAAGAAATAATTTTAAAAGGGGCTAAAACGTTACTATTCACAGCAGGGGTGCCCACAAGGGGGGGCTATGACGCAAACTGCGTCATTGAAATATTTGGGGGGGGTAAAAATCTATATAAATATGTTTGATGGGGGGGGGTAAAATTAATCGAAAAGAAGATTTTTTTCATGGAAGAACACCTACGGATAGACAGTTGGGGGGGTGCGTCATGGACATAAGGGGGGGTAGGCACCACTGATTCACAGTAATAATAATAAAAAGAAGTTTGTTAATTAATCTACAGAAAACCGCTTCTCACAATCTATTACCGGTTTTACTCTATAGTGTTCAAAGTTAAAACAGGAAATGGTTGGTTTCTGTCACTTCCGGTTTGAGCAGAAGATTAACTATTCTTCGAACGTTAAATCGATTCCTAAGAAAGCTGTTTCCTGCTAATTCTTATTGTTTTTGTTCTATGTACCTCGGTAGATCGATATTCAAGAACGCTGAAGTAGATTTCTATTATTTTAAGTTTTAAAAATGAAAACTTTCAGTTTTACGTCCCACGCTTATGTCGGTTAGGCTAAAGGAGACAGTGACGATGAGAAATGAAATGAAATGGTGGCATGAAGAAAGTGGGAGGAAACAGGAGAACCCCGAGAAAACCCACGAGCGCGGTGTTTGTCCACCACAAAGTCCACACGGCGCGAGCTGGGATCGAACCAGGGACCCCAAGCACCGGAGGTGAACGCTCTACCACTGGCCACCGCGCCCCCTACTTGTAGTTTTGGTAGACAGCTAAGGATGAACTGTATTTTTGCCGAGCATAATCATTGCAGGGAACAGCTTATCGCTATCTATTACCGCTATCTATCAATGTTAAAACTGAAAACGAATGATTTCTACCAAATTCCCGTTTGAATATCATTTACATCTACGAATTTGATTCCTAATTTTTAAAGCCTTTACATCCTGGCCAAAATCAATGGTGATCCATCAAAAGTAGTCCTTAAGACTTTTTGTCTTCCAGACGGACACACGGAATGACAATGTTAATTTATAAAGAACTTTACTTAAGCCAAACTTTATAAAAATAGAATGGATCTCCGCCTTTATCACTCTACGGAAACCTGAAGTGATTGAAATGAACTTCACTTTCCAGTACCAATATTGATACCAACAGAGCAAAAAAATGGTAAGCAAGAAATGGTTTGTTCATATGGATTCAGAATCCCAAGATAGGTTACATCTCCATTCTTATTCTTCTATTGCAACCGGAAGTGGTAGAAATCTACAATTTCCGGTTTTATTCTTGATCGTCATAAAGTAAAACCGATAATAGGTACCGAGAAATAGTTTCTTGATGTGAGTTCGATGTCTCAAACACAGACACCATCTCCTCCCTTATTCTACGACTCTACTGATACCGGGAGCCCCTCCGTGGCTAAGCGGTTAGCGTACGCGCTTTTGGCGCGGGAGACCCGGGTTCGATTCTCGGCGGGAGCTCATATGGTTCGGATTCCACGTTAATCAGTAGGTCCATGTCTCTTATAGCATCGCTGCTGAACGGGACGTTAAACTCAACATCAACTCAACTCAACTCAACTCTACTGAAACCGGAAGTAGTTGAAACCAACTGCAATTTCCGGTTTCAACACTGATCCCTATACAAACCGCAAACGGGAACAGATAGCGAAACACGGCCTTTTGATATGGATTTAATGTTCAAAGAATAAGTTTAATATAGGCTTTCCTTCCTGTATCAAAACCCAACATTTTCAGTATATTACAAAAGGACTACTCTATCAACTTTGAAATAATTTTCTCGTGAAATAGTGTTTTCAAGGTGATGTTTATTGCTCAGCAGTCTATTGTCAAATCTCTCTATATAAAATACGTCATCCTGAGTGAGTGACTGATCAAAGCCCAGACCAAATAGCTTAAGTTAGAAACTTCAAATTTTGACAGTACATATACAATTTATGACGTAAGGTACAACTATGGAAGGATTTATGGAAATTCGGGAAAGAAAGAGGGGAAATAGAGATGGCAATTCTTATAGTAAAATGTCCATATCTCCTAATCTCTAAGGGACAGAAACATAAAATTTAATATATAAAGTTTCCAATAAAATAATTAGGCAAGTGTTTCACTGCTTTTTGATATTTCCCTTAGAATTAAAGGAAAAAGGACGGAAGGAAAGGAGGCGGGGTTACGATTGTTATAGGATGATGACCATATCTCGAAATCTTTTAAGGTTAGAGATCTGAAATTTGGCATTTAGACTTTTCATTTCAAATAATAAAAGATGAGTTCCAGCGGTTCTTAATATATCTCGTAAAAAGGAGGAGAAAATGGAACAAAAAGTGTGGGGATTGCAATTTTTAAAATAAGATGGGCATCCCTCAAATCTTTTAAAGTTAGACATATTAAAATCGATATTTACGCTTTTATATTAATTTAAAATAAAGATGCATTTCAACGTTTTTGATGCATACCTTAGAAGGGTTAAAAAAAAAAGGAGTGAAGAAACAAAATAGGGGTTCTAATTGTTATAATAAGATGCTCATATCCCTTAAGATTACAGACATGTTAGGGATATGAACTTGGTATATAAACTCCTTATTCAATTGGCGTGGGAGACCTGGGTTCGATTCCCGCTGGGAGCTCATGTTGTTCGGATTCCACATTAATCAGTAGGTCCACGTCTCATATAGCCTCATTGCTGAACGGAACGCTAAACTCAAAATAAACTCACCAACCCAACTCATCATTCAAAACAAGTTGTCATATAACACAGCGTTACCGGAAATTCCGCCATATTGTTTCCGGAAGTTTCACTTTTAACGAGAGAAAGGGTCAATTTCTAGTTTTTTTTTTCGCAATATATAAAGTTGACTTTCAGTTCGTTAGTCTTATCATCGTGGGAAACAGGGGCGGATCCAGGAGGGACTTCTGGGGGGAGCGATGGGTTGTAATACTGCTACTTAGAACTACTTTTAAGAGCTCCAAACTCTGGGATGGGTTTTATTTATATATAAAATAAAAGAAAAGTTTCCTCTTATGGGGGGGGGGGCGATCGGGGCGATCGCCTCCCTGGATCCGCCACTAGTGAGAAAACGGTTGAATCACTTGAAATGAATTTTTGAACATGACTAGCACTGGGTCCGAATTGGCTTTTATCATTTCACTTTGACTGAAATGTGGATTCAAAGGAGGAAAAAAAGGTTCAGGTTTTTTTTTTCCGCAAAGAGGAATGCCATAAACGTATTCTTGCCGCGGGAAAAGCGTAAGCAAAGGCTGAAATATGAAGTGCGAGGCTGTAGACCGAGCAAATGAGGGTCTGGGGTGAAATCTCCAGCTCGCCGACGGCTTGTTGTACAAATACACAAGAAAGCGTTCTTAAAATTTAATATCCATACTTATTTTAATAATTAATTAAGCAATAAATACATTTTGAGTGCAGTTGCGATATTTGCGTCAGCAGAATAATTATATTAAATTGTGGTAGCGTGTGAACAGAGTAACATAATACTGAAGTGCTCAAGCATAGTACAGTGATACTTAGTAATTTGCAATAGCCGAATTTAATTATTGTTATTATACTGAGTACAAGAGTGCAGTTTCCTTACTAGCATAGGAAGAAATTAAGTTGCTTCACAATTATAATTAAAGGCTTTTACATTATTATGTTTTCTAAATATACGTTTATAAAAAGGTGGGTAAATTTCCACAATTACACGGCAATCAATTTACCAAGCTGAGATGTACACCATTTTGCCTAGAGCAAAAATTAAAACAAAACAAAACTTTTCACAATAAAATATTACCATGTATATATCAAGTAATCAAACAATTACTAAAATCAAACATTTTAGCTACACAGATTAAATGATATGATTAAATAAATAAACTATTTATACTTCGACTATTTTTGAGGTGTGTTAACAGTGTTCACATGCCCACCAGACAAAAGCAAATGCCATGTATGTACTTTCGCAAAGTCAATTTGTTGATTGTTTTATGATCGTGACATTGATATACCAGGAAAACATATCGCGCATAACAAGGCACTACGTGATGCATATTTTCGGATGCTACTGGCATTCTTATAATGCAATTTTATGTTCATCGTTTTTATAGTTGTTACAGTAATAGCTTAATATAAAAAAGCATTGTAAAAACAATATTAAATGCTATTTTTGTAAATCAATAACATGAAATGGATAAAATTACAAATACGTCGATGAAAATACGACAATGCCTTGTATACATATGTAAGAAAACACTTGTAAGAAATTTGTAAGGCAACAAAGTTCTGAAAATCAAAGTCCAATTCATCTAGTTATTCTTTGGTGTGGATTGTTGTCTGTCTTCATCAGATTTCTACTCCTTCTCTTCCATTGTGTTTAGTATTTTGTGTGTCTGTGTGTGTTTAGTAAAGATTTTTGTATGGAAATGAAATACTTGAATTTACATGAATAATATACAGACTTGAATTATGTTCATACACAAAGATGTATAGCTCGCAGATGACGAGAAGAACCCTAACAGAAGTAGTGTGACGTAGGTATGGGCTCGCCCACTTTTCGCACGGGGGTTTCAAAAGACACCACGGAATAGCACACAGATAACTACCCGGAGTAGCAGACGACATCTAAGTATAGACCACACCTCAAAAACCGAAAATGGACTTGACCGTGTCGTTGACCTCTCCCCGCTTCCCCTGTTTTAGGGTTCTTTTCGTCATCTGTGAGCCGTATTTCGGAATGAACATGAAATAAATTTAAAAATTCGGTGTTGCTGAGCTATGATTACACTGCCTCTATTTAAAATAAATTACTCAAATAGGAATTAGTGGTTTTAATGATAGTACTGTTAACATTTCTAGCCAGATACGTAATGATGAATAATTATCATAAAGCAGGAAAAATATAAAAAAAATATTACAATTTATTAAGGAACACAATTTACTTCTAACGTTATTAGATAAGTCAGTTTTAAATTTAACTTTATCTAATATATTTATTTAAGTAAATACTAATACATGTGTTAAAGCGTGTTACTATGTTTTGATTGCAAAATTACTGAGCTGGACTAAAAGCCTATAATACAGCTTCGTTTCAAGGCAAAATTGAAGCTCTTTGTCCAATTAAAATTCAAATAAGTTCTCGTTAATTATTCAAATAAGATTAAGGGTCACGATGCAATATCTTCCAATCTATTTTTAAAGTAAATAAATAAACTACTAAATACTAAAGTACTACTACTAAACTACTAGTAAAGTATTCAATTATAAATACATATAAGCACGAAATAACTTGACCACGTCTAACTTATTAGATTCATTAACAAATAGCTGCATCATTGTTGTCTCGAATTGGATAAATTGGGAATTACATCCAAAATACTTGAGGGTTATCTCAACTCTTTAAAGTACGTATAAAATCAATTAATATATAAATACCGGGTGTATCAAAAGTCCGCAGCCATTGGCTGAACTCTTTCGTCCGACCCGTCTGATCCGTTATTGGAAATGTACTCTTTTACATAACCTCTTAACCTGAATTGAATTTATTTCCTGGATAACTGATGTTCACCTTAAAAATATCCTTCGCGTTGAACACCCAATTTACCATCGAACAACGAGAGATTAATTCAAAACAAGAAGGATCAAGTTTTCCACTAAAATAGTAAGTAAATAGATTTTTCTGTGTTTATTCAGTAAGTAAATATTTTGGCTACCGTTAGAGCACATTTCCTTTTCCTGTTGGTGTTACTGTACGATTTGGCTACGACCCTTGACACTAGCCCATGCCTGATTTACGGTGACATTTGGGCCACATACAAGTATTTTATGGTTGGTGAGGGATTTTTTTCTTCATTAACATAATTTCCTACATAAATTTTAAGATCTAGGAAACTACATTTTAATATATAGAATTCCATTTCACTTATCCCAAATATCACTACCATGTGTATAAGTAAAACTTTAGTAGCGAAACATACAATCATATTGGATTTTTAATTTTATTTTAAATAAAAGTATAAGTAACGAAAACTAAGAATTATGTAATTATTTTGATTATATAATAATGAAAACAAACGTTAAATTAGATTACAGTATAATTAATGAAAACTTAATAAAAGGACAAAGTATCAGCTTTATTTTATGCCTTTTTATGCTTTAAACAAACTGAGGTATTTCTCTAAATAACAAAATACGGACAACATACCAACTGTGGCTGGAGAAATTAGAAAAGTTAAATTCTTACCGCTTTGATGGGAAATGAGTAATATGTGTAAGTAGTGCTTTTGTTATGGTCGGCAAATTCAGCCTATAAAGAAGAGAATATCGCAAAAAAACGAACATATGTGACCATTAGGCAAATCTGATAAAACCTAGTAGTAATAATATATAAAAAATATAAATAGTATTTTAACTAAAATGTTTACATGTAATTATGGTTTATAAATAAAACTATTCTTAAAAATTGGTAACACATAATGATAATATATGAAGAAAATAAAATTGTTAACTATTGTACGAAGTAAAAGGAACATATAGTTACTGGAAGCAAATAAATAAATTAACTTAGAAAGTAAAACAAAAGTATTCATGTATTGTTAAGCTGCTTAACATGATGATCAATTTTCCAGAAAACACCTTAAGATATTTCCATATATTTGATGAGTCATGAATTTTTCACTCGTAGAAGTCAGATGACTGTATTACAAGTGTTGCAATTTGCACGGAACATACAGTATTATCGATTATATAAACTTACCTTATACCAAGCAAAATATTTATTTAGAAAAGTGTGTGCTAGGTACTGAATATGATTGAAATTTAATTGTTTGCCGTTGAAAGTTATTCGAATAATGTGTACGTTACTTTTCAGTGACAGTTTTAGATTGAGATCACGAACTTTGAACCTTTTTGCTGATATTCGACAAAAGGAAACAGTCTGCCATCTTGTGATGTAAAGTGAAACTATTACGCATGAATAAAATGGTAGAAAAGCCAATTTGCTCATAAGTGCATGAACGGAAACTAAATATTCACTAAATGTTAGTAGTATGACAAACACGTAAAAATAAATGTGTATGAATCATATATAGAAGTATCAGAACCGCAGAAAGGTTAGTTGGATAGCAGTTTTAGCGTCCCTTGCAGCATCTAGACTATATGAGACGTGGATATACAATTTGGGGTGGAATCCGAACCACAAGAGCTCCCACAAGGAATCAAACCCGCATCTTCCGCGCCGAGGACGCGAATGGTAACCATACAGCCATGACAATACTCTCAAACAAAGATGTGTGTGGCACTAAGAAAAGGCGTATATAATGTAATCATAATTCCGATACAGCAAAAGCGAGGATACTCACTTCACAGTTGATGTTGAATAGAAATTTAGAAAGGTGCGGCTATATAAGACGTGGGCCTAAAACTTAACGTCGGTTTCGGAACACATGAATTCCCACCAGTAATCGAACATGCTCACGGCGATATAGGATTAATTAATATATAATTGTTAAGACGATATGCAATTTTTTTTTCTAAACACTCAAAATTTGATTAATCGCACTTTAATTCCCTTTTCAGTATGGGGTATACGAGATAAGACATACGCTACTGTTACAGTGAATTCTCTATTAGAGGCAAGTACACTCATCAGATTTGAGTTGGTTTTGAGTCTAACGTCCCGTTCAGCAGCAAGGCTATATAAGACGTAGAATTACAGATTAACGTGGAATCCGAACCACATGAGCTCCCACCGGAAGTCGAACTCGGTCTCCCACGCCAAATGTGTGTACGCTAAACCGCGTAGCCACGAAGGAGTTCTACACCCACTAGTGTCAACGTGCACAGAAAGCATACGTTTTGTCAATTACGATTTTAATTTTTAGATATTCTGATTCTATTTTAACTTGGGAAAGTTTATGCTTTCGTACGGGTAGGTAGGCTATTTTATATATAAACGCACACATACCCGTTTTACAAGCAAATTCTGATGCATATTGACAACCTTCGTTCGTACAGTTGATTGTTCAAAACATAATATCCACAGCACCCTGGTTACCATAGTGTTTACTGAATATTACATGTCTTATGAAGCTTTTAATGGTACAGCTACACTAAAGTATGCCATATGCACTGTATTATTGTGTCATTTTTTTCAAAGAACTTCACAGACCTCATATAATATGTTAAAAACGAATACTATATATTACATTTTTTCCCGTGTAGACTATGTAGACAACTACTATCAAATGTAAGGAAGAATTTCGTTGCTCGTTTGTTCATATTTCCTCATTCAGTTGTTTTGCTTCGGTGCAGCGAAAGATTAGGGAAACGACTAACATATAAAAAGTAGAGGGAATTATCTAATCTGTATGTTTACTCTGTTCTGCACATACCACTTCCTTAGATTTTCCACTTCGAGCACTGCTTTTATAATGAAATTTACAAAACTAATTCTCACCTGTGGGCTTTCAGTCTTGAATCAGCTGTATTTGCATATTTTACAAAATGCATAATATTTTTTATTTTCCTTCATCAAGACGAAACTAAGTATTCGAAAGTTACTATTCGCTGGTCTAGGCATTTTATTTTGTACGCAATTTCGCAAGGTAACGACAAAATAAAGCTCCTTTATTGTCCACGACGCCATATTAAATTACGTGTAGTTGACATATTCTACATAGTCTACGTTGTTTACATTGTCTACGCATAGTTGACACGTAAACGTAAACTATCGTTTTTTACGCGTAGACGCACATCTCTGGTTTAAACCAGCTGGTTTTTAAAAAACTGGTTTAACCAAAAACGAAAAATGTTCGTAAAAGTGTAAGTGTTCGTAAAATCTTGATGAATACACATTTGTGGGTTATCACGTTTCACTCCCGTATAATATTGTTCTTATATTCAGACCTAAATTCCCCATTCACTACTCAAAAAGATTATACTACAAAAGCAACTTTTTTTAAAAAATAAGTTTATGAGTTTTCCTTTTGTGACCTTTTTATAGTTTGTCATTGTTGTTATGCAACTGCAATCAAAGAAAAATTCTAAATATTGTTTCGTTTTAATAATGTTTAGTTTACTATTGATAAAATACATTGAAATGCCGTACTTTTTTTTGGAGGGGGGAGGGTCATCAAACTCGACGAGTTGGCATTTATTGAAATCAGAAGTATCTTTGGTATCTATTTATGTATAAATGGGTCAGAGCCAAAGTGGGCTCAAATAATTCGTATCTTTATTCACTTTTCTTACAGATATGCAAATTAAGTCGTGTTATTTCTTTAAATTCAGTCATATTGAAGTAATAGTGAACTAACTTGTACTGAATTAGTTCTTCTGTACTCTGCAATATTTTGAAATTGTCCATATGTAATTCTGTATAATGGTTTCACTTGTACAATTGTTTATCTTTTTGTCCTTTTGTAATGACTCTTGACAATTAGACAACTATATTAACAAATATGTAAAGATAAGTACAATGTATTTTTTATCAGGAGTCCTTCGTGAGTGAGTTGGCAGACGTATCGCATTTGTGGCCAATTAGTTCCAGTTTCGAGTTCAAATGGAGGACAATTTCTTTCGGATATAAGTCGAGAAATGGTTTGGATTCCGCTTTAAGCTTATGTGGCCCCTTTCAGCATAACCCGGTTGTTGCATAATAACACCAAGGCGAAACAAACTTATTTCTGCCGATATGTGATATAAATACATAGAGCAAATTATTTAAACCAAAAAAACCTGATTTAAACCCAAAAAAATGTTTAAACAAAAAAGTTTTTTTTTTCAATAAAAACCATGGTTTTTGCCAACTCATATATATATATATATATATATATATATATATATATATATATATATATATATATATATATATCAAAGATAACCCATACTGATCCTCATTAATTAGATTATACGTTTTCCGATAGAGTTTTATTTCTCTATTGCGAAATATGACTGCTGGCGATTACCAAATTTTCACCTGCTGTAACTTTCAACAAATATTGTGTGCGTTAATACTACGTCCTCACCTGCATCACAATTACTACTAAAAATAATACAACTGGAATAGAATACAGAGCTAGAAATACAATCAATCATTAACTTTTATTTATTCAAACATGAATAAAAAAAAACACACTCGTTTACTGATTTAGAACGTTGTGTCTACGGTTTAGGTAAACCAGGTTAATTTAGAAATTGAATACCTCCACCAAAACCATCAATTAACCAAAACCCAATGTTTGTGTTTTTCGACGTGTTGCTATGGATAAACAAAATTAATTATGCATTTACGTGCGAAACATTTGGTCAACCGCAAAGCGCATCATCTTACATTCAATGCATATAAAAACAATTACATGCACGCTAAATATGTATTTACAATATATACACAACGTTATGGTGATTGTATATCACTGGAACGCATGTAATCATCAAATAGAAAATATATACACACAGTAAACGTATTCCAAAAGAAATACGACGAATGAATATTAACTATTTCACATCATTCTCTAGAAAAAAAATTCTCGCATTGATTTTTTAAGATATTAAATTAATGCAATAAAGTGCACTATTTATTGCATTATTCTGTGCATAGTTTTTCCTGTATTTATAAACATTATCGTCTTCCGGAGTGAGATGTATGTTTCATGTTTCATGAAAGACACTTTGCTTTACCGTACAGAAGAAAATTTACAAGATTTTAAAATACAAAAATGGAATTAATAATTTATCGTCTCACGAATATATGACCTGTAGCCTAAAAGAGACGGATAATTAATAAAAGCAAATGATTATCACATAATTAAGAGAATAAGAAAGTGGGAGAAAACAGGAGAACATCGAAAAACTCACGGAGACGATACTGTCCACCATAAACAAACTTTGTATGGAGTAGAATAAGGAACCCTTTGCACCAGATGTAAGTGCTCTACTATCAAGTCCCCCAAGGTTTTATAATTTTAACTGCATAGATAGCATTTCTGTTTAACAGTGAAATATGGATGTACACTATCCGCTGCGTCCACTGTAGTCGATTTGCTATTACTTGAAAGGCATAACCTATTATATAGGAGCTTTAGAAATAAATGAAATCTTTAGTCCCCAAAGCAGAACATTTTTTTCAACTTTCTGCGACGACTTACGAAAAACCCAAAACTTCCTGCAAGCGTTTTAGAAATGGCGTAGTAAAATTACATGAAATTTTCAGGCGCATAAAAGCAAAAAAGCTTTTACAGTTCTATTTTTTCTAAACTTTTTTTTTTATTTATAGGCTTTCTATTTATGAAGAAATATACAGAGAACTTATAGGGCTGTATAGGAACTGAGTAAGTAGCCAATCAAGAAATTCCCATACATATTTACTCAAAAAGAATTGCAGGCACTTACTTATTTTTTAAAAAAATCTTAAAAGATGACGATGAATCATTTAACTTTCCTTGAATCCTTACAACTTTGAACGTGACGTGTTTAGACATTAATTTATCTCCAGAAATAGGCTTGATATTGTTGTAGTATTTACTGCCACATATTTTTTTTAAATAAAAAAAGCCATTTTCATTTTTTCTTTTGTTTCCCTTGTAACCATCAGATTGTCCATTTGTCTGAATGTAAGCCAACATCCCTATGCCGTAAACGTCGCCAACATCTAGTGGCTCACTTGGCAGTAAGTGTCGATCGTCGATATAGTGACGCGTCGAAGGATTGCTGTTAGTGTGCCATTGGTGGCAGAGTTTCGTCGAGTTGAAACAGATACCTACAGTCGGGGTGTTGAAGTTACCACCGCATAGCAACGAGAACTTGATTTTGGTCTATGCTCCTTCGATTCGTCACGGAGAATCGCGAAGGCATCAACACGAACTATCGCCAGCCATGTGCATGTGGTTATTATTAATTTTTTCCTGACAAATTCTTTCTAAAGTGAGCTCCGAAGGTCAAGAGTAATCCCTGCTTCTACATCATGAAGTGAAAAATCTTGAGGTGAGTGCGTATAATAATGATCTTAGATGGCAAATGTCGTCGGTCCTTACAAAGTGAATATGGGAGAATTAAGAAATAAAGTAATTAGACACGTGTCATTTTGTTACCAAATTAAATGCCGAGTGCATTTTAGCAGATCTCAAGCGGTTATCCTCAAATATACACGGTTAAAGGAGCAGTCTGATTACAAAATTAAAAATACTTCTACGATTTATCCCTCTACAAGCGATATTTTCTTCATCGCCTCCGTGGCGAAGTCGGAAGGACACGTGGCTAGTAACAACAAGGTTGGTGGTTCGCGCCCATCCCGGAGTACTTTTACTTTTTTAAAGTTTTTTTTTAATTCACTTTAATGTAAATAAATCACGCATATAGGAGATTTAACATTTTGAGGGAGTCATTTTGTGGTTCATGGGCGTTCCATCGCGCCTCTGCCATGGGTGGGGCATTGCTGGTAAAATTTTCAAAACGGATGGGGCCACCGCGGATCGTCGCTGCGGGACCGCCAATTTTTGGCGAGATGTCGCTAATTGCCAATCGATGGTCCGCCGACGCTTGCGGCATGGTGGTATTAGTTGTTCCAATCTCGTGAAACGAAAAATCACTGGCTGCAGGACGGTTAGTCATAATATTGCTAATTGGATATAACCAGCTCTTACAAATCGTCGTCAGCCATTTTGTCAGTATCAGAATCACGTTATAACATCGACGGCAGCTCTACCATGCATCCCGCTAGGGCAGCGTTTCCCAACCTTTTTCAACTTGCGGCACACTACAGGTGCAACTTGAATTCTCGCGGCACACCCATATATATATATATATATATATATATATATATATATATATATATATATATATATATATATATATATATATATATATATATATATATATATATATATATATATACTATTATTATTTGTAAATATAAAATACCGTGGTATTTTAATGTGATTACTGATCTCCTTCTTACAGAGAAGAAAGCTCGATCACTGATTTTTCCCCCTGGTAAATCATTATGCTTATTTTTCATTCTAATTTTAAAATAGAAAACAATTTCAATGAAATATTGTTTTTTAAAAATACGCTTTCTTTTTCGAAAACTGCATACAAACTTTCACTAACAAGCAAGATCACTAAATAACGAATGAACAAACAAATCTCTTTTACTTTTAAAACACAAATGAAGGTAATTGGTATGCATGTTTGTTTTGTCGAAAGGATTGAATATTTTAAAATTTGAAGTTAGAAATAGTCTGCAACAATAAAGAAGCAATAATGGTCATAACGTCATAACAATGATAACAAATACCTTTTTTAATATTAAAAATGTACAGAAAAGTAACGCGGTATACAAATATACATTTTCCCCTATGTCCTGCAATTTAATTGCTATAGAATTAATAATTTTGTTTCGATTTACTCGCGGCACACCAGCGGCCCATTCACGGCACACCAGTGTGCCGCGGCACACCGGTTGGGAAACGCTGCGCTAGGGTCTCAATTTGGCTGCTTCACTATAGCACTGGTGACTGCATTGTTAATTTTTCATAGTTTACTATCGTTTGTTCGTGTTTTTCTGTGTTGTGTGCTGTGGTTTGTTCTCCCTTTCCTGAAACACAATGGACAATGAATAAAGAAAAGAAAAGAAATTATAATGATGACAACCCGTTCCGGTTTTAATTTTCAGATACCGGATCTGAAAGACGCGCCTGAGCCAACTGTACCACTGGTGACTGTAGCACTTATATTGCAACTGTACGTATCGCTTACTCTTCTCTTTTCGTGACTCTCAAATTTAACGGTATATTATGACTATCTAACGTTAAATTGTTCTAAATTGTGTTTTATTTATGGGGAAGAAAATATTTTTTCAACTGTAATTTTTATTTATAGAGTAGACAATCTTTCTGAGGCAGTAGTTTTCGTCTAGAGGTAAATAAATCACGCATATAGGTAGCCAATCTTTCTGCAGCCCACATTTTCTTTTTGTGACGTTGTCGCACTGTCGCCTGTTGTTCTGCTTTGAGGTCCTTAGTTTTTCACACCGTAGAGTTAAATTTTAAAAAAATGTGAGAAAGGTAATAAAGAGAGAAATAAAATGAAATTTTTGAGTTTTACGTCCCATGGTTATGCCGGTTAGGCTAAAGGAGACGGTGATGATGAGAGATGAATGAAATGGTAGAATGAAGAAAGTGGGGGGAAACGGGAGAAGCCCGAGAAAACCCACGCACACGATGTTTGTCCACCACAAATTTCACTTGGCGGGAGCAGGGTTTGAACCCTGGACCCCAAGCACCAGAGGTGAACGCTCTACCAGTGAGCCACCGCGGCCCCCAGTAATAAAGAGATAATTAATAGAATTAATATAGTGGAAGAAAACGGAAGTAGCTACCTAGACAAAAAAAAAATCACACTAATATAGTGTCGTCCACTAAGAACTCAGTAATCTGGAATGGAACCAGAGACCCTCCGCAGCAGAGATAATCATTAAAGTACTGAGCCACTTATGTTCCTTATTTTAAACATTCGAGAAAACGCTATTTAGCTCTTCACATTTCATGTGTAGAAATAGATTTTACGATTGTTTACAAACGTCAGAGCACTCATAAAAGAATAATAATGATATAAAAAAATGTGCGTAAAATGAAGAAGTGAAACAAAAGTACTTTAAAGAATCTTTAGAACATAAAACGGTTGTTTCTTTAATCAACTAACCGCGTATAACGAGGTTACATACACTTAAAACAGTTTTAGGATGAACAGTGAAGCCTTTTAAAGAAAACAATGCCTGCCTTATTATTTGGTCATCAAAATAAGCCACTGAATACAGTTGAAGTTTCATTTATTGCATTCGAAGCATAAAATCTGTGGATATATCAAAGAAAGGTCGTTAAATCTGTATACCTAAATTCTTCCCTATGAAACTACGACTGAAGATTACTACAAATCAAAAGAGTAGTTTATGAACTGGTTCATTGGAGTCATATACTTCCATTGTTGGGATCATATTAAACACAGTGTAAAATTATTTATGAAATACAATTGACCATTCATCACCAGGAAAGCATTACTTGCCTGTTTATTAAATTTTTCGCATTCCTAAAGAGTTTCATTTCTTTCAGTACTTTTTTAGTAGCGTTTCTCAAATGGTTTTCAAGTGGGAACCACTTTTATTAATCACAATGTTCTACAGTCAACCTTACTCTTATCCCATCGAAAGCAAATCATTAATGGTTTTCTTAAAATATTTTGAACATATAAAAGTATACTTATATCTTTATAATATTATTAATTAGACCTACCATTAATTCCACTATTTCAAACAAGAATACTTTGTTCGAAGGTAAATCTTTCAAGCGAAACACTTTACTGGGAGGTTCATTTTCAATCCATACATCAAAATGAAATCTCTTCAGTTTTACGTCCCACGGCTGTGCAGGCCAGGCTAAAGGAGACAGTGATGATGAGAAATGAATGAAATGGTGGAATGAAGAAAGTGAGAGGAAATGGGAGAACTCCGAGAAAACGGTGTTTGTCCACCACAAAGTTCATTTGGCGCGAGCTGGGATCGAACCAGGACCCCATGCACCAGAGGTGAACGCTCTATCACTGAGCCACTGCGGCCCAATCCATATATCAGCAGAAAGTATCTCATCAGCACGAGAAGCATTTTTTTAAATATTATTAAAGATTTCCCGGTCACAGTAGATTGAATGTACTGTTTCTTGTCCGAAATTTTTTTGACACGAACAAGCACTGGATTCAAAGAACAAAGGTACAATTTGGAAGATCCGCCAAATACTTCCTTCAGAGAACATTCATGGCTGGCAGATTGAACTTTTGCATCCAAGATTACAAATATGTAACGACTGTCATTAAGTAATTCAGAACAACAATGCTTAGAAAAAGAACAGTGCTATCAACGTATTTCCGTGAGGCAAACATTAACAATTCTCTTGTCAAAGAAAAGCTTGGGGTTATCCTTCAGGAGAGCTCGAAGGTTATCCAATTTCAACTTTCAGAGTTGCCATTCCAGGTGGATACGGAATTTGACCCACTGGTCTATGTAGATGTGGAAAAGAGCTTCAGCACTTACAAAGACATTTTATATCCAAATAGAAACGAGCTTAACATTCAAGAACTTAAGAGATGGAGTATGCAATATATATTGTTTTCATTTAGATAAAAGACAGTTGTCAAAATAGTTGAAATATAACGTCTATTTTGTCATTTTTCGTCTTATTTTTAGAACTTCTTTGCTTTCTTTTTTCTTATCAAAACTACACTTAAAAATCAGAGATTTGCTGTAAAAGCTGTTAAAATTTAGCATGATTAATTCAAGACATCTTTATCTAAGTAAGTTTTTCAACGGTATTCATTGTAGAAATCCAACAACTTTTGAGTTCGGAGAAGTTATCGGTCCTTCGGATGCAGGTTTTTACATCTTTTACATATTCTAGTTATATTCCTTTATGATTTTCTTTCTGAACAAATTATTTTTCAGATTGTTTGCAATGGCTAAAACAAACGGAATTCATTTACATATTAAAACATATCCGAAAACTAATGGTGAATTTACAAACTTTATACCGTATTTTGAGAATAAATTACAACGAAACCAAGTAAACTGCAAAATGTGCCATTCGTGTCAGGTGTTAAGTCACCTACACACATAGATATCCTAGTCGCTGGGTTCGCCACATTTTTCCTCAGTGAAATTACATAAATGGAGTGATACATGAGTACGTAAAACGATACATATAAGCGATCTGAAACGCAAACTCTTTAGTCTTTTTGCGAGACCTGGAATATTATTTCAATGTCGGAAACAGGACCAAAATACGGCAGTTACGAAACGAGATTGTCTTTTTAAAAAATACATTAAGAACCTATTCATTGCCGCTAAACCTCTTATGTCATTCCAAAACACCACACCGAGAAAGACAATTGTCCCCATAAATCTATTTAAACAACTCATATGTTTGCGTTGGAGTTTTCCCAAAGCGCACACAGAACCTGATATTCCATCTTTGTTACATTATTAAATCGCTGATGAGGTATCTCAACGCTCTTTTATACTACCTGGGCCATGCGCCATACTGGCGACTGGTCGAGCCAGAAAGTTCTGCACGGGCTCCCGCGGTCACACACAAGATTCGCCAGTGACTGTTATGAACGAAATGGTGGAATGGGAATGTGGGAGGAAATGGAACAACCCCGAGAAAACCTACCGACACAATGTTATTCACCGCAAACTCAAACAATCTTGGATCCAAGCAGAAACCCCTTGCACAAGAGGTGAGCGCACCACTACTGAGCCACCGCGCCCTCACAAACGCCTCTGAATTAAAGAAGTTCCCCATTTACCTCACGACGCTAGATCAACACCCTTGTTCCCTAGCTGAAAATAGATTCGGGGACAAGAGTGCATCCAAGGCATGTTCGTAATCTACTTGGTTCCATAAGTTATTTTTTTTTTTATAAGCTCATCATTTTAAAGATAAAGCACAATTCGTAAAAAGCGATTGAATGCAGCGAATTCTCGGATACAAGATAAAGAAAGAAACAATCTATTCCACGTACGTGCCTCTCAATTTAAGTTCAGAAAAATATTACCAATGAAAAAAAAAGAACTAATTTTTGGAAGGTGAAAAATATCAAGAAGGGATGATTCTGAAAAGAGTAATGGAAGATATCAAAAACCTAGACAATAAGAGAAAAAAATAATAATAAAAAAAGCAATTGCTATCCATACAAGAGAGGCGTATAGATCATATTTTCCAAGAGTGAGTGCAGTAGATAGGAGAAGCTTTTCAATCGAGGATCCTCAATATAGACAGACGTCGATGGTCATCGTCACTTCGGGAGGTGATTTTTTTCGATCTCGTTTCCGGAAATGGTTTTGAAAATGCGTTACCATGACAACGAATGAAAAGAGACCACAATGTAATCGCTTCATAGCTTTCCCCCCACTTCCCTCTCTGCACATCAACTTCCGCGCCACATACAAGAAGTTCCACATTTTTTCTTTTCTGCTTTTCTTTTTATATATATAAAGAGAAAAAAAAAAACCTTCCTTTCAGTCTAGTCAAGAGAGTACCTGGAAGCGAAACTGATAGCGAAAGTACACTGCGGCATGATTTTGCCACAGTAACGAAGAAAATTTTCTACAGTAGTGTCGTTTTCTTTAACCTTCAAACAGGGACGCCAGTAGGACATTATTCCTAACAAAGGGAAAGAAAAAAAGACTGAAACACAAGCGTAGTCACGAATGCACACATACCTTGATGCATGCATGCAAATACTACTTCATGCGAAACAATTATTTACGCACATTGCATAACTTTATTAACTATAATAAATATTTTATACGAGAAGACTACCTCGATGATCATTTCAATTGAAGATTGATTGGAAGGGGTTCAAAGATCTTAACAGGACCCCCACAATCATAAGATATTACTGTCTGTGACTTTTTCTTAAGTGGGTTTGTTAAGGATCAGGTTTACTCTACTCAGATTTAAGATCTGGATGACTTGCGTGACGGAATTGTGGTTACAATCTATGGTCCCGGCTTTTTGTACTCCCAGTACTAAAATCCTGCACGGATTATTCACAAAGTTTGAATATTCACTTCTTCAATTATTTTAATGAGCTCATCCTTGGCTAAGTGGTTAGCGTACGCGCATTTGGCGTGGGAGACCCGGGTTCGATTCCCGGCGGGAGCTCATGTGGTTCGGATTCCACGTTAATCAGTAAGTCCACGTCTCATATAGCCTCGCTGCTGAAAGGGACGCAAAACTAAAATCAACTCAACTCAATTATTTTAAATATTGTTGATCTAGAAAATACATAAGATAAACGGCACGTGCTGCCATCTATTGATAATAATTAGTGGTTCTTTCAACTCACCTTAATCGGGGTTTAACGTTCATATTAGCACCAGGGTTATACGGGACAGGATGTATTACTTAAACTGGGTGCCAAGCCACTGCTAAAATTTAATCAAAGGTAAGCAACCCCACCGGAAATCGAACATGAAACTATATACATCACCAATATATGGCAGAATAGAAAGTGATCCACACATAACTTACACTTGTATTAATTTACGCAAATAGCAAAAGATACGAGGGGCGTCCAATAAGTTATTTACCTAGACAGGAAAGGAGGAGTGGAGCATAACGATGCTTGACATTCATGCCAAGGCCACTGTAGGGAACCCCGCTGCGCAATTTGAGGTCAGTCGGAGCAACGCAATGGCCGCGTAGCGAATGTTTGTGTGACGCCGCGAACAATGGATTTGCAGAAGTCGGAGCTCCACTTGGTTATCAACTTTCTCAACATAAAGAAGGGAAGGGACAAAAGGAGATCCATGAGCGAATGGGAAAATGTACCGGGATGCAGCACCGTCAAAATTCCAAGCCAAAGACTGGTCAAAGTAATTCAAGTGGGAACGGCAGTCCATTGAGGATGACACCCGTTCCAAGAGACCAGCGGATGTAGTCACCACGGAAATGTGGCGCAAAGTTGAGGATATGGTCCTGCGGAATTGCCGTATGAAGTTCGCTGATATTGCAGAAGCATGTGGCATATCCAAAGAATCCGTCCTGACGATTCTGCATGACCGCTTGGGCATATCAAGGGTCTGTGCTCGTTGGATCCCCAGAATGCTCACGCCTGCACATAAGCAGTGCCGGATGCAACTGTCCCAAGACTTCTTGGATTTCTTCAAGAACCATGACAAATTCCTGGCTCAATTAGTGACAGGGGACGAAACCTGGATCCACCATTGGATCCTGAGAGCAAGCAGGAGTCCATGACAAAGACTATTTTTTCTCTCTGGGGTTTCTTCGCTGCCCACAAAGTGATGACGGTACATAGACCTTCATGGGGCTACATCGAAAAACACTGATGACCAGGTAAACCTATCTGCATTCCTTCCTGTCTAGGTAGATACGTTATTAGACACCCCTCATATATGAAATCTGTTCTATGCAGTAAATGTGGAAGAATGAATCGCTTCGTAACAACGAATATTGAAAATTGTCTACCTGTTTATGAACACCTGTCAATCCCCTAAAATGAGAGCATTTGCTTGATAGGAAAAGCATCAGTTATGTTGTTAGGTACTGAATTTCGCCGAATTCAAGCTAAGGACTTCGAACTGCTAAAAAAGATAAACAATTTACCTAAATCTGCTTGACTTAGACTTACATTTCATTACTCTATTTATTAGCTTACTTCAAGAAACAGTGTACTGAAATATAGTACAGGATAATATGACAAGTCATGACGATAGCAATTACTGGGCAAATGAAAAATGATTTCCAATTCAAATCGATTTGTTGATGTTCTTCAATAAAGCTAGACGCACATTGACGTACAAGAAATGGACCAACATTAGTCCACCGTGGTTTTAAAATTAAACAGTTACACTGGTATTTTCTTCCATTTTTTTATATATATATATTTGAAGGTACAAATAGCTTTAGTTCCTACTCCATTTTCCTGTCGTTGGACCTTCTTTCAGGGGAAAACAGCCTTTCTTCTGATCCGCTTATAACATCCATTCGTTCCTTTTGCTCAACTCCTGAGGGAAATTCTGCTGAGTGCCTCTTCCGTTGCTCTCTATTTACTCGCTTGATTCTTTTTCTCCTTTTCGTTTTTCGATTTTACTTTCTCTATTGTGGAAAACATTGAACGGAAATGAAGCCCAGCGACAAGACAATAATAACATCCACATGGAAACCTCCGAAGGACATTTCCTTTTCTCTTTCCCGTTCACTTTCCACTCGATTGAACGAGCAATCGTCCTCTCAACAGATCTTTCGCAGTTCGAAGGCAAATAATGGCGAATAAGACACAGCTATTAACTACGAGAATTCACCGCTGAATAGGATAGTAGCAGAACAATCTCTGATTTATATGAACGGTGGCGTGTACAGCACAAGCAAGCCAAAGATGATTTTTCTTCTTCATTTTACTATTAGTGTTTGCAAGGGAAAAACCGGAATAAAATGAAATATTTCAGTTTAACGTCCCACAATTATGAGCTTTTTTTTTTTTTTAAGGCTAAGGGAGACGATGACCAAAGCAAGTGAATGATGATGGAAGAATTGGTAGACTGCGAATGTGGGAGGAAATGGGCGTACGGCGAGAAAATCCACGGACACGATATTGTCCACCACAAACTTACTTCGCTGGGGAACACCAGAGAAACTTCCACGCCCCACAGGAAGAATTGTAATGAATAGGAACCTCACATGTGTGGTTGTTCGGGTATTCCGTGTATTATTGGCAAATGTCTGCCAAGCCGAGCGATTGAAGATGGCGGGGCGGCGGGCTTTTACCTCGTCCTTTTCTTTGTTTAAACCTAAGGAATTCCGAGACATGAACACTTTATTTAAAAAATCAAAAAAGTTAAAAAAAAAACGTGTTTTATTATTGCATATCAGAAGTCCAAATATCAAATTTCATGACTTTAACTTCAAAGAATCCGAAATTTGGACATTTTAGAGAAATAATTTCCATCTCTATTTTCTCCCCTTCATTGCTGACTTTCCAAAAATGACTCCTTGGTGTTATCTTACGTTACAAACCCTATGCACTGTCCAAATTTATTGAAGCAGTTTGCCCTAACAAGGGAGGGTCATGAAGTGGCTCCGCTGAGATCCAAAGGAGACAATTGTGTGTGCATTTGATATATTATAACTAGACAAAATCCCAAAGTTATACGTGTCACCGGGCGGAATATCGTGAATTACAACATATTTTGTAATGTTAAAGCTACAAAGCTAGCAGAATAGTTTGAACCGGGTCATTTGTTCGGGAACAGTTGGGTTCGGGAACAGTTGAATCCCATCATTTTCAAGGACACACTTTTTGGGATAGAAACATTTGCCCCAGGGTCTCCTGCAGGGTCCAACTCAAAATTTTTAAATAGCAAGGGGGGTTAAGTAGCACATCATTTGAAAACTGTTGTAAAATGAAAGAAAATGGAGCAAGTCTCGACTCTCTACAACAACACTGTGCAAAATAGCGGCGAATCAAAATGTAAACAAAAGCTTAATTGAAAACCTATGGCCACCTTGAATCAGAGATGGCCGCTTAAAACCTATGTCATTCATAACAGTAGAAATCTAAATCTCTATTTTTCTCTACTATGTATTTAGAAACAATAGGAAGATAAAGAACAATTGAATTTCGATTTACTTCAACTATTATTTCATTCTGTAACATTATATCTATCTATCTATCTATCTATCTATCTATCTATATCTATATCTATATCTATCTATCTATCTATCTATCTATCTATCTATCTATCTATCTATCTATATATATATATATATATATATATATATATATATATATATATATATATATATATATATATATATATATATAGGGTAGTAGGTAACTCCACCGACAAACTTTGGGAGGTGATTCCTTATATGAAATGAAAGAAAAAAGTTCTGATAAACATCGCTCGAAGAACGTCTCCTTTCAGAGTTATGAACCGCAGAAAATTCGAAAAATCATGTTTCGAAACGCCCTGCCTTAGAAACTATAGGACCTATCTCAAGCGGTTTAAGGAATTACACAGGAACTAGTATGCGATCTATCTAAATATCCATGTTTTAACATCATCCGTTATGGGCGAAACGAACGCGCCATTAGTACTTAAAGGAGTATCCCTATACCTCAACTTCTTTTTTACAGTTCGTTTCGCCAATAATCGACCACGGTAGAACATGGATATTTAGATAGATCGCATACTAGTTCCTTTGTAATTCCTTAAACCGCTTGAGATCGGTCCTGTAGTTTCCTAAGCAGAGCGTTCCGAAACATGAATTTTCGAATTTTCGGCGGCTCATAACTCTGAAGGGAGACGTTTTTCGACCCATGTTTATTAGAACTTTTTTCTTTCATTTCATATAAGGAATTACCTCTCAAAGTTTGTCGGTGGAGTTACCTACCCCCCCCCCTCTCTCTCTCTCTCTCTCTCTCTCTCTCTCTCTCTCTCTATATATATATATATATATATATATATATATATATATATATATATATATATATATATATATATTAAAATGGTTTGACAACAGGATTCTAATTCAAAAGGCAGACTAAGCAGTAATTTTTTTGTCATCTGCTGCATCAGTACCGGCTAAGCATACAGAAACGCATATTTCACAAAGTCATTTTTATACGTATGAGTTCCTTTCACAAAATGAGAAATTTCTCTGTTACACACTAGTATGTAAATAATGAAAACACACGAGGTTTATAAACATAAAAATAAAAGGATATATCCTGAACACAAAGAAGGATGTGAATTATGATTCTGTGTGTGCAGAAATGGCTATTACCAGAAGGTTTCTATTAAAAAAAAAAAAAAATACAACTGATGTTGCATCTGTGTAAACACGTAACGTTATGTCATGCTTCAGGCACGTTAATATATATGTATTGATCTCTGTAGCCTACTTTTTCCTAAAATTGCAGATACTGGTCGTCTGTACTTGGTTGCAATGCAAATGAATTTCCATTCTATCACACAAGCCCCAAGCCCTAATTTTTCTTTAATTTGCAGTTTTTCTTTTTTTCTAAAAAAAAAAAAAAAAAAAAAAAATGGCATGACAAATAGTACGAATAATTATGGACGCTGCAGTTTCTAAAATGAAAGAAGGCGCATAACCAAGAAGCAAACTTTCATTTTGATTTGATTTGATTTTGGGTTTATCGTCCCTTTCATCAGCGAGGCTATATCAGACGTGGACCTACAGCTTAAAGTGGGATTCGAACCGTATGAGCGTCCGCCGGGAATTGAACCCAGGTCTTTTCTCGCCGAAGCCTTCCACGAAGCAGACAAATAACCGTTTAGTATATTTATTAATTTACGAGCTGTGGTAATATCTTTTATCTAATATCGAGGTGGGGCCGCGGTGGCTCAGTGGTAGAGCGTTTACCTCTGATGCATGGGGTCTCGGGTTCAAACCCTGCTTCCGCCAAGTTAACTTTGTGGTGGACAAACACCGTGTGCGTGGGTTTTCTCGTGGTTCTCCCGTTTCATCCCACTTTCTTCATTCCACCATTTCATTCATTTCTCATAATCACCGTCTCCTTTAGCCTAATCGGCATAACCGTGGGACGTAAAACTCAAAGATTTTCTAATATCGAGGTCCTAACGAAGCAAGTTAAATAGTAATGTTTATATCTTTTGATCGAGATACTATTCGAATCTTGTAATAGTATAGCGTTCACTCTTGTTTGAAGAGATCTTAATTCGATTCTACGTCATGTGAGTTTGTGGGTGGACGACATCACGTCTGTGGGTTCTTGTTCTTCTACCTTCCAGGGTCACTTGGGTCACGGGTTTTATTCGGGTCATCCGGATCTGGGTAACCCACACACATCTTGTGACGCGGATAGACCTGGCAGCAGTTAAAATAGTGGATGAATGACGTTCACTGCCTGAGCACGAACATTTGATTTTCCCGGTGTGACATTTCTCAATGAAGAAACCATGTCCTGAATATTGCAAACATAATTCAAGTTTTCTCGTCTTCCCATACTGAAAAGTAATACAGAATTTACAATGTACTGAAAAGTGAGTACAAAAATATTTTTAAATATTTTAAATATAAATACAAAAATACTTAACAACGCACGGTTCGGGTTCAGCGGAATCTTTTATATTTAACGACAAGTTTTACAAGTTCATCTGATTATAATTTGATGATCTCTATTAAGAAAAAAAAAACATTCAGTTTATCTTTTCTGTCACTCTGATGTTTTATTCTCTGGTAAACCTTGTAGTTACCTTTCAGTGCAATAATTTGACACAGACTGACGCAGACAACAAGGGATAATGAAAATTATACAAGCAAGGATTTAGTGAGAAGACAGACAATGAGAGAGGAGAGAATTATGTTTGTTAGAATTTCATTAGCAGTCTGTGTATTTCCCATGTGCACAACGATGTTACGTCGTTTCCGGGTCTATCCGGGTCCAGGTCACTCCGAGTCATGAACTTCGCGACTCATTCTATCACTGCTACGCTCTTCCTTGTGCCCAAGTGGCTAACACAAGTATTCTTTACAGTTCCGTGGTCGATTCTCGTTGGTTGGCGTCCTATTCACCCAGGCTCTGCTTAGATGTTTTTAAAATCATATTGTGCTTCTTTAATTAAATCCTGCTATATTCATTTGGAACTTTATAGGCATAGAAATATTGAATGTGGGGATGTGAGACCTAGCAAATATTGTAAAAAGGGACAATTAAGACAGAAAAGGTTAAGTTAAAATATAATTACACTACAACCTCGTTTATCCGGATCTCCGGATAATTCGGAGCACATTTTTAGACATTTTTTAAATTTAATATTGTAATGTTTACGGGTAGAGTCAATGATGGACCGAGATATATCTCTTCACCAATTTTATTATAAAATTAATTCTTTTGTGTCTACAAAAGTTCTAACAACAAAGGTTCTCTATAATGACCAAGGTTAGCATGATATAATGTTCTGTACGGTAACCCCTTAGCTTCATACCAGCCTCTAGGGTTCTCAAGGATTCGGTACTAGGAAACCTCCGCCCATAGCACACCTTACGATGTATGGTATTTAAGGTGATCCCCTTAGCTTCATAGCAGAATCCAGGGATTAGTTGTGGTTAGGATAACCCCTTAGCTTCATAGCAGCCTCCAGGGTTTACGATAGGTTACGATCAGTTGGTCGACTGATGCTGGGTCCCTCGATGGTCCCTCTTTTATTTGTCCTCTTCGGGTTCTTCCGTGGGGCCCGTCTCCTTTCGGCTTCCTCCGGTGTCTTCCGTGTTGACTTCTCGTCTGCTTCATTGTTTGTAATCAATAACACGTATTGTATTGACATGTGTTTCTGTTGTGATGTGGGGATCCTTACAATATTCACATTGATAATAATTTGGGAGTCACAGACTTGCGCACACTTATCTTCTTTATCAACAAATGCCAGATAAGAGGTTAATTGACAGTATCTTTGGCCAGGATTGCGCACAGGATCGGGAATCGACGTTGCCAGGTGATAAAAACTGAATTGTGCACAACATCTAATGAAGAAAAGAAAATGAGATTTCTAGATGCTAAATCTTAAATACTAGTTATTCGTACTTGGAAGGGAAACACCACCACCAACTTTCATTTGTAAGACAAATTTCAGGATATCAATAATCAAAATTATTCTAAATGATTCAATTGTAATATTTTTCGGCTTTCCCCAGTTTTCAAAATCTAACAGCAGGTCAATAATTTTCTAAAATGTTCAAGTCCAATAGTAACTTCAGAAGCATATTCTAAATAAAGCATGTAAGAGAACAGTAATGGAATATGTTAGTGAGAAACCTAATAAGATTATCAGGCAGGAGCTTTCAAAGATGACGATTGTGTACAATTTACACATAAAGATTCGAGATGGGCAGGAGTCGAGTCAAAGGTAATTTTCTCGAGTCGAGTTCCAAGCCGAGTCAGTGTCTTGAGTTCGAGTTTCGAGTCGAGTCGAGTTTGATAAATGGCTCGCTTGTTCAGCTCGTTTTGATATCATGACCTGATTATATTGGGCACAATTGGAAAGCAAAAGCCATATGTAAGCAGTAACGTGAAATATTTTTAGTGATGCTTTTGACGGGTGCATTTAATCTCTTACTTTTAGTGTATCTCGTGGAGTACTTTTAGTGCATTTAGTCTCGTCTCAAAAACAAGACGACAATAGATTTTTATAACGAGACATTGTATATACTGTATATATATATATATATATATATATATATATGGTGATCAGAAAAATGGAAACACCTGAACGAAATTGCAACTTACCAGATTAATATGGTGTCGGGCCACCTTTCGCGACGTGGGATGGAGGCGTAGAGGTCGTGAATGGTAGCAAGTGGAATTTTACACCATTCCTCGTGCAGGGCATCGGCCAGTTCTGTGAGAGAGGATGGAGGTGGAAATCGTCGCCGGAGTCGTGTTTCCAAGACGGACCACAGATGTTCAATTATGTTGAGATCTGGGGATTGGGCGGGCCAGGGGAGGTGTTGATCTTCATCCCGATGTTCCTCAAACCACGCTGCAACAACGCCAGCTGTGTGAATGGGTGCATTATCATCCTGGAAGATGGCATCATTGTCCGGGAACAACATCCGGACCATAGGATGCAAGTGGTCTCCTAAAATTACGACATAAACATTGGCAGTGATTCGTCCGCTAAGTGTGACCACAGGACCCAATGAAAACCATGATATGGTGGCCCACAGCAACACCGAGCCGCCGCCATGTTTCACAGTTGGGCGGAGACACTGCAGATCATAAGCTTATTTGGGCGTTCTCCACACACAAACACGGCTCATGGTTGGGAATAGGGTGAAGGATGACTCATCCGACCATATCACACATTTCCAGTCCTCAACGGTCCAAGTTGCATGATTGCGGCACCATTTGCGGCGTGCGAAAGCGTTATGGTCCCTGATGAGCGGTTTGGCCCGTGCAACACGACCCCGTAAGTTCATGTCATGTAATTCGCGGCGGAGTGTGATTGTCGAAACAGGGTGGGGGAGGTGCTGATTGAGTTCCTCCGTCACTTGCTCCGCAGTGGCACGACGGTTCTGTGTGACAATGCGCTTTAATACCCGGCGTGAGCTGTCACTCATGATTTTCTTCCGCCCACTGTTCCGCTTCCCCGATGTGGTTTTCCCGTCTGTTGTGTAGGCCGTCATCACCTTCGACACTGTCCCATGCGACACACCTAACACAGTAGCCACTGCCGACACACTCACTCCACATAACCGCGCACCAACAATTTGCCCTCTTTGAAAATCTGAAAGGTCTCCCATTTTACACTACCTCCTTCTGCTGCAGCCACTGGATACTGCTGTTCCACTGCGCCTGACGTAGTATGGAGACCGATCTAACACACCACCATTAGCGGTTCGGCGCTGCGGGCACCACGACACCACTGCCAACCCATACATCTGACGTGTTGCCAACTACAGGTGTTTCCATTTTTCTGAGCACCATCTGTATATAGTATATACACTTACCGTCAAGGCTGAGACCTGCACAATCTAAGTTTTGAACCCAAGCATAAGCCTAACCCGGATAGTGATGTCAACCGGCTCTGCTCGGTTCAACTCACCGAACAGCTCGGTTGGGATGAAGAGCCATCTGCTCAGATCAATTGAACCGGCTTGGCTGGGATGAGCCACCAACTCGGTTCATGTGAGTCATAAGCTCCAGCCAGCTCCGTTGAAGGGAGTCCATCAACTTGGTTCGATTCAGCTCAGCTGAGCCAATGGCTCGACGAGCTCCTTCGTGGCTAAGCGGTTAGCGTATGCACCTTTGGCATTTGAGACCCGGGTTCAATTCCTGGCGGGAGCTCGTGTAGTTTGGATTCCACGTTAATCAGTAGGTCCCGTCTCAGATAGCCTCGCTGCTGAAAGGGACGTTAAACTCAAAATTAATCAACCAATAGCTCGAACCGGCTCGGTTGGGGTGAGTAGTCAGCTCGGTTCGGTTCGGCTCGGTTGAGTGAGCTGTTGGCTCGTCTCACTTCTCGGTTCGGCTCGACAGTGAATGAGCTGTGAGCTATGAGGTGCCCTAAAACTTTTAACAATTTTTGGCTGGAGCTCGAATACTTGCTCCTCCGGAACTCAAACCCAGAACCTCGTGACCGATGTCCTTGCATTCTGAAGACTTCACGACGACCGAGATCGACAGTCAATTAGCTTTAACTATTCAGATACAAACCGCATATCTTTCAAAGATTATACACGGTGTTCATATAATAATAATAATAATAATAATAATAATAATAATAATAATAATAATAATAATAATAATAATAATAGTAATAATAAAAATGCAGCGGTGGTATCATTGATAATTATATTATCTATGTAGGATACTTGAAGAGAGTACTTGGAACTACACACAGGGTTTAGGACGAATTGGCTCGTTTTGACTGGACTCGACTCGAAACTCGATCCAAATTCGAGTCGAGTCGAGTTTCAAAGAAAACTCGCTCGTGCCCATCCCTAATAAAGATATGAGGAATTGTAGAGAAGCAATGTATAATTGTCGAAATAAATTAGCCCCTACTCGGCCCATATGCACTATCCAAGCAATTAAGCAGATGGCAGAGATCCAAGATGTTATTACGGCGAAAGGAGAAAAGTCTGTTTTCGTGGATGCTGAGTCTCAAATAGTGGTTCATACTTGCCAGAGAAAGTAAAGTAAATTTTTGGCACATTAACTATACTGCTTTGATCTGGTTAACACAAAGTTGGTTTTTCATTTTCATAATAATACAGGGTGGCTCAAAAGTAGTTATCCCTGCATCTCCCCTGCATTGATGAAGTATAAAATTCTAGTTTATGGATGTATTTGTTTCGGCTCTTCCTAGCTTAAGATGTTAGTAAAAACACATTAAAAACAAATAATAAAGAAACTAAGCCTATCTGAAAGATAACAATAAGAAATGATATAAAATGCAATGAGCCTGATCAGTACGGTACTCTATACCCACTTTTGGGACACCCTGTAAACATCTAAGTTTGGCAACGTTGTAAAAAAAACTGTGCGCAAACCTGGATTTTTGGATCTTGGTCTGTATAACTGAAAAGTGTGCGCAATCTTGGATCTCAAGTGTGCGCAAGTCTGTTGCACCCAATAATTTTAACTATGATAGCAAGAACGTCAGTATAAGTACGCCAAATATTTGCTTTTTATTTTGATTAAATATACAGTTCCTGCATAAATTCTATGTAAATTATGGTAATACTGTAGATACATTTTTTTTTTTTTTTGTCGAGTTTAGGAAAGCTTAGCTACAGTTTCACAGGACACTGAAGTGGATTGACTCTGCGTGAGCGTGCTTCGTTTATACGCTACATTTGTTTGAAACAGAAGATAGTGGACCAATTCTTTGTTAAGAAATGATGTGAAAAGTTACCGTAATAAACGATGAGTCTGCTTATTTGAGGATTTGTTTTGCTTATTACCCATATTACTCGGATTATCCGGATCGACTTTGGTTTCAGTTGGTCCGAATAAATGAGATTGTACTGCACTATAATCACTTATAGGCTATAAGAAAAACATTACATACTAATAATTATAGATGATGCGGTCACTTGTTATAAATGAAGACACTGAATTTATGAATTATCAAAAAGTAGAAACAATGCTGTTTAGTATTTATGGGCTCATGAGCTCTGATGGTACTTTCTTCTAATATTCTGGTTCTAATGATATAAGTTAAATAGTAATGTCTTTATATCTTCACCTCTGGGTGTGAAGACATCTTAACTCGATTCTTAGTCATGTGAGTTTATCGGTGGACAACAGGACAACACAGCATTATGTTTGTGACTTTTCCTTCTCCTCTTGACCCTTCAAGTTCCCTTGTCATCAAGTGGCTAATGTAAGCTAATGTGGCTTTGTGTGTGCATGGAGCCACGATGGATTCCCGGTGAGGACACTTGCCTCACATACAATCCCGAATAGTGGTTCGGATTTCATTTCAAAGAGTAGTTTTGTCTCACATAGCCACTCGGTGCTGAAATACTCAATCAACCAATCCTTCTCCTCACTTCCTTCATACCAGCAATTCTTTCATTATTAATCAACTAGCGTCTATTATTCGCTTCGCTGGATGAAAATAGGAAAAAATACAAATATATTCCGTTAGTCAGTTACTTTTTATTATTACCGAAGCGCTGTCTGATATTGGTCATTTAGGATTACTTATATATATATATATATATATATATATATATATATATATATATATCCCCCTTCTCCTCCTCCAAGCTGCGAGGCTGAATTTGAATTTAAAGGACATCGGAAGTGTCACTGTTCATCTCAGCGACTCCGAAAACTATGAATTCGGCATTAATATTGTTAATTTTCGATCGTTTTAAAATATCTCTCTGCACCATCAAAGTAAAATGATAACAACCATCCCAGGCCCGAAACTCATCTACGCTGAAAAAAAATGTATAATGGGAATATATATATATATATATATATATATATATATATATATATATATATATATATATATATATATATATATATATATATATATATATATATATTCCCATTATGATGAGCAGCGAACAAATATTTTGCTGCATTTTGAATTCATGATGATTCTCAAAAAGGTGTACATATTCTGTAGGATGATTTCTTGGATATAAGATGAAAAAGGTTTAAAAGGTAGCACATTTTCCCAGATATGTTCTAAAAAGAGACAGAAAACCTAACGGCAGATTCAGTACAGATAAAGGTGTTTAGAAAAAACAAAGGTTGCGGAACTGGATTGGATCACATAGCAGAATAGATTTCTCGAATTTTAAAAGACTTAATGATCTGATGCTCTTTCTGGTGATTTATTATTATTATTATTATTATTATTATTATTATTATTATTATTATTATTATTATTAGGGACATAACTTTATATATTACTAAATAACTGGACAAGAGTTCGATTCACTATCCAAATATATGCCTGGAGACGAAGAGCAACGTTGTCACAAGCAGCTCGACAGATTCGTACTGGTATTCTCTGGAACTCTTCTGTGATAGTTTTCCGTAGTTCGGCCAAATTGCGTATATAATATCGATACTAGGGATGGCCATTTCCAGAAAAAGAATTTTAAGGAAATCACATTTTCCGTTTTTCCGGAAAATTTTCCGTCTTCCGTTTTTCCGGAAATCACATTTTCCGTCTTCCGATTTTCCGGAAAATTTTCCGTCTTCCGTTTTTCCGGGAAATTTTCCGTCTTCTGTTTTCAATTTTCCGGTTTCCAAAAAAAAATATTTTCCGTTTTCCCGGAAAATGTGGCCATCCCTAGTCGATACACTTAGTCCTTTAAAACATCCCATAAGAAACAGTCAGATGGTGTCAAATTGGGAGATCGAGTTGGCTACTTCACAGACCCACGTCGACCGATCCAGTGGTTCGGAAATGTTTCGTTCAACCACCCTCGCCGTGTCTGGCATACACTAACGGTTCTAAGTGAAGTGACCGTTATCCTCACTCTCAGGATACACAATGTGTCCACAGTGAAACTTTTTGTCTATAATTACAAATACTAGAGTCAATCAAACATCACACACATAATGATGGGCCAACCTGTATATTATTTTCATATACATACAACATCCGCTTTCGAAGTCTTGTATTACGTTTTAAAAAATCCGAATTCGTTACAAAATAGAAAATAAGTGTAATTAAATCAAGTTTTCAGTTCACAAATGTTTAAACTATGAACTACGGGATATTTCGTTTTCGAAATACCCTGTTGCTTGTCTTAACTACGGATATTTCAATTTCGAAATGGTACTACAATAACGTTTGTAACACTTTTTGTTTCATGTGTCTTCGATAAATAGGAGTGAAGAAATGGACTTCTTTGTAAACCCTTACAAAAACGCTTTAAATATAGTTTAAAGGTCAAATAAATTACCTCCGTAGTTTAAAGGTTAAAGAATTTACCTCCGTAGTTTAAAGATTAATGTAGCCTCTCTCGCCGAACGGCACACATCAAATCGGTAGGCAAACTCTTCTCATACCTTGACTACCAACACTTCCGGAAGTTGGCGCGAGATGTCACTACTGACCGTTGATCCTGCACACCAGTGAAATTTCACGCGAACCAAACGAAACTTTAGCACTCCCTCTTTTGAACTGTAGACATTTCATTCAAATACAATTAACCGTTTTCATGCTAAAACACTTTTAAATCGAATTAACACTCTAGAGACATCCTATACGATAGCAAAGTGGAAAATCGCTTACCTCTGGTGCGTGAGGTCCTTGGTTCGAGCTCCGGCCAAGTAAGTTTGTGGTGGACAACATCGTGTCCGTGGGTTTTCTCGGGGTACTTCCGCTTCCTCCCACTTTCTCATTCCACCAATTCTTCCATAATCATTCACTTGCCTTAATCACCGTCTCCCTTAGTCTCAAGGGCATGGTCATAATCATGGTTAGTAAAACAAATAATTCATTTTAATATACAATACACAATAGTTGGACATTGTACGTTACTACTAAGATTTATAGACTATAAAAAGCGGTTATAAAAGTTATTTAAATAAAAGGGGGTTTGACTGCAAAAGTATAATGTATTTTTTTGTTAAGTCCATGTAATAACTAGATTAATAATAATAATAATAATAATAATAATAATAATAATAATAATAATAATAATAATAATAATAATAATAATAATAATAATATAATAATAATATCTGGTGAAAGACCCTCAATATATCTAACTGGATTGGATTTGGGTTTTTGCATCTTTTTCAGCAGCGAAGCTATATGAGACGGGGCTACAGCAAAACATGGGATCTACACCATATGAGCTTATGCCGGGAATCAAAGCCCGATCTCGAACGTGAAAGGTGCGTACGTTAACCACTTAGCCACCAGGGAGCTCAACATATCTAATTTTCATTACTGTGCACCGTTATACAGGGTGGCCCTAGGTATACATCCTTGCATTGATTAAGTATAACATTCTAGTTTATGGTTTTATTTGCTTCGGCTCTTCCCAGCTTAAGATGTGAGTAAAAACACATTAAGAACAAATAATAAAGAAACTAAGTCTACCTGATGGGTAACAATAAGAAATGATATAAAATGCAATGAGCTGATCAGTACGGTACTGTTTACCTACTTTTGGGCCACCCTGTATAATTTATAGAGGCAGATATCTGGAGATGACTGTACTAGAAGGAGTATTCATAGCTGGTACACATATTTTACAGCACCGAACAGCAAACATTGTGTTTTCCAATAGATGAACACCAAGCCTTATGTGGGTTGACGTAGCTGATAGATCTAATGTAATATTAGCATGATGGATATGACAAGCGTCGAATCCAAATATCTTGCACAGCCACAGGTGGTTCCACCTCAAAACACGGATTTAGTTGCTTCCTCAAACGAACCAATGGATTTGAGAAATCTCTGCTGCCGTGATGCTCGAGAGCGATGGATTTGATAGGCTCATTCTATCTCCCACAGCGCTCTGTCAATCAATGTCGGAAGAAGGGCTCAGCATGATTTATAATCATCTTCACAAGGAATTTGTACGGATAAGGTGGACTTGCCTCAGTTCTAGTAACCCTACGATTCCTGATGAAGAAAAAAAAACAGTGATGTACAGTCAAGTTCAAAGAGAGAATCGTTAACATCCTCCTCCTTTTTAAAAGTTTCTTGTTGGGCCCTACACACTGTCTTTGATACTAGTAATTACAATAAATTACTGATAAATTAGGAGTCAAGGTATCGCCTTTAAATAACATTAGGTATAACTTTGATATTAAAACAGCTGTTGATAGCTATTTGAATATAGGGGGCCGCGGTGGCTCAGTGGTAGAGCGTTCACCTCTGGTGCTAGGGGTCTCGGGTTCAAACCCTGCTCCCGCCAAGTGAACTTTGTGGTGGACAAACACCGTGTGCGTGGGTTTTCTCGGGGTTCTCCCGTTTCCTCCCACTTTCTTCATTCCACCATTTCCTTCATTACTCATCATCACCGTCTCCTTTAGCCTAACCGGCATAATCGTGGGACGTAAAACTAAAAAAAATCATTTCATTTTTCTATTTGAATATCAACATGTAGGTTTCGTTTCACAGTGTGAAATTACAGTAGACTCCCAAACTATACAAATTCAATACTCAGATTTGAAGTAGTACATCTATAAGTACTGGTTGTTATAGAGGAATAAGATCAAGATTGACGCAATGGCTCAATGGTAGAGTGTTCATCACTGGTGCATCGGATCCCTGGTTCGATCCCAACACACGCCTTTGTGGCGGACAAACACCGTGTCCGTGGGTTTTCGCGGAGTTCTCTCGCTTTCTCCCACTTTATTCATTCCATTCACTTCTCATCATCACAGTCTCCTTTAGCCTAGCCGGTATAAACGTGGGACGTAAAACTTAAAAGATCTCATTTCATTTCATTTCAAGATCGAGTCTACTCTTCGAATGCTGAATTCATATTAAAAAAAAAAGTCATCACTCAACATCCCTTATAGTTTTTGCTCTACGTAAATCAATATTCAAACCGGAAAAACTAGTAAATTTCAACCACTTCCGTTATCCGTAGAGTGTTGTGGATGTTGATTGTAAGTTCTCTTGAGACGCGGAACCGATTCCAAAAAAATCGCTTGTCGCTATCTATTGCCGTTCTGTTCTATGGTAATCACACTGAGAAAAAAAAATGTAGGTGGCATACTTAAAAACGTAGGTTACATTCGTAATTCCTGTAGTTTCTGGACTTAACGTACAACCATATATAACATCCTGCAGCAAACGTATAGCTGAAAAAGTATGTATTATACGCACTGTCTGCATAAGTGCAATGACGTCATTCGTGTGACGTCATCTGCAGTAACAAATATATACGGAGGTGATATCTAGCTTTGTGACGTCAGGATCGTATGTAGCATGTGGGTTAATAATGACGACACACACTGACTATCAGGACGGAGAATAATTTCAAGAAGTATGCAATATACGTTCTTTACGTATGTTTCTTTCGTTCAACCCCAAGACAGCATCTATATTGTACTTGTGCCCCGTACGTACGACTAGATACAGTATACGTATTGTACGTATGTATTATACAGATTTTCCTTATGTCGCACACAGCTTGTCCAGATACAGCATACAGAATATCCATATGCACCATACAGAGTGCACATATGTAGCTTACAGACTGTATGCATGCAGCATATAGATTATACGTATGTCGCGTACAGGTTGGCCATATGTAATGTATGGATTGGATGTATATAGCTAATAGGTTGTCCATATGAAATATACGGATTTTACCTGTATCGCATACGTATTGCCTTCTTGTAATATATGGATTGGACATATGCAGGATCTAGATTGTACGTATAGTGCACCATTATTAAAGTGCTGCAACATACTGCAAAATGCATGATACATTCTTACTGTAATGTTGTCAAATATTGTTTTACTCTGTATGAAAACTAAATAGCTTAAAATATGTTTGATCTCCTTTGTGCCAATAATAATAAAATTAACAATCTTAGTTTGGAGCAGTGAAAGTGTCCAAAGAAATGTATTTACCTGCAGGGTGTCCTATAAGTTTGGATTTCCTGCTAATTCGTTGGGAAGCTACTGCAAAGCCAAGTGTTGAAAAGTGACACAAGCGTTAATTTTAAAATTATGGGCACAAAGGAGGTTAACCATATGTTAAACTATTTTCGTTTTCATACAGAGTAAATCAATATGTGATATATTACTGTAAGAATTTATCATATGCTTTGTTGTTAGTTAGTTCCAGCACTTTAATAATAATGCAAAATGCACAGCCATATACAATCCTATATTCAAACTCAAACAACTTCTCTGTACATTTTAATTAACAGGTATGTTTTTTTTTTTTTTTTTTTTTTTTTTTAATGTCGCAACAATTAAAAGTATGGTGTCAGCTGAAAACGTGTTCGCTCACAAGATAATTTCTACTCAGTACTCGCCATAAAAATGCAACACCAAGAAGGAGGCTGGGTAGCTGCGCCAAAGTTCCCAGGCCGATACCTAATAGTAAGTGCAGAATACTCTTAAACGTCCGCCGTATTCGCTGTGCGACAACGTGGTGACAGCGGAGGTGTTGTGCAGCCATCGACTAAACATATTTATCCTTCCCTGCTCTAGACATTCTGCAAATTTGGATTTTCGTGGGTGCATCCTTCTTAGTGCAACATTTTAAGCAACGAGCGGATTAACAGTCTCATACATTGCTTAAAGAAAGAGCAATGATTCTCAGAATTACTCGGAAGATATTATATATATATATATACAATAATTTAAAACTGTTATTTCAAACTTTGCAATTCAGAGCACGAAAAGAACTATAGCTAAAGGAACACTGATTTTAGCCAGATAGTAACTAGTAAACTCAATCACACTCAGTACCATTAGTTCATGGTGTTATCCGTAAGTCAGAGATCATGGTATCTCATTTCGTGTAGACTTTTGCATTTGTTTAATGCTAAAAATGTATTTTATCGCTACTTGAACCCAGTACCATATATATATACCGACAGGACGTACCTTAGTCACAAGGTGACATGAGTGAAACACTAAACTATTCGATTGACACCTGCGGCCTTGTCAACACTAGAGAAAGTTACAAAGTGATTAAGTAAATACGGAACATAGTTCATACAAAGTATAGCGATGTATGAAGTCTCCGTTTCATACGACTTGGATAAAGGATACATCTGAAATTGCAACAAAAAATATATGATTTCTCTGGATAATTTGGATTAGTCCAGAATTCGAACACATATACGTTGGTAAGTCGAACTTTTTTTTTTTTTTTTTTTTTACTTCTTTCTTCGGATTCCCAATAAAGTTGACTACTGAAAAGCTGAGTTACAGATTCTGTATTAAAACAACACCTTTGCTAGACATGTTCAGTATACACATTGTCTTACATACAGAACAATACATTAGTTATTAATGCATGTCTGAAATAATAGTGCTTCGTATAGAATTTTACTTCATTCAAACGTAATAGCACGAAGATAAAAAAATATTGCGAAAGATAATGTTCTTATTACAGAGAAAAAGAGTTGAAATGACTTAACAGTAACAAACATTTTCTTTAAACAGAGACAATATTTTATTCTAATTTATGGAAGAAAGAAATAATTTGTAGTACAGTATCTTTATTAGGGTTATATGTTCGTACAAAAGAATGTAAATACAATTGGGTCTGTCTTCAGAAAGGACGTACTTTTAGCCACAACCTACACTGCTTCTTTTCACTGTCTTTCAAGCAGAATCCTGGTTTGATGCACGAAATACCTGAAACAAAAATCAGAAAACATTTAAAATGTTACATTCGGTGTGCTCAACTTGGTTGTACTTAACAATACAAAGTATCTTAACATTTTTGAGATTAAATGGACAAAATCTGTTCGGTCAGGTATGGACTTTTAGGTTGCACATAGAAAAATTACGAAGTGTTTATTGATGCTGAATAACAACTCAAAATGTATTACTATTCAAAAGTAAGTGGGTACCCCAATGGTGTTCGGGGTACCATGGGGTATCTAATGTCTGTATTTTTTTAGATATATGGAAATGTATGTCTCTAAAATGTAAGGAACTGACATCTGTTTACCGAAAACCTCAACTCGGTAAGCCTTATGGATATTGAGATGTGGGAAAATAAAGAGCGACACCATAGAAGTGTGGGGTTTGAGTACTAGATGGTGCAGTTTCGGAAATGTAATTACGAGGGCTTACAACAACCTCAAAAGTAATTTCAATTAAATACACTACACACACGCCCTGATGGGGCTTTTCGGGTACCATGATATTCGCAGAACTCTCATTTCTAAATATTCTAAAATATGTCTTAATAACGTTTTAAAGAACGTTAGATGTGTGTGTTTGCCGAAACTGCAAGTCGGTACGCCTAACAGTTACCGAAATATGGTGAAATAAAAAGCGACACCATAGGTACGTGGAGCTTGCATATTAGACAGTACAATTTAGAAAATTAATTAAAATATGACTATCAAGATATTGTCAAATAAAGGGAGGATCCATACAGTTATGGGATTTTCGTGTTAGGTGGTAAAGTTTCCGAAACCGGTCATGGAAAGTTAATAAGCATCAGTAGCAATTTCATCTTAAAGTAATTAGGTACTTCCATGGAGTTTAAGAACATCATGGGGTCTACCAAGGTTAAATTTTAAAAGCTTTGGAAAATATATTTTGACATTTGTAAAGAGTATTAGAAATATGTATTTACCTAAAATTTCCAGCTAGTACATCTAGCAGCTAGAGAGACACCATACAATAAAAGCGTATTAGATCTTGAAATTTCAGAAAACAATTATTGATCCTAACAAAAGTTAAATAAGATGGTACTTCTATGGGTTAAGTGACTACCTCAGACTTGTCAGTACAATTTCGATCGAAAGATTAATTCAGCTCTAAATTTTCTTTGGACAATTCCAAGCGTTCATCGGGCTCTGAAATAAGTGAACATTTTTTGTCAATATCTAATATAGCAAGCGAGATATAAGAAATTATTTTATGACGTCGTAAAAATAGAGACCCACATGGATTTGTACTTTTGAGTCTTTGCTGTAAGAAGAAATTTCAGAAAACAACCGTATATACCTTAATAGAAAATTAAATGGGCGGGAGCACGGTGGCTTAGTGGTAGAGTGCTTACCTCTGGTGTATTGGGTTCGTGGTTCGATCCGCGGCCGTCAGTTTGTAGTGGACATCGTATTCGTGGGTTTTCTAGGGGTACTACCTCTCCTCCCACCTTTGCATTCCATCAATTCTGTCAACAACATTCACTTGCTTTAATCGTAATCTCCCTGAGACTAAAATGCATAATCGTGGGTCGCTACACTGAAATATTTCCTTTTATTTAATTTTAAAATGAAATAGGGAGTTAAGTATGATCGTATCTCTATGGGATAAGTGAAAACTCCAATAGTTTCTGCAAAAGAAGACTAGTTAAAAACCCTACCACTAAGCTACTGTATCCCCGTCCATTGAACTGTCTATTAAGGTATATACAGTAGTCTCCTGAATTTTTTTCTTATGGGAAAGACCCAAAAGTACAAATCCATAAAGATCTATTTTTACGTCATAAAATATATAATTCCTTATATCTTCTCGACTATCTTAGATATTGACAGCGACTTTTCATTCTTTTGCACAGCTCGATGAACCCTTGGAATTGCCTGAAGAAAACCTAGGACTGAACTAAATTTTCGATCGAAATTGTACTAAGGTACTCATTTAACCCATAGAAGTACCCATCTGATTTAATTTTGTTGCGACCAATAATTGTTTCCGAAATTTCAAGATCTCATACGCTTTTATTTCAGTGTTTCTCCAGATGTTAGATGTACTAGCTGGAAGTTTTGGGTAAACACATATTTCAAATATTGTTTACAAATGTCAGATTATATTTTCAAAAGCTTTTAAAATTTAATTTTGGTAGACTCCATGATGTTCTAACACTCCATGAAGATATCTAATTACTTTAAGATGAAATTGCTACTGGTGTTTATTAATTTTCCATGACCGATTTCGGAAATTTTAGCATCTAACACGAAAACCCCTTAACTGTGTTGGTCCTCCCTTTATTTGACAACATCTTGATAGCCGTTAGTCATATTTTAATTCAATTTCCGAATTGTAGCGTCAAGTATGCAAGCCCCACATACCTATAGTTTATTTTCCCATACCTCGGTATCCATAAGGCTTACCGAGTTGCAGTTTTCAGTAAAAAAAAAAAAAAAATCAGTTCTTTACATTTTAGAGACATGTATTTCCATATATCTAAAACGCAGAAATTAAGTACCGCATTGGAACTCCATTGGAGTACTCACTTACTTTTGCATAGCAGGGTAAAAACGCCAGTGGTTCTCACTTTAAGGTTGAAAACATACTATTTTGTCTCTTCTCTGAGCATCGTGAATCTGTCGGAGCTGTACCATAGTTGGAAAGACTCACTGATCCTTCCTATAATGACCATGTAGTTAGAATTAAAAAAGGAGTAGCCGTTGGAGGAAAAACAATATTTTAAAATCCTTGCACCAGTAGTCGTCACCTTAAAATCAAAATGTTCCAGTAGTAGTCAGGATTTTCTACCAGTGTTCGTCACTCAAATAACTTGACATAATTTATTCAAAAACGCACTGTGTATCAGTTTAGAGTTAAGAATACAATATAAAGTAGTAAGCTTAATAACTTTGCATCACTTTTAGCACTCAAGAAATAAAATAAAAACGTTTTTACATACTTTTTAAAGCAATTTCAGAGAGAAAAATGTTAACTGAATTCAAAAGTTAACTGTATATCACTTCCACGTTAAGAGTACAATATTAAATACTATGTTTAATAACTATACGTCACTTTAAACTCTCAAGAATGAAAATAAACGTTTGTACATACATTTTAAAAACAATCTGAGAAACAAAATAAGTTAACTGAATTCAAAATTTAATTATACATCACCTTAAGCTTGAGAATACACTATAAAATACAGAGATTAATAAAAAATGAAATCTTTAAGTTTAACGTCCCACGATTATGCCGGTTAGGCTACAGGAGACGGAGATAATGAGAAATGAGTGAAATGGTGGAATGAAGAAAGTGGGAGGAAACGGGAGAACCCCGAGAAAACCCACGAGCACGGTGTTTGTCCACTACAAAGTCCACACGGCGCGAGTTGGGATCGAACCAGGGACCCCAAACACCGGAGGTTAACACTCTACCACTGAGCCACCGCGCCCCCCTGAGATTAATAATAATGCATTACTGAAGAATGAAAACAAAAATGTTTTAGCTACCTATATTGTATTTACATGTTACCGGTATTTCTCATTAACTTTTTTTTTTTTTTTTTTGATACCTCATGATCAAGTGTAGGGATGCGCAAGAGAAAAGATTTGAGATTGTCTCCTCTCGAAAAGGTGCCGCGAAAGTTATGTCTCGTCTCGAAAACTGGATCCGTTTCTATTGGAAGAGCTCTATCTCGTCTCGAATTTCGTAACAAAAATTCTGTCTCGTCTTCTCTCGTGCGCATCCCTAATCAGGTCCATAGCCAAAAACTTCATTTCGGAGGGGGTTCGATAGGGCTTTGGGATATCCGAATTTAGATATAGATAATCGATATTGACAAACTATCGAAACTTGTTCGAAATATCGAAAAATACAGCAATATCGAAATATAAACAATATCAAAAATCGAAAATATAGAAATATGAAAGAGATCAAAAATATGGATATATCGATCAAAAATGGATATATGATCTTGGAATACGATTTGGTGGAATAATGAGGGAGAAAAATAATCATTGATTAAATATTAAATTGAAAAGAAATAAGAGCCTGACGCTCAAATACTTATCTATCCGGCACCCATCTTGATCCCCATAAAATATCATGAAGTGCTTGATTGATTCTAAACCCAATAATAGTAATAGTAATTTAACAACAAACACAGAATATATAATTTACGCACCTTGAAATGTAGAAATTAATGATTGTAATCCCCAGCTTTCCAATAGACGTTTGATTTCTCCAAATGAAGATTCGGATATCTTGTTTCTTCTCAAGCAATAATGGGTTACAATAATCAGTTGCAGTCCAAAGCCAAGTCACTAAGTTAAGCATGAAAATAAAGAATTCATTAGTTAGATGCATACAAAATCCTACGCATATAAATCCGAATCTACTTGTATTAAATTGTAAATTTAAACAAACTAAATTATACTACTTTGGAAAGCGTCTCCAAATATAATGTTTTCATTCTAAAGTGAAGGAATTTTTAAAATCGGATGACCCGTTTGCGCTGTACACTCGCTATGCGTCCAATGTGAAATGAAAATGCAACATTGCCATTTACCTGGACCCACAACGTAAGTGAGTGAAGTTACTGTCTTTTACGCTAACATGTCGATGGCCAGCCCCCGTTTCAAACAGTAACTTCATTCACTTATGTTGTGGGTCCAGGTAAATGACAACGTTGCATTTTCATTTAAAATTGGGTGCATAAAGAGTATACAGCACAAACATCTCGTCCGATTTTTTTTAAAAAGTGTTCACTTTAGATTGAAAACGTCATATTTCGAGATGTTTTTCCTCTTACATTTTGTTGTAACTCTGATAATAACAGAGTTATCCTATGTCAGGGAACGTTTGAGACATCCTGTATACATCATAAGAAGTTCCTTTCTAAATTCTACACGGATGTGGTTTCATTGAATGTGAGGTGGGTGATACACATTAGGCCTTTTGGGAGTACGTCACACGGACGACCGTAATTTTGTGTTCAAAATTTTTATGAATTGATGGGATATGTGATACATATGGCCACGGACTAGAATTTTCTCAGTATGTCAAATATGCAATCAGATTTCATGCAGCTTAATTTGGTGAAAAGCTATTGCCAATTGAACGTTACATTTACCTCTTTCTTGCAGATGTTGAACCATGCCGTTACCACGTGAGGAATGGATCGAAATAATCAAACTGTGGGGCGGGAGGAGTATATGTGCAGTGGTTGCCGATTGCAGTCATCCACAATGTGACTCTGTGTCACATGTTTCAGTGTCACAGTAATTAACTAAATTTGAGAAGACGGGGACATTCGTGAACATACATCGTAGCGGTTCAAACTCGCGGAACCTTTTTCCTTCCCCATTTTGAACCGGTACATGAAAATGCCATTTTCTCCATGTTTGCCTGCGCCGATTTTGAAAATTCCTTCACTAATCGATTTCTCTCGTCGAGTACTACAAGAAACAGTTAAAATCTCGCGGGCCCTTTTTTCTTCCCCATTTTGAACTGATACATGAAAATGCCATTTTCTTCATGCTTGCCTGCGCCGATTTTGACAATTCTTCACTAGTCAATTTCTCTCGTCGAGTACTACAAGAATCAGTTAAAATCTCGCGGTTCTTTTTCATTCCCCATTTTGAACTGGTACATGAAAATGCGATTTTCTCTATGTTTGCCTGCGCCGATTTTGAAAATTCCTTCACTAATCGATTTCTCTCGACGAGTACTACAAGAATCAGTTAAAATCTCGCGGAACCTTTTTCCTTCTCCATTTTGAACCGGTACATGAAAATGCCATTTTCTCCATGTTTGCCTGCGCCGATTTTGAAAATTCCTTCACTAATCGATTTCTCTCGTCGAGTACTACAAGAAACAGTTAAAATCTCGCGGGCCCTTTTTTCTTCCCCATTTTGAACTGATACATGAAAATGCGATTTTCTTCATGCTTGCCTGCGCCGATTTTGACAATTCCTTCACTAGTCGATTTCTCTCGTCGAGTATTACAAGAATCAGTTAAAATCTTGCGGCCCTTTTTTCTTCCCCACTTTGAACCGGAAAATGAAAATGAGATTTTCTCTATGTTTGCCTGCGCCGATTTTGAAAATTCCTTCACTAATCGATTTCTCTCGACGAGTACTACAAGAATCAGTTAAAATCTCGCGGAACCTTTTTCCTTCCCCATTTTGAACGGGTACATGAAAATGCCATTTTCTCCATGTTTGCCTGCGCCGATTTTGAAAATTCCTTCACTAATCGATTTCTCTCGTCGTGTACAAGAATCAATTAAAATCTCGCGGTCGTCTTTTCTTCCCCATTTTGAACCGGTACATGACAATGCGATTTTCTGCATGTTTACCTGCGCCGATTTTGAAAATTCTTTCAGTAATTTATTTCTGTTGTCGAGTACTATAAGAATCAGTTAAAATCTCGCGGGCCCTTTTTTCTTCCCCAAGCCAATATTTTTGTATATTTTGAATGTATTCAAGTATGGAACAAAAGTATTATATAATTCCCTTAGTAGGTTTCTCAACTTCATATTTTTCAACTTAAATTTTATTTATTTTAATTATTTATTTTCTTGTGACTCAATATTTAATTGCAATCGTTCATTGGGGAGAAGGGTGGCCATTCTCAAATATATAAATATAGTATTCTTAAAATTTATGTGTTCTCGTACTATTAGTTTCTTCCACTAGACCTGGAAATTGAAAAATTAATACCTGGAAAACCTGGAAAATTCAGGGAAATTGAGTTCCATATTTATGTATGAACACTGCTATTTACAATTTTGTTTTCGAATAGGGAGAACTGTACAAAAGGGTGTTTTGGGAATGGTATAACAATAGGTTTCTGGGAGTGTTGTTCGAAATGAAATCTTTAAGTTTTACGTCCCACTATTATGCTGGCTAGGCTAAAGATAACGGGGTGTTGTTCGCAGTGTTGAATTCAGACATTTACACCCGGGGGGGAATGTCAACTGCTCGGGGGAGGGTTATTTTTCTGTATTTTTTTCAAGAAAGCAGCATATTTAACAATTCCATTCACATACACATCTTACCTAATATTGAGACTAATTGCTGATAAATATTCAATGAGATTATAATTTTAAGAAAACAATCGTTTGATTTCATCTAAAACATTAAATAAAGACTGGCAAAAATAGTTTACACTAAACTTTAACTGCTATTTGCAGTAACTATTTTTATTATTTCCTATATTCAGTAATTACTGTTTGTTACTAATGTAAAAATTTTTAAAAAGATTTAAATTAACTGAAATATTTTTTCTCCTAAAACAAACATACTTAGGAATATCTTAATAAAAAGTTATCATTCTTTCTCACACTTCTGATTCTAAATCAAACATATTAGCCTTGGTTTCTTCACTGCATATACATCAATAGTTTAGTTGACGAAATCTTCAGTAGGATTAGTGCCGTGTCGTGGAAAATCAGCGCTTGGCGCGAGAGTATACGACGGCATCCCCGTATATATGAGTGAGGTCGACAGACCAGCCGCCAAAGGTGGGAAAATTTTAAAAAGTAAACCCTGCTTTTCCTTGATTTTGAGCACTTTTCATTACTTTTTTCCTTTCATTTTATATATGTCCACATGTATTTCATTCCTCTGTTTTTCTTTCCTTCTTTTTTTCTTTTTCCCTCCCGAATTTTTCACCCCTTACTTCGGCGCCCGGGGCCGTCGCCCCGCTTGCCCCTCCCCCATGGAACGGCACTGAGCAGGATCTTGGCCACCTTCAATAGCAATCTTTCACTTATATACTATTATCATATTGATAAATTCTATATAAGTCTCTAATCAAGGAGGGATAACTGTTCCTCCCTGATCCCTCTAAATGACGCCCACTGAATCTCACCCTTTAACTGAATTATTTTTAATTAAAGAAAGATGTGTTTACTTTAACAATCGTAAAACACATTTACGTCTGTTACTTCCGATGCGAGAAATGGGATTTAGGCGCCCTATTTCAAATAATGTAGGAACTGTATATTTTCAAGAACTGAAGTCTGCTGACATGAGAGATTATATGGAATGATCGAAAGATCTTCCCTATCTTTCCTTTCGTATCTCAACCTGTGCTAGTGCTACCTACTAATATATAATATAGGGCGAGAGTATAGTACCTACTAAAATACAAACCTTTCTTCAACAGTTAACAATTTCATGTTCTGCCAAACTCAGTCATAGCGTTAAGAAATACAAGTTTTATTCACTATTTGGTATTCTATCTTAGATGTTACATGTTAACATTTATATAGAATGGGTCTGCGTCATTTATATGTATATTGAGAGATCGGATTTCGTCTGCACGTACGCGGACAGAAAAGCAAATAATTGGGTGAAGTAATTTCTACATTTTGTGACTGAAATTTTGGGAGTTTCTCCGGGGGGGAATGAATTTTCTTCGGGGGGGGAGAGATTCCCCCCGGGCTACCCCCTGAATTCAACCCTGGTTGTTCGGTGGGGGTCAATGTTGCCAATTTTGGGTAAAGTCGCTAAATAAGGGGAATTCGACCTCAACGATAGCGTAGGTTGACCATAAAATTTTCAGTTAAAAACGGGACAGGTTCTTGCAACCCTAGACTTTTAGATCTACCTTTGTTCTTATCAGTGCCTTGATATCAGATTTCCTCCTCTCTCTCTTTGTTACAGAACGGGTACTTATGAAAAAGGAAAGACACGTTGAAATTTGTTCAACACACAACCAACTGCTAAAACCTCTGCTGCCTTTCGAGCAGTACTGCGAACTATAGAGTATGTTTAATATAGGGAATTTCAGTTCAATTTTTGCCTCTTTGTTATTATTAATTATTAATACTTTTAAAAGGAGTAAAGATACTGGGTTTGTTATTTACTTCTTTCATTTACATAGAACGGGACGAATACTACTTTTTCCATCTACTGACGGGACGGCCGGGACACGCCACTAAAACGGGACTGTCCCGGTCAAAACGGGACGTATGGTCGCCCTACGATAGCGACAAAAAAATATTTTTTTCCGATTGGAGACTTTTTTGGGTGATTTTTAAATGACGATTTACCTACTTACACATTTAGCGACTTTCTGCTCCAAACAAAATGTTCATCTGTAGAGAAGCATTATTAGTTCAAAACAGTTTTTACGTTCTTTTTTTCTGTTTGTTTGTTTTAATCAGCGCAACTGATGAAGAGTTTGGAAATACAGCATACTCACTGCCCCACAATCCTGCATTGTTATGTTACCCTTGCCCTCTAACGAAGAACAACTACAAACTTGATGTCCTTTAGTTCGCAGAGTTTCCGTTGAGAAACACACGTAATACATCATTACCGATAGCAACAAGATTAGCTATAGATTGCGTAAATAAAGGCGAAGAAGATGTTTGTTATATTTGTCCTTTGGGGTCTTTTAATTATTCTGCACTTTTTCTTTTACAAAAAAATGATCCCTGAATTAAAGGATTGGTTGCGCCCTATTTACAAAGATGTGAGTAGAACCAGCGGCGCAAATCTGTCTTCAACATTGGGGGGGGGGGGGGGTAAGACCGTTACCATACTTTTTTTGACGATGTCCAAAATACTTATGAAGTTGAAAAACAATGTTGTGGAGGATCAGAGTTGTCTTCAGCGTTGGGAGGCTGCAGATTTGAGGCTTATTCTGGGGGACATCTATTTTATCTCACGTTCCTTTGTAGCAATCGGACAAAAATAATCAAATTTCTCCCAAAAAACACATTTCAAATCGGATTATTGGGGAGAAGTCCCCCTCAGTTCCAAGATTGGAGGGGACATGTATCCGTCATCCCCCCCCCCCCCACGGATTTGCGCCAGTGAGTAGAACATATTGTTTAGTTTACATCTACAACTTTAAAACAATGCTTATAGACAATGAATTTCTCTATTATTTTTTATAGCGACTTTTCACCCAAAATTGGAGTCGTCATATCCCGTTTCGCAAACTTATTGCCAACATTTTGGAAACTCGTTGCGAAGAGAGCTACAATGGATGAGTCGAGTTATTTCGTCGCTTCCGCTGTGAACCTAAGTACAAGATTCCAAAGAGATTAAGAAAAAATGAAATGAAACCTTTGAGTTTTACGTCCCACAGTTATGCCGGTTAGGCTAAAGGAGACGCTGATGATAAGCAATGAATGAAAGGTGGAATGAAGAAAGTGGAAGGAAACGGGAGAACCCCGAGGAAACCCACGCACAAGGTGTTTGTCCATCACAAAGTTCATTTGACGGGGGCTGGGATCGAACCCGGGACCCCAAGTACCGGAGGTGAACGCTCTACCACTGAGCCACCGCAGCTCTTAAGAGATTAAGAGTCACAAACATAGTCACTTTCAATTTTGTAATATATATAGGTCTATATATTGCATCACTGACTAATAACTAAAATCCTTGGATTGTATATATAAAAGTCGCCCCCTGCCCGTAAAAAGCTTCATTCGAACTCGGAATCGAACAATTGCATCTGTAAAACAGTGCTGATTTGATTTTAACGTTCCTTTCAGCAGCAAGGCTGTATGAGACGTGGACCTACAGATTAACGTGGAATCCGAACCACATAAGCTCCGGCCGGGAATCGAAAAAATGAAATGAAATCTTTGAGTTTTATGTCCTACGGTTATGATGGTTAGGCTAATGGAGACGGTGATGAGTAATGAATTAAATAGTGGAATGAAGAAAGTGGGAGGAAACGGGAGAACCCCGAGAAAACCCACGCACACGGTGTTTGTCCACCACAAGGTTCACTTGGCGGGGCTGGGATCGAACCCGGGACCCCAAGCACCAGAGGTGAACCTTCTACCACTGAGCCACCGCGGCCCCCGGCCGGGAATCGAACCCGGGTGTCCCACGCCAAAGGCGTGTTCACTAACCACTTAGCCACGAGGGAGCTTATCTATAAGGCAGTGTAAGCAAACAAAAAAACGCACACTGGATGTTTGCGCAACTGAGGATCAAAACATTCTCAATGGAGTATGAGAAATAGTTAACGCCAATCAAAGTGTGCTTTTGCTTATTTATTACTTCGTTAATACTTAATTCCTTCTAGAAATAGTGAAACTATACTATGAAGAAACACTAATAAACTAATAACAATTACGTTGTATTTCTTACCACACCACGACCATTTTTACCACCCATAGAATTTGAACCTAGTACTATACTGCATTAGTCACGCCGTAACGAAAGATGAACATCTGGCACTCGTAGCTGTTGAAGCTACCTGTATATCACGCGGCCTGCGTTGGTACTCCTCAACATAAATACCTCACAGCCCAAAGCCAGGAAACATCACAGACAGAAGACAGGGGCACAAGCAGTGCCTGACACTTCACGAACTCTAAACCCGCCAAGACTCAACTCAACATGACCTTCAATTACGTTCTAGAAACCAAACCAATGCTAAGGCACAAACTTACCAACTTCCTATATGAAAACACAAGAAAAAAAATCTAACTTTTTTGGTTCCAAAGTGATGACATAACAATAATACTAAAAAGGTTTTAATTTTCAGTAACCCAAACATTAATTAACTAGGGAACATAACAAAGCAAAAATAAATAAAAATAAAAATAAATTAAATTAAAAAATAAAAATCTGACAAGTAAACTCTCCCTGACTACTTTTTTTTTTTTTTTTTAATTTCAGTGAGGCTGTAAAATATGTTAGTATCTTCGTAAAATATATATATTTCAATGTAAACAAGTTCTTTAAACAAAAGAAAGCTTTGTAGTAGAGCGCTTACCTCTGACGCGTTAGGTCCCTGGTTCGATTCCTGCTCCCGACAAATAGCCTTTTGGTGAACACTGTAGGTGTGGTTATTCTTAAGACTTTCCAGTTTCCTTACATTTTCTTGATTCCACCATTATCATGTATCTCATTGTCACCTTCTCTCTTACATTGACGTACAATCATGGGGCGTTAAACTAAAAGCAAAAAAAAAAAATTTGCAAATATCCTAGTAAAAATGAGTTTTCTAGACTACACAAGTGGCCCCGCGTAGGGTAGTCGCAAGCGCTCTCGCCTTCGGTGCGAACGGTTCCGGGTTCGATCCCGGGGGAGAACTCGGTCGAAAAAGTATCAAAAGATTTTAAGTCCAGCCATCCTGAATGAGGTTTCCTTGGGTTTTCCTCATTCACAGCAGGCAAATGCCGGAGTGGTACCTAACATATAGGTCCCAGGCCGTTTTCTTCCTTCCCCAATCCTTTCTTCCCTTCCTTTCCCCGGATAGTGTACTCGCCGAGGAAAGTCATCCCTCATATGGGGTAACAAGGCCATTGATGCCGAAAGCCCAGAAATCTAAATCCTAAATCTTCACTACACAAGGAAATTTCCGCGCTGAAAACGGTTTATTAGCAATTATGTTAAGCAGTCCTGTAGTAAATCTGCACCAAGTAATAAATCGTCACATATAAAATGGAATGAATAAACACATAACATTCATTTTGCTACCTTGAAACATAATATGTTTCAAAACATTAATATTCAAAGTTTTTTCAAAATTCAGATTCACCCATTCCATTCTCCTCAATCATTTACGAGTTACAATAGTAAGAATTGTAGTCATAAACTACATTACTTACTTAGTACTATATTAAAGCAAGTTACACTAAAAGAATATATAATTAATGGGAATATTTAACTAAAGTAATAGTTAACTATTGTACTTACCCAGGCTTCCCAGGTTTCCTTCCTCTCTTCTGTTCCGTTTGTAAACAACCTCGTTTCGCAAGCAAAAGACGGTAGTTCAATGACGTCAGCCATGGCGAAAGAAAGAGTGTCTATAGGCGGTCTGGATCTTACACACAGATGGACGTATATAACGTATAGCTGAAGTATTTAACATACGTATACGTATGTAAAATACAGAAGATTGTTAGATATCAGACATCCTGCAGAGACATGATGTAATATCTAAGCGGGTAAAAGGCAGTACCTATGTAGTATATGGATAAAGTACGCTCCGTACAGATTTCCTTAGTAAACATAACGAATCCTTGTATTTGTACAATATACCGCTGTCCGGATAATGGATTTTTCTCAGTGCAACTTTGAAACTGGAAATGAAGTGTTTTTGGGGAAGCTGAATCGACTGAAAAAAAATAGCGTGTGGAATCCCAGGTTGGATTCCCCCTCACTCCAAGTGTGGTGAGCAAATACCATGTGCGTGGGTTTTCTCGGAGTTCTCCCGTTTGCTTCCACTTTTTTCATTCAACCATTGTATCCTTCAGCCTAGACGGCATAATCGTGGGACGTAAAACTGAAAGATTTTATTTCATTTTCATTAGTAATAATAATATATTTTTTTAAATAGGTAAGGAATTGTTTCACAATTTTGTTACAAGAAAACAATGTATTGTTATTATCTATTTCAGAATTATTTTTACTAAACTGACGAAAGTTGAGTTGATGTTGAGTTTAACGTCCCTTTCAGCAACGAGTCTATATGAGACGTGGCCCTATTGATTAACGTGGAATCCGAACCACGTTAGCTCCCGCCGGGAATCGAACCCGGGTCTTCCACTCCTAAAGCGCGTACTTTAGTAAATTTATTAAACACATCACTACATAAAGGATTCCCTTGGGGTTATACAGCGGACTCGTGGAACCACAATTCATGTCAGCTATCTTTCCAACTTAACAGCAGGACACACCACACAGTTGAATTAACAAAATATTTGTCCCTGATTCATTGTAATTAGACTGTAAACGATATTAGGCAGCACATGTGGCAGAGATTCGTTATAATGTTAACATAAACAATTCGATGACAGTATTTCTGTCAATGATTCGTCGCCGTCTAACTTAAATGACATTATGATATCTACCAGTGATTCATAAGAACAACAAATTGTCATAAGGAGATACTGGTTTCGAATCTGAATATAGTTTTCCCAACAATTCCACATCAAGTGAAAGGTGGGTTGATGTCAATTGGTAGATCAGTGCAGGGGCGTAAATAAGGGCCCCAAGCAAATCGGGAAGTGGGACGTAGAGAAAGGGCCCTACTTCCACGCTGTCTGCGGGAGGGCCTCCAAGCCTTTAGTTACGCCACTGGATCAGTGATAAAACATCCACTCCAAATGTGAGAGATATGGACAGTAAGCAACTGACCGATAAACCAGCTTTTAGACCCTACATATTTTTTTAACAATACGTATTTCTACTTCACATTGCCTATCAGTTTGTACTCAATGGAGCCTATTAAGGATATCACATCAGTAAAAAAAAAAAAAAAAAAAAAAGTTAGGACATGAGATAAGCTTTCTTCCTTAAGCTTGTAGCAATAAATTTGTAATATTTACTAATGTGAATTCCCTTACGAACCGCCATTGTTTATACTGCACTCCTTAGAAAGGGAAAAACAACGCCACTGATCCACTCAAGATGTCCACTGTTAGTTTTCTCAGGCAGTCTTAAGAAGTAGGACAGGATTCATTCACATTCACACTTCGTGTATAACAATAGATCTGTCGCTAAAACGAAACCATATTATGTCACTTTGTTGATTACAAAATTTAATTCTTTTTAACTAATAACTTACCTCTTTGGCTACCATTACAGGTCCCGAAGGCCCCCAGTAGCATGGTGTTAGGGCTCTGTACAGCACCAACAGAATAAGTGCCCCGGACACCACATACACCGCTGACCTGCGGAAACCGCGGATCATTCTCTACCTCATCGTCATCTGCACCTGAAATTAACAACAAAATGCAAACAGTCAAAACTTTTATAATGTTAAAGCATACAATTACTGCAAATTTATTTCTATTTACAATGGCTTAATAATAAAATATGATGCCAAATGGCGAAGAAGTTTCACGTGTATACAACTTCTGTGGCGAATGAATTACCAATTTACTATAGGGAGAATAAAGGCATATAATGAAGATAATGTAACTGTTTTGAAGGTAACATGTGGATGATGTGTTCCATGTCTGCGTACATATTCTGGCAAAACTATACGAAAATTCTGCATTCCTCATGAGATATGGAGAAATAACATGGTCCTAAATTTACTTCTGCTCGATAGATAAAATAGTGCTCCGTTAAACCATTTAGCACGTTCCACAGATGTACAGGATGAGTCATAAGTCTCAATACAAATGATGATAATACTACACTACAGTTATAAAATATGTTTCACATGTTTCCCTTGCATGTCGAGACAAAATGACAGGCGCTCCAACCAATTCCGACGAACATTTGTCAATGTTGCACTTGTTACTTGTTTGCAAGCTGCACTGATTCTTTGTTTAAGATGATCCAAATCCCGAAATTTTGCTGGTACACAATCGATTTCAGTTGGCCCCACAAACAAAAATCCATGGGAGTGAGGTCTGGTGACCTTGGTGGCCACTCCAGCGGACCACGTAGACCGATCCAATGCCCAGGATATTGCTGGGCCAGCCATCGGCGTACTTCAATGCCGGAAAATCAAAAATAAACATTAGTCATCTTGTATGGAGACTTATGAGTCACCCTGTACATACAACTTATTCTCACTACGGTGTGTTGTGATCATGTTCACTTTCATCATAGCTGCCTTGCAAGTATATTACTCACGAAAATCTTTACACACGTTTCCTGACATCGTATAAACGTTCCTATAGCACATGTAGTCGCTCTTGTCACCAGACCCCCGCATTTGTTCGGTGTACGCTCTCGCACGCGCTCTAATCTTAAGGGATTTCGAGATATGGCCATTTTATTATAGCAATTGCAACCCCCACCTTTCCTTCCCGCTTTTTCTTACATTCTACGGGAAACATCAGAAAACGCTTAAAAAGTCTTTAATTATTATACATTAGATGTCTAAACACTAATTTTCAAGCCTCTAACCTCAACAGATGTCGAGTATGGTCATCTTATATTAACAATTGCAATCCCTGGTCTTTTCTTCTATCCGTTTTTTTTCTTTCTTTTTTCCTCTTCTAAGGGAAATATCAAAAACCGCTGACACACGTGTATAATTATTTTAAATAGGAAGTTCAGTAAATTTGTCTCTACCCTTCAGAGATTCGGAGATATGGACACTTTACTATAATAATTGATACTTCCATTTCACCCCTTCCCCGACTATTTTCTAAAAATGCTTGCTTAGGATTTTAGTATCTTAGGTTAATCTTATATCATCTTGGGTTACAAATTTTACGCATTGTCAACATTTTAAGTTTCTGGCTTAAGTTAAGTGGTTTGCCCTTGGCGTTGATCAATTAGTCAGTTAGGACTTCTTTTATACACCTATATAGAGAGATTTATACATAATAACCTTTACTGCTGCTCTTGTTATTTTGTATCGTTTTAATTCATGTGAATTTTGAGCTCATTTCGTGAAAAATTGATCACGCTTCAAGTGGCTCGAATTTTGCTAATCCATAATCCCCAATTGGAAGTACTTTGTCAAGAGATTACCAGTAAAGAAAAAAATACTGTAAGTAACCGCTATGGCGGAATTTCCGAAAATGATTTGGCATATGCCCACTTGTTATGAATAAGAAGTTTACATACCAAGTTTCATGTCCCTAATATGTCTATAACTTTAAGGGATTTAGAGATACGGACAACATTTTACAACAATTGTATACCTCATTGCCTTATTTATAGGGAATATATATATATATATATATATATATATATATATATATATATATATATATATATATATATATATATATATATATATATATATATATATATATATATATAACGTTCGAACACATGTTTAATTATTGTAAATGATAAATCCAAATACCAAATTTCATGTTTCTAACGCTAACGAATTTGGAGATATGGCCATCCAATTATAATAATTATAACCCCACATTTCTTTCTTCCCTACCAGGGCAAATAAAAAATCGATCTAATTATTTTAAATGAGGAGTTTAAGTAACGAATTTCATTTCTCTAAACTTAAGAGATTCTGAGATATGGATATCTCATTATTCCAACCATTTTTTTCCCTTCTCATCTCGTGTTCTTCCCTTCTAAAATCAAATATCAGAAAACGCTGAAACATATGTCTTGATTATTTCAAATAAGTCTATACAACAACTTTCAGAGATTTCCAGATACAAACATTTTACGATAATAACTGCCGCTCTTCTTTCCCTCGTTCCCCGTCGAATTTCCAACAATTCTTCCTTAGCGAAATCTTATATCACAAATCTTATGCCCTGTCCAAATTCTAAGTTCATAGCTTAAGCGGTTCGGTCTGGACGATGATCAATTACCTAGTCAGGACTTCTATAGATAAGCAATAAGCACGTCATCAAAAAGCTTATTACAAACCGGAAATTGTTTGGGCGTATAGGAAGTTGCTGACAAGAAAATGTGATAAAAGAAGGGGTCATGACATGAAATAGAAGGAGTGATCGGAAAGTAAGATTACAAAGCCTGCAGTGAAACGTGTATATATTATGTTATACAACTAATACAGCCAATAAACAGTACACACATTAAATTATTTTTCGACATAGTCTCCATATCGATTAAGGCACGTCACATTGTGGGATCAGTTTGAAATTCCCTCCTGGTAAAAATCCTGTCCTTACGTGTTCAGCCACGTTGTGACGAAGGGTTTCACCTACTCATCTGAAGCGAAGTGACGGATTCCTAAGTGCTCCTTCAAGTGCGGAAACAGGTGAAAGTAGCTTGGAGCGAGATCCGGGCTGTAGGGAGAGTTGTCGATTATGTCCCAGAAGCAAAACTGTTTCAACAGTGTGCTGGTCTTCTGGGCTATATGTATGCGCGCGTTGTCTTGAAGCAAGATGACGACCTTGGTGAGAAACCCTGGCCATTTCCTCCTCACTACAGTCTCTCCGTAACCTCTACCAGCTGCTGGTGAATTTCAGTCGTGATTCCAGGTTTCGCTCTCAGAAATAGAACAACTTAGCGGACTTCATCTCGAAACTAGTTTTATTATTTTTTTTAAAAAAAGTCACCATTTTCTCTACCTACAAGTAGTGTCGTAGATTGCGGGTGGCTGAAACTCTGCACAGTTGTCAAATCCATGTATTAAAATTACCGCATACTCTTCATTCCTGTATAACAGACGAAACATAAAAAATATCGCCCTTGCAGCCTTAGTTTCTGATCCTCCCTCGTAGTAAACAATTACCATTGATGTGTCATACTAAACGACCACTGACACATGAAATGTATAACTAATGGTTGAAATACAGAGAAAAGCTTACACACACTCTAGTATAATACGCGAAATATTAGAACCACGAACGCAAAACAGAAATTCATAGCAGACAAATACATTTCCAGACCTGCTGGTGAATAATCAACTACTCGGTTTCCTAAATTCCCTTAAGTCTCTCCTGTCACGATGCCATCAGTCACTCCTTTCTACGTGTCAGGAACACACATAACAGCGTGCTTCACACAATATATAAAGCGACAGGAAACATCTGGCATTTATGCAAACTCACACTAAACAAGTGGCCCTGAGGAGGAATAATTTAAAATTTAACTGTTATTTACTTTTCTTTCTTTACACTAGAGGAGAACAAAGCCCAGCTAAGACAATGTATTTGCAATGTATCTCATTACATCTACATTACTTCTGTGAAAATAAGTGAGGAACAAAAAGGAATCAGAACAAAATGAAGACAAAATAACCTTAATTCCATAAAAAAAAAAAAAAAGTGTTTCATGGCACGTCAATATTACAAATTACTTAATTATGTTGACAAAACAAAACGTGCGTGCACGCTGAACACTTTATTAATATTATAAGCACATATTAGTTTCGAATTTTGTTGAGAGGCCGCGGTGGCTCAATGGTAGAGCTCGCGCCAAGCAAGCTTTGTGGTGGACAAACACCGTGTGCGTGGGTTTTCTCTGGATTCTTCCGTTTCCTCCCACTTTCTTCATTCCACCATTTTATTCATTTCTCATCACCGTCTGCTTTAGCCTAGCCGGCATAATTGTGGGACGTAAAACTTTAAGATATTTTCGAATTTTGTTGAAAACCCTTTGAGAACTCGAATATACAAGTTATACAGCGAAGAGGATATACGGTGAAAATTAATAAACTAGTCCATTAAAATGAAGTTTATATTGTATTATCCCGCTCATGCTTTTGTTTACTAACAACCACCATGTGCTCATACTTATTCAGCCATGTGCGTCCTACTCATTGCGGATCCAGGACAGACTTCTGGGGGAAGCGATGGGTTGTCATACTACTACTTTTAAGGGCTCCAAACTTTGGGATTGGTTTTATTTATATATATAAAATGAGCAAGGTTCTTCTTCTGGGGGGGTGCGATTGCCCCGATCGCCCTCCGGATCCTCCCCTGGTCCTATTACAGTGGCATACGACAGGAACATCAGTGACACCACTGGGCATGTGTTGACGAAGGATCACCAGCGCCACCGTCACACTGGAGCACCTATACAGGTGTACAACCAGGAGAATCACAGCGACTACTATCAGTCTTCGATTGGTCACCTCCACTCTCTCAGCTTGCTTAGAGCTTTGAGAGAGATCCCTTTAGCTTGCTCAGAGCTGTGTTGGGACTGTCACCTAGCTAGCGTGGAACATTGGGGATCTTAAATCCACTCCACCTAGCTTGCTCGGAGTTCTGTGGAGATCCTTTCCTAGGCTGCTCTGGCCTTGGGGAACCATATTTTATCCAAATATTAGAGGAATTCACATGGTGTTTATAGAAAGCAGGATTTTATAATAAAATTTGGTACTAGGACAAAACGATTCCGGAGTATAACTTAGCTCTAGTTATACCTGTATATGCACAACTTTACATAGTGGAGGCGCCGGGTATCGATTCCGGTACCTCTCGTATAATAATCACTTATTCCTTTCGAATTTTATTGAAAACTCCCTTTGAGAACTCAAATCCGTCAAATCATGATCATCATATTACACATTAAAATACTTTGGAGATACAATGGCCAATTTGTCTACTTGCGTTATTACTACTACAAAGGTAATCGAACTTTGAATGTTTGTGATACTATAATGTCCTTAATTTACAACACTGAATACCAAATATGAATTGTAAGCTTTTGTTTATCATGTGGATGTGAAATGTTTAATAACCTGACACAGTGCCGTCTGAACAAAGTATGACTTTATATTGGGTTGGCAAAACTGTTAACCTGGTAATCGCAAAGCATGTTAAACAATGCCCCCATGGTAATATTTGCATGGTATAACATTTCAGCGTTTTTGTCTGTTAGTTCATAGTGTTTTAAGATTTTTTGTTGTTGTTGTTTCAGGTTAATCGTTTGCCTGGAAACTTCAATTAAAAAGAAATATATAAATTAAACTATTATAAATGACAATGATATTGTGCAATTCTATTATATAATATCATCAACTTATCTACAAAAATAATGTAATAATTATGAATATGTCTAGTTTAAGGCAACAAAATTTGAGCACCATTTTATATAGCTATAATTTGTGACTACTACCACATCGTGTCTCCTTCTCATATACATTTAAGCTAACTAACTCTATGGCTTATGGAACCCGGAGATTGAATGCCGAGTTCACAAAAGCTTTCCACTGACTTCTATCCTTAGCCAACTGGATCCAGTTAATACTTTGTATTCCTATTTCTGCGAGATCCATCTTAATATTGTCCTCTCATCTCCGCCTAGGTCTTCCTAATAGTCGTTTTCCGATTGGTCTTCCAGTCAAGACTTTGAAAGCGTTCCTACATTCTTTCATCCTAGCTACATGACCTGCCCAGCTAAGCCTCCTAGATTTGATGATCCTAACAATGTTTGGTAAACCGTACAAATTATGTAGTTCCTCGTTATGAAGTGTCCGCCATTTCCCATTCCCGTTCCTCTTGGGTCCGAATATTTGTCTCAGGATCTTATTATACATTGTTATGAATATTTTTATATTTCTTAAACCTATTTCAGTGTAAAATATCACCCGTAAGGAAAATTAATGTTAATCCCATCATAAGCCTGAACCTACTTAAAGTAACGGTATATTTTAGAGCTTTCTTGAACCTACTTAAAGCAACGGTATATTTTAGAGCTTTCTATCATTATTCGGAGCTCTGAGACATTTCGGGTGAACGGTTAAATATGGTTAAAACATTAACCCACACGATGGAAACAGAGACGGCATTTTTTTAAGAAGAGAAGAAATAGAAAATAACGAACAATGATTTTGAACTTGTATCCAAAGAAAATAATCACAGAATAAAAAATAGCAATTAATAAGAGGGCCAAACAAGTAATGACTCCAAATTCAGACTACATGAAATGGAACGATCCATTCGGAAATCTTACGTGAAACTATCTGTCTGGAATCTACGAAGGTGGAAGGTTCTCACTATAAAGCATGATCTTAGGGAGGTGTTGGCAATAACAATTCAGAATGGATTGGCTTAGCACACAGTAGGGAAGTTTCATTTCTGTGGCGATGAACTTACGAGTTCCTGTCGACCAATACAAAAAAAAAAAAAAAACTTGATGTGTTTACGTTGAATCGTTGAAAATGAACATGTGCCATAAATGAAAATTAACATTTCTTTTCCTTTGGGGGCTAATTTTCCCAAAATTTGTTACGCCTATAACGTATAGTAGAGAAAGTATTTTTAAAACGAATATGTGCCCGACAGAAAGACGGTCTCTTTCAGAGATTTAATATAAATGAAACTGTACTTGGTCCTAAATAATGAGTTTACGCTTTGAATATATTTAAATGAGTGCTATTTTATGAAGCAAGGAACTTTGAAATAAAAGAGAATGTATCATTAGTATCATCATTTCAACAAAAGACAACTCTCGTTACTGATCAGAACTTTCCTCTACTATCAGCTTTACCAGTTACAATAACTATTTAATGTAAGCTACGTTCTCGGAATTTGCAAAAGTTTGTGTAAATTGATCCGGAATAAGTTTCTACTTAATTGATTAATTGGTATGCACGAGATATGTACTTTATTGCCCGTTATTATTACAACAGATAGGGTACATTCATTAATCTTGTAAAAGCCATAGTTTCTCGTAGCAAAACAAATTGCGAGAAGAAAGACGATCGGAGAGAGAAAATATTTCTTGTGTTGCCACAATCCATCAGTTGTTCTGTTGTTACAAATGGCGCTTTCAGCCTTTGAAGCTTGTAATTCCATTCACGCTTGCCTCTTTCATTCTAAGTCCCCATGCAGCCCTCACACAAGGAATGCTTCTCTGATTAACGAACAAATTACATTACGCAGCGGCGTCCTGTGGTAAAGAACATAATATCCTACGAGAGCAGCAACCCGTTTTACTCTAAAGCTAGTTGGGTTGCAGGTCGCATGCTCATGCAGCCATCAGGATGAAAGAGAATTTTTCTGCACCATAGAATAGAAAGACTCTCGCCTCCATCAATAAGATATTTCCGCTCAAGACGTGAACGGAAAAATTTATTAACCGTTTGAGAGAGCTTCCAAGCACCTTCTACGACGATTTTCAATCAAACAATCTATAGAAGAAAAAAATAATGGGACGATCGAAGGAACGTGGCACGCCTGAGATCATTACTCCATCTACTCCGTCTTATTCTCTGCCTGAGAAGAATAATCGTAAAATAACAACGAAGCTTATATAAGAAACACATTTAAAAGGCGTGAATTGACTTTAAAGAGTTTTAAGCCCCATTAGAAAACCAGGGCGGAAAAGAGTCAGTTTTAGCATACATCAAGTGTAAACCTTCGTCAAATACATGTTGGGCACTGCGGTTGCTCAATGGTAGAGCGCTGCTTGCATCTGATATTATATATATATATATATATATATATATATATATATATATATATATATATATATATATATATATATATATATATATATATATATATATATATATATATATTTATGATCGAAAATAGACCGTTATTAGAGAGCGCTTCAGTTATAGTAGAAAGTGACTGACTACGGGAATATGTTATGCATTCTACTTTTTGTTATTTTAACCCAGTGAAGCGGCTAATTGACGCTAGTATTACGCTAAAAGCAAGAATAAAAGTACATGTTAGATATTGAATTAAGGATTGCCATGATTTTATAAAGAATGACGTAAGAAATGCTTGAGATGAAATAAGACATTAATATGGTCGAAAAGAGAGTAGTGTTTCTGTTAATATAAATGTTTAAAGATGAGTTTATTAGTGGGTGATAATCGTATTGATATTGTATATTGTACTCTATATATATAAAATACATGTAGTGCAAGTTGAAGTCGTTAAAAATAAAAGTGGAGTATGGTCTGTAAAATGGCATTGTCTATTCGTTAGACCTACTTTGATTTACAATGGTAATAGATTGAGTTTTTATGAAAGCCCAAGTTCATGATAATCTTATATTCATACAGGTTATCCACGTCACCCTCATCTTTCCGTAAAGCCTATTCCGTTTCTTTTCATTACTGTTAATGGAATTTTCCCATTTGAACAGCCCGGAAGATATTACTCATAAGGCTTTGCTTATTAGACGTGCCAACAGCTGAATGCTGTCAATGACTTGACTTCATCAGCAACCAATCACCAGCTTGCTATAGATTATTATTATTATTATTATTATTAGTCGTCTTTGGTGCTGTGCTTCGTGATTGGAGACTGGTTCCCACCCCACCACGACTATAATCTCTAGACCGGTATTTAAAGAGATTATAAGAAACTCTCATGCTCTCGGTGTTTTCGTTGCTCTTACACATTATTAAAACTTACCTTGAGCTGAAGATACATACGGTTTACAAAAATGTATATTTCATCGAAATCCTTTGATAAGCAGATAGTACCTTCTTCCTCTTACTTAAAAGTTACAACTAGTCGCGTGTAAGTTCAGTTAACTTAAAAAAATACCTTGTTGTCCTTGTTTTAACTCCTTGAAGGATTTAGGAATATTACACGATTCCGAATAACGTAATTTCACATTTCCATAAACGAGATTCGTGAGGCGAGTATATAAATTAATCTAGTCTTGTATATAAGCCGTGAAACAGTCACATTATCGAGTATAGAATGAGACAAGGTGCGATTAAACCCGGCCCATCTCTTGGCTATTCCCTTGCACGCAGGTCGACATTTCACCAGCGAAAATGCGCTTTGCAGCATCTTCACGCTTCGAAAGAGGGTTAATTCCAGCATCATTCACGGAAAATGACTGTTATTTAGGTGGCGATTGTCATCTCCATTTTCCAGCTCCCTGATACGATTGCGAGAAGGGGGTAGCAGAGGAGGCAGATCTCGAGAGCAGAAACGATGCGGCATGATTTTTCTTTTCCGTCTTTATAGAGTTATTTATCGTACGGAAATTACAAGTCATCACGACAGTGCTGATACCGCGAGTGAAAAAAAAAGTTTAAAAAATGCAACTCAGTGTTGCAAAGCATCATTCTATGAACAGCAAACAATTTGGAAAATATCAGACGATTATTTCTTTTCCAAATATAGAAATCATATTCCTCCATCCAACTTTATAATAATCTTTTAGTACAGACATACACCCATCCACAAATATTATATATATATATATATATATATATATATATATATATATAGTTAGTTAGTGTTTTAAAAGAACACTAAAAACGTTTGGGAGGTGATTCGTGACACCAAGATAAAACAAAAAGCATAAATCAACCCCTGGGTGCACAAATGCTTCCTTTCGGAGTTATAGGCTGCCGAAAACATGAAAAAATGAATGTTAAAGGTCCATAGCTCCAAAACAAACATCTTGGCATTTGAAGGCGGCGCTTCAAGTTCCCTTTAAATGCTGCTAGCAAATCAGAGGCCAGCGGTATTGCCACGTTTATTTTGTACACATCCACGTCCATCCCCTGCCACCTGATCGCGTTGTAGTTTGTCTGCTTAGCCATAGCCACAGCTCTTAACCATTTGGCAACGTCGCGCCAGAGCTTGCGTTTCATTCGTTTAGCTGAAATGCCAAGATGTTTGTCACAGGCCCTATCCAAAAATCCATGTTTCAGAATCTTAAGGTACTTATGCAACAATTTTTATAGAGGAAGTTTGGTAATGGGCAGATAATTTGAGGTACTCACCCACTCCCTCTGGAAAGAATGAACGAAGGGGCTCGCAATGTTTTGCCTTTTGTTTCTGGTGTTCTTCTTGTACAGTGAAACTTCTCTAAGTTGGACACTTGTGGCTCCCAGGAAATGCCCACGTTAGAAGAGTCTCCAAGATAGAGGAGAAAGATTTTTTTATTTGAAGTCATTATTTGTGAGTTAATTTGATTCATGGTGGTGTTTGTATATTTGCACAAAATACCCTAAATGGTTAAGAAATAAATGTATCAAAATTCAATCTTGAACTCCACTTCAAAGTAATTGCAGTAACTTCTGATAATGTGTGTATAGGCTATGTTGTATTTATAGGTGTAGATCAAACTCGGGTAATTTACGTGCATTTTTAGAAATCTTGAAATTCTCCTTGACTACTTAGACAAAAGATATAGTATAATAATTTTGTGTGATGTTATAAATTGGTTAGTTGAGGCAAAGCTAAATCAAACGTAGAAAACTTTTACTTATTAACACAATTTAATTTAGATGTTATTGTTACTACGCCTACTCGATATGGAAAATCAGCACTTTATCAAGTAATAGTGATCAGACAGAGCTATAACTCCAACTATTCAACCAGGTTATTCTGATCATGGTGCGCAATTAGTCCATTTTTCAATTTCCACCGGTGAAGAAAGAATTGAATTTTTCCTCGCGTCGTGATTTTAGTAAGTCTTCTCGGGCTATCTGCCAGGTGAATGTTTTGACATCCGACATTTTGAATGCAGACATTGCATTCATCTTCAGGGATAGTACTGAAGAGACCAGAGACATAGTCATGTAAATATGGTGGCTATTTAGGGGCAGTGCTATGAATGGTGGTTGTGATTGGCTGAGGGAAATGCTGGCTTCTGATTGACTGACGGATGCTGGCTCCTGATTGGCTGTTGTTGTGGCTACGAGAAAAAGCTTTGTTTAATGTTTGTTTTTATTTCTGAAATGGCCGACCAGATAAGGCTGAGTTGAAACCCATGTCTCTATTAAGACTCTTCCTTTCCCGTGGCATAGTTACGGCTTCCTTTATTGTTCTTTCCCAAAAGTTGCTGCACTTGGCTACTATGGTGGTTTTTGTAAAATCAATTCTGTGTCTAAGCTCTAGGCTATGTTCTAGTCCTGACTTTTCGGGTTGCTGAAGTCTTATGTACCTGTTGTGTTCTTTGCACCGTTGTTCCATTGTACGTCCAGTTTGTCTTATGTACGCTCTGCCACATTCGCATCGAATACGGCATTCACCTGCGTACTCCTGGCGTATCCCTGAAACTGAATCCAATGTCTGCATTCGAAATGTCAGATGTCAATACATTCACCTAGCTGATAGTCCGAGAAGACTTACTAAAATAACTTACCGGTATTGCGGGAAATTACCATTACTGTAAAAAGAACATTTTTACCGAACAATATTAACGTTTGCCATTTGTTGGCTCTCGAGACCTGGCATGAAACGAAAAATTTAACTCCTGGTTAGATTCATTTTTCATTTTCTTAAAAAAATGTAGCTTTCCCTCTCTTTCCCAATAACAGAACTAAGAACAATTGGATTGCATATGGTATACGCAACTCAAAACAAGCTTTAATTAATTATGCTGAATTGCTTCGTGATAACATTTTTGCTGCTGTCAGAAATTACATTTAAAATTTACAAAAATGTTATCAAAACTGCACAATTAATACACAATTCTAAAACTACTAAAAATTATAGAAATAAAACTAAAACCATGTGGAATATAATCAACCAATCGATACAGACAAATAAAAGTGACATGATTAATTTGAGTCACATTATTTCCGAGAACAAATAAATTATGAATTCAGCACAGAAATTGCCAATAAATTTAATGCATATTTCATAACTTCGCCTTTAGGTACCTCTTCGTAGTCTATCCGTTCCTGCTGATACAAATGGCTCATTAAATCAGCCCAGTAACTATTGATGAACTATATTAGTAATCAATCATAAGAAACATGACAAATAGCAATTCTGCTGGTCTTGATGAAGTACCGTCCACTACACATATTATAAAGCAATCTGCTTCAAGAATTGTTTTCCACCTGACTCATGTAATAAATTTCTCACTCGAATCAGGCATTTCCTCTACATAATTCAAAAGTGGCGAAATTGATTGCCTTGTTAAAAGAGGAAAAAACCGTCGCTACAATATTAAGAATTTTCATGTTCTCTGTTTTGTCATTTAAAAAGATGAGACCGTAATATCAAACAGACTACAAAAATGCATGCCAATAATTTAGTATCACTATAACAATATAGGTTTTTAAGACGCAAATCTACCGATTCTGCATGTTTTTAATCTTCTTAGTACGGTCACGCACACAATAAATAACAAAGAATAGGTCGTTGAGCTCTTTGTTGATATCACTAAGGCATTTGACACTATAAATCAAGACCTCTTACTTAAAAAATAATGTTCTTGTAATACGGAACTGCTAATAAGTAGACTGACTTATATCTGGAAAACAAATATCAAGTTGTTCATATTAAGAAATAAATTTATGAAAAAACTCGAAGCTTTGATTCTAATTGGTGTACCACGAGAATCAGTATTTAGTCCTCTACATTTTCTTATATATATATTATCGATTTAACACACGCTATGTTACCTAATAAATGTGATTCATTTACTAATGGCATCAATATTACTTCAAGAAAGTCACGAAAAGATACTGAAAATAGTCTAAGCATTGTTCAATCGATTAATTAAATACCAATACATTAATTCTAAATAACGGTAAAACTTATTTGCTAAATGTCTATTATCTTGTTCAAAATAAACATATTTCTCACATTGTAAGTTAAAAAATCTCGAATTTTCTAGTTCAACTACATTTCTTGGTGTAAATATTAGTTATAAATTAAATTGGAACGAACATATTTTTCAACTTAGCAAAAACATTAAGTAGTATTTGTTTTGGCGTTACTCGTACTAGGCAACATTACAACACAAGCTGTAACGCTAATTCTGTTGTGAACTATGTTACATATGCCCTGATTCTAAATGTTTATGCAATACACGAGATTACCTGGAATAATTCAACACATTAATGCACTTCATATATATATATATTATTATTATTATTATTATTCAACGTATATCTTGTTCGGGCCTGAGTTGATCATGTGTGTGTTTATACCAGCGTTTCCTAACCCTTTTCAACTTGCGGCACACTACGGGTGTAGCTTGAATTCTCGCGGCACACTCATAGATATTGATATTATTATTATTTGCAAATATAAAATACCATGGTAATTCTTTTGTCTGTGATTACTAATCATCTTCTCACAGAGATGAAAGCTCGATCACTGGTTTTCCCCTATGCTAATTCATTATGTTGATTTTTTATTCTAATTTTAAAATAGAAAACAATTGCAATGAAATATAGGACTCAGTTTTTTTAAAATACGCTTTCTTTTTCGAAAACTGTATCCAACCTTTCACTAAGAACGAAGTTCACTAAATAACGAACGAACAAACAAATGTCTTGTAGTTTTAATTTTGCTGTTTTAACCAAAACCGGTGCATATTATTGCAATCACACAGCTTGCGATGCGTCGAAGTCAAAACACAGCTGTTGAACAAAGTGTTGTTCTGTCATTCACGTGCGAATGATTGTTCTACGAACATTCACTTGAAGCATACCGTACAAGTGCTTCCATTTCTCGGTGTTAGTATGACTCTCAATTGAAGCGTACCATAGCAGCTAACCGTGGAAATGTGTACGAGCCGAAATGCTGTCTGCTACACAGTAATAGATGTAGAATAATATATTACAATTACAGTAATTTTTCCATGGTAGAAATTCATAGTAATGTGAAATACAACAATGTACATTTCTTCCTTATGTCTTGCAATTTGGTTGTTATAGAATTAATAATTTTGTTTCGATTTCCTCGCGGCACACAGGTTGGGAAACGCCGGTTTATACAGATATTTAAGGTTACTGATTTTATGACGTGTCAGGCAGTTGAATAGTGTTTGTAACAGTTCGTGTTTTGTCATCACACTTGTGTGAGGTACTCTGAAATATACTATTGACAGCAAGAAGTTTAGAACTGAGTTTAGTCCGGATAGGTTTGGGGAATGGCGGAAACTTCATAACGAGGAACTACATAATTTATATGGTTTACCCAACATTGTTAGGGTCGTCAAGTCTAGGAGGCTTAGATGGGCGGGTCATGTAGCTAGAATGGAAGAAAGTAGAGACGCTTTCAAAGTTTTGATTGGAAGACCAATCGGAAAACGACCATTAGGAAGACCTAGGCGCAGATGGGAGGACAATATTAAGATGGATCTCGCAGAGATTGGAATACAGAGTAGAAACTGGATGCAGTTAGCTAAGGATAGAAGTCAGTGGAGAGCTTTTGTGAACGCGGCATTGAACCTCCGGGTTCCATAGGCCATAGAGTTAGTTAGTTAGTTAGTTAGGTTTGTAGGAGCCACCATTGTCCAGATCGGTGAACAATATTCCAATTTAGGAGACAAAGTTCAGTATTCTTTAAAGATAATTCTATCATAGCTAGAAACGTAGGTTTACTAAGTATAAATGCTACAACCCGTACCTTATTTTATTAAGGGTGGTTATCACAGAACCTAGTTTTTCTCGAAAGGCAAAACAACGGAATAAAGGTATGAATATTTGGCTTTGTTCAAATGCAACAACTCTGAAACTAGTAGGCTTAACGTCGTGAGAGCTACTTAGTAAAATAAAACCGTACTTAGTAAACAAATTAAATAAATAGAAAAATTTAAAAATGAAAAAAAAAAGGATACCCACTCTTAGTGAACTAAGGTACGGAAATATGAAAATTCTGAAATTAATTCTTCCAACCCATAGTCCAAACGATGCCAAACTACAAAGCAAAAGAAAGGAACTTCAAAAGTACACAAATGATATACACGAACTTTAAATGACGGAATTATTCGAACATTCAATTCTGAAGAAAGAAAGATAATGAAATGTCAAGATGTTTGCTCTTTACAAGCATTTTACTGAACACGCTTGATTTTTTTTCTTTTTAATAGAAGCACTCTGCAGCGGAAAAACAAGTGACATTAAAAAAAATGTAATTAAACATTCAAAGGAATAAAGATTGACTTTCCGCTCACATGCACTTTACAGAAGCAGATAATGGATTTTCTAAAGTCGAACAGAGAGAGAAGCAATTATACATATACGAATACAAAAGCGATTAAAGCGAACAAGTAAACGAAAACATCAATACAAAAGACGGATTATACGAGGAAAAGTCAAAAAGTGACGTACAATACTTTTCTCTCTTGTAGGCTTCTCAAGTTGATACATATAAGAGTGAACTTACTTAACATTCATGTTAAAGAGATCGTGGTTGTTAGATATCTGTCACATCGGTGAAAGAATATGATAAGCGTTACAAAAATATTACGTTCTTTTGTGACTATACAATGGAGGACAAATAACGTATAGCCAAAATTTTGTGGATTGAACGGAAAACTTCGCTGGAGTTCACAAAGAAATTGCCAAATTGTATGTATTGAACCTATGGACCACAACAGCATCGTCAGATAATTCACGTTCTTGAAAGAGGGACGGGAAAATCATATACCGATTTGCCTCGTTCCAGCAGTAACTAATACCAGGAGCATAGAGGCAATTCGAAATGGATCAATATGCAAACATTGGCATAAAAATTCGATATTTCGTGCGGTACATCGCATGATTGTGTCAGGCAAACTGAACTTACGAGGAGTAGTCATAGTTTTAATTATCACCTCCAAAAAATCAAGCTGTGACCATGGAACTTGGTGATAGTGTTAGGCCTTCCGCACATATTCACCCTTCAATAGACACATTCTTCCCAACGAAGGATGACTTGGCGAAGATCTTGGTTGAAGAGATCTTGTTTTTGGCTGTTTAGGAAATGCTCCACCTCGAAAATCTCCTCATCGTCATTCCGGAAATGGTTTCTTCATCCGCGGAAAGAGCAAAACTCATATGTCTGGAGAATTCAGGAGTTATAGTGCGTCCAGTAAGAGAATGTCTCTGACAGCTCGCAGTGACATTGCCACTACTCGCGTGTCAAGGTTTTTTCGGTGCAACTGTAGTGGCAATTTAATTAATGGTATAATACAGAGTGATCGTGGTTGGTAACACTGGTATCAAAGTAGGGGCTGCAATGTCCCACCGCATATGATAAGAAACGTTAGAGACCATCTCTTATTGGCAGTGCTATAGGCAAAAATTGATAACCCAAAGAATTAGCAAGTTTGTGACCTGTGAAATGAGTTGGGGTGTTGTCGTGGAGCAACAGCTTCCCTCCACGCTTCGTCTTGATAGCTTCCCTAACTTCATCAGGAGATTTCGGTAGTATGCTCCTGTGATGGTTTGCCCCTTACGAATATAATTTGTTAACAAAACACCACAGAAAACACTCTACATTACCCTGTCCGACGATGGTTGCGTCTTCGCCTTTTGCGGCGGTGGTGAATCCACACGTTTCCAATGTTTGCTTTGCTCCTTTGTCTCAGAGTCATAGTGATACAACCGGCACTTTGTACTGCTACTCTGGCGGTTATGGTTATAGTCGCCATTTTGTTTGTACTGCATTAACTTGTATGTACTACATGCATATTGTGTGTACATTTCAAGGTAATTCATTAGTTCGTTAACTGTTGTAGTACGCCTTCACATCGGTGCATAAAGTTGTTATACGGATCCTTTCGAGGTGTTGGCCCATTGCGCAGTCGCCATCCCAATTAATTAGTGTTTCGGGAAAATTCCTAAAGGTCGGACGTTCGAGATAATGAGAAGAACAAGAGCTTGGAGAATATTCGAACAAGGTTAAAGTACATGAAATATCGAAACACAATATGAATATGCATCAATCCACCACAAATTATAAAGTTTAGATCTAAGAACTAAAATTTCAGTTATTAAATTTTATTGATTGGTTTAATGATACCTTGGCTACATGCATCATACAATAGTTAAGAAAACAATTCTTTAATTATCAGTGAAACATAAATTCTATTACATTCATTAAATTCTAATATTAGGAAGCACAGTCTACGAGTTCGATTACCTTTTCACTGTTGTAAGTCTAATACAATCGTATATCAAAACTCGCCAATAGCAAGGATAACTAGAAAGCATAATCTATTAGTGAAAAAATGTTGTGATGTCGACTTTGCAATGAATATTGAATATTATATTAGCATAATAAAAGAATACATTAATAAGTAAAATAGTACTTTTGGAGCTAATGAGGACCTACTGATTTGCAATGCGATTTGGACCATGTATATTTAGAAACTACAAAACAAATATCAAATACATATGAAATTATATATAGGAATATGTACGGTTTGCACTTTGTTCATGTATTCATTTATTACACATCTATAACAAAACAATGTATTTACTTTACTCTTTTACTATGTAATGTATTGAATGTATGTACTATTTTCTTTTATTATTCTGTATACGTTTGTTACTTTTCTTTTCACTTTGTTTATTCTTTCCTTTTTGTAATGTCTGTGTTTATTAGTTTTACTGTGTAATTTTATAAGGAAAGTACCTGTAATACCTATTGTAAAGGGAGCAATAGCTCTGTAATAGGTAATAACGATAAATAAATAAATACATAAATAAATAAATAAACTCTCAACATGAATATATATTTGTTTTATATATGTGTATACATTAATGACCCTTAGTGCTCTCAACGGGTCGGGTCGGGTCGGGTTGAAGACCGACCCGACACGACCCGTCACCCGAATTGACTGACACGACCCGAACCGTGATCTGACCTGATTGACCTGACCCGACAACCCGACCCGAGTAGCCTGACCCGACTGACCCGACCCGACAACCCGAACCGAGCTGACCCGATCCGAGTCGGGTCGGGTCATCGGGTCAGGTCAGGGGTCGTGTCGGGTCGGTCTTCAATTGCACTATCGTCTCAATTGTGATACGTCGGTCTGGGGACACCAGGGCTTCCACTTCTCTCGCGAATCCCGATTCTTTAGAAAAAGATGGTCTGCCACTTCGATCTTCGTTATTCAAACTCGTCTGACCACACTGGAGGCGGCTGTTCCATGTAACTACTGTGCCATATAATGATACATTGTTGCAATATACTTTCACCAACTCAGCATGGATTATTCCAGCGACTTCCTTTCAAATGCAGAAAACGAATCATCGCACGATACTCCATTTTATCAATTGGCTGCGCCATTTTGTTTTGGCTTCTGTAGCGGCGTGCGATGGTACTGTGACCCGGGTATTTCAATGTATACTAGGACTACAGATAGGTACTTGCAATGATACAAAACATTAATTACGTAATTCCATTCCTTCGATGTGATAATTAAAACTTTATGACTTCCCTTCGCATCTAAAGTGAGTGCACAGACTAGACAGACAGAGTCCCAGAACTATCCAGAAAAGAAGAGCAGGCACAAAATTGTCAACCTCGAGTTACGAATAGCCTAATTAGCCTCGTTATACACATGGAGGACATGGTGTTCCGAGAAAACCTATGCGCACGGTGTTTGCACACCACAAAGCCAACTTGGCGCGAGTTGGAATCAAACCAAGGACCCCATTCATCAAAAGTGAACGCTCTATCACTGAGTCACAGCGGCCCTATTTTTTCTTACTTTTCTGTATACCATTTAGTATAGTTCGTGTGCGTTATGAGCCGGAACCGATCGCCTGTAATTCACTTCTCTGGTACGCGAGATACAGAGGTGGGGAACCACTTATAGCGTAATGTCTGCGCACCCGTCAAATGAACCAAATTCAAGTCGTGGTCATTGTTCGGAGCTCACGTAAATATGAGGAAGTATCACAAACTAAAATTACAAGGCCGATATTTCTGGAGTTTCGTCTGTTAGAGAGGAATAAGAGTGTGCAGTAATTTTTTAATACATGGATTTGGCAATTGTGCAGAGTTTCAGCCACCTAAGGTGCTAGTTGTAGATAAACACAAATGACGACTCATTTGGAAAACTGGTCTCGACAAGAATTTATTTATTTATTTTATTTAAAGAAAGAAGAAAATTTAATATATTGGGTGTATCCAATATATTAAAGCATATACATAAACATACTAAATTATAAAATAACAATATACAAAATATTAATGGAATAAAATAAAAGAATAAGGAAAATTAACTGCTAAAGAAATTGACAAATCAAATTTCCTACTTGTATTTTATGTGCTTTTACTTCTCTAAAGGAAATCGGTATTCCTCGATTCCCTTCATTAATACAGCTTAACGTACCTGGAATTCAGAGATGGCAGGACTTCGGACTTTCAGAAGTCATTGCATCTTCCGGTGTCGGGCAGATTAACTCAATGCACTGATTTCTATATTGTGAAAATGTTTGTATTTCTTATGGGAAGAATGAAAGGTAGAAAATGGCTAACATAAGCTTGTGTTTGAGCCTGATTCTCATATTTTATTTGTTTTCTTACCGTAACATATAAAGGTTTATAATTCTTATTTTCATTTAACAATAGATTTTTAAATACTTTTGATTATTTTGACTACTGTAAAATTAATCTTTAATTCGGAGGATATTACTTAGCTCTGTAATATGTTTGATATTGATTTATAGATTTACTCGTTCCGCTTAGTTTTTCAATTTCTGTGAGCGAAACATGTAACCGCGGCTGAAATTCACCGGCAGCTGGTAGAGGTTTACCGAGGGACTAATGTCTCGTCAGTATGTCGCAGAATGGTGTCGAAAGTTTGCGGCTGGTAGAGAAAACGTCACCGACGAGGAGCGTAGTGGCCGATGCTGCACAGCAGTTTCGCTGCGACATCATTGACCACTCTCCCTACAGCCCGGACCTCGCTCCAAGCAAATTTTCACCTGTTCCCGCACTTGAAGAGGCACCTAGGAGGCCGTCGATTCGCTTCAGATGAGGAGGTGAAATACTTCGTGACAACGTGGCTGAACAAGCAAGAAAAGGATTTTTACCAAGAGGGAATCTTCAAACTCATACCACGATGCGACCGGTGTCTCAACCAATATGGAGACTATGTTGAAACATAACCTAATGTTTGTACTATCTGTTGGCTGTATTGGTTGTATGAAATAATATATACAGGTTTAACTGCAGGCTTTGTAACCTTACTTTCTGATCACCCCTCGTATTAGGTGTCCTTCATAGCCTCGCTGTTGAACAAGGACGTACTCTGCTGTGAGTTAATTTTCATTTTATAATTTGTATTTTCCTTTAATAGCACTGTTGAGAGTACATATGAACAAGTTGATCGAAAATATTTCATTGATTTTGGAAGAAGTAAAATTGTATCTTCAAAACTGACAAATTTTTCAAACTGTTTAAAAGCATTTTCTTGTTTCACTGCATTTATTTTTCATTCCGTTATTTCTGCCTCATCAGTCAAGGTGATCAGTATCAGTCAACTTAAATATACATTTTGTGCAAACAAAGTAACATTTTAGAGTTCATGAAGAGAAACAAGGTTCGTGTTCAATATGCATGATTTTTTTTTTATTTCTAATAATGTATTTAAAGGCGATAGGGGTAGGAGAAGCTATAACACTCTGACGGAAGTTCAGATGCAAGTTAGCTTTTTTTTTTTTTTTTTAATACAAAGAGAACATAATAGAGCTTTCTCTCGGTAATCATTCTGTCTTTATCATTACGTATTCATACACCGAACACGTTGCCGTATTGAAACTGAGACTGCTAGCTGTTTTTCTTTCACATAATTACTTTCTTTTTTCTTGAGTTTGGGTTTGAATTTTGTAGGGACAACATGGTTTTCTAACGTAAAATATTCATTATTAATAGAAGTCCTTCTCTGTGTACTCTTAAATGTACACGATTTTGCACAATAGTACAAAAAGGATTTTTGTCTGTTCTTTTTCCGCCACGACTTGCTTCTCTCTTCTCTCAATATATTTCAACAGAGATTTTCTTGTACGCCTTATATTTGGAGAACTAAATATAGTGTAACCAAACACAAACTACCACTTAACTTACAACGGAACATTCCGATTTGGTAAATTCAATTGCTGAAAATAATTGCTAGCACTGGATTCAGCACCAAAAGAAACAGAGAAAAAGAGGGTGTTTAGTGGCAGTACGTATACAGGGTGGGAGATAAGTGAGAGCAAAATGTGAAGATAGAACGTAGAAAATGTCTAGAAATGCCATGTTAATTTTGAAACGAGTAGAGGGGTTGAGGTCAAATGCTGGAAGAATGCATGTAGAGCTCCACTGAATAGGAGCAATGTGAATCATGGGGAATATCTGAAAAGCCACCATGTTGGAATTAGCGCAAGTAGGATATACGGGAAACGGGTCATGTGACATATGGCTCTTGACGCACACCGCCTATTGAAATCAATACAAGTAGTGGCCAATACAGTTTAAAACTTCTGCAACAGGAGGCGTTCCACGCTATGGCAATGTATCAATACTGTCGTAAAGGTTACGTGAATGAGGAACAACCACATGCGTGAATAGGCCAACGTCCCGATCCACCCAATATTTGTTCATATGCTGGTAAAAATGAAATACGACCAAGGACAACCTGACGTTTTCTGGCCTTCTATACAGGAGATAAAACTGCTGCTCCTCGCTGATTCATAGAGAACCAATAAAGATGAAGAGTTGATGCAGAAACCGAACAATGTTGAACTTACCCGACTTCTTATCCGTGATGGTTGTTGCACATCACATACAACCGTTGGCTATGTTCTTCCCGTGCGTATAAGAATTTCGTAAAATATATAACAGACACATTTTTTCTGTCATCTGACTTCAAAATATGACAACGGGACAATTTCATTAATTTGCAAATCACTCACCCACTTCCAGTTTACAGCACCAAGGTTCCAAGCTATGGTTAGATATGTTTTTAACAAAACTGGATATTTGCAAACAACACCTGGTGCATTCATGACACCTGTCGACTGCTGCTGCAGACAGCTGTGACGAGCCCGATTGTCCATCTTTATCGTTTTTCAAATGTGCCCACTGATGTCTCAATTTTTGTATCAACCATACATAAGTTTCATAACAGTTGCAATTAAACAGAGGTCTCAAACTGTATTGGCCACTATTGATTTCAATAGAAGGTATGCGTCAAGAGCCAAATGTCACATGACCCTTTCCCTTATATTCTTCTTGCGCTAATTCCAACATGGTGACTTTTCAGATGTCCTCCACAATTCACATTGCGTCTATTCAGTGGAGCTCTACATGCATTTCTCATATCCAACATTTGACCTCCCCTCTACTCGTTTCAAAATTAACATGGCAATTCTAGTCATTTTCTACGTTCTATCTTTACACTTTGCCCTCATTTATCTCCCACCCTGTATACAGTTTGCCCCTAAACACCCTCTTTTTCTCTGTTTCTTTTGGTGCTGAATCCAGTGCTAGCAATCATTTTCAGTAATTGAATTCACCAAATCGGAATGTTCCCTTGTCAGTATGATGTGCTTATTCTGTAATTTAAAAAAGGGGGGAAACTCGATTTAGGGACCGTTCAAAAATTTTGTGTACCCTGATCCAAAAACTAATTCTTGGCCAAGATCGCAATCTTTTGAACTATTTTTTTATGATTTCCTAAAATTCTTGTCTTAAAAAATTATACTAATTCGTTTCAGCATTTTTCTTTTTGTTTCATTCTTATTATCTGGCAGCACACAGCACACTTCTGTTCAAAAAGTCTGAAATTAAGAAAAATATGAGAATTATATATATATAAGATTAAATAAAGACAGGAGCTTTTACACTTTAGTTTTTCTGATTTTTTTGCTCTCATACTAGCAAGGATTTTGGTTTTCTTTTTTATGTCTGTGGTTAGTGTTTACGATCTGAAAAACGTTCTGTTATTGTGGAGAGAAGTGAATCCCTAAAGAGAAAGTGCATTTAGGTCAAAATGAAACTATTTTTTGGAAAGAGAAAATTCTTTCTTTCCTTTTTTCCCCACTGGTACTCGGTGTGAGAATGTTTGTACAGATTTCGAAGCTTTTAAGGTATTAAAATTTAGCTGCTTTTTTTCCTTTAAACACCAAGTTGTGTTATTCAATTTAATTTAAATATTTGCTCTCCAAAAGCTAGTGAGTGTGATACAACTGTTTTATCATTAATTGAATTACCATTAAGAAAAAAGTAACTTTTTAACTAAATGTTACGACCCGTAGTAATTTCATTATTCAGTTCAGAAATTGGCTAAAACAATGTTGAATTACGTTGATGTTTCTGTTATGGATTGTATGTATATATATAAAGTGGACTGTGCTTTAAATAAACTATCGGCGAAGTTCGGTGTTCATTCGCATTGGTGAACATTCGCTGTGTTCATTCGCATGCCTTAATTGGATTGCCTATTTTCGAACAGATCAATTTCCACAAAAGATGTTGACCTATTGGACCGCTGAAGTCGTCAACATGACGTGAACTTACCTGTAACTCAATGATTCACGTTCCAGTTTGTGCTACGGAAGACCCTTTTATTATTATTATTATTATTATTATTATTATTATTATTATTATTATTATTATTATTGCTGAGAAATCTATGATAACGAAACCAACGGGACATGAGTATTTGTCCGTAAATAAGAGGTTACACAAATTTAAAATACTCACAACTTATGCGTAGTTGCACGCAATGTGAATGGAATTATTGGCTAACATCGAAATACTGTACTCAATGTTCGAATTACTATGGGGATCAGTGATGGAATGGAGAAGGGTTTCCACTTTGGACTAACTCTATCAAACATACGCTCACAACATGATTCCGCAACTCACCTTCTCAGTATCCTTTTGCCAATCACTCAACTTAACGATCACCTCCTCATCTCGACATCACGCTCACTCGACCTCACATTCATAACGTTCTGTTGACAACACACTCACTCGACCTCATGCTTCCATCGTCAACTCAACATCACATTCATAACACCATCTCGACATCACGCTCACACCATCATCTTGACTTCACGCTCACTCGACCTCACATTCACAACGTTCTTTCGACAACACACTCATTCGACCTTATGCTTCCATCGTCAACCCAACATCACGTTCATAACACCATCTCGACATCACACTCACACCATCATCTTGACTTCACGCTCACATCATCATCTCGACATTACGCTCACAACATTCTTTCCATATCACGTTCACTGGACCTTACGCTAACACTGTCAAACCAACATCACACTCATTTGATCTCACACACAATATCATTTCTACATCACGCTCACAACATCCTTTCGACATCGCACTCACACTCACATTATAATTTGGAACTCGCGCTCACGCAACCTCATCATGCTCATTTGGTGAAGGTGAGGTCGAGTGTACGTGAGTTCCGAACTCATGAGTTCGGGCACCTTTGGGAACGGTTCATGAAATTTGTGACCCTTGATTCGGACAGACCCATGATCCGAAGAAGACAAATCATCATCATATGCGAGGAGAGTATCTGTGAAGCTGCTTTGAAACACGATACTCTCCTCTCTGTCTTCTCACTAAATCAATATTTTTACTATATATATATATATATATATATATATATATATATATATATATATATATATATATATATTTGTTTCGTTTATTGTTTGCGTTTGTGCGCATCAAATCATTGCACTGAAAGATAACTAGAAGTCTTCCTATAGTTTAAACGCGTGAGAATCACAGAAAAGGTAACTCAAATGTTTTTTTCCCTATGGATCGTTGAAGTTTAATTAACCGAATTACTAAAACTTACCGTTGAACACAAAAGATGCCGCTGAGCCTACACGGTATCTTTTTGTACAGTCTATGTTTGAAAGACATTATTTTTCAGTATGGGAAGATGAAATTATATTTGAAATATTCAAGACTTGGTACCTAGATGACGAAATGTTACACCGGAAATCAATCAAAAATGAATGTTCAACTTCGAGTACAAGGCTATAAATACATTACAATACTATAAAATTCTCTACTAATGCTGCAGAACTGATAAATTTGCTGTTTCCGAGTCGTGGATTTGACCGTGTCACCGGATCTGTCTGGATCACCGGGTATGACAAACGAGATCCTGACCCGGATAAAGGTCGCCATTCGTTATCATTGCTGTACAAAAAAAAAAAAAAAACTATCGCTTGGGGTCGCTAAGCTGCAGAATACACTGCGTGTACGACAATTTTCGTGTCAAGCACATGTGATCACTCTACAAAAATTCTGAGTTGATTTTGATTTTAATGTCCGGCAGGGAGGCTATATGAGACGGGATCTACAGCTTAACGTGGAATCCAAACCACACGAGCTCCTGCCGGGAATAGAACCTGGGTCTCCCACGCCAAAAGGGCGTACGCTAACAGCTTAGCCACGAAAGAGGTTCCTATAAAAATTCATTAATTCACTTGCTGCTTACAAAAGTACAAGTTACACCACGTATATCCACCTGAGGACTACAAGCTGAAATTTTTCAACCGAATCTAACCAAAGAGAAAAAAAAATCAGACGAAGCCAGATTAGGGATGTGTGACCTAGCACCTCACAAACATATTATATAATTTTGGCATGAACGTGTTCGAAAAATGGAGACAAACGTTGACGCATATTATAAGTAATCGCACGGAGTCGTGAAGCTTGACATAGATCTACCAATTTCAGCATTCAATAGAACGTAAGAAAGTGTCCCCGTCGTCAAAACCCATTCATAAAACTTTGCCAGTGTCCTCTCTCGCGCTACACGTCGTCTCGAACACCTCCTTAGGGTGTAGTGTTGTCGGATTGCCGCTAACTTTCATTTTGTTTATTTTTGTCGTTCTTGTTTTATAATTTTGCTATTATTGTTATTACAGTTTAATTTGAATAATTATTATTGTTCGTGTTATAGCACTTTAAATGTTGTTATCTTGTCGCTCGTTCGCCATGTCTTCTAAGTTTGGCAACATTGTTGGTGAGCTTTTGTTGTTTCACGTTTTCTTTAATGCGCGTTCTGAAAGCAGCTCTTCGAATCGTACCGAGTTCTTCCGATGCATAACACGTGAGGCAAAGCAGTTCTATGATTGGTGTATGGTTCCAGGCTTCACGAGTCGTCCTGGTCTAAGATTTGAGCACCTGTCTTGGGGCGTATTTCACAATGCAACTTTTTCTCTGGCGGGGGGACGATGGGGTCGCGTCCCCCCAATATTTTGAAGTACAAAATATTCAATATTTCATTCTAATTCAATTTATTTACTAACGACAGAATAACAAATAAATAAATAAATAATAATCATATTTATTTGGAATATATTATTCAGGCTGTGGAACGATTATAGAAATATCAGAGTTCTTGATATACCTTAGGGGATCCGTGAAGGTAAGCAGAAAGGTAACAAATGGAATCGAAGATAATAAATAGGTTGGGCTAGGTAGCACCAATTTAATTACTTTCTTCGATGCCCCCCCCCCCAAATTTTACATGCCAGAGACGCCAGTGGCAGTGACACCAGAAGGATGAAAACTCCACTAACAAAAACCACCTTGCATTGTCTCAGAATACTTATTATTCATAGCAGTTTTAAGCCGAGCGAGTAACTGTATTTCTTAAGAGGCGGGGAGTTCCAATGTTTCCTTACCGTAATAGAGTGCTTTGTTTTGAAGTATAGGACAACAACCAGAACTCATCGCATACTATGATATATATGGTCGCGGCTTATATTTCAACGCTATACAGACTTGATTAAGATTTTTTTGTTAGAAAAAGAAAGAAAACTACAAAAATAAAACAATAAAAAGATAAAAAATACCTGTAATAAAAGAACATAAAAGTGCCTTATTAAAAAGAAGTAAAACGGCTTTAAATTAGAAAAAATATTGCTGCTGAAGGATCTCAGTGCAATGGCTATAAATGACTCATAGATTATCAAATCTCTCTTATAACTGCACCTTAATTTTTTTTTTCGATATTTTCAACCAACAAAATTCCAATGATTCACATGGGCCGCGGTGGCTCACTGGTAGAGCGTTCACCTCTGGTGCTTGGGATCCCGGGTTCGATTCCAGCCCCCACCAAGTGAACTTTGTGGTGGACAAACACCGTGTGCGTGGGTTTCCTCGGGGTTCTTCCGTTTCCTCCCACTTTCTTCATTTCATAGTTTCATTCATTACTCGTCATCACCGTCTCCTTTAGCCTCACCGGCATAAACGTGGGACGTAAAACTCAAAGATTTCATTTCATTTTTTTTAATGATTCACGTCCAACTTTTGTCGACACCACGTAAACTAAATCTTTGTTTGATATTTTAATTGCACATGATGCTTCCACTTTTTTCTTTTAAATTACAGAAACTTAGATTTGTGTAAATGTTAATACTATGAGTACCCTCTAACGTCACTCTGTCAACAAAGCGTTCTTATGTTTCTGCAAACTTTGATAAAAAGATGAGATTCGGGAAAGTTTTGAATAAAAGAACTAGTTCAATAGTTACAGTAGTAGAAATTTCTCTCACTCCTTCACACACACACATACGAAAAAAGAAATCGTAGAGGAAATACATGACTTCCTCATGCAAAATGCGTGCTTGCATTATTTTTATACAGATGCTCAGAAATTAAAGACACAAAAGTTTTCACATTATTCTATATAGCCTATTACTCTCTTGCATCTTCAAATGAGTATTGTTCTTGTATCTGGACAATAAGCAGCTTTGCTGTTAGATCCAAATTAGACCGTAAATAAATTTCATTCCAACTTATATGTAGTTGAGTATAGAATGCTAAATGAGTCATTAAATTAAATTCCAGCTTATACGTAGTTGGGTATAGAATGCTAAATGTGAGTTATTAAATGTTATTCCAGCTTATACGTAGTTGGGTATAGAATGCTAAATGTTTAGTCATTAAATTACATTCCAGCCTATACGTAGTTGGGTATAGAATGCTAAATGTAAGTCGAATTTCATTCCAGCTTATAAGTAGTGCATAAGAATGCTAAATGAGTCATTAAATTTCATTCCAGCTTATAAGTAGTTGCGTATAAGAATGTTAAATGTGAGTTATTAAAGTTCATTCCAGCTTATACGCAGATGGGTATAGAACGCTAAATGTGAGTCGTTAAATTTCATTCCAACTTATACGTAGTTGGGTATAGAATGTTAAATGTTAGTCGTTGAACTTCATTCCAGCTTATAGTATATAGTTGAGTATAGAATGCTAAATGGGTCGAATTTCATTCCAGCGTATACGTAGTTTGGTATAGAACGCTAACTTTGAGTCATTAAATTAAATTCCAGCTTATAAGTAGTTGGGTGTAAAATGCAAAGTGTGAGTCGTTGAACTTCATTCCAGCTTATATATAGTTGGGTATAGAATGCTAAATGGGTCGAATTTCATTCCAGCTTATACGTAGTTGGGTATAGAACGCTAACTTTGAGTCATTAAATTAAATTCCAGCTTATACGTAGTTGGGTATAGAATGCTAAATGTGAGATTAAATGTTATTCCAGCTTATACATAGTTGGGTATAGAATGCTAAATGGGTCATTATCGTGAAGTAGAGATATTAGACGTACTTAACATTGAACACTAAATATACATGTGCCAAAATAACTGACTTCAAGGGCATTTATTACGTTGTAGGAGAAATCTTCTTAAGTTTTTTTTTTTTTTGTGTGTGTGTGTGTGTGTGTGTGGACAGCAAGTCGCAGGATTATGAGCTAAGGAACTCGTTAATTCAAAGAAAATAACAATAAAAATTCATAGGGAGACTAAAACTAATGTCATTTACATCTATTTTCATTGGTGTGGCCACGATGGTTCAGTGGTAGAGCGCTTACCTGATTCGTGGGGTCCTGGTTCAACAACAGGCGAAGTAAATTTGTGGTGGACAAAATCGTGTCCGTGGATTTTCTTAGAGTAGTCCTGTTTCCTTCCACATTCTCATTCCACCAATTTTTGCCTTAACCATTCGTCTCCTTTAGCCCACAGGACAATCGTGGGACGTTAAACTAAAATATTTTTCATCCGTTGTATTCCTGTTGAAGGTTCTTCTAAATTCTTTTTGTTATTATATTCTATGAAGAATGATTAGAAAGTGACACTGTAAAATGCACCTATTAAATTATGATTACACGTTACAAAAACGTAAATTTTCAAATTTATAACATCGCTTGACAGTGGCACATTTTGGATAGGTTGAATACATAAAGGTATTTGCATATAAAGTTGCTTTTTCTGTAAAATATAGCTTCAGATTTGTATTTCTGGTGCAATTCTACCTTAGCGTCAAGTGTCGCATGCTTCCTTCCCATCTGAAATATTAAGCCTGAATTCAAAATTGCGGATTTCAAGATGGCCGCCATGACGCAAAATAGCACCATCTAGTGCGCCCTCACCCCAATTACCCACATCCAAAGTTTTGTCATCTCTCCTCAACCTGTTTCAAATATTAAAAGGTGGATGGTGGACTTTTGCCTCATCCTGTATGGTTTCAATTCTCCTTTTTGGTGCCAGCCGTCTTCAACTGACATTCCCTAACCTTTAAAATGTCATGTCTCAATGTCCTTCAGAAGCGTTGTTTTTAAACAAAAAACCAGAAAAAAAAGAAAGAAAGAAAAGAAACGCCAGCTTCGAAATGTCTCAATTGAACATAAAGGTGGTGAACAGAAACACTTTTTCTCTCTTTTTGTTTTTCATCTTCGATATTCATGGAAAACAATAGAATATTTGTGACTACAGGTAATAAAATTAAGTTCCAAAATATCATTTCATTCTAGTGTAATGTAAACAAGTCCTTTGTACTTTTAACAGTAGGCAATTATACGGAAGGAAAGTGTTCACAACAGACAAAGCGATTCAAACTCACAATGATAAAGGAATATACATTCTGAGGATTTTGTTTCTGCTTTGCAAGACAAAAGACCTCTTGCATGTCTATGCACTCAATTTTACCTTGTCTTTTGAACCTGTAATTACAATTATTTGCAATGCAAAAGAGACCAACTTTACGTTACCCTTGAGTCAATTATACAATGAAGGGTTTCTGTATTTCTCTATTGGTTAGTTTCTGGAAGTAGTAAGGAAATATAAATGACCTTTTGTTTTAATTCTACTCTAAAATAAGGTTTTGGGAAAATAATGATTCCAACGTTTTCCTACTGACAAAATGCTTGTACAGTAAAGCCACGATTGACCGCGAGTGCCGAAAAAAAAAAAAAACTTGCAGTCGCGCTTGATTATTTTTCATAAGTAGTAACTGTGGACTGACACTTCGCATGCAAATGAGTACTGTATAATGCTTATTCTAAAACAAAAATAAATTGCATTGTAAAAATCAATATTTCCAACAATAGTGTACGTTTCGAAGTGCAACTCTATCCTGAAAGCAGAAGTCGATTGTTGTAAGGTATGAAAAACCGGAATTGGGAAGAGTGATTTCCGTGGTAGTACAGGGTAGCCCAAAAGTAGGTATACAGGCCAGCATCGATCAAGTATGCTATTTTAATTTATTAAGATAATGAATTTATTTGCTTTGTTTGTTCCGAGTTTAAGGTAGGAGTGAAAATAAATTAAGAACAAATAAGGAAGAAACTAAATCAATACCTGTATGGATAACAAGAAGTAAATGATATAAAATATTATGAACTATCAGTACGCGACTGTATACCTACTTTTGGGTCATCCTGTATATTACATTCATTGTTCACTGCGGAGTGAGAGTCTGTAGAGGACCACTGGAGGGTTAATGACGAACCTTAAAAATAAATCAATAATCCAAGCCACCAACTGGGAAAATGTAATAGCCCAGGTTGTAACAATGCAAGGTCGAAAATTACTGACAAGTTTATTGTGCATTGTAATCCTATAGGCCTTCACGGAATTTGTGGATGAGTGACAGGCACTTGCTCTATTGTTTGGTCATGGCATTCACATTCTCTGATCACTGACCTTGATGACCCGAGTAATGCAAACAATAAAACATACTTGTTATGCAGAAACACTGTATGTTTTTCCGGTTCGCACTTCATTTTTGGTCTTTTCTCGAGTTTTCCCCGATTTTCGCTATCCGTGGTGCCCTTGTCACTCAATTCCATGGATAATCGTGGGTTTACTGTACTTTCAAGGAATATTTTCAAAATTTTCTAATATTTAACGATTTAATTCATTAATGAATACTAAATTAATTCGACACCCGCGCACAAATATTACACCGCCATCTTTCTTAGAAATGCAAGTATACCGTTTATCAGTAAAACACTTCGAAACATCATCGCTTGCTGTTCACATAAACTAAAGTTCACTTATGACCAGTGGCGTATTTACGATTTTGTTTCGGGAGGGGCTTTGCTAACTTTCGGGGGGGGTTGCCTGGAAATGTGAAAATTCTGCAAGATATTTCATTTGCTTTACTATACTAAGTAAGATTTCGGGGGGGGGGCTTAAGCCCGGAAGCCACCCCCCTAAATACGCCACTGCTTATGACGTTGATCACTATACAGTAAACACAGCTAGCAGCGGTAGAAACCTAGTATACAGGTACTCCCGGCTCAAAATAAAACTAATTAATAATCACTTCTGGCTTCAATGTTAATTGAAAAAAATATTGAACCACACAAATAAAATTTCTTCACGTGCTGAATACGTAATATGTTACGTGTTTAATATACAGTACATTTTGCAAATCAACACGTACTGATATACACACTATCATTTCTTAATTATTATCGTTAATCTATAGTTTTATATATAAAAGAGTAAAGGTGAGTCACCCATCGACGCCCAAGCCATAGTAACATAACTAAAACGTGAAATTTGACAACGCGAGTCACGAAATCAAGAAGTAAGGAAGTTCTTTTTCTAAAATACTTAATTCATTGATTTTGAACTTTAGTGTGCTGTTCAACACCGAGGCTACATATACAGAGAAAAAAGTATGAGTCGTGCGTAAAGACATAGGTTACATGCGTAAATCTTGTTGTTTTTGGACAACGTGTGACCATATGTAACATCTTGTAGCAAAAGTATAACTGAAAACGTATGTTTTCATAATACTTTCCGTATAAATGTTCCATCTATACCAGGGGCGGATTCAGGAGGGGCGATTGGGGCAATTGCCCCCCCCAGAAGAGGAAACTTTCTTATTTTATATATATAAATAAAACCCATTCCAAAGTTTGGAGCCCTTAAAAGTAGCAGTATGACAACCCACCGCCCCCCCTCCAAGAAGTCGGTCCTGGATCCGCCCCTGATCTATACGTACTTTCTGTATGACAGAAATAAAACACTGATTTTTGCATAGGACACATATTAGTTTCTAAGTGAAGTCTTGACCCGACTACGGCAGGTCCCATAGTTTTTGAACTATTGACCTTTAAATTTTATTTTTTTAAAATGTTTTCGGCAGCCTATAACTCCGAAAGAAAACATTTGTGCACCCAGGTTGGTCTATACTTTTTGTCTTATCTTGGTGTCAGGAATCGCCTCCCAAAAGTTGTTGGTGTTACTTTGAAACACCCTGTGTAGCTGACGTATGTAATATAGAGAAGACTGTTAGATGTCAGACATCTTGCAGCGGAATAATAATAACATAATTGGGAAAAAGGTAGTATGTATTTAGCATACAGATAACGTATACTCCATACAAATTTTTGTAGTAAACATATGGAATTCATATATTGGTGCAATATACCGCTGTCCGGATAACGGACTTTTCTCAGTGTGAGACATGAACTTACAACTTCACGTGTGATCCAAATCACATGATCGCCAACAGGGCGTTTGAAGTACGTATCCTAAAGGTAAGGGGGGTTGGAATTTATTTGCAAGATCAGAATATCGTATGAATCCCAGCTCTTCGTTAAATAGAACGGAGTACGTGTTTCAGCGTCTCCAAAAATTCTGCTCCTGAAAGGAAATAGGGCGAAAGTTCCCTTAATAGTCAAGCAATTTGTACGATTTTCAAATTTCTGCTTTATTTAATTTATTAAACTCCGTTTTACCGTACGCAGAACGGGCAATTATGCTAGTTTAATATACCAGTTTTTTTTTTGTTTTTTTTTTGTTTTTGGTTTTTGGTTTTTTTGTTAACTTTATACGCTTCAAGAGAACAGACTAGTGAGAAACAACTATCAGGTGGGTAGCAGTAGTTATGATCTGAATTATATACTGCAGTATACAGACATTAATTACACTGGTTATTTATTTAGCCGGAAAGAAGAAAAGGGGAACCGCTTTCGGTAGTAGTCTCTGAGGAGTAGCAACTGGAGTAGAGTGTAAGATTGGGTGTTTTTCATCAGGGATAGCGTAGAAGGCTGAAGGCTGAAAGAAGGCCCCTCGGAGGCTATATATGAGAAAGACGAATGGTGGAATGTCCTGGAGAAACGACCTTCTTGTTTTTTTGGCTCTTTATTCTCAGCGCGGAATCTGCTCTGCTGGCGAGAATCAACTGCGACAACTCGACGACAAGAACAAACGGCTTAATACATGAGCGACCCGGCCTCTCTTGCCTTGCGCCTTGTCAACAATTCTCATTTCTTTTTATGTTCGGAACGCCCGTACAATTTATTTCTTATGCAGAAGCATCGTAGCAAACAAGTTCCCTTGCCTTTTTCTTATTTTATACGCGTATTGTTAAGTGTTTCACAAGGAACTACGGTCTCCACTTCAACGACTTGGGTAGAAATCATGTACTATCTACAAACTGTTTAATATATATATATATATATATATATATATTCATCTTCAAAATAAGTGGTGATGCATTATGAACAAAAGTACCATGAAAAGAATCGAAGCAAAGACTCCAATTTAGCAAGAAGTTCAATTTATTTTCTCATTTATAACAATAAAACTATCAACTTTTTCTACAAAACGTTACGTTAGAAGGAAACTACATTTCCAAGAGGCCAGAGGGCCTATCTGTACAGCGCTCACCCCCTGGTTCGGCCCCAGGCTATATGAGTTTGTGATTAACAACATCATGCTCGTGGTTATTCCCCGAGTTTCTCCATTTTCTCCTACATTCTCATTCCGCTAATTCTTTCATAATTAATTACTTCTATTAATTATCTATCTTCTTTATTCTAAGACGCATAACTGTGAATTGGTTGCTTGACTTTGAGTTTAGTGTTTCCTTCAACACCGAGGGTTTATGAGACGCGGACTTACAACTTAACATGGGATCCAAACCACATGACCTAACGTGGGACCTTCAGGAAATCAAACTCAGGTCTTCCGCGCCAAAGAAGCGTGCGCTAAGCACATAGCCACCAGTGAGCCCAAGAGACAATCAACAACAGGCAATGGCTCCTTAACAATGTCAATCGCGCACACACAGCTGAGAGAGGAGCGTGTTTGTGCTGGTAACGGCGGGAATGAGTTGGATCTATCGGTTACTGACCATTGCACCAGCCACAAGAGGAGGATTACGTCAAAGAAGGCAGTTTCTTACGTTTTCCTATCCAATCAAGGTTTCTCATTCTCTGTCAATCCATATTTTTTTAAATGTTGATTGTATGATACATTCTCGTAGATACGTTTTATTCATACGTACATGTCTGTGCCAATATATTACTGGCAAAATCTTGCATCTTCTGCAGTTGTATATTGGGAAATCCTTCCCACAAGGAGTATTGGTCACGTATAGAGTATGAAAGAGCGATTTAAACAGAAATCGTACGTTGCCCGTTCATAACTTTTCTTCAGCCAGTCAGAGGACAAGATTTCACTCTGTGTAGAAAATCCGGAAGGCATGAAAGGAAAACTTACCACATGGATAATGCATGGTCAGCATGTCAAAATTCCATTCCTGTTACTTAAAGAAAATAAATAAAACTTTCTATAAAGGCGTTCAATAACTTTCCTATTTAAATAAACCCTAATCGACTCACGATAATGAATAAACAACGAAAAATTGTATCTTCCCAAGATCACACATACTAGAAAAACGCTTCTAACACATCTACATCGCACCTGTAACTAAACCTGATTGAAGCTGTTTTTTCTCTTTTCAGTATTTCCATTCTAAGTTAAAAACAAGCTGAAGCCAATTTGTTGCTCAAGGTTTTCCAAAGCCAAGCTATTCTCAATCAGCACAGATTTGTTGAGCAAGGTTTCCCAAACAATGTGTTCTTCAACGAGCACAGATTTTCCAAACAACTTGCTTCCTAAGAAGCACAGATTCATTGGTTCAAGTTCTCCAAATAGTTTTCTTGTCTATTTAAACAGCTTCCGATTTTCTAAATAAAATTTTTCCCAATGAACACAGTTCTGGAGATCATAGTTTTACTCAGTGTTTCGCAATGATCAAGATTTTCCAAATCTGCTTTGTAACGAACACAGATTTATTAATCATTGTTTTCCAAACAACTGCTTTACAATCAGCACATACTTGCTGAAGGTTTTGAAAACGCATTTTCTGACGAGCACGAATTTACAGATCACAGTTAATTCCAAACATTCGCTATAAGCACAGATTGGATCAGTTTATCAAATATGCTTTCCGACGAGCACACAGTCATCGAGCAAACTTTGAGCATAGCTTTGCTAATCAAGTAAAATAAACGTGATTCCTTGATTATGTAAATCAAACGTGATTCCTAACAACTGGCGCAAATCTCGGAGGATATGAGGGGGGACATATCCCATCCAATCTTGGAACTGCGGGAGAATGTTACTCCCAATAATCCAATTTGAAATGTGTTTTTTTTGGGGGGGGAAGAAATGTAATGATTTGTGTCCCATTTGCACAAAGGAAAGTGAGATGAAATTGATGACTCCCACCCCGACCCGAATGAAATTGATGTTGATGAAAGTTTTTCTAACGAAATGTTTAAAAATAACCACAAACTTGTACACAAAACTAAAAAAAAAAAAAAAAAAAAGTACCAAAGTTACAATTTCACATTCCACATGTACTACGAGCTATTTTGCTTCTATCCAATAAAAGTATGCGATCTGTAAACTGGTTATCGTTTCTGACAATGATTCTCTATGACAACTTAATTGCTTCCCTCTTAAAAAACGACGAACAAGAAATCTTCTGTTAATAAAAGGACTTGAAAGAAAAAGAGAAAATAACAAAGGATAATAAGAGAGCAAGTTTACAGCTAGTTGTCGAGATCACTTTTCCACAGACAATGTAATTACTCTCCCCGAAAGACAGTAACTGTAGGAGAGCCACCGAGAAAAGAACTGTTCCCTGAGAAAACGAGAGAGGAAAAATATTGTTAAACGAGTTCTGTAAGGCTTTTCAAATTACATGGAAAATTACCCCCATCATCTTTCTTATTAGCATTATCACGGAAACTAAGTTAAGCGAATCCGGAATGATTTTATTTTTAATCTTAGGGAAAAGAACAAAAACAATGTTCACTGCATTCCAAAAGAACTTATGATCTAAAGATCAAAGATAATTTGATTTTTTAAATGTTAATCTACTGTACTTCAGAATTAAATTAAATTGTTAATTTAAAAGTATGATGGTTATGCTCTGGAAGATAAGAATACACATCTGCCTCACAGCATTTCTTCACATTTTCAAAATATTGGTGAGAAGACAGACATGACCTAATGTATATACACACACCTTCTTTATCCTGTTGAACTATAATATAACCACTTACGTATCAATCTAAAATGCATACAAAGAACAAAGAGAATTTGAGAAGGTCGATAATTTCAAGTATCTGGGAAGTATTTTGACGAGAGACGCTTAAAATACTGCACCAAAGAGATCAGGTCAAGCACTGCCATAGCCAAAGAAGCATTCAACAAGAAAAGATCACTCTTAACTAAACTTACCAGGCTTAATATTGGACTAAGAAAAAAGTTGGCCAAGTGATATGTATGGAGTATTGGACTGTATGGTTCAGAGACATGGACACTACGGAAGTTAAAGAAAAATATTTAGAGAGCTTCGAAATGTGGTATTAGAGGAAGATGGAAAAGACAAAATGTGCAGACAGAGTAACAAATAGGGATGCGCACGAGACGAGACGAGACGAGACACAACTTTACTGGCAAAATTCGAGTCGCGACACAGCTCTTCCAATAGAGAAATATACATTTTTCGAGACGCGACATCACTTTTACAGCACATCTTCGAGACGAGACAGTCTCAAATCTTGTTTCGTGCACATCCTTAGTAACAAACGAAGATGTTTTAAAACGGATAGGAAAGAAGAGGATGCTTTTAGCCAGCATCTATCGTAAAATGGCCAATTGGATTGGACATATCTTGCGAAGAAATAGTCTTCTTAAAGCCACTATAGAAGGAAAGATGGAAGGAAAGTGAGGAATAGAAAGAAGAACACAACTGATCGATGATTTGAAAAATAGAAGGAAATATTGGGAGTTAAATCAGGAAACTGAAGATCGAGAAACGTGCAAGAAACATTTCCAAGCCTAAACCTAAAACAAAAGGAGAAAAGAGAAAAAAAAAAACTCATTAGTCCCAGGACCTGCCAACAGGCAAAATGCTTAATAATAATACAAAAAATTAAGATCCTCAAGTTTCTGCCTTCATTTCGGTTGTCACATAAACATAGTAAATATCTATTTTCAGCGTAGCTACTTCAGAAGTGAATTGTAAATGCCAAGCTTTTTAATCTGCTGTGAACATAAAAGCAGAAAAAAAAAAACATATGCAAAACTCATTACAGAAATGAACAAGCTTTTAACGTATGTATAATGTGTTGCATCAATTTCTTATTAGGATCACGGAGTGATACTTATAAGACTGTACTATTAGTACATCAGTGTATCTGTCGCTCCACACACGATAATTCCTGAACAGATGTCTTTTCTTGAATTCTCTTTTCGCAACAGGTAACTATAGCAATTAACTCGACCGATTCCGTTAATGGAATCAATCCGTTAAAACCTTAACGGGTAACGGCGACTTAATTCGTCCGTTAATCCAGACGATAACTCTTGAAGGAAAGGAAATAGAATATTTTGAATTCTGTATTCTAGAATAGACAGCCACAGTGATTATCTCGAACAGATTCCTTAATGGTGTAAATCCGTTAAAATTTTAACGGATAACGGCGACTTGTTCCGTCCGTTAGTCACACGATAACTCTGGACCGAGAGCGAATTTCTAAATATGATTCTTGCAATACACAGCTAGATCAATTATCTCGGCCGACTTCGTTAACTAAGTCAATCCATTTAGCGATGTCTATCCATATCCCATACGCGTGATCCCCTTTACTGTCTTTACCAGAGTTTATTTATCCTGAGATTCAAAAAAATGTGATTGAATTTATAAAATCCGTGAAGAGCATGTACAGTCCGCAGCAAAAAAAAAAAAAAAAAAAACACCTGCAACATAAACATGTAAGTTTATTGTGAAACTGCGCCTAACAGCTAAGGGAATCAACATAACGTCTAGGTGGCACAAATCAGGCCAGGAGAAACTTCGGCGTCCTCCCCTGAACACTTATTTTGGAGCAAAAGACTTCGTCGTTTCTCAATAAACTTACATGCTCACGTTGCAGTTTTTTTCTGCGAACTGTACCATCTTGAGGATTATAGATCACGAAACAGAATAATGTCTGAAAATATTGTTACAAAGAAGAGAAAAGGGAAGGAAAGGAAGTAATTAAAGTGTATGTCTATAGAAGATTCTGCACTTAACGACTAACATGAACTACTGCAACGATAAACCCAGGTTGAGAGGCTGGCATTAACGCAACGTGCTTAAGTCGTTCTGTCATTATTTGAAGACAACCTGACAACAGGAACAACCTGAGACACTAACTTAGATGTTCCTCCTTCTTGCCTTGATGTCACAGGAACACAGCAAGTCCAATTCATGTAAATTAATGTACTTCTAAGCTTCCCCTGGGGACTGTCATTTCCATTTGCCTTTTGTGACAAGAGATGATCTTGTTCTCTGATGTTCTGATTATTATCTTTTGTCTTTCATCTCTCGGCGATTGCTCACTGTTTTTGCTTCTGTTATTTCACCAAAGAGAACAAACGATTCACCCGCAATGAGATTAATACTAAAGAAACTGGTCTTGTGCACGAGACGAGACAAAGTCGAGAAATCGAGTTTTCTCGTGAATTTTATAGAACTTTCATCTCGTCTCGATTTTCAAAAACTTTTACTCGTATCGTCTCGGAAAATTTCTAATCTCATTTTGTAAATTTTTATTCAAAATGTATACTCTATTTTTTTCTTAATTTCATTAGAAGTTATCAGAATACATCCACCTCACGAGAGGTTTATGAAGTGTGTGATATAAGAACATTTAAACCATATTTATTATTGGAATATATTGTGTAATGAGTTGTGTATCTTTAAAAGTTGATAAATGTTTTTGATTGTGTTCGAGCAATCACTCCAACGTATAGCTTTTCCTCTATAATGATGAGGGTCGAGCTGAATCCTAGGGTAATCCTAATTACGCTTTCTCTCCACTGTCATTAGATAAATATCAGGATCTCGCCTTTCAATATTTCTTAAGTTTAAAAAAAACTATAAAAAGCCTTTATAGTCGAATCAAAAACTCTACTAATATAGTAAATAAATAAACCAAACTAAACTACTTGGCATAACAGCCCTTTGTGAGCCTGAGCCGCTCCAATGACATCTGTTAGCGACCGACTAAACTTTATGTGAACCTGAGCCGCTCCAATGCCATCTGTTAGCGACCGACTAAACTTTATGTGAACCTGAGCCGCTCCAATGCCATCTGTTAGCGACCGACTAAACTTTATGTGAGCCTGAGCAGCTCCAATGCCATCTGTTAGCGACCGACTAAACTTTATGTGAGCCTGAGCTGCTCCAATGCCATCTGTTAGCGACCGGCTGAGCTTTATGTGAACCTGAGCAGCTCCAATGCCATCTGTTAGCGACCGACTAAACTTTATGTGAGCCTCAGCAGATCCAATGCCATCTGTTAGCGACCGACTAAACTTTATGTGATCCTGAGCAGCTCCAATGCCATCTGTTAGCGACGACTAAACTTTATGTGATCCCGAGCAGCTCCAATGCCATCTGTTAGCGACCGACTAAACTTTATGTGAGTCTGAGCTGCTCCAATGCCACCTGTTAGCGACCGACTAAACTTTATGTGAACCTGAGCCGCTCCAATGCCATCTGTTAGCGACCGACTAAACTTTGTGAGCCTGAGCCGCTCCAATGCCATCTGTTAGCGACCAACTAAACTTTATGTGAGCCTTAGCCGTTCCAATGCCATCTGTTAGCGACCGGCTGAACTAAGTCCAGCTTAGCGACGAACACGTGATCAGCGCGCTGCGCCGCTTTGTCTCTAACAGGCGTAACAGGAGCTCTACGGATGTCTTTTATTCACGTGACTTCCCAGTTTGCCTCACGACGCCAGGTGGACGTTAAAAACGAAAAAACACAAATGTTAACGACATTAACACTACGGATCATACCATTCTAAATTATCACCTTTTAACTTTTCCTTCTTTTTGTATTTTATAATAATAATAATAATAATAATAATAATAATAATAATAATAATAAAGAAATTAACAGTAAGATATAACTAACCAGTAGTCTGTCAAGTCACTTTCATGTTCTCTGGAAAACTGGTCTATATAAGAAATACTGTCGATAAAGAATTATAATATATATAAGATGGACCAAAAGTTAGTTTGCCACAATATAAACTTAAAGCTTCTTTTCATTTACAATATTTTCCTTACACTTTCTGCTATAGCAATCAACAAGAGAGTACATTTATATTTGGTCGGTTTCAATTTTGGCCTGTTTTGCTCTTCTGCATAATGCTTCAATTCTTTTGACTTGTTTTCTCTTATAATGACACAAGCTTTGAAAAAAAATGAGAGATGATTTGTGATAGCATTTCAGTTTCTTTCCACTTCAGACATTGTACAGAACAACACGTACTCTTTTCATAATATTTTACCTGTTAAGCGACACAAATAAGAACAAGGCATTCTGTTGGGTAGCCAAGCGAATGTCTAAAGCTTGCCATTTAAAGATGAGAAGAAGAAAATGGTTATATAAGACAAAATGAAAAAAGTCTTCAAGAATTCAAAGAAACAAAGAGACTATAATTTTTGAAGTTAATGAAAGATGTTATGTTAAAGGAAAACTTTTCTACTTTGTCTATGAAGTATAAATGCTATTTAAAGAGGAACGAAAAAGGAAATCATTCTAGAAATTTAATTTAACGTTAACTATCCATATTTATTATGATGCTTAGTACTTGGTGACTATATTTAGTTAAATCTACTTGTGCTCATAATACTAAACATCTACTCATTACAGAAAACGAAGGCTAAGGTCGGACACACTGGTTTAATGTTTGTTTATAGAAGTTCAGCATCCCTTTTCAGCACTGAGTAAATACAAGATGTGGAACTAGAATTCCACTAACGCTGGGATAGAACCAGGGAATTCACGCACCAGAGATAAACGCTGTACCACTGAACCACCGCGGCCCCACTGTTTATCATTCTGCATCTTTCAGCGATCCTTCTTTTCTGAAGTTCGGAGAACGGCACATAACTTTAGTTTGTTTTGTTTCAAATTGTTTTCGTTGTTGAACCAGTATGTTACTTGTTTCATATATTAGCAACATAAAAACAATACAACAAAAGCCTCGAAGTTAGTTCTTGTTTCTGAAGCTTACTTTAGTTCATCAACTTTAAAACCAGTTAAGATGATTTTCCATCCCAGAATTCGCCAAAGCATTTCACTACATCGAGCTTTGCAAGTGGTATGCAACCCACCTGACTCTTCTGTATGACAGTACAGTCTACTATTCAGAACTTCGCAAGCAGAATAGTAGAAAAGTAAGCTTCTTTTTAGCGTGAAACTACGGATCACATGACTTACAAACTGCGAGGATTCAATATTAATACATGAAGTGATAAATTTCTACCCTTCTTGTTTCAATAGAAGACGAAGGCTGGACTTACTCTTGAGACGCTGAATGCATACATTTCTCATTATCTTACCAATTTCGTTTTTTAGGGATTGAAAGGACGGATATGAAATCTATTCTTGAAACGCTTGATTCATAACACTTTTGTTGTTTATTAGCGTTTTTGCTTTATGATTATCCAATTTTTAATCAAAAAATGTTTAAATCAAAAACATCCCGTTTCAATAGATAACAAGAAAACGCTTTTTTTAAAAAAATGATAAATTCATTATATATATATATATATATATATATATATATATATATATATATATATATATATATATATATATATATATTTCTAGTTATCTCTTCAACTGTTTTTATTCTTGTGTCTGAAGACAGACAGATGTTGCCCTATAAGGTTTTCCATACTGTATATCTAGTTTCATTTAGAATCCTAGAACAAAGCTGTAGACGTTGTTAAGCAACAGGAATTTCTAATAATCCGAGAGAGAGAGAGTCATTCCTTTCGTTAGTCATATTAAGACACTTACATGTAAACCAACAAATAAGCGTTACAGGTAAAGAAGCGACAATTGGACAGGGAGTTTCATAGCAGTATGTCGCCAACTTTATTTAATATCTATCTGCAGAAGATAGTGAAGGAAGGTTTATATAATGAAGACGGTATTTCGGTAAAATGTTTCATGTAGACTATACGGTTTGCAAATGATAAGGTGCTTTTTGAGCAATTCGAAAATAGAATTAATAAGGTGTTAGAAATTAAGGAAAAGGTAAAAAGAATAGGGGATGGAAATAAACGTAACAAAGACAAAAATCATGGTTACTAGAGTGAATCATTAGATATAGAGGTAGGAGAAGACATACAAGGGAAAGCCAGAAATCTGGCATTATTTCTAAAACACACAGACCAGGTGCGTCCGTAAGTACAAGGTCAAACTGGCTCAAGAAATAGTGAAGCAAGAGAACTACTTAATACGGAGGTCGCCAGTGCATCAGTATCTTCATTCAGGTTTTAGTGACAATGACGATGAACGGTCAACAGCGTCTGATATGTGATCTGTTACTTTATGAATTCGAACTTGGGCATAGCGCTGCGACAGCAAGCCAAACGATTTTGTCATGCGAAAGGAAATGCGCAATAAACCACAGCAAAGCATCTAGTTGGTTTCAGAAATTTCGTGCAGGTTGAAAAAAATTCAAAGATCAGCCAACGTCCGGTCGCCTCAGGGTAACAAATGAGACCATACTACATGCCATTAAGAAAAATCCATCCCCGATTCTGAAACTAACCGGCATGAACAAGTCCATTGCAGTGCGTCACCTTCATAAACTCGGGAAATCCATCAGGATCTGATGTGCGTTTTCTGAAACGAATTGTCACATACGACGAAAAGTGGGTGCTCTTCCGAAATCCGAATATGCAAAAACAGTTGTTGGAAAAGGGCCAACTTCCAGAACCAGTCATCAAACAGGACCGTTTCTACATAAAGTCGTGCTCTGTTAGTGGTGAAAATACGAGGGTGTAATTCACTTTGATTTCGCTCCATGTATGCCAATTTTTATTCCGGACAGCTGCAACGGATGTATGCTACATTACAAAAAAAAAAAAAAAAAAAAAAAAAAAAAAAAAAAAAAAAAAGTTCCAGTGGTGAACAGCGCGCCGTGCTGCAGAGGACAACGCAAAAATACACTCGACTTGAAAAAAAAAAACGTAAAAAAATCAGGAACATGACGATATCTAACTGTTACCACACCCAGCATATAGTTTTTACCTTCCCCATTCGGAACTTTCTCTTTCGGTCCATGGTGCTCTTTCTGAAACCACGATGCTTCACCAACCAGCAGGATGTGGAAACAGTAGCGACTGATTCCTTTGCCTCTAAGGACAAAATGTGGTATGGACATGGAGGTATGGACATGGAGTTACGAAACCGACAGAAAGATGGCTACAGCCAGTTTGACACGTGGGGCTCTACTTTGGATGTTAACCTGAAAATGAATATTACTGTAATAAATACAAGTATATTGTGTACTAGAATATCGAAAGACTCATGATTCGCCTTGTATCAGTAGAGATAAGTAGTTTTCGATACCTGGGTAGTGTTATTAGTAATGATGAAGCGCGAACGTGAAATAAAAGCAAGGATAGGAATGCTATAAGAAGAACTTAGGAAGAAAAGATTGTTTTGTGGATCTCTAATTAAGAGAATGACGGAAGACTCACAAAAGGTTTCCTGTGGAATATTGTACTTTACAAGGATATTACACACAACGATGAAAACCGACTGGAGGCTTTGGAAATGTGGGTGTGTAGAATACAGAATATTAACTGGATCGAACAGAATATTAGCTGCTCGAGTTTACATGGCAGGAAAATGAGGGAGTGCGAAAGAAGCAACAATTGATGATAGGTATTAAAAAAGAAAATTCCTATGTGAAGAAGAGGTTAGCTGAAGACCATGGTGCATGGAAGCTTTTGTTTCCAGCAAATAACCTGCCAATAACAGCAGAATATGTATTATTATTATTATTATTATTATTATTATTATTATTATTATTATTATTATTATTATTATTATTATTATTATTATTATTATTATTAAGCACCTCTGGAAAGCTTGTTTCATGTTAAAAAGAATAAACTATAAACAATGACTTTCCAATTAACAGTGTTGATGCATCAGCTATTTGCGAGTCTATGATTTTCTTTGTACTAACAGGGTTAATGTGCCCCAAGGACTTAATCCGTTGTCCATGGTACCTAATATTTTGTGCATGAACCCCACATCTTTGTTATGTTTATTGAATTGACTAGGTTTGATTCGGATGCCCGGATGATAGGTTAATGCCCGTTGCTTATGAGTATCTGGAACATACATAAAAAAAAAGTTTGTTGTACTTAAAAGATAAACTTTTACCCGTATTCCAGAGAAGTAACTGAAAAATCTGTTGTCTACATAAGAAAATGCAAGAGTAGTAATAGTAATACTTTTGCAAATGACTGTATAGAACAATGGAGAAGAAATATGGAAAGGACAGAAGTATAAAATCTTTTTTAAAGCACTTACGGATCAGCAACTTCAGCGCTGTCACAAATACTACAAATCAAAGTAGCAGAAAACAGCTGTTTGAGAACGAAATGTTTCCTCTCGTCAATAACGACAGCCATTAGGTTTTCAATAATCCAGGACAATCAAAGGAAGCGAGCTCTCTATCAAGCAATCATTTGGTATCTATTTTCCCCATTCGTTCCAGTCACATGGGAATGCAGAATATGGAATTCAGGCAAAAGTGGCGCCATCAGATGAGAATTTCTCGTTTGTCGCAGTGGCATTAAACTATCTCGGGAATTCACTTCTAGGGATAGGGTTGGGTTGTGGGGTAGCGAAGAGATTCTCCAGGACAGAAAAGCTCCAATTCCACACTATATATACACACACACATACATACAGGACCAGTGGGAAAATTAAGTGAACACACGAGGTCAACATAAAATCCACAGAGACAGTAAAAAGGTAGCTTTAGCACACTAGTTTGTATAAAGTATAACGAAGAATATAACTGAATAGCCTTCTACTCGGAATTGAGAAGAATAGAATGAAGTAGAGATTCATAACGTACTCCACGGTATGACTGACATTTCCCATTGCCTGACAATTTGAGTTGTCATCATGCAAAATATACGAACTTCGAAGGCATTTTTTAAAAATGTTTTCTATGCTTACGGTACAATTGAAGAAACAAATAATAATTATTACTAAAACACGAGAGAAATATATGAAACACAGCTCCAGTGAAAAATATTTCAAAATTTACGCTAAATCCGTTATCCATGAAAAACCTTCTCCTGAGCGATTATGGATGTCTTCTAAGAAGCCACTGAACTTGAAAACAGGACACTCAGAAACAGGGTCGGATCCAGAATTTTCTGACCGGGGATGCAGCAATAACTACCAGTATATTTGATTTTTTTAAAAAATTCCTTTAGGCATCTGTGGTGTGAATGAGACACTGCACTGGAAATGTTCAGTGTCTGGTATTAGAAATGGAACTCACGAATTTCCGAATGCAAAACCAACGCTTTACCGACTGAGGCACGGCCGCTTGGTATCGATATAATTTTAGCATATAGTTAGTTTGCTGTTTTAGATCAGGAATTTCTTTAATTATGGACACTTGGAATATGATGCATACTTGTATCGTACAAAATCCTTATGCAAGCGTTGCTATTTCTACTACTAGCTTCTCATTTTAGATAGTATATATTTACAAAGAAGGGTAAGTGCACGCGTACCGGTGCACCTCCCCTAAATCCGGCCCTACTCAGATCTGATGTTCCCTCGCAGACACAGTTGGGATTTTGTGACCTACAGAGGACGGTCCATGATTTTCTTGGTTTCTGGGTAATGTCTTGCGTATAAATACTCTTCTTTATGCCCATAAATCACTTTCGAAACTTATAGTTTTTATACTATGATTCATTTAACACTAAAACTATCTTTGAGATATAAGACTTGGCTGAATTAATGTTATCCAAGAGGCTCGAGAAATATCTCGTCTCGTCCTAAAAACGAGATGTGAATTGTAATGTTTCTCATCATCGTGTCCGTGGGTTTTCTCGGAATTCTCCCGTTTCCCCCCCACATTCTCATTCCACCAATGCTTCCATCATCATCACTGACTTACCTTAATCACCCGTCTTCCTCAGCCTAAAGGGCATAATCTAGTGGTGGGCACAAAACCGGTTTTTCGGTTTTTAGGAAAACAAACAATTTTTGAAAATTTTCAAAAACCGGTTTTCACCGAAACCGGTTTTGGTTTTCTCCAAAAATCGGTTCGGTTTTTCGCCTAAACCGGTTATCGGTTATTACCAAAACCGGTTCAGTTTTCACCGGATCCGGTTTCGGTTTTCTTCAAAACCGGTTCTGCTTTTTTTTCAAAATTGGTTCTATTTCAGACCAGAATAGGATTTCGTTGTTCTCCGGAAACCGATTCCGTTTCCACAGAAATAGTTTTGTGTTTTCCGAAAGTTTTCACTGAAACCAGTTTCTATAAAAACCGGTTTTGCCCATCCCTGCATAATCGTCGGACTTTAAACTGGAAGATTTCATTTTCATTTCATATTTTTCGTCTTGTGTCGACTATGAAAATGTTTTCGCTTCCTATTATAAAGGAGGATATCGGGACGAGACGAGAAATATAATGTATTCGGACGAAACTAATGATAGATACGTAGGATTTCAAACACTGGTTTTCAACTGATGTGTCATAATACACTGAGTTGTTACGCAGTCCCCTATGGTGTGTCGCGAAATTTCAGAATTTAAAAATCATGAAGAATTGAATAATAATTAGTTAAAACTGAGAGAGACAGCACCAGTCAACACCTCCGACGGCAACAATAAGGCTCAATGCCATATAAAGCCATTACAAATACTAATAGGTTTCACTATTATAATTTATATTATTATTATTATTATTTATAATAAAAATATCAAACAAATGTGTCGCGACGTTCTGAACATTCAAAGCACTGTGTCGTCAGTCAAAAAAGGTTGAGAACCACTGATCTAAAGTAACAACGTTTAGAATATTGTATCGATTTACACTACATAGAGACGGTTCTATATCTTAGCTATCACTTTAATGAAACCAGAAATGTCTCATAGCTTGAAATTCAATCACAATAGGAACCGAAACTTACTTGTTTACTTACAGAGATCAAACAAGTTTAAACTGACTGATGGTTTGCATGTTTCTTGAAGTTTAGCGTTCCTTTTCAGCACCGAGACTATACCAGACGTGGATCTTACAGTTTATTGTAATTTCCGCTTGACATTTCAATGTACGCAATTTGAACACGGAATTACGTGCATCAAAGGCGCACGAGCGCTAGCTATAAGGAAGAACAGATTGATTGAATGAGGTCTACCATCTATTTTCAGTATCAGCCTTTACAAAATGGGAACTACCGCCACAGCTGGAATCTGAACCATTACTCCCATTTGTACCCAAGCAATTGTGTCACTGCACAGTGGTTCAGGACCAGCAAAAACCTGGCCAAAACCTATAATTGGTTAGAACAATGTACTACGTGGTTCTAAAGTCCCAAATATGTGAGAATTGTATATTTATAGTACTAAGAATTAACGAACACGTTCATCGTTCAGTTGCTAGCCTTTCTGCAGAAGAGAGTAGTAGGAAATGTTTGTAAACACTGATAAAGTACAGCCTATTCAAATGCAATACGTCAGTACACGCACACATACAAATCTGCACTACACTCACACATACAAGTCTTCATTACGCTCACACACACACACAAATGAAGAACGAGAATTCACTTTGTCAACTACATCTGTACGTCCATCATTACTGTCACTGCCAATATCGCTGAAATCAGATGGAATGCCTTCATATTTTGGCTGCTGGATGCCGCGTTGGCTCCTTCCCCTCCATCCTCCGACGTCTTCAACAGCAGTCGTCCTTCGTGTGACAAGCAACGTCTTTTCTTCCCGGTAGCCACGTGCCTAATACTCAAAGAAAAGGGATCAGAAGTAATCAGAAGCATTAACAGCATATCCTGATTCGTAATAGCGCGAGAGAATTTGTGCGAGTGACCTTCCTAAAATGTTCGTAAGTCTTTATTCAGTGCCTCCTGTGCCTCTTCAGAAAGCTGGCCTATTGGTCAAATGGCATTCTGTATCACAGCCGAGCCATGAACAAGTATTTTGTGGATACTAACAGGTATATAGAACCAACTGTAAGGATGAACAAAGAGTTTGGCTGTCTCCAGTGCATAACTTTCAAAAGCCTTGGGATCAACATCAAGTCAAGAGTTGATTACAGATAGTATTACCAAAAAACGTTAATCAGTTGTTCAAAAATACTCGTTATTTGCAAAGATTGGTGTGGGTTTGCAAAAAATCTTCTAACAGTGTTCCCATCATTGCTTGTTCCACTACCTCCTCCTTTGGTTCAATCAGCATTAAGGCCTGCTTTTTCCCTAAACGGCTTCTGAATCTAATGTTTTCGAGATTCCGGTAATACCTTGTGCTTCTTTCGAACTTGTCATGTCTCGAAATCGAGTCTATACGCAGTATGGAGGAGGCACTCAAAAATCGTATTTATGCATGTAACAATGACAATCCAAAGTGAAATGTGAGTGCGTCTACGTCTTTCACAGAAACTCTTTCTAAATTGCTCATTCATTCGGGGTGCTTTTCGAATATAACACACTTAAGGAGATTTGTTGTCCATGAGTGCATTACATACTTTTCCATCGACCATAGTGAGAATGAGCTCGTGATGCACAGTAATCTGGGTTGTATTGGCGTTCGCAGTTGATGGGTGAAAATCTTGAATATACTGTTCGATTCATTGGTTTTATATTGTCACATCTTTCGTTTCCTTGCAAAAGCGAAATCTTATAGGGCAGCAATATCTCGTTGATGACGTTCGAGAATTCTGCCACACTACAATTTGCTCGCCTACAACTAGCCGAATTGGCACGAAAGACGTAAACAGCAGGTCTTCATCAAAACATAATATGTCCTGCTGAAATTTCTGCTTGTGTACACTGTGACCTGTGCTTCAATCACAACCCCATTTAGATATTAAGGTCAAGAAGATAGCTATCTCGCTGGGAATACAGCTGACCCTGCAGTCGTTAGCCATCAGGAAACGTTCAGTTTTTTGTTCAATAAAGCCTGCAATATAATTTTTGCACTGACATTTGAAACAGTAATATTCTCGCCTGACGGGTAACAATTTTTCTTAGCTCGAATAGTTGCTGATAACTTGGATAAATGTCTGCGTGGCGCGTTTTGGCACCAAGACATAGACAGTTGTATTGGCTTTTGGTTAACTTAGCATCGAGAAACAATGCAAGCGCCTCTTCTTTGGTGTACGGTTTGGGTGAAAGGCTTTGGTTCTTTGCGCTCATAAACGATAGTCTTATCTTATCTTATCTAGCCGGAGTTGTTTCTGTTACCTCACGAAGTACTTTTGCTGGAACTTCTTGTCCTGATGCCCGAAGACTCATTTTGCAGCAAAGGCCAGTTCCGATGTACTGGCAGATGTGCGTTCTTCTGTTTTCCTCCGTTTGGTTCTGCCACTCGATTCTCTGAAATCCTTCAATGGACGACCGCCAGGATTTGATTGATTTTCCATCTGTCTCTGGACTGTAAACGTCAGTTCTCCATCAAGCCATTCTGTATGTGTCTTCAGGAAGATGTCATGATTTCTGCCACTCTTATACAGTTTTCGTTACACTTGGCTGCAAAACCTAGAAACAGTTCGTCGAATGTCTTCACTAACGTAGGCTGGGTGATCAACCAAGGTGCAATTACATCAAGACCCAGGTATTTTGGCGTCATCTACGATAAATGTTTCTTGTAATCACATATGCTTAGTTACTAAGCCATGAACTTGAATGATAAATACTCTATTTGAAAATTATTTCACAAACATGTTCACAATGGTTAACTTCCACCCTTTCTAACTCACACATTATATATATTACTCGTGTCCAAAATTATTGTCGTATGTCTATAAATATGGTGTTGTAGGAATATAATATAATAACGATTTCACCCGGTATTTCTTATAATGTTAGCATGTGTATGATCAGCAGACATGTACGTGGCAAATTTCATGTCAAAAGAGCAGTAAATAAGAACAATAAAACGAAAATAAAACTTTCTTGTCGATTTAGCAACATTTTGTTTTACTCATTCTAATTTTCGTATTTGTAATTCTTTTCCTATGAAATTGACAGCAAAAATATACATTTCCCGATTATGTACATAGTATCAGTATTAAAAGTACCCTGGAAAATCATTATCAAATTATATTCTTACAAGAAGACAGTTATAGATATGCGACAATCATTTTGGACATGAGTGTACATAGTAAAGTATGGATATTTCGTAACCCATACTCGAAACGAGTATCCTTCTTAGCAATTTTCAAAAATGGGTTTTGGCTAGATTTTTGCTCGTCCTGAACCACTGTGCACTGTAGGAAATCGAACGATGGACCACATGTACAGAAAAACAAGCGTGTTCTCTCCTTAGACCAACGAGTCTTGTACGAATCTGTATAAAAACGAATGTTAATAAAGTGGGAAACAATCTCAATTGGATTAGATTAGTGCAGGAAAAAATAAATAGGAGGCGTTAGTTCTTCCAGTCATGATTATTGCAGGAAATAATAAATAGGAGGCTTGTTTCTCCTGTCATGACTAGTGTAGGAAAGAAAAATAAGCGTGATTTTGTTTCTCTAGTCATGAATAGTGCAGGAAAGAATAAAAAGACGGACTTCACTTCCTTTAGTGACCAACTCCTGCGTTTCTTACTTCACACAGTTAGTTTATTAAATATTTCACGATTTCACGAAATATTCACTACACATTTCACTGGATTTCACATGCCCATTTTACGTTAAAACCCACATTTGTGAGTGTGCGTGTGGTTTGTTTGTAGACAGAAAAGAACAGACTTCACAGCATTCTCGAGATACCACTTTCAGTTTGAATGCAACCAAACTAAACATAAAGTCAGCTGGCATCCGAGACGAGAACGGAGGAGTCGTCAAGGGGGTTTGCTCATTTTCGCTTGTTGATTTCGTTTGCACTTCTCATTTAGGAAAACGTTCATTAAGAGTTACGCACAGAAATAACATTTTGGAACGTCGGAAATTCCCAGGTCAACGGAAAACAAGTTACAACAACACTCTTAGTTAAGGTTAGGAAGAGGAAAAATCTGAATATAACAACACGCAAAGCGAAGTAAATGCATAAAAGTTATAACCTACAGGGAAACGTAATACAGATTTAATAAAAGTAGTAAAGCATCAAAGACAAAACACAAATATTTGTAGACTTGCATCCCATTGCATGTAAAATTCAAGTATTCATACAAAATTCTGGAATATCGTCGTATTTCCTCTTCTTTGCACTCCATACACGAGTTTAGTAAGAAACAGAAACAAGGAAGATGACGTGGTGAAAACCATAAGCATGCGTCCCCAGAAATCATCAACCAAACATTCCACTCTCACCAGATGATGGTATTTTACGTATGCCAGAAGTGTTTCCACATTGATGATGAAAGTGATGTAACTAGCGATATTGAGATTGGTGATAGTGATACAGAGTCACTGGATGAAATATTGGAACTAACTGCAAAAGGCAATTGACAGAGTAATATCATTGAAAGGTTGACGTTTAGCTCAACTTTGTTATAAAAAGTATGACATGAAAGAAGAACTAACTCTAAGAAGTGTTCAGGGGGGTGAAGGCGCGGTGGCTCAGTGGTAGAGCGTTTAAGTCCGGTGCTTGGGTCCGGAATATGCGAAAAATATGCGAAAATGTACAGTAATTGGCCAGTAGATGCAAATAAAATTTTTGAGCTTAATAAGAGTACAGTTTTGCTCCACAGGCTAGAAATTAACAACCAAAGTTACTATTATATTGAGAAAAATAGTTTAGGATTGTAAAAATGAGACAATGCATTTTGTGGTTATTTTTCAAAAAAGTTCTAATTTCTAGTTTTTTTTTAAAAAAAAAATCTATGAATTTCTAGGATATCATGTTTCTTTTACAGTTTTAAGAGTTTGTAATGCATAAATTATAAGAAATACAACAGTACTTCAAAAATATTTGAATATTACATAAATTAGGCCTGTTTATAGTATAAAAATAATGAACAATTCTTAAAAATGAAATGAAATCTTTAAGTTTTACGTCCCATGGTTATGCCGGTGAGGCTAACGGGGACGGTGATTATTAGATGAGTGAAATGGTGGAATGAAAAAAGTGGAAGGAAACGGGAGAACCCCGAGAAAACCCACGAGCACGGTGTTTGTCCACCAGAAAGTCCACACGGCGCGAGCTGGGGTCCCTGGTTCGATCCCTGTACTCTTATTAAGCTCAAAAATTTTATTTGCATCTACTGGCCAATTACTGTACATTTTCGCATATTTTTACTTTAAAAATATGTAAAAATTCTATACAGCTTAGAATAAAAAGAATGAGCGAAATCAGTGTTTGAATCCGGGGCGGCATTATTTCGGCTACATTGATTCACGGCGGGAGCTTATGTGGTTCGGATTCGACGTTAATCTGTAGGACCACCTCTCATTAGCCTCGCTGTTGACAGGGACACTAAACTGAAAATCAAACCAGAATCAAATTTCTGGTACACAATTCATCACCTCAGGACAGATATTGAATATCAAAATGGACAATGTAAACCCGGAGTGAGTGAAGCGACCCTGTAATCAGGCTCTCTTGGAGGCAAGATAGTATGGTGTGTAAAGGCCTATACTATAAGGGTTGATAACGCATGACTGTGTATCCAAAAATGTATCGGATACAAACTCCAATCATGGTTCGAAGATCACATTAATTGTAGCTCCACTCCTTTGTAACCTTGGTATTGCATGAGGACACAAAACCTCAAACGATATGCTGTTAGCACGCAGTCTTCCTTAATTCTGGTTTGCTTAACCTATAATCACTAGTTCTTAATTAAACACTTCTATACAAATTGTTCGTATAGAATTTTCAAATTTTATGGAGAAAATATCTGACAATCGCTGTAATGCAGAGTATATTTTAAAAAATGTTGAACTAAAAGTACCAAAATTAGTACGAGGGCTATACTATTGTTTCAAAGAATGTCAGGAAACATGTTTTAATCACAAGGCTTTCAACCAACTATAATAACTGTATAATTACTATTATATTTGATTTTATTTCTTAAAAATGGTTTAGGAATTGACACTATTTCCCACAGCTTACCTTTTTACCCGCGTATAATAATACAATTATATATTATAACACTGAACTGTAATATTAGGTGCTATTTTTGCTTTCAGCTGTTCTCAGCACGTTAATAAAGATTATCACCATTATATGAATTATGCACTTAATATGCGGTGCTTGCATGTTGATTTTAATAATATAATAGGTATTTAATTATTTTACTTACCAAAATATCTCAGTTGATAGTGCCGTGAAGACCCGAACCTTCACCTGAAATAAACAGAAAAAAACATAAATATGTGCCTAAGAGGGTTTTAAACGTATAAACAAAGAATTAAATTCATGCTGTTCTTACGTATAGGTTAGTGGCTTTGTGTCAGGTGGTGCGCAGAGGTGCTCATCTATCGGATAACCACTTTTGTTCAAAATATTGTACAAATGAAACAATAATATTATAATTTCTTCGCATAACTTTCTACAAAACACTATTTAGTAAACTAAGCAATGTTTCTGAGATTATTTTAAATTTTCCCCAGATGATCGCCAATGCCTACAATGTCATAACTGAACATTATCTTTCGTAGTGGCTAACAGAAATTATTCCAACAAGTACTAGGACCTACCGTCTAAATAGTACGAATAATTATACCCAAATAATTATATGAAGACATTTTTTCGTTTTTCCGTGTTTTATTTTGCTTTCCACAATACGCGGAGCGGCAATTACGAAACTAGACTTATATAGGGTAAGAACTCCAAATAAGACCCTAAAAGTTAGGATGCTATATGGTTAATTATAGCATAAACGAACACTGCTGTTACTTTAATATATTCTGTGGAATGTCTGATTTACGATAAAAACTATTGGAATACATAAAAATATAACAATAAAAATTATATTGAAAAAATGTGAAAAATGTCTATATTTTTTGTCTTATATTGGTGCCAGGAATCACCTCCCAAATATTGTCGTTGTTGTTTTCAAACACCCTGTATATAAAGCGTCCCATCTTTCCTTGAGCATTTGCTACAAACCATATGAAAATCGGACTTCAGTTAGAAATTCCTAACCTGAATGGAATCCATGAGTTTTAACAAATTACCCTATCTTATTAATGAAAAGTACACTTCAGGAAATCACCAAGAGACTTCGAGAAAAGCATAGCGGTATCTATCCCGAAGAGAAAAGGCGCACGGAAATGGGAAGAATACAGAACGTTAAGTTTTCCTATGCATCAAAAATACTGTGCAAAATTATCGCACACCGAATAGAAGAGAAAATCGAAAAGCGGTTATCGGACGACTAGTTTGGATTCAGAAGGAAAAGGGGAACAAGGGAAGCAATACTGAACCTACGGTTGATCATAGAATAGCACATCAGAATAAACAAACCAATTGTGATAGCACTTGTAGATATAGAAAAAGCTTTTGACAACGTAGATTGGAATATCATGTTCATAGAGTTGAAGAATCTGAAAGTGGATTACAGAGACAGAAGAATAATATACCAACTTTATAGGAACCAAGCAGATGTTACAGGAAAAGATCAGAAGGAAGCAAGCATAAGTAAAGGAGTGAGGCAAGGATGTGGACTTTCACCTCTCCTGTTCAACGTCTATATAGAAGAGGTTATGAAAGAATTCCTGGATAAAAACGAGAAAGACATAAAAATAAATGGTCAGGTTTTCAGCACAATAAGGTTTGCTGATGACATAGTATTGAGAGCGGAGAACGAAAAGGACTTGCAGGAAGCACTTTCAAATTTGAACGACCAACTGGAAAAAAAACATGGAAAATGAAGATGAATAAGAAGAAACCAAAAAGATAAAGTGCACAAGAGCAGGACAGGAAGGGGCAAACGTATGGCTAGATGGACAGAAAATCGAAGACGTTAAGACGTTCCCCTGTTTAGGAAGTCTAATATCCCCGGACGGAAGAAGTGAAAAAGACGTAAGTTCTAGAATAGCGAAGGCTAAACACGCATTAGATACGAAAAGAGGGCTACTAACATCAAGAAATGCGTCGTTGGACGTTCGCAAACAATTTATTCAAGATACTGGTATGGAGCGTGGCGCTTTACGGATCAGACACGTGGACATTGAGAAAAACTGAAATATCCAAGCTCGAAGCATTTGAAATGTGGTATTGGCGCAGAATGCTGCGCATATCATGGACCGAAAGGAAAAGGAATGAAGACGTACTAAATGAAGCTAATGAAGGACGACAGATCATAAAGATAATAGGAAAAAGAAGAAACAGTATGCTTGGCCATCTTATTTGGCACTCAGGTTGGATCACGGTGCTAATAGAGGGAAAGGCAGAAGGAAAACCAGGAAGGGGAAGCCCAAGGATAGAGTATGTAGATGCAGTTACGAAGAAGAGGCATTATCAAACTATAAAACATCTCTTCCAAGCGAATTTCCATCTTGCCCACCAATCTATGATTGAGGTGAACAAGACTATATATATATATATTAACCAAGAGGAACTTGAATGGGAATGGCGGAAACTTCATAACGAGGAACTACATAATTTATACGGTTTACCCAACGTTGTTAGGGTTGCCAAGTCTAGGAGGCTTAGGTGGGCAGGTCATGTAGCTAGAATGGAAGAAAGTAGAAACGCTTTCAAAGTCTTGACTGGAAGACCAATCGGAAAACGACCATTAGGAAGACCTAGGCGCAGATGGGAGGACAATATCAAGATGGATCTCGCAGAGATTGGAATACAAAGTAGAAACTGGATACAGTTAGCTAAGGATAGAAGTCAGTGGAGAGCTTTTGTGAACGCGACATTGAACCTCCGGGTTCCATAGGCCAGAGAGTTAGTTAGTTAGTTAGTTATATTACAGTATGTCTGTATTTATGCGCAGTTCGCTTTGACACGGAAGTTTTCAAGTGAATCTTATGTGTGACCTTGGGAACACTTCAGCTTGGCCGATAGCCAATATGGCGCATAACCTGGTAAAGAAAAAGCAATTCTGACACTTTTTAAATTATTTCTGAAGATAACTTATATTGGAACACAACAATCAAGACGGAGTCAACAATGCAATGGAAATTGGGAAAGAAACTACCGTGCCCTGTAGTACGGTACTATCCATCTACCTGAAGGACTGAGGGAAAACGTAAAACATGATAGAATGGTCACCTCCGGTATTCGTCTAAGGAGTTTTGGATTGCAGAGCTAAGTCACGTTACGACTCAATGTTAATGAACGCTTTCTTATAGTCGAAATATCTTTATCACAGATACGGGTCTTCAATCAAAATAAATGGAAGTTATACGAATAATGACAGCAACAATTTTGGAGGTATATGAGAATTGTTTCGGACATATTGATTCCGTTCCCGATTGGAGAATGGGTTATCAGAACTTCAAGTTACTCTTTCTTCAATATTTCACAAACGCTACTACTGCCAAGTGAAAAAAAAATCGCACCAGAGAAATTTAATCGCAATGATAAAATAAGATTTTTAGACACAATTAGGCCTAAGGGAAAAACAAGCAAAAGTTTGAGAACCACTAATTTAACAAGTAAATTTGCATAAGAAATAAAAAAAGCACAAATGTTCAGTAAAATCGTCATAATGCTAGAGTGTTGTTCTAAATGCAATACATCTGCAAACAGTACCCATTGTGCTTATTTGTGTTCTTTCTTGTTTATGTATGACGTCTACCATAGCTGAATTGTTCACTATTATTCACCATTATGCTCCAGTTCATGTAGGAGCAACTGTCCATAATTCGTGTACAAAATGAATGCAACCTTAGTGAGAACTGCACGATATATTTTCCTATACTGCACAAACAGAATGTTCTGCTCCATTGCTTTAGTAGCATAATAAAGTGTTGATGCGGTATTTGTTGGATGTTATGTGAAACAATTCTATGGACATTCTCAAATTACTTTGACATTGAAGTTAACACATTACGTACACTCATGTCCAAAATTATTGTCGCATGTCTATGTTGTAGGAATATAATTTGATAACGAATTCGCCCAGTATTTCTTATAATGTTGGTATGTGTATAATCGACAAAGACATGTTTGTGGCAAATTTCATGTCAAAAGAGCACTAAATAAGAACAATAAAACGAAAATAAAACTTTCTTGTCCATTTAGTAACATTTTGTTTTACTCATTCTAATTTTCGTATTTATAATTCTTTTCTTATGAAATTTTCCACAACTATACATTTCCCGATAATACACATAGTATCAGTATTAAACCTACCCTCCAGAATCATTATCAAATTATATTCTTACAAGAAGGCAGTTATAGATATGTGACAATCATTTTGGACATGAGTGTACTTTCGCCAGTGGCTAAAAATAATCAAAGCAGTAGTATTTTTTAAGTCTCAGTTTGGTTCTTTCAGTAATTGGAATTTAAAGTCGATTTGCAGAACGAAGCTGGACAAAATGTAACAGATAATTTAATGTAATATTTGAATCACATGCAGTACTATTCAGAACAGAATCCAGGTCTAGCACGAAAGTGAATCCAGGCCTATTAACTATTTAACCATGTGGGTGTTGAAGTCGGACAGCATGCCATCTGTCACATAGCACGTTATAATCAGGAAGTGTCAAGCCATTCGCGGATAATATCTATTCTCCTCTACTCAGAAAGTGTCTGACTACTTACAAGGAGCAGGGTATCTTGTCGGACTATTATCTAGCCAGAATATCAAAGGTTGTTTTATCTCCCATGTCTTCGAATTAAATAAAATATGTATCTGACCACAGTGTCCAATCAGGCAAGACTTTTATGGTCTGTTTTCATATACATTTTTGTTAGCTTGACATCAACGAACAATACTGCACCTTCCTGTAGAGAAAATAAATCCTGTCTGTTTTATGTGTGACAGTACACGGCTCCTTATGGACTAACAAAACTTACAATAACTCAATTTTAATTATACATATAAAAATTACTGAGTGGGTTTGAGGAGTCCCCCCGCTCATAGGATGACCTGTAACCTAAAATAGCTTGTGATTCTTAGGGTTAAGTGGACTAGAACCGTCTGCGGGTAGAACATTTACGCAATATCACAAGAGAGTTTCGTTATACAAGTTGAAACTACTGTAGACTTCCAAATTAGGAGAATTAAAAAATAAAACTGATCGTAGTAGATTTATAACTTTCAGTTGTAATAAGGTAAAAGACGAAACTTACTCCTGGAACGCTGAGGAAATATGAAAATGCTAGTTCTTGCTATCTATCACCGGATTTAGTATTGGAAAATTAATATTCAAACCGAAAGTGGTAGTAAATGTCTACAGTTATCGGTTAGGGGAATAAAGTAAGAAATGGAATACATTGCAATGTTCTGTAGATAGAGTTTAAATAGTGTGTACGGAATTTTAACCCTTTAACTTTTTTTTTATTATAAAAAGAATGTCTTATAAAATTTTTTTACAAAGTCTTTTCTTTAAGTATGTTTTCAGTGTACAATAAGATTGAAGCTCCTCGATACATGATGTGGTCTCAAACTAAAGGATATTTGTATCAGCCAACAGCAACCAGAGACCCCGGTATTAAAGGATATCTCCTTCGCTCGTAGCAGCCTTAGCAGATTGTTTTAAAGGGTTGTACTCCATAAGTCATGGGAGCCACAAGAGTAGGTAACAGAGAAAGTTTCCGTGGCCCATTGCAGCTTCGAGAGGTTTTGATAGGTGAGCGATCAGCACTGAACTGATAATTTCCTCGTCCCGTTGTCCTCTTTTATAGCCATTTTCTTGGAGGGACAGTCGGCTTTCTTCGTAGTTTTCCGAATTTTCTTCGTTCCTTCCTGGAGGTGTAGTCTCCTTTTGTCGTTGTAACTGTTTGTTAATAATTGTACGTAAAAACTAGGGATGGGCAAAACCGGTTTCTATAAAAACCGAAACTCGAAAAACCGACATTTCGGTTTTCTCCAAAAACCGGTTCGGTTTTTCACCGAAACTGGTTTCGGTGAAAACTTTTCGAAAGAACATAAAACTATTTCTGTGAAAATGGATTCGGTTTCCGGAGAACAACGAAACACCATTCTGGTCAGAAATAGAACAAATTTTGGAAAAAAACCGGAATCGGTATTGAAGAAAACCGAAACCGGATCAAGTGAAAAACCGAACCGGTTTTAAAGAAAACCGAAACCGGTTTCGGTTTTTCTAAAAGCCGAAATCCGAATAACCGGTTTTTGTGCCCACCACTAGTAAAAACACGTTTGTAATTAAATCACGTGGCTTACAGTACGTATGGATATATGGATCCTTACAATATTGTTCGAACAATATTAATCGATTGCAGACAACTGCTTCTCTCTATCTCTTACCGTTTCTGCACCATAAAAACCCATAATGAAACCGGAAGCACTAGTTACTTTCTACCACTTCCGGTTCCAGCAGAAAGATGATGCTGAAGATGGTATCTTTTCTTGACATACCAAATCAATTATAAGTAACCACTTGTTGCTATCTAGTACCGTTCTTGTTCTATATCGGTCAACATTGAAACCGAAAATGGTTAAATTTTAACTGCTTCTGGTTCGAATAGAAAGGGTTACGGATGAGATGATAAATTTATTCTTAGGACACTGAAGAGATTCCATGGAACTGATTCTCGATATTTCTTACCGTTTTTCTCCTGATACTTATTGACAGACAGACACAGTCGTTCTATAAAGACTTCCAATAGCTTGGAAGAACAAGCCTATGTTCTTCTACCGAAACAACAACAACAACAACAACAACAAAAAGTAGGGATGCGCACGAGACAAGATTTGTGGCTGTCTCGTCTCGAAAAAGTGCTGTAAAAGTGATGTCTAGACTCGAAAAATGTATATTTCTTTATTGGAAGAGCCGTGTCTCGACACGAATTTTGTTAGGAAAATCCTGTCTCACACTGGTAATAAATAAATAAATAGTTTCGCTCCAAATAATAAGATAATTTACTTAATGTTTTAATCCTTGTATACAACCATTAGCACATTAGGTAAGTTTTTTCCTCTAGTTTGAAGCCATAGAAGTTTAATTTCTATCCGTTATAACTTCTCTCAAGAGCTGTCACCAGGAAATCCACGGGGGAGGTCCACCGGCTCAGGACCTCCACCCCAAAACTCCCTAATTCAATATACATTTGTACACTTTCTCAATAAACAGGAAAATGACTGATGTACAATGAAAATTTTATCTTATACTTTTAACTTCTAGTCTTTCTTTTATAAAAACCTGAAAATGTACGTGGAATTATTTTACAATTACTTATCGTGTTTCTGAGTGCAGAATAATGCCCGTTCAATTGTTATATAGACGTAGTGGCTTGTAGTATTGAAGCCCCACCTCCAAAGCTTCGACCCCTTCCAACAAAAACTTCTGGGTGCGCGCCTGGCTACCAGAGATCCATATCAAGAACGTACGATATGAAGATGGTTCTCCTCCCTTAACTCTACTCGTTAGAAAAAAGGCTAAAGACATTGATGAAAAATCGCAACATATATATCTATCAGATGCTGGGGATATTATTATACTTAAAATGGAACCATTAAGAAACACTTAAAGAACAATTTTAAATTGCCAGTAGAACGCTTTCTCTACCTCTTTAGTACGAGGTGATTCAGAAAGTAATGCCTCCAAGATGATGTGAGACACTTGTGTTTGACTGATAGCACCGATACAGGTATCAGTGGAAAGCTTGCAATGTCAGCTACAAATGATGGCATAATTTTTCAACATAGTCCTCATTACGGGCAACACACTTGCGACAACGCAAAACAAGGTTTTTCATGCCGTCGTCGAATAATTGTGGTGGCTGCTGGTGATACTTACTACGCAAAATGCTGCTTCCACCACTGCGTCACAACTGTAGCGTTGGCGCTTAAGGTGATTCTTATAGTTTGGGGGCGTGCCAAAAGTCACAAGGCGCAAGATCCGGACTATAGGCAGAATGTCCGCGAGCCTCAGGTACTGCAGTGCTCCATGTTTTGTGGCTTGTGTGCGGACGAGCACTGTTGTGGTGCAGAACTGCCTCTTTATCTTTGTGAGTGCGTTGCAATCTGGCAAGCAATCGTTTTAGGGTGTCAACATAGCGATCTGAATTTATTGTCTCACCGTTTCGCAGAAATTAAGTATGCATGACACCATCCCAATTCTAGAAAAGGGTCAACACTTTGCCAGCGATGGGACAACTTTGAATTCTTTGGCGTAAGAGAGGACGTGTGGTGGTACTCCATGGACTGAAACAGGCATCAACGTAAAGAGCAGTAATACGGTTATGAATGTTCATGGGCGCATAACCTTCTGCAGTCAGAAATTCAATGACAGCCCGGACGTATCAACCGGACATCACTAGATCCCATGGATTACTCCATTACTCAGGAATGAGAAGAAACAGAAAAGTGAAACAAGTGACATTATATAGCTCAAACATCAATGCATTAATGATAAACAGTTCAGGGTGTTTGCAATACTATTGGCCAAGTAGTGGGCTTGGAGGCGGATTTTCAGTTTAAAGTGGAATTTGAACCACCATAAAGCGTTTAAACTTCAAGGCTACAACAGCAACTTAAACATGGTATCCATACCAAAGGTGCTGCGTGCTAGCCACTAGACTAGTGAGTAGTACGTTAAACATGGAACGGATACGATTCTAATCAGAAGAGATGTAAGTGAATGTTTTTCCTTATTAGAGTGCGACCGACGCGCTGGTAACAACTGCTCTAATGGGATTATTTACTATCCTACTTTAGTTCTTTATAGTTACAGAAAAAAATCATCAAAACAGGTTCAAAGTGGTGCGTTTACTAAGTTTTCTCGTTTCCTGACGTAATAATGTAGCGATTCTCATGCGTCTCTTGTGGCCATATTAGTTTGAACACCTTTCTACTTTCCTCTTAATTCGTAAATACGAAGAAAACAGGGGAAGAGAGAGAAAAAAGAAAACAGAGACTATGTGAGTGAGATTCACAATGCCAGTTTTAGTTATGCTTTGTCCAATTTTTTGCGCATCAACTTTGTCAAAGCCATTTAAAGCTTCTGCGGAGTAAATAGAACTCTATGTTCTGTTGTATTTCTTTTGAAGAGATAATGGATTTCCATAAAAAGCGGACATTGGATCTTTCTGAGCACATAAAATGTATATGACATAGCCATATTTTTTCGCATAAAAAATAAATTATTTCATATTGAATAGCTTGAATGACATACACAAACCCAGCAACAAATGACAACGTAGGAAACATGAACTCCGAAACACGTTTCTATTGCTTTATATTTCTCATTTAAAATTTACGACATTCATCAACCGATATAAATAGAATTATTTTCTCCATATACATTTTGTAAAATACATCGAAAAGGATGTGCACATTCGAATAACACATGTGTGTTTTGGAATAACATTGACCTATGTCATCAAGGTGACACTGGAGATTTATCTCTCTTCGCTTACCTTGTGGTTAGTGCGTGTGTCTTTTGTGTACGGGTTCCCAGGTTCAATTCTTGGAAGAATATTGAAACCTGAACTCTTATTGGTGGTTTGGACATAACATTCAACTGTAGATTCACGTCTCATATAGCCTAGGTGCTGAAAAAGTTGATTTGATTTTGAGTTTAGCGTCCCTTTCAGCAGGAAGGCTATATGAGATGTAGACCTACAGCTTAACGTGGAATTCGAGAAACATGAGCTTCTGTGGAGAATTGAACCGAAATTTCTCACGACAAAGGCACATTCTTCACAACATCGACGACATGATTTCACAGCCGCAGCAAACGCTTCTTTAGGAGTCTGTTTTGACCACTAGAAAATCGCTGATGAAATAGTTGCACGGCTAGTGAGCGCGCGACCACGAAGAGTCTTTTATTGTTGGAAACAGCGAAAAGTCGCTAGGAGTCAGGTCAGGTGAGTAGGAAGCATCAGAAATCACTTCCACGTTGTTGTCACGAAGAAACTGCTGCGTCACGTTCGCCCGATGCGCTAGTGCGTTGTCTTCGTAGAAGAACACACGTGCAGTCTTTTCCGGTCGTTTTTCACGCAACCTTGGAACGAGCTTCTTCTTCAAAACATATTGTAGGATGCACCTGTCGCCGTAATGCCTTTTGGAACGCAATGAATACGGATTACTCCATCGTTGTCTCAGAACATGGTTATTATTTTTCAGCACTGACGCTTACTCGATTTTTTTTTTTTTAAGTGATGGTGAATCTGTGCGCTTCCATTGAGCAGACTGGCGCTTCATTTCAGGATTGAAAAATGGCATCCATATCTCATCCATTGTCACAATCGATGAAAAGAAAGTCCCATTCATGCCGTCATCACGCATCAATACTCATCGCTGCCGCTAGAGTTGTGTGTGCCACATGGTGTTGCCATGCCTGTCATGCATTGCTCGCGTATTTTCTTTAAACAGCATGTTTCTCTTACCAGTCCTGAGGGGGAAAAAATGGAGGTGATATAAGTTGAATGCACCTCGTACATGGTCTGGGATCGTACCAGGGGCTTCTAGCACCTAATTCTGGCTATGTGACACAAAGGGTCAGAGTTCGATTTCTAGGGGGGTATATAGTTCGGATTTCACATTAAAATGCAGGTACACATATAGTATCGATGCAAAACAAGAAACGTTAAGTTCCAAACCAACATTTTTTTTTTTTTTTTTTAATGAGAAAGTGAAAAGGTTATAAGGAAATATTTCGAACGGACTTTCCAGAGAGCCACGCCAACTACATTCCGAATGAAAGACGATCACAATACTGATATTCAAAAAAAAAATGTTTTTTGCATTGAAATCGAAATTTTTACAGATCAGAATGACAATCATGACTTTAAAAAAAATCATACTAGGAACGAAAGTAAATCATATTCGCGAGAAGAGAAGTTAAGAAACTCATTTCAAGATATTGTCATATCTCCATTCACACACACAAAAAAAAAAAAAAGTTACTAGTAACAAAAAGAGGAGAGAGAAAGAGTTGAGCACATACCGATTTTCCTTTTTTGATTCTTTTCTCCTAGACATAGAGGAACGAGTTCTGCCAGAAGCACACAACGAAAGTGTGTGTGTGTGTGTAAGAGCAGAGTGAAACCGTCTTGAACCCAGCATCCGCTCTGAATCTTCAAGAGATAGTTCTGAGACTCGAGTCAATATTTGCTGTCGGCTGGAAAAAACGAAAGCGAAGACCAGGAAATTTCATATGTATGTGTGTGTGTGTGTAAGAGAGAGAGGGGCACAAAAGTGCATCTACTACTTTTTCTTTGACCTATTGTTACAGTTACCAACTTACGAATTATTGTCAAAAAGAGTAGCTAATTCACTATAAAAAATATACTTAAATCAAATGGACTTCATCTTTATTTTATAAGAAACACGTATAACTGTGAAATCATTAATTGAAAGATAATCTACAAATTAAAATGCTCGGTTTATATGTTTGTCTCAAATCCTTTCGACAATGAGATCTCGGAAATCACAAGTGCTAAAAACGCACTGTTTTCACTAGTCGATTCAAAATTTTGAGTAGATTGTCCAATCTAATTGAATATTTAAAAAAAACACGTCTGTTATTTCTTTATTACATTTTTTTAGGGGTACACTGCAAGTGTTGAACTTCTAAAAAAGTAAAACATAATATCCTACGAGTTATACATTCTAACACCACAAAGCTGTGTACAGGGGTTGTATATCTCTCAGTCGTTTGTTTCATGGCTAAATGATAATGAAAAACAAAGGATAACCATTTCTCCACTCTAAGATGAATCTTTATTGTTTGGAGTGTTTTGCCGAATGAACACCATATATCACTGATATTATAATTAATTGTGTATGTAATGCATTTGCTTATTACATACTGCATGCAAGAAGAAAGAAAACACTGATCATACATAAATTAAAAACTCCAACCGGAAGTAGGCTCAATCTTGCAAACGGTGAGAGTTATTGAAAAAAAATCCCCCGTTTATGATACCCCTTGCCGATTTTTTTTTTAAATCAAGACGTCCTTCACTTATGTCTGTAAAGGGACATGTACAGATGTTATAAGGAATGACAAGGAGATTTTCATGCTCATATGTGAATGATGCGCTGTGTAGAGAGCGAAGGTTCAGCTAGTAAAATATTACAAGTTTGTGGTTAATGCTAGTTAAAGAAAGGACCTAAACTCCATGTGTATGTGTATATGTGTATATGTGTATTTGTCCATGTGTATGTGTCCATCCGGAAGACAAACAATATCAAGAACAAACTGATGAATCGTCATAAAATGAGGTTACACACTCACGGGATGAATTGCTGAACAATCAACAGTTCTTCCTTTTATTAAATAGTATTTCATCAATATCATACATTGGTGAGGATTTCGGATTTCTCTTGGAGAGAAATTGGAATAACCGTGGAGTAAAAGTATTATTCCTAAAATATTGGTGGCCTAGGTTGAGAACGCTTGAGGAAATGGTCCGGAGCAAATTTCCACTAGGCCACCCTTTGAAATCATCACTGCTAGAAAATTAGGCAGAAAAATTAAAGATACAGATAATTGAATTTTTAAGACGTCGGTGAAACGTCTGTTTTGTTTCTTTGCAATTTAACGTTTCTTTTCAGCTCCGAAGCTTATACGAGTTATGGACCTAAAACTTAACATCGAATTCGGAAAATTGGGGCCGCGGTGGCTCAGTGGTAGAGCGTTCACCTCTGGAACTTGGGGTTCCGGGTTCGATCCCAACCCCCGGCAAGTGAACTTTGTGGTGGACAAACACCGTGTGCATGGGTCTTCTCAGGGTTCTCCCGTTTCCTCCCACTTCATTTCTCATAATCACCGTCTCCTTTAGCCTCACCGGCATAACCGTGGGACGTAAAACTCAAAGATTTCATTTCGAATTCGGAATACATAAGCGTTTACAGTGAATTGAACCCAAGTCTAAACTCAAAGAAAACAACGCTACTAAGTAGCCAGAACAGAACTCAGAGTGAGTACAGATGAAAATTCAAATCTCCTTATTGATAGGTTTTGAGATTTTTTCTTTTATTTTGTGGAATATTAGGAACAATATACTTCTCATTTGTCTATGATGAGTACATTTTGAAAAGATATTTGTTACAGATGATATTAGTTTGTTTTCATCAAAATGATCACAAAACTTTATCTGAAACATTTGTATATACATTAAAAAAAAAGAAAACATTGTATGTGCTATACTTTGCGTCAAATTTCAGGATTTATTTTTATATTTATTTTGTTCCAAATCAAATTTTAAATAACTTCAAGTTTACTACGACAGTGCTTCATCTTTAATTTTATATATATATATATATATATATATATATATATATATATATATATATATATATATATATATATGATCGTTCTAGAAAGAATTTTGCTCTTAAGTCGGCAACACTGGTTATTCCATTGTCTTTCTCAGTCTCCTGGTATTGTGCTTGTGAGTATGTTTTTCTCTAGCGCTTCCCTCTTTTCTTCCTCAACAAAAGGGATTTTTCTTTTACAAAATACGGCCTAGCCTTTTTACCCTTTTCTACAATGCTAATATTTCAACATGTCTGCTTTAGCTACCAGCTCATACATGTGAAATCGAAGCTCGAATATGAAAAGTTGAAAATGGACGACAGAAAGATTTTCTTTTGTGTACAATTGCAAGTTCAAAACTAAATAAACTATGCTGAAGACAGTAAAGAGGATCAAGCAAAACGTACAATTATGAATGAATGTGTTTACGTTTATAAGAAAGGATCAAGAAATAACTGAATATTTTCGAGTAATGTTTATGCAACCCGTAACTCATATGTTTTGAGTTTTTTTTATATTAGCATTACGCGAAACGTACTTTTATGAATGGGGTATGAATATCCACCGTTAAAGACACCGTTGCCCATGATGATGTTAAAAGATTGACTCGATTAATGAACTCGCCCGATATATTTTCTCTAACTATCTATTGAAAAAAAACTAAGTTCGTTTTTGTGCAAGAGTTATCGTGTGGAGTCACGGACGGACGTAAGTAACCGTTACCAGTTAAGGCGTTAACGGATTGATTGCATAACGGTTAAGAGAGAGTCTGCCGTTTTTCGAAAAATCGGAAATTAAGTGCTACTTTAAGAAACGTTCAGCTTTAAAAAGATTATAAAGGTGGCATACAATCCAACCAACGCCGAAGAATAGTTATTTTCCTTTCACTTTAAGTATATCTAAAATATATACCTTTTTAAACTGTAAAATATAATATTTTCACTATTGTTAAAGATTATTGAGTGTAGCTTTGTTTTAATTAGGAATAAACTAAATTAAATGAAATTTCTTGTTTTACGTCCAATTATGCACCAGAGCTACGGAAGACTGTGATAAGAATAAATGGTGGAATGAAGTAAGTTGGAGGAAGCAGCAGAATTTCCGGAAAACCCACGCACATGGTGTTTGTCTACCACAAAGCCTACCTGGCGCAAGCTGGGATCAACCAGGAAAGTTCAAAAATACAAAAAAAGTGAATTCTAAAACTTTCTTTAGTTTAAACTACTTTTTTTTAAGGTTTTGGGTTTATCCAGTGTTTAGATAGAGTGAAGGAGTCATTTTGAGAATATAACTCAAGACTTTAGGGGAACAGCCACGAATAGACAATCAATAAGTGGAAAATCGACGGGCTAAACCCACGCATTAGAACGAATATAAAGTGTCAATAAAGTTTGCGCATTTATTGGAACTTCCTTTACAAAGTTGCCTCCATGGAAATTTCGATTCTATATGATGTATTCGCTAACCACCTCAGAGCCACGCGGAGCTCTCTACTCTTTCAGCACCTATGGCCATGTTAGCCCGTCACACTTATATAAGGGATGACGTCCCTGGGCGATTACACTGGCATGTGATTCGGATGTTTATCCTTTGTTGAACCTTGTAGTTATCTTTCAGTGCAATGTTTAGCCATAAAAGCAAGAAAGAAAATTATAAATTTAGTGAGAAAACAGAGAGAAAAGGAATCTTGTTCATTAGAATTACATTAGCAGCCTCACACATACTCCCCATGTTTCATCGTTTCTGAGTTACCAGGTCATAGGATCCGTCCAGGACGCCAGATTAGGTGGGTTATGCATTTGATTGCATCAGCGTCTTCCGAGTCACAGATCACAAAGTTCGTGACTCGTTTCATCACTGTCGAAGTTTGTGACTCGTCATAACACTATCGAAATTTAGATCACAAAGTTCGTGACTCGTTTCATCACTGTCGAAGTTTGTGACTCGTCCTATCACTGTCGAAGTTTGACTCGTTCCATCACTATCGAGGTTTGACTCGCCCTATCACTGTCGAAGTTTGTGATTCGTTCCATCATTGTCGAATTTCTTGAATCGTTCCATCTCTGTCGAAGTTTGTGACTTATTCCGTCACTGTCGATATAAATTCAGGATCATAAGAATTGATTCTATCTCAGCTCTTTACCTTCTACTGAAACTGGTAATAGCAGAAATGAATAGTTAGCAAATTTACTGCAATTTCATAATGTGCATCGAAGTTATTTATTGTAGTTTCACAATGTGAATCGAAGTTATTTACTGTAGTTTCACAATGGGAATTGAAGTTACTTACTGTAGTTTCACAATGTGAAACAAAGTTATTTACGTAGTTTCACAATCTGAAACGAAACGAAACTTATTTAAATATTCTATATCCATGTTTTCTTTTTAAATAAGTGACTATCTCAAGATTTGATAGTCACCTATTTTTTTTTTTTTAAAAAAAAGCAGAGATATTTAAATGAGTTTCATTTCACATTGTGAAACTACGGTAAATAACTTCGTTTCACACCACTGTTCAATGAATTTCCAAAATGAAACACCATCTGCTTTAAAGAAATAACATTTTTTTTAAAACAAACGCATTACATACATATGTTTCTTCCATTGTATTCATCCGAAATTTATCCAGATTTATCCGAAATTCAACACTCTCTACAAGAGATAAAATAATATCATAATATGAGAAAAAAGAAATAAAGTAAAAAATTGATGCTTTTATTCGAGCACCGGCTGGTAAATTGAAAAGCGTTTGTAGTGTGTAATGAAATTTTGCTGCTGTACAACAAAGCATATATGGATGGTATAGGTTTCTGTTTCGTTTCAAGCGTCAATCAATCGTTCACTCGTAGTATTGTGTTTTGGACGACAAACCTTGGATACGGAGAAAGTTTTGTACAGTACGTATACATACATACATACATATTATATATATATAACATACACAACAACCAGCTAGAGAGAAATAATGCATGAAATAATGCAGAAAACTTAACGTACAACACGAAGTAGTAAAAATGAATAACGAAAACGTTACAGCGAACGAAATATCCCAATTTCACTTACGATTCCAAGCACATGAGAGAACTCATTTGTTTTGTATAAATCATGCCTATCAAATGTTGCTATCTCATCTCGAAACATTTTCACTTCAATGATTTTTTTTTTTTTTTTTTGAAAAGAGACTGCATTGATCTGTAGAAGCTTCACAATTTATCCAGATTTTTCTACGAAATACAGTGGAAAATACATCTCCATTATAAACACGTTTATTACTAAAAACGGTGTCTAGGCGCTTAAAAAACATGGAAAATAGACAGACAAATAGCACTTATAATTCGTAAAACAGGGACTAAAATGAAGATAAGTATTCAGTAACATTCAGAGACAAAATTAAGTCATAAATTGTGTGAATAACCAATATACGTGACGGTTGTTTGCACAAAATATACACATTATTTTCATATAATATACACTGTAGATTGAAAACATTTGAGAACAAGATCCATATATTGGGATCTATATTGGGTCAATATATTTGGTCAATGCATAAATTCGTGCGGTTCTTATATTTTATATTTTATTTTTATTCTGCTGTTCTGTTAATTTAAATACAAATACAACACAAACATAACATTAACATAATCTACGAGTATAACAATACATTGCATATATTTTACTGTCACTCGCATTAACTCACAATCACTCAGTGATGTATTCACCTCCACTATCTATGACCTGCCAACGTTCAGGTAGCAGTTCAATGCCTCGCCTGTAGAACTATTTTGGTTTCGACTGGAAGAAATCTTTTACCCATTGGTCAAGGGAAGTTTTTCTGTGCTATTCTTTCAGCAATTGCTTCATTCCCGTACACTGGACAAATTGTTCTCGCAGCTTCTGCTGCACTGGATCCTCGGTTAAACTCGAAGAGCAAAATGTGACGGAGATGATCACTTTTCTCAACTTGACATTCCATATTAGTTGGTCTGAAATAGCACAACACACAAACTCCAAACTACGATAAAACAACGGAATAACGATAAACAATCGCTTCACGCCGCATTGTTGCTAACCCAAAAGAAACCGCACGAACTTATGCATCGACCCAATACAAAGTGCAAAGAATGTTGTATGACTTATTCCTAGTCACTGTTACTATTATCCTTGGAATAAATACCAATAGTACTGTTATGTAAGAATAACAATACTAAAGCCTGGCTTAAACCTCTCTATGTCTGTAGAAAGCAAATGGTGTGCAGGCGCGACGTTGTCGGATTTTGCTTCCTTCCGTGTACAGGGATAACGTGAAACATTAACGCGAGAAATTAAGATATTGAAAACACAAATTCGTTCTTACAAATTTATTAATGCTAAAGTGACATATAACGATGTACCTTTGAAATTACTTTCTCGTAATCCAGGAATAAAGCTATTAGATAACGTTGCAAAATTTACATTGGATACTGTCAAAAGCAGACACGCCTTAAATGTCAGAAGGTTTGGCAATAGGTAAAACCAATTCGGCTTAAACTGAAGCAAAAACACCCAAAATAAACTTTAAAAACGTTCAACTTTATTATATGGCACGATCGGTGCACAACAAGATGAAGTCCACTTTTGGTCATTTTGGAGATATTCCATCTTGGAGAACAATCTGAGGTTCCTTTCAGAGCTCTTTCAGCATCGAGGTTATATGAGACGTGGGCCGTATGCTCTCCCACCAGGCACCGAACTCAGATGTAAGTTGCGTAGTATGCTAACCATATAAGTTAGTTACGAATGAGCTCCCTTGATATTAAAGATGAGGGTAGAATTACACAGCTTAAGTATTCGCAACACATATTCAACTATTATTCAACAGCTACTACTATCCTTACTATAAAGCAAAACCATCTGATCCTATAAGTAAAGATAATATGCAAACTTGAAAATATTTAAGAGTTACGGGTTACATAAATACAATATCTAGGCGAAAGTATTTAGTTATTCTTTAATTCCTATTACAAACGCAAAACCTGTCACGGTAATTTCTAAAAGTTCATAATTAGGGTACTGGAGGTCGCTAGCTACGTTCCTTCCTACCTGGCATCAAAAGATGTCTCAACCAACATCCCAAATTTTAAAACTAAATTATTTTGTTAAGCGTTGTGGTATTGCTAACGCACATACAATATTCGAAAAATAGAGATGGAACGAGTGCGGTAGGTGTTTTTTTTTTTTTTTTTTTCCAACCCGTTACTTCCAGTATTGGTTTTCTGCATCTGTCATTTTCTCCTTGTGGCTGTGAACAATCTAAGTAATGGGGCCCCTTGCAGTTTCTCTGCTGGGGGTTTATTGAACGGCACAAAGAGCTTTTGAAAATAACCCATGCTCATGAAAACACTTAGCAAACTCTACGCTCACTTTCATATTTTACGCCGAGTACTTTTTTTTTTTAGAAAGAAAAATAAAAACCTTCCTCGAAAAGACAAGAAAAAAAAAACTTTCTGAACGGTTAAATCATGGATGTGTGAACTGCATTATGAACTCAAGAGCAAGTGCTTAACAACTTTTGCAAACTCGAATTTGAATAAATCGTATGCAGCACGGTTCTCATCAGCACCGTGAATGCCTCGTGCCTAATGAAGAAGGTTATCCAACATCTGACGAAAGTTGGTAGGAAAACATTAGCTAAAGAATAATTATTACAAAATAGTAGCACTTAAAAAAAACACTAAACTGTTTCTATTGCGCAAAAAGCGATAAGTCTCTAGGATTGATACAAGTGTAGTTGGGAGTTTGAGTCTCCACTTATTAGAATTTTCTGGATTTATTTTTCTCACATCCTTCACACCGAATAGTTACCATTTTCGCTGCTAAGAATTAGTGATACACACGAAACGAGAAATTTCTCGTTCTGTCTCGATTCTTGTCTCAAAAAATTGAAATACCTTTTTTTTAAAAAAAAATCGAGACGAGACAAGAAATCTCATAAGTCTTGTGGACAACACTGGTTCACTCAAATCTAAGATCTAAAACACTGGTTTAGTGTTACACGATTTATAGTATAAATACTACAAATTAAATAAAAAGAATGCAACGAAGAGCATTTATCAACGTTTAACTACATACAAGTCATTATACAATATATTCCAATAATAAATATGGTTTAACTGATGTGATATCACATCCTTCGAAGTAGGGACGCACGCAGGATGTTAGTTCTGAAGGTCTGGATCCCTCGAAACATCGATTTTTTTCTTGTAAATTTAGTTTAATTTTAGGGGTGAATATAATTTTAACATAGTTTATCCTCATACTGGACACCTTCAAAAAAACTTTGGACCCCTCCCGAAATAAATTCTTTAGTACGTACCTGCTTCGTGGACGTCTCGTGACGCGGAAGGATTTCGATACCTTCTGGATTAAATTGAGAACAAATATTTAAAAAAAATAACGGTCTCGTCTCGCTTCATCTAGTGGGAAACGCTACCAAGCACACACGCTAATGAGAGCTCTCTCATAGCTACATGGTTAGCACACGTGACTCTGGCACGTGAGACCCGGACTCGATTGCCGGTAGGCTCAGTGGTAGAGCGTTCACCTCTGGTGCTTGGGGTCCCGGGTTCGATCCCACCCCCCGCCAAGTGAATTTTGTGGTGGACAAACACCGTGTGCGTGGGTTTTCTCGGGGTTCTCCCGTTTCCTCCCACTTTCTTCATTCCACCATTTCATTCATTTCTGATAATCACCGTCTCCTTTAGCCTAACCGGCATAACCGTGGGACGTAAAACTCAAAGATTTCATTTTATTTTCATTTCGATTGCCGGTATGAGCTCAGGTAGATTGGATTTCAGGTTAAGCTGAAGGTCCACGTCTCATGTAGTCTCGCTGCTGAACAGGATGCGAGAGACTAATTTACTTACCTACCTACGTATGATACCGAATCTGATTCCCGTGAAGGGCATTTCTATTACATTATAGGGTAAGATTTTTCAATTTTATTCTCTTTATTTGGCACACTAACTGTGTAATTTAAAGTTTTACGTAATATCTATAAAAAATTAACGTTTTTATATTATTATTATTATTATTTTGTATAGCTAATAGAGGGTATCTACTGAAATTCCAAAATGAAATTTCGTGACTTTTTCTTCACGAAACTATAAAATTTCGTAACATTCTGAAGAGCGAATTTGGGTGCGAATTAGGCCGAATTTTCACTGCATGCGATAGAAGCGTGCTTTGCTAGAAATTTGGTAGCGTCTAAAGTCGACCATACACATTGTTGGTGGTAAATTTTGACGTTCTATAGAACAAAATTTTCCAGTCTGTACTTTTATTTGTCCAAATAAAAAAAAATCATGACCAAAAAGCTAAATTTCGTGACTTTTTCTTGATTTTCATGACCGTTTTCTGATTTCGTGACTTTTTCGCGACTTTCGTGACCGATAGACACCTTGTAATACCAAGTTAGTTTGAATTCTTTTTATTATAAAGAATCATTATTTATGGAACTGTAATTGTCCAAATACCGAAATAATAGTTATTTTACCGTTTCTCCGGTATACCAGCGGTTCTTTAGAGTTATGCTACCTAGGTAGTGTCGGGGCATACGATTTGAAAATTGCTTATAGAGCTTACCTATAAGACATAAACAAATAAAATACGTATAAGAATATTAGTACCCTTGTGGTAGAGACCTGCACGGGCCGGGCCTGGCCCGAGGCCCTAAGCCCGGCCCGGCCCACGGGCCGGGCTTGGGCGGGCCGACACTGTTATTTCTTTGGGCCGGGCCGGGCTTGGGCGGGCCGACACTGTTATTTCTTTGGGCCGGGCCGGGCCGGGCTTGGGGTGGCCGACACTGATTTCTCTTCAGGTCGGGCTGGGCTGGGGCTGATCAATTGCAATTCTTTAATAATTATTGACTTTCGTTAAACGATAATTAGAATAAAGCCAAACGTTAAAGAAGTGTGTCCGTGAAAAATGTTACAAAGAATGCACTAGCTATTTACAGTTTGTGTTGCTTAGCGGCTCCACTTTCACTATAGAGGATTGCAGGCATTATGCGGTAAATTGAGCTCTGACTTTGACCTTCACTGAACTCAAATTATAACAAGAAGGGGTGGGAATGTTTTGCCTGTCGCTAAACAATATTGCCATCTTCACTTTATGCTAAAAATCAATTAAATTAGATTTTTGTTACAGGGAATGGAGTTTTTGTTCTCTCGATGACTGGCAAAATTTCTAGGAAGCAATGGTACCATTCGGGAGGCAAGCGTCAGGTTGTAAACCAGAGTTTAGTAAATGTTTCTGAGGTTAGGTCAAATTTAGTACTAAATTTTGAGAAAGATTGGGGCTCGAGATAATTTTTTAAAAAAAACTATCGGGCCGGGGTCGGGCCAAAAACTTTAAAAATTTATCGGGCCCGGGCCGGGCTTGGCCCAAGAATTTTAAAAAACTTATCGGGCCGGGCCGGGCTCGGGCCGAAAATCTCCAAAACTTTTCGAGCCCGGGCTGGGCCGGGCCTAGGTACGTTCGGGCTGGATTGGGCTCGGGCCGAAAAATTCGGCACGTGCAGGTCTCTACCTTGTGGGTATATGGCTAGTATACATACTCTTGGTGCGAGAGATCTAGGTTCGATTTGCAGTCAGAGCTCATGTGGTATGAATTTCATTCTAAGCTGCACGTGTGCGTGTAGTATTCACAAGGAAAATTGTTGATCCGACTTTCGAGGAGTGATAACTTCAGACAATTACCTCCGAGGAGACTTTTAATGTATAGGGAGTTAAAAAGTACTGATAAACAAATTGAGCACGATCGGCGATATGCCCCAGGGCGGAATTTTGCGTTATGCCCTGCGCTACCCCCGGAAATTATCACTTTTTTAAAAAAGAATTTTTAAGATCAGAGGAAATATATCTGAAATTCAAAATCTACCAAAATATTTAACAACTTTTCTCTAACAAAACACTTAGCTGTTGAATTTCATGAAAGTGAAATAAAATATTTTTGTTTAACATGTCGTATTTACGGTCTGAAGGTGTAGATACGTAATTGATGATAAATACTACTAAAAATTCAAACAACTGATGAGTGAAAAGTCACTTATGCTAAGTAACGAATAATGTTCTATGTTTTCTGTAATCAGTCACAATAATATTGTTGTAAACCTGTGAATCGTCTGAAAACAGTTACATAGGCTACAGTTCTGCTATCTTATGTTCATACGTGCTAAGACACAAGAATAACAGACTTGGCGCGGGAGACCCGGGTTCGATTCCCGGCGGGAGCTCATGTGGTTCGGATTCCACGTTAATCAGTAGGTCCGCGTCTCACATAGCCTCGCTGCTGAAAGGGACGCTAAACTGAAATTCAACTCAAGAATAACAGATAAAGAAAATAGATGGAAGCACTGCTATCTGTTTAAGTGTTGTCAGGTTATTCACAGGTTTTCAACAATATTATTGTGGCCGATTACAGAAAACATAGAATGTTATTAGTTATTTGCCATAAATGCGAAATATATTTCGCAAAGCTTTGCTCATACCAAACAATAAATACAATGCAAATACTCACAGTCAATAACGAGTTATTTCTGATATGCTCTGAAGGCAATGTGCTTGGTGTGGAATTAACACACAAGTAACACGCTAAAGTGGTAGTCATTTTGTGTTGTTTCGACACGTCATTTTTTGCTGTGTATGACTAAGAATTTTAGGAAAAAAATACTGTGGGTATGAAACACCACTGGCACTCTTAGCGGTGAAGGTGGAGAAAGGTAAAATACAGGGTGAGGCAAAAAGATGTTAACATTAAATCGGTGTTCTTTTTGTGATTTTTGGTTATGGGGCATGTCAAGGAGCGTATGTATGCCAACAAACCTAGCAACTTGGACGACATGAAGCAACGCATCACTCAGGTCATCGCTGCTATCCATGCACAAATGGCGGAGACTCCATAAGTGCATTGAGCGGGATGGGTGCCAAATTGAGACCATGTAATCAAATCCTTGCTTTGTAATTTCACGTAAGTAAACCTCCATTTAATTAAGTAATTTAAGCTTAAAATATATAAAACGATAATCATGCCTATTGTTCTGTATGGTTGCGAAACATGGTCGCTTACTCTGAGGGAAGAACATAGACTGAAAGTATTTGAGAACAGGATCCTGAGAAGAATATTCGGACCCAAGAGGAACGAGAATGGGGAATAGCGGAAACTTCATAACGAAAAACTACATAATTTATACGGTTTACCCAACATTGTTAGGGTTGTCAAGTCTAGGAGGCTTAGGTGGGCAGGTCATGTAGCTAGAATGGAAGAAAGTAGAAACGCTTTCAAAGTCTTGACTGGAAGACCCACCGGAAAACGACCATTAGCAGGACCTAGGCGCAGATGGGAGGACAATATTAAGATGGATCTCGCAGAGATAGGAATACAAAGTAGAAACTGGATGCAATAGCTAAGGATACAAGTCAGTGGAGAGCTTTTGTAAACGTGGCATTGAACCTCCGGGTTCCATAGGCCATAGAGTTAGTTAGGTAGGTAAACCTCCATTTAATGTTAACATCTTGTTGCCTAAACGACCGATGTAAGTATCTAATCCATAGTTTTCGGGCACTTCCGGTACAGTTTAAGTCTAAGTTCAGTCTCATCAGCACAGCACCTCTACGGGAGGGAGTGCGAAGAGGGATGACATGTAAAAATATGTAATTGATGATACAACATTAGTGTGGAATCCACGATTTTCGGGGGCCCTGAGATTAACAGACACACTTCCGATGCTACTCATCGGCGGGGTGTGAGAAGGAGTGAAAAGCAAAATATCCAAGATGACCGAGATAGTGTCGATTCTGACGTCGCCACGCAGATTGTTGAAAGGCGACGTTGATCGTTATTTACGACTGCATTAACGTAAAAATGTATGATTCGTTTGAATTCAGTTTTGGAACATACTGCCTTCCAGAGACGGAGTGGGTCAGGTGATAAAGATTTGTGAGTGGGTCAGTAGGTCGTGGGTCAACAGCATGTAACCCACTGCGACCTACTATGGCCCACACTGATTCACCGACTCACTCTGCTCAGTGCATTGTAGACAGCATCTTGTGAACACTGGTGAATTTGTCTACGTTTAATTTCAAAGCCTCAATTTCTCTTTCTTTTCATTTGTTTCTACGTATTTTCTTACCAGAGATGCGTATATCTAACTAGAAAAGAACTTCAGGCACTTTTGGATATTGATATTTGTACTTGTAATAATAGCAATCGGACTTATTACTTGGCTTTCGAGACACACAGCCTGAGAGTTCTTAGAAGAGCTAACTACTGAAAAAAATACATTTTTGAATCACCGGTAACATATTAATTATTACATAAAAATTAAATGTAACTATGTGTGACTGATCATCACGGCCAAACTGCAAAGTCAAATGAAATGACTTTTGGTATATAGTTAGGCCTTAATCCAAATTGGGATATTATCATATTGGTTTCATTATAATACATATCCTAAGGCGGTAGTGGGGATCCAAATTTTTGCGAAAAACTTGAATATCTCGCAAGCCGTTAAACTGAGGGAGCAAAAATTCAGTATATTAACTCTTTATTAAAAATAAACAGAACATGTCCCAGCATTTTTTTTAACTTCTCTTTTATTGGGGAACACTTTCTATATATAGGGAATTGGTAGTAGGTTGATTTGTAAAAATAATCGAAAACAATCCATATTAGTTGAGAAACAAATTCAGAAACAATTATTAATTGGGAAACAACAACAACAAAAAAATACACTGCTTCGCTTCATATGTCCACGGCTTTCTATTACAATAATTGCTGAAGCTTGTGTTCATTATATGGAGTGCTCCGAGCACAAGGCAATCAACTCGTAAAGCTATGAGAAAAATAAACATAAAATTTGTAATGTAAGTTTAATTACATGGAAATTTTAAGTTTGTACTGAACGCTTAATTATATGGAAAATTTTACACTTTTTTTCTTTACATTGGTATACTTACCTTGATTTGGGACTTTCAAATTTCATCCCTTTTTCCACTGAAAAGTATCGGTAATTTAACAAGGAAATAATTATACCATGATAATTTAATTGAAATTCACCGTAATTTGGCCCATGGCAAACACTTTACCATTTTATATCGTAAAGGTCAGATCCACTGTTATTGTAACAAAACGATGCTTGAGCGATTGACCGTAGAAATTCGAACTCCGATAACTTAGAATTTCACGGCCTCGTTTTATTACAAGTGTAAACTCTTTAGTCAGTGGAGAAGAGGACGTGGATTATGGGTCAGAGTTGATGAGTATGGGTTTTGGTGGCCCTGGAGTGGGTCAGAGTGGATGAGTGGTTTACTGTGGGCGGCGGGTCAGAATGGGTTACGGAGGGTCAAGTTTTCATTGTCCCACGCCATCTCTGGTGCCTTCTTTGAGCTAGGTTTTTATTATAGTATCTTTTGGGTTTATATTATAAGTTCCATTGAAATGCGATGTTAGGTTGGGGGAGGTGGTTGAAATATTTTTCTATAAACCTATTTTCCTCATGCGAAAAACGCACTTTTCCGCTAATTTATTATACAAAACCACAATAATCTTTCCTTTGAATTTTTCGCTTATTAATGCAATACATTAAAAATTTAATATGCCCATGAAGCTTCATTGGTATCTGTTGTCTTTACATAAACGATACATAATGAAAAGTCTTTATAGCTCAATAACCCATACTCCTGTTCCCTTTTAGGCACAAATTATCAAACTACGAGTACTTCCTTATTTGTGCCTTATATCAACTATATATACAGCACACTATGAGCAATTCCTTGACGAATTCAATTTTCATTATCCAAAACTTACTGAGACACCAAATCACGTTCACTTTAATATTTTGTGACCTTTTGAACTTGTGAAGCCTTTGTTAATAGAAATGGAACGACAGTATAGGAAAGCTGAGAAGGTGGAACTCTCAAAAAGCTTTTGAAACTTCTCTCCTTCCCTCACGTCAAGAGCACAGCACTCCCGTGTGGAATCTTGCATCTCCTCCCAGAAACCACCGGAAATTCATCTCCAGGAAAGGCTGGTTGGTTGCCCTTTTTAGTCAGGTAATCGCATCATCCTTTTGTTCCGATCCTAAAAGCGTTTCGGCAGCACAATACTAATCGCAAAATCGAAGTCATCCCAGAGGTGGGGGAAATATTTTCTTCGCATATCCTATCTCATTATCTATCTGTCGCTCTCTCGCTCTTACACACATACACACATACTATAGTTGATTATAATTTTCCACCTATGAACAATGAAGAACGTCTACCATTCTTGTACTTCAAAACTGTTGTGCATTGTTTAACTACAGAATGCTATAAAGCAAATCCTCAAATGCAATAATACAGAATACTTACTTATTTCCAATTTTATTGAGAGTACATTTTCGTTACCCTATTACTTTGCATTTCTAATATACTGTACCCAAAAAATACTTCCTAATTACTAGCATTTTTCATTTCAAGTTAGTTGTTCCCTCCAAGCCTTCGGCTCGTCAGCGAATTGCCTGCACGCTAGCGACATCTCGTGCCGTCATGTAGCAACAACTATTAGCCTGACCGAACTATTGATAACTGGCGTGAGTGAGAGTCTGAGGCAAGGGCGCCTATGTATTGTTTCCAGGGGGGCAAGTATAAGCGACATTTCAAATGTAGTCTCAAATTTTGCGGTAACTATTCTAAAATACCTATTGGGTTTTCGATCTTCCGAAGCACAATTTCCTCTAAGGGCGAAGCGGTCCGAGCACCCCACCTTGCCCCCCCTGATGGGCGCCCTTGGTCTGAGGTATTTATATAGTGACTGCAAGGACTCGTGATTCCTGGACTTTACACCAATCACAGAACAGCTTTGTCTCACGTATGATGCTTCGAAAGGATCCAGTACGATTCGAGAAGCTGCATTCCGAACGCACACTTCAGACAACGTAAAACATCCGAAGCGCACCAACAATGTTGTCAAACTTAGAAAACATGGAGAACAAGCGACAGTGCAAATAGTTAAGATATTCTTATTCCTTATTTATAGTGATCGCAAAGAGTCGTGAAGCGACTTTGATCTACCGATTTCACCATTCAGTAGACTCTGAGGGTGTGTCCCGGTTGTCAGCCCCCATCCATGGCCAGTGTCGTCTCTCGCGCTATACAGACAACATTTCCTGAGGGTACAGTGTTGTCGGATTGTCGCTAACTTTAATTTTGTTTATTTTTGTCGTTCTTGCTTTATAATTTTGCTATTATTGTTATTACAGTTTAATTTGAGTAATTACTAAGCGACGAGAAAAAAAACAGCATTTAAAGAACTATAACACGAACACAGATGTAAATTTGTGTTAAACGAGAAACCGGTGCCAGCAGATTTATGGAAGACATTTATCAGATACTATTCACATTAATCGCTATAGTCTTAAGTTCATATTGTAGGTCGAAATTTACAAAACGTCACTAAGAATTTGTGTCGCATATTTTGTAAATGTTTTGACTAATTTGGCGTCGCACTATATAATCTATCTATGTTACGTGTAATTCGGTACACTGAAATTTTTCTTAAAATCGGGATGTCCCGCCTAATTCGGGACAAGTGGCAACCCTATGCTGAAATCTATGATCAATAATATTTCTTTTCTCTCACAAATTTATTTTCTTACTTGCAAAATACTCTACAAGAAAATAATTATTTTTGAAATTATTTCTGTAAGAACTTTGGTACATAGATTTGCGACATAATAATGGAATTCAACATGAAACCTATAAACATATACTATTCTCTTTTTCGCTAACTGACACTGAAAAAAAGAAAGTGTATGGAAGAAATTATATTACAGTAACGTTGCCTCTTGCATAGGTGCCTTGCTTCTGATTTTTTCTTATTTTATGAGCTTTTCTTGAGATCACTGTGAAGGGCCCCGGTGACTCAGTGACAGAACGTTCACCTCTGATGCATAAAGTCTTTGGTTCGATCCCAGCTTGCGCCAAGTGAGCTTTGTGGGGACTCACTGTCTCCTTTAACTTAGCCGGCATAATCGTGGGACGTAAAACTTAAACATTTCATTTCACTTCATTTTCATTTTGAGATCAGTGCACTTAACGAGTTTGGATATTATTTAGTTTCTTCCTCAAATCACTTGCTATTGACTATGGTTCGTTATTTGTAATTGTGATGTAGTCATGAGTATAAATACAATGTGGACGTATGGTATAAAAACTACAGTGCTTAAAACACGAAACCAAGTTGTGCTAGGTAGCCACTAAAGAGCAAGTATGCTATCTAATCGAGTCAGGGCAGAAGCGCAGCAGGTTGACTCGAGCGGTAGCAAGGATGTAGTCCTAGGGAGCAGGCGCGTCAGCGACGCCGAGTATTCGAATAAACGAAGTGTTTAAAACGGCATAAATTTGGGCAAACAAAAGCCGTTTGCCGGTGTTTAAAACGGTCCAAAAAGATATAATATTCTGAGCTAGTTAAAATGGACCTTCTTCACTTTTTACATAATACAACTTTTATATGATTGGTACAAAAATATAGAAAATACTACAAAATGTTGCACAACAACAAAATAAGTCACCCAAATTTTAAAATAATTCTCCTCCGTTTATTTAATTAGTACAAATTTTCTTGGTGGTACAAAAAAAAAGTACAAATTAAAAAAAAAAGTAATACAAACATTCAAAGTAGTTAAAATTTTTAAAAAGTACATTAAATTCAAATTAAATAAGCCCACAAAGTTTAATATGAATTTTCCTGTGCGAATTTTTAAGCTAGTTAAATTTTGAATTAAAAGTTCGCAAGGTTAGGAAAAAAAACATGTTACGAAAAATACACCACTTTAACTATGTTAAATAGGGTTGAAAAAGGTAACACAAGCTTTTATTTGATTGTAAAATGTGTTCGTAATCTTTGGTATGTTAAATAGAGGTTACAGTATTTTTGCGTGTAAGGGGTTTAGAAATGTTCATGGTCTTTTATTAGGTTGCTGTGTAATTTCTGCTATATTAAATAGATGTTCGTAGTTTACTGCTCGTATATGTTAAATAAATGCGAAAATGTCATAGTCTTTCATGTGGGAGTTCATACTCTTTAAAAAGCGTAGACTGAGTATATTCTCTGTTTCTATGTTAAATAGGGTAATCGGGAGTGCGAAAAAGGAGGAGTACACCTATATTATCCTTTGCTATTTTAAAAACAATACTTGTAGCATTTCTTGTGTAAGCTCTATTACGTGTAATTTTTACTATAATACATAAGAGTTAAAAAGGTGTCATACTTTTCTTTATCAGCTCTGCTATGTTACATAGGAGGGGGTTACGAAAGGTCATAGTTTTCTATAAGAGTGAACGAGTGATACGGGTAGACATCATAGATAGTCGTTTCTTGTGTTATTTGAGGAATGAGAAATACGTCATACTCTTTTATAACGGTTAAAAAAAAACGCCATTAACTGACACCACTTGTGTAAACTATATCGGAACAGGAACTATAATGCTACTGCGCATGCGCAGGTGACTTTACTCTACAGCGTAGCCAACACAATATAAAAATCACCAAAAATTAATCCAGAAAAAAAAATTAGTCAGTCATAGAGTCGGAGTCGGAGTTGAGTTGACTTTGAGTTTTACGTCCCGTTCAGCAGCGAGGCTATATGAGACGTGGACCTACTGATTAACGTGGAATCCGAACCACATGAGCTCCCGCCGGGAATCGAACCCGGGTCTCCCACGCCAAAGGCGCGTACGCTAACCGCTTAGCCACGAAGGAGCTCAAAGAGTCGGAGTCGGACTTTACAATGTTGCACACTCAATATAAAAATTACTAAAGAAAAGAAAACAAAATAAGCAATGCTGTTAAGGGTATAAAAACGCCGCCTTATTATGTAATTTCTGCTATGTCCAATGGAAGTTGGAATATGTGTTCATAGTCCTACGGTAGAAAACAATGCTTGTATGTGATTGGAATCCGAGTCGGAACTGAGCAATGTTGCCAGAAAAAAAGAACAAAATATGCAATGAAGAAATCACATGGTGTGAAATCTGTCGACCTGGGAACCACGGTAACAGAGGAACATCACCCACTCCAGCGATCTGGTAGTTCTCTGTTGAGAATGGCGCGGATAATTGTGATCCACTGCTTTTCCCTTTACACGGACAATCAGCATCACGAAGCTGGCAAAACCAACGTAAAATGATCTGGTGACCAAGTGCGGCTTGGCTTTTCTGTATTTGCATACAAATGCACTCTGAACGCTTGTAATCGACGAACACTTCGCATATTCTAACACACAAAAGCTCTTCTCCTCTATTGCTCTCATCTTATATAGAGTGCCGTTACAGGGCTACAACCTAGCGTGCACGTGCACCACGAGGCGAGCTTTTTAAACTTGGTGGACCTTATGGAGAGTGTCGTTTTGACGTTTGATTAGCGTCATACTAAAAGCCTGACTACTGCAGGAAACATATGTTAGTCGAACTCTTTAGTATGAGACTAACCACGCGCCAGAACGACTCCACATAAGGCCTAGTGAATGTATCGGTATCTACTTTTCATGTATCACCCGTCTTGGTATGTCGTATATTTGTCATTAAACACTACTTTGAAACCGATGAATCATTTAGGCTAACCCTAAAGGAATCATTAGCATTTCTGACTACAGTATGTACTCTTATTTATTAAAACTAAAATACAGTGTAACGGTTTCGACAACTTAACGTTACATATTATATATATATATATATATATATATATATATATATATATATATATATATATACAGAAGGTTGATTAATTCGTGTGTCAATTTCATTTGTTCACTGTGCAAAAGTGGTAGGACGTAAAGCCATGCAATTTGGAGTAACTTTAGACGAAGGACATAAGTTTTGTTTCGCCAAAGAAGCATGTCACTTGTACTAAAGATTGAAGAGATATAGGGTCAAAGGTCAAATTTCGATTTTTTCCTTATGGGATTGCAATGGTAAATTCTGAAAGAGCTTGAAAAAACGTAAATCGAAGTAATAACAAAGAAGAAGCTGTATGGTATGATTGTATGTCGCAAGCCGACCAAATATGCGTCAATCAAGTGTCAAGGTCAGAGGTCACGGTCAGATCAAGGTCACAGGTCACCTTGAGAACCCATTTGACATGATGAGGTACGGACATTGCGTTGTTTTCAGTGTATTCTCAAGATGACCTGTGACCTTGATCTGACCGTGACCTCCAGTGTGCGAATTAGATAATCTATATTGGGGGGGGGGGGATAAAATTAGGCCAAAGGACATAGTCTGAAGGTTCAAATTACAAAATGAGACAATAAATGCCTTACCCCATTTATACATATATATATATATATATATATATATATATATATATATATATATATATATATATATATATATATATATATATGTATGTGTGTGTGTGTGTGACATCTGTAATAAATAAGAGATTTATTAATTTAATAAATCTACCGACAATAACTATGCACATATATATTGTCTGACATACACACACCCCACTAAACCTTTCTGAACGTGTTTTAATGTTGTACTCACTCTTGTCCCTGTAGCTCTCTAAGGTTTATTTAGTTAATAATTTGGCTCGAGGGATAGCCATGATCACAAGCATATGTTAATTTTTCCACTCATATTGAAAGCTTCCACTTTGCTTTAATACATACAGGTTGCGAAAAGAAACCTACTTCAGTCTTGTGAAAACCACTAAAATTATCAGTTAAACCGGACATTTTTTTTTTTTTAAAGAAAATCTAGATATTAGCCTATCAAATAAGAAATGGATTGTTGCTGGTCCCAATTTCTCACATCAAGGTCAAATCGAAGGCCAAATGTTTAAAATATCTCAATTCAAATTTCGAGCTTGTGCTTCTACTTCCCGCTAAAGCTGTGCTCATCACGACTTTTTTTATCCAAATATCGATTCCGTGATGGGCACGGAAAGTCAACACTTGAAAATTACTTTACTGTTAGGTTGAAGATGAGTTGATTCACTATGGGCTACGTTATTCAAATAAAGTAAAACATTACACTGAAGTTTTTCAGACAACATTAATTGCGTGGACAGCAAACTGTACAGCGAAAAGATGGAAAAATGAAGAGTTAACTTTTAAAAAACCCGCTCCAGTTGAAATGCTTATACAGACACGGACAATGACACGGAGAACCAGTCGTATTAACAAATGCTGAAACAAATCTTGAATTATTCGCTTATTCACCTAAAAATCACCTTCATTAACATGTCTGCTCACTAAGAGCGTATCCCCTAGCGTGTACGTTAACATATATTTACGAGAGAATACCTATATCTCAGATTTTGAGTACAGTTTCAAAAGTTCATTTCCGTAAACTGTAAAAGTAGTGATTACTATGCTAATTATCACAAATTAAATGCAACTTTTGAGTTGCATGCACACAACCTACTAGGGAATGAAGACCATGTGCTAACAAAGAGTACACTGGAAAATGAAATAACATGTTATAACAAAAATTAAAATAAGATGATAATCGATACAAATATAGAGGATGAATATGACATATCCGAACTTCGCGAAGTATGGTAGAAGAAGCTATTTGTTTACTTCTTCTTGGCCAACCGCTAAGAACATTTATAAATCTATATGTGGCTTTGTCATACGCAATTAGTACATTCAAATTCACAAACGATGACGAACTGAAGGGTACGAAGGTACAGTTGCAAGTAACAACCGTAGTCATAATAATATAGTTCTACTAAACAACGTTGAAAATAGTGGGTAATTAGGTGGTAAGTAGAAATGACCAAAACTGAACAGTTTACATCGATCATTTCGAAATACAGCCAGAAGATTAAATTTACAAGAAATAACAAAAATCAGTGAAATTTGGAGTTATACTAAGCATAGTTTGAGGGGGAAAGCGAGCATCCCCGGAGGGGATACTTCAGCTGACTTCTTTGGGGGGGGGACAAAATGTGATTGAGGGGGAAAATCCACCTCATCCCCCCGGTAATTCGCACCCTGGTGACCTCTGACCTTGACACTTGATTGACGCATATTTGGTCGGCTTGCGACACAGAATCATACCATACGGCTTTTTCTTTGTTATCACTTCGATTTACGTCTTTTCAGGCTCTTTCAGAATTTACCATTGCAGTTCCATAAGGGAAAAAAAAAACGAAATTTGACCTTTGACCCTGTATCTCTTCAATCTTTAGTACAAGTGACATGCTTCTTTGGCGAAACAAAACTTATGTCCTTCGTCTAAAGTTACTCCAAATTGCATGGCTTTACCTCCTACCACTTTTGCACAGTGAACAAATGAAATTGACACACGAATTAATCAACCTTCTGTATATATATACTTTTACTCTCACTTTTAGTATCTATTCCTATCCTCTGAAGATCTCTCTTTCAGTTAGTGCCTGACGAAGATAACGTTAAGCTGTCTAAACCGTTACTTTTTAATAAATAAGTGTATATACTCTGGTCTTTAGTGTTAACTATTCCTTTAGTGAGTTCCAGCGTCGTGATAGAGTTACAGGGTAACCCTGTACATTATTATATAATATAAAACAAACCACTATGAAATGTTAATTTGAGATATAAGAAGGTAAATGATCATACGGTTGCTTAGCTATGATTTTAACACAACTCTGTCAAGATTTGCCTAAAGAAGCAACGAAAGATGATTTGTTTTCGGAAACTGCGAAGCTTACTGGTTTCTGTGTTCTGTTTCAACCATAATATTCCTCTACATTTGTGAAACAGTCGCTGTACGTAGACGTTTTGTAGTGTTATCCACTGAACTACTAGATTAAACACAAACAACAGGGCACACTAAGTGGTTGTTTTTCAACAGAGAAACCAAAAATTCGCCTACAGGCTATCTGACGGTTCGTGCTGGTTCGACCTCCGTCTCTCTTTCTCTGATCCTCGAATGTGTTGTTGTTGTTGAAGCGAGTGAGTCTCAAGCGTACAGTTCAACTTCAAACTAACTGCTGTTCGAGTTCCTCTTTTATTTTCTCCTCATGACACTAACTTCTGGTTTGTCTCTCTACGATGCTCTTTCACAAAACCTCCGCCCACTTGGTTTCTTCCTTTTGTTTTCGTCTTTTTCTTTTCTGTATTGTTATTTTTCTTTCTTTTCACAATCTTTTTCCATCTCCTCGCTTTAGAGACAAGACAAATTTCGTGTCGGAAATTAGAACTGATGGTCGTAACAACTACACAAAGCTGCTCTTTTCCATCCTTTTGTCTCTGGGGCTGCTTCTTTTCTTTATTCTCTTGCATTTTTATAATAAATTTCTTTTGTTAAGAGGAAAACATACTAATGAGGCGAATGGGTGGGGACTAACTTCCTCTGTTTCCACGGTTTAAAAAAGAAAAGGAAAAATTGTCATATAAATGACGCAATTTTTTAGAGTTCACAATGGGAAGGAACTTCTATGTTCCACTTAAAATGATCTTTAGTTGAGTTTGAAGTGATAATTTTGTACTGACGTAATAATAATAATAATAATAATAATAATAATAATAATAATAATAATAATAATAATAATAATAATAATAATAATAATAATAATAATAAAAAACTCTCCTGAAGCAGTAGGATTTATGATGGCCATCGAGGACCAAGTGGTACCAACTTGAAACTAATGTAAATACACACTGAAGCAAGAAGTGCCGGATTAAAAATGCGAAGACATATCAAAAACTATTGAACACATCACAGGCTCATGCCGTATAATGGCTCCCACAGAATATTTAAAAAGGCACAAGAATGATGCAAAAAAGCAGTTACCAGTTTTTGGCACATAACATGGAATTGATTGCTAATACCATGCCATACTACAAATATCTTCGAAGTCCAGTACTTGGAAACGATAAATACAAACACTACTGGGATCGAGAAATCAGAATGGATGTGACAGTGCCTGCACACAGACCTGACATCACTATTATCAAGAAAATGGACCAAGAAGTTCTCATAGATCTAGCAGTACCATTGGCTCATAAACATACAACATTCAGTATGGAAATAAGTAAATATCAAGACCTGGCAGACGAAATCAAAAACTTATGGAAACGTCAGAAAGTTATAGTAAAGACCAATCATTATCTCAGCTACAGAAATTGTCCCTGAAAGTACTATGACGCAAGTAGAACAGACAAACCCAACAAACCAAATTAGAACAAAACACCTCCCAACAAACCTATAAAATTTAGTAATACTAGATACTTGTCACATGGTTAGGAAGTTTTTTTTTTTTTTTTGGAGAATAAGAACTCTTCAAATAATCTGCACTTGCCAGAGACGGCCGTATTATTTGACATAATGCACACATTATTTTACAAGAAATAAAATTAAAATAACGTGGGTTTATATTTTTTCTCCGATAGAAAAGTTACCTGGCTACTTTAGAACACATGTACCGCGGATGGATACCCGTTTTGCTGACTAAATTTGTTTACTTCGACTCTTTAACTTTTAGCTGGACGCTGTACAGCTATCTTATGATAGGTATAGTTTATTTCTTCAATACGAGTGCAGTTCGGCAAATTCTTTGAAGTTCCCTTGCTGGATTTTACAACAGTACCCCTTCCTCCCTCCATCCCTGTTTTGACCACATTTGCGGGGTTGCAATGTCTCAACACGCACTATGTCCCTGTCCCTCACTCTCTCTCCCAATACTATGGCTAATCTGAAGCAGATGTCAGACAATGAAAAAACAAGGAAGCTAATTTTGGGAACAAGCATTTCTTTTAAAAACGAAAATAATGAAAATATGTAATTTTTCTTTAATATATGATGTGAATAACTTGTGAAGGACAAAATGAGAGGAGTGATTCCTGAGAATGAAACAAACAAAAAAGTTCCTATAAACACAGGGCGAAAACCCCATCGTTTACGTATTATAGGCTGCTGAAAAAATGAAAAAATGAATTCTAAAGGTCCAGAGCTCCAAAACTATGGGACTTACTGTTGTCGGGTCAAGACTTCACTTAGGAACTAGTATGTGCTCTACCCAAAAATACATGTTTTAGAATCGTTAGGATCGTCAACAGCACGGTTTCTCGTACTCGGGAAAACGCATGCAGCAATGTTTTCTTTCACGCTTATAAGTGAAGAAAACGAGAAATATACTGCGACGAAATACATCGCATCACACACAATTGCGAACACAAAATAACATGGAGCTGCCGGTTCCTAACACTTCCGAGTTCCCTCCGAAGCATCGGATGTCCATTATTGTCAAGGCTTACCTTCTGCCAATTTTGGACCCTCCTTAAAATCAGGGTATAATGAAATTCTATTGAGAGCACATCTGAGAATTACACCCTGTAGAGGATACAATGTATACCTATTGAAAACTTACGAAATATACACTTTTGGATTGTGTATGCATGGCTTCCTTAACGCTGATAAGGACCACCATCCACAGTTTCTGGAATTCGAAATAGGGCCTGTGGAAATTTCGCTTTTTCGCGATTTTGGACAGCCCTAGCTCTGAAACTATGAACTTTTTGTCTTATTTTGATGTGAGGAATCACCTCTTATAGTTTATCGGTATAGTTCATTAACACCATATTATATATATATATATATATATATATATATATATATATATATATATATATATATATATATATATATATATATATATATATAAAGAAAACTATATATGTTAAACAGCAATCTACTAATCACTGACTCAAAGGACAGCGTTTGGAACTGTGGCAACTAAGAGTTCACGTAGACTTGACAAACGGCTGACAAATGCTTGAAATGAGGGTTCTAGTTGGCCATTTAGTTATCGAGGGTGTTTTTCACAAGTTCCCGCGAAGGATGATTTATTTATGCCACTCTTTATATACAGACTGCACTTCCATTGAAGAAATAAACTATAAGCTAGAGCTGCTTGCGTTGAAACTTCGCCACTAAGCAGTATATTTAAAAATGCAGAAGTCATTAGTGGCGATTATAGAACGATTTCGTTCAATAGATGACAAACTTCATCCGTATATTTCTTTTTATACGAAGGGAAAATGAACAGAACAAATTGCTTTTCTTTAAAAGGAAGCTTTCAACAGAGAACTACATATTTTCTACCTCAGGAAACTTGATTTAGTATCAAAAATATAAAATCGAAATTTAATATTATAAATAATATAGTCTTCGGTGACGTTATGGGAAGGACTGTCAACAGTTGTAAAGTAAATTGAATAAAATACTATAGAAGAACAGAAATGTTCTTTATATATATATTAAAAAAAATCTTGAGAGGTACAAGTATCCCCCAGACTCCATCAAAGACATATGATGCCTCAATTTTGAGCTGCAGGCAAAGTTCTCCTCAGGGAAGAAGACGGAATCATGGGAAATTACCCTCATATGTATTCCATGCTTTCAGTTTATGTTGGAAGTTTCGACCAAAAAGAGGAAAAAAATCTACAGAGAATTGAATCCCAAGAGAAAGAATACAGACGGCAGTCAATGTTTTTCTACCATTTCAGTGTTGCAAGTACATGCTTCTACAGAAACGCCTCGACAGTACAGAAAATGCTAAATTTCATATTATTACTTAAATATTTTAAAATAAAACAAGGGGAAAATAAAATAATCCTTTTCTTCTATAATCCGCACGGTTTGCGCGAATAGCCCTAGGCGATACGCAAATTATATTAATAATTTAAATATATAAATTTGATTTTTATATTGAGAATATCAGATCTCATTGTCAGAGTAAATAGAAGCCGTACGAACAATGACAACTTATCCTCTAATCGAGAATGCAGTGGCCAATGAAGAACGTTAAATAGACGATTAGCCAAGATGACCATAGATAGATGATTAATCAATATGTCCATTAATAGACAATTAGCCAAGATATTCATAAATAGGTGATTAGCTAAAATCTCCATAACCAGACGTTTAGCCAAGATGTCTATAAACAGACGTTTGCCAAAGATATCCATAAATGGACGTTTAAGCAAGATGTCTATAAATGGAACGCATTCCGGTGGTTCGGATTCTACCACGTAGGATTGTATGTCCACGTCTTGTATAGCCTTGGTGCTGAAAAGGGTCGTTTAAACTCAAAATCGACCATCAATACCAACGAAGAGATACGCAAAGAACCTAATGAATGAAAAGTCTGCTAGCAGTGTTTCTTTCAGGCATTTTTTTTTTTGAAAGGCAGTGTCCCCCGGGGCTCTGAGAGTGCCCCTGGAGGAGATACAGTTAATACGCGTTAAAATACTACCAGAATTGGGAGATACATAGTTTCAGAATACAATAAATAAGCATTTTAATATTGTTACTTTACAAGTGTTTTAAAGCTATGCTGAAGCTTTTTTTTTTTTTTTTTTTTTCATATTTAGAGATTAGGTGGTACCTTGTATCTGTAACTGCTAACTCTGAACAGGTAAATGTCAACTGAATGTCTTATCTGCGTACTCCACAAAAATGTAAAACAAGTAGCTGTAGGCTTTGTTAATATGTAGTTTTCGAGTGACCCCGTTTCTAAAAGAAACACTGCTCGCAAGTAACCTGGTAATGAAGAAATCATTGGGTTGATGGTGATACTGATAGCAAGGAAACAAATAATAATTAGCTTTCAGTGATTTGTTTTCTCAAATCAATTCTTAGACAAGTTAATTTAAAAAAGAAATGAAAGAAAAAATACCAAAGTATGATATAAATTTATATGTACACTCAATTTCCGTTTAACCTTACAATCAGGAAGTTCTATCAATATTAACAGACGAAAACCATATTCACGAAGAAATTAAATGTCGACAAAAAGAAGGGAATTCGTGTTATTATTCAGTTCAAAGTCTTTTGTCGTCGCGAATTCTGTCGAGGAATTTGAAGCTTAAAGTATATAAAACGATAATAATGCCTGTTGTTCTGTATGGTTGCGAAACATGGTCCCTTACTCTGAGCGAAGAACGTACACTGAAAGTATTTGAGAACAAGATCTTGAGACGAATATTCGGACCCAAGAGGAACGAGAATGGGGAATGGTGGAAACTTCATAACGAGGAACTACCTAATTTATACCGTTTACCAAACATTGTTAGGGTCATCAAATCTAGGAGGCTCAGGTGGGCAGGTCATATAGCCAGGATGGAAGAAAGTAGGAACGCATTCGAAGTCTCAAATGGAAGACCAATCGGTAAACGACCATTAGGAAGGCCCAGACGCAGATGGAAGGGTAATATTAAGATGGATCTCGCAGAGATAAGAATCCAAAGTAGAAACTGGATCCAGTTAGCTAAGGATAGAAGACAGTGGAAAGCTTTTGTGAACGCGGCATTGAAACTCCGGGTTAGATAGGCCATAGTTAGTTATGAGGAAATCCTACAAATTACATATGTACAACTGACTTTTATTAATCCTAGCTGTATTTTACTAAAACATCTAAACATAAAGCGCCTTATGCAGAGTCGTTTTGACATATGATTAGCGTCACACTAAAGGCCTGACTACTGCAGGAAACGTATGTTAGTCGAACTCTCTAGTATGGCTCTAATCACGTGTCAGAACGACTCTGCATAAGGCCCAAAAAGTTTATTGTCACCTATTCACTGAATTTCTCCATATTATTTGACCCTATAGTGTATAAAAATACATATATTTGTACATACCGTGGAAAATTGGTGTTAAATTTCAGTTATGTAACATTTCGTCCTTCATGAACCAAATGGAGAAGCAGACAGATCTCTTTTGAACTTTCCTGTGCCACGGAAGATAATAAAAACGCGACAAATTATTTCCTGTCCTTTTTTTATTACGACTGTTTTTTAACTCATTTCCGCTTATCACTCATAGCGCACTACCTTTGACTGTCCCGGAATCAGTGCAGTTAATGGATGGTAGTGAAATAACATTATTTCTCTGCTATCTCACTGGTGATACATTAACTTGTTTTGATGGGATTTCTGATTTATGCCTCTTCGTTATGCTACATTTGCAGTACAGAATTATCACAAGCAAAACAAAAGGAAGGTTCACGTTCCGAGAAAAAAGAAAATAATAATAATGTAAAGTACTCTATAACTTAGAACGACTATCAATGTCCATATCCTGTATGTACAGAGCTCAAAGTGAAGAAAAATATTAAGGCTATTAATATTTTAATATCGTTAAATAATAATATTTCTCACTTTTGCTATATATATATATATATATATATATATATATATATATATATATATATATATATATCGGGTGTTCTAAAAATCACGCCCACGGACCACAGAACACTATTCTACAGGCCAAAATAAAACGAAGATGTTATATGATGGAATGCCCTCCGGGGCCTCCTTCAGCCGCTATGGAGAATCAAAATTTCACAATGTGGCAACGTCGCAGTTTAACTTGGAGCCATTAACATTACTCTACGAATGTTGAATCGATTGCTACACTAATAAGTGATGCTAGTACCAATCAATATCGACTTTAGCTATCGATGCATCTGGAAAGAATCGATGCAACTATTTGATAGATTGGTAGATCTAATCTATGGTTCTTTATGAGCGACGTTGTCACATATTGCAATTTGTGTTTCCATACGAGGACTCGAAAGGTTTTGACTTGTAGAATAATGTTTTGTAGTCCGTGGGCGCCATTTTTAAAACAATACAGAAACATTATAAATTATTTTTTTTTTAGCTAATTGAACGCTACGTTGATATTCTGATCTTCGCTTTGGGCATCGCTTGAAATAGTTTGGCAAGCTGCGAAGATAAAATTATATTCCTTATAGGGAATGTCTCTGGTCCTTCAAAGTCACTTTTAGCAGACTTCGCTTCGTATACCAAGGTCGCTTCGCCTTTTGATTTAAACTCGTGGAACTCCTCGGGATAATGCCGAAAAGCTCAATCAATTTTCCGAAAAAAGGTACGAATTTCTTATGTAAAAACAGTGTTACGATAGATTTTTTTAAAAAAGTATGAAATTATTTAGTAAGTAGTTAAGCGTAATAATGTGGGTATAATCCCATACAAACAAAAGTAATAGTAGTTGTTTTCAAGGAGGTTATAAAATAGAGGATCTGCCTATACAACAAAATCGTGAAGCCATACAAGTTTCGCCGTCCCCACTCTGCCCAATAAGATCGCAATGTTTTGAGCCAACATTCATGTCAGAAACAACAGTAGCCAATCAGACGATGGCGGAAACAAGAGTATCCAATCAACAAGTGTAATGTGTCAATGCTTGGTTGATTCTTGGCTTCATTGAGTTAATAAGATGAAGATACATAAGGCAGATTCTCTATTTTATAACATTCTTGCTTATTTTACACTATTCTGGTGTAAACCAAAAGTGCTTTTTTCTCTCTGGCCCGCGTTCAGATGAACAAACAAGTCATGTACACTAACACATGAACTTGGAAATGCGTCTCACGGGTGATGTGGGAGCAGAGGACACAAAGGATTGAACTAAACCAGAAGGAAACAACAATGATCCAGTGTAATAATTTTGTATCCAAGTTATGAAAATGATTGTAGTTTTCAAGGCAAACACCGTGTAGAAAAAAAAAAGCAAAGGACGCTCCATACTTCACCATATGAAGCTAGATGAAGTATGATCCTATAATATGATGTTAAATGCATCTAGGTATCTTAACGTGTTTATCAGCGTTTCGCAATTCGTTGTACACGCGTCGCGCTCGTATCTTCAAAATAAAGACTTCGTCTTTACGAAAACAGCTAGCAAACGTAGATGATACAATACGTGAAATTCCTATTTGTAATATTTTCATGGAATAGAAATTTTATAATGATCTAGATGCAGTAATTACAATAATAAAAAAAAAGTTTTCGGAAAAGATATTACAACAAAATTTAAATATTTTTCATTTATTTAATACATTTTCGTCTTATTAGTATTTCTCCACAGAAATATTTCCATTATACAAGTTTTACTTTTGGTAGACTTAAAATCGATTTAAACGACTCGCTGAGCAAAACAATATAAAAATTATTAACATGTAACTGTTTCGCCAACTATTCAGTTGGGTTCATCAGGCACCGTCATATTGACAATGTCACAGATTACAGATAGTGTCTGATGAAGCTAAGTGAATAGTTGGCGAAACTGTTACACAATATTTTTTTTACAATAAACGTGATGTTTTTCTCAGTAAGTATTTCAAATCGGATTTAAGAAATATCTTAATTTTGTGTATGTACAGTATAAAATATTATTTACATGTGCATGCTAGTTTAAGATCTTATCATGAAACGCTGTTGGTATCCAAGGTAAATGATTAATACTCGCATATGCGTGTTCAGTTCACATTAAAATACTTTTACAGATAAATAATTTTCCGATCTCTAAAGATTTATGTAAATTAAGCGTGAAACGGTGTATCAATTTCTCTATACAACGATAAGCCGTACAAGAAATTGGGATTTTATTCCTCAATAAACAAACGTCATTCATAGTACACAATGATATACAAGGACAAGCGTGCTTTTGCCATACATCAGTGCGGTTGAAAACGCAACGCGTTTATAACGCCAATTCTGCCTCTAGTGGTTACTTTATAACTCCATGCGTGTATTAATGTTAACAGTACGGTATCATCGACTGCAACTAGAATGGGCAGATGCCTATCGTCAATGGACCACACAACTATAGCACAAAATCGCATGGTCCGATTAATCACGCACTGCCTTCTACACTTCGATGGCCGGGTCAGAATTCGTTATCTTCCACGGGAACAGCTGCTCGAGACGTGGACAATAAGAAGATGACTGGCCGGTGATGGCTCCATCATGATTTGAGGAACCTTCATATGGTCATCCATGGACCAGTAGTGTGTGTGGAAGTCACCACGACAGCTCCTAGTAGGTCATCGCTGATCAGTTAGACCCATTCATTTCGGCCTATTTCCAGATGACACTGGTATTTTCCATCAGAAATATGCTCCTTGTCACAAATCCAACGTTGAGCTGTAGCGGTTCGAGTTAGCACGGAGGTGAATTTCAAATGCTGCAATGAACCCCAAACTCACCCGATCTTAACAACTGAACACCTTTGAGGTGTTACTGAACATGAGATCCAATCTCATCGCCATAATTAAGTGATTTGTGTGTGTAGATGAAGTTCCCCATGCCTCCAGCCACCTACTAACACCTCATTACTTCCATGCCAATCCGCATTGCTGCTGAACTGCGGGCAAAAGCTGGACATAGCAGATGTTAGATTGGTGGTCATAATGTTTTGGTTGGCTAGTATATACACACCATGTTTTCTCTTACACCATCAGAACAAAATTTTAGTTTTAAAATGCAGTAAATAACTCTACGTACAAGGAACTAAGTGTCAGATTACCTTATTGAGATTAAGTAGAAATAATAGCTCTCCAGTGTGTATAATACGGAAAAGTCTGTGGGAATTTGGGATACTCATATTAATCATTGCCTGGAAAATAGGATTTGACGGAATTAGCGTGTAGTTAACCAGTACAGCGAATTCGATCCTCCATCTTTTTTATTTTATTTTTTAATGTAGACACACGAGAGAGAGAAAGAGCCTGACGAAGCATGCCTTCAGCATTTAAATCGGTAACCGTGGAGTAATCCAACGGTAAAACCACAACATGAGTTTAGCTCGTGGGCTGAGAGCCAAATACACTTTTAATGTTTTGTCAATACAATGAAGTAAATGGGAAAATACTGCACATTACATTTGGAGGGTACAGCTCTTCGTGCAGACGAGTGGACCACAGACAACTAGATTACAGGGCAATGATCTTTTAAGGGGAAAAATATGTATGTAGGAGTAGATTGAACAAAACGAATAACACGTTAAGACTTGAGGTCACCTGAAGCAACCCCCCCCCTTCCACAAGTTCCAACGGGAGATTCTTTTTTTCGAAATTTATTACCTTCGAAAAGACAATTCTATATATACTTTCCTTCTTATATTCTCGATGAAATCGGAAAAGTAGTGTGGTAGGTTCTCGTTGTATTCAATACCGCAATGTTCCAATCATTAAATTCGCTTCGACAACACCTGCGAATATCATCGAGATGTATCAACTACACTAGACTCTCGCTAATCTAAACACTTCTTGCAAAGAAGGATGTTGGATTAGCTAAAGTGCCAGATTATTGAGAAAGTCTAAAATTAAATTTAACACATACGTAAATATAAGGTTATATACATTATCACAGATAAAAATAGAGAATCTTAATGCTGGAGATTGTACGTAGATTATTACTCACTATGAAACATGTTCCGAATTTTTAGCTGAAGCAATGAAAGTGCTTTGATGGCGGTTTGCATTACCACACAACTGCTTTACAAGAAACAAGAAACACAAACCACAATATTACATTATGTCGTGATCAATTCCCAGTGGGGACAGTCAGTCGAAAAAGTGTAAAAACTTTTTCAGACCAGCAATCCTGAGTGAGGTGTTCCTGAGTTTTCCTTATTTACACCAGGCAACAGGATGAGGTCCCAGGTAGGGATGATTGATAAGGCTGATGACCTATCGAATTTCGGGAGTGAAAATTTATCGAGTTGTCATCGGTTACTCGAAAGCGTTCGAGTATTTGAAATTATGGAAGTTTCTGGTATTATCGAAATTTCAAATATTATCGAAAGTTTGAATATTATCGAAGTTTCGGGTATTATCGAAATTTCGAGTATTATCAAAGTTTCGGGTGTTATTGAAATTTCGAGTATTGTCGAATTTCCGGTATTATCGAAAGTTCTAGTGTTATCAAAATTTCAGGTAATTTTCAAATTTTGATTATTACAGAAATTTCGGGTATATTCGAAACTTCAAATATTGACAACATTCCTGGTATTCTCGAAACTATGGGCGTTATCGAAACTTCAAGCATTATCCAAACTTTCAGCATTACTGACATTTCGGTTATTGTCGAACCATTACGGAACTTCATTGGTCGAGTATTCAAAAGTTTTCGAATGTCACAAAATTTTGTCAACCATGATTTCTTTTTTTTGAAGTGGTTTTAGGCCCGCGGGACCCAAAAAAATGTACACTTGTGTCCAAAATTGTTGTCGCATGTCTTTAGAAATTACATAAATAGAAATAACTCTCTTTCTTGTGATAGAAAATGTCACATTTCTTCTTTGAAATAAGCAGAAAAACAAAACACATATTTCCAAAAAATATTTCAATAAAAAATTAAGAAATAAGCAAGTTATAATTAAAAAAAAGAAATCTCCGAAACTTTCATCGAAAAATTCTAAGTTCCATTTTCGTAAACGTGGCAAACGCGCAGCGAAATTTACAAAGAGGGAGGGAATTTTATGCTTTGTTATAAATACAACGTAAATCTGTCATAAGGTTAGTTACTATACATGTGGCACAGCTCTAACAATCATTGCTATTAAGCATTTTACATTTAAACAAACGACTAAATAGAAATAAGCTACAAAATGTGCGAAGCGATCAGGCATTTTGTGTTAGTGGTTTCGCTACATACGTCTACCAAGGTGCAATCTGTACCGTGCCTTTGTAGAGTAGTCGGTTAAAGCTTCTTCTTTACATACTTTATTTTTCCACGATCATCACTTCGAATCCCATACCCTATAGTAACTTTTTTTTTTTTAAGAAAAGCTTGATTCTGTGAATTCCTTAAGGAACAATGTTTTGTTCTAATAATGCTCCTTAGTATTATCCTCTTCATTCTAGTTTATTTGAATATTACCAAATAATTTAGAATTATGTCTTTATAAACATTAAAACTCAAGAATTTTATAAAAAGCGGAAGCTTCATTTATAATCATTTTCATAACCGAAATGAGAAACTTACAAATAGTGGAATTTTAATTAACATATGGCTAAACTTTCATAAAACAGTAACTAATAATAATAAAAAAAACATTTACTCCGCATAGTTTCTGCAAGTAATATGGAGGTAATAGGCAGAAAAATGAACATAAACTATTAGATGTCGATTAAAAATTAGTAGGGATAGTTCTAAAGCCAAGTAGAAAATTATCTCTGCTTCATGAAAATAATGAACATTTTACAAAAATAATGGTATTTTTGCTATATCGGAAATTTGTTTAGTAAATAATTAAATAAAATACAATTACATAATTCAATCACTCTTACTCGATAGCTTGAAGAGAAACTGTTCGGCCGGGATCCTTCGGTTTTCTTCGTAGCACACGAAGGGACACGAAGTTGATCCGAACCAAGGGAAAGGGTGTAAAAAGAAATAGTGTCACGCCACAGAACGGCATGATATGTGACAATGGCCACAGCAGTGACACGGACGGATCATGGCAGGGGAATGACATGGGCATGATACACTATGTGTGAATTGATATTTAACTGAAAACTGGCACATTCAGTACACGAGGGAGTCAAGTTCACTTTTGAAATTTTAGACATGTTTTATCTTTAAGATCTCTACTTGAATCTCCTTTCAGAGCGCATAAGGTTCAAAGATTCATGTTCAGAAATTGTTAAAAATGCAAAGTATATCTGTCATAATGTTAGTTACTATACATATGGAATAACTCTAATAATGATATTAAGCATTTTGCACGTAAACAAAGAAATAAATAGAAATAAGCTAGAAAATATGTTAAACGATCATGCATTTTGTGTTAGTGGTTTCCTTATATGCGTCTGCAAGTAGTTCGCTCTTAACTTACCTTTGTAGAGTAGTTACTTAGCACTCGCTCTTTATTCTTTATTTTCCCATAACCATCAGTACAAATCACATACCCGATAGCCTTTTTTTCTTTTCTTTCTTTCTTTTTTTTTAAGAAACGCTTGTTCTCTTGATTCGTTATAGTGTTTTTCAACAAGTAGTAGGGTGATTTGTTAAAGTATGATTTAGTGCCCTCTTTTTTTTTTTTTTTCGATGATCATTAGTTCCAGCTCCGTGCCTACAGTATTTTTAAAAGTTTGTTCGCGAGATTTTGTTATACACCTCTCTTCTATTAATAAAAGGTATTTGATATTATTCTTTTTATGTTAGTAATTTAAATATGGGCAAACAATTCAAATTTTTGCCTTTAGACGTGTTAAAATTATCAAGAGTTTTATGAAAAGTAGCAGCTTCATTGTCATAACGCGAAAATGAAACTTTAATAAAACTTAATCAACATATCATTAATTTTAATAAAACAAAACTTCCGTTTTTATCACGAAGGGGCTAAACCATGGCTATACAAAGGATCGCCAAGAATTTCGCATGTGAGTCATACCCTTTATTGGGACAAGTGTCATCTTACTTTTCAAAAGAGTTTATAAACAAAATTTAATCTGCCTATTTTAAGAGTTTCAGAAGATACTATATTTTTATCACAAATTTGAAGCCGATTTCTTCCTTAGGATACCGATTCTAATGAAAGCAATATGATAAAAAAGAAAACTGATTCGACTATCTTCGAAGTTTAATTCCAAACGATTCAGTCATTATCCGTGATGAAAGTGATGAGTACAAACTATTTCTCCCGGGGGAGAATTTCAATATACAGGGTTAAAGTAGCATTGCAAAAGTACTAGTTTCTTCGGAAGTTTGGACGGGAGTAGTAAGAATTTCATTGGTCCCAGGAGAAAATGTGCCCCTCTGCTACCCCCTGAAATCATCAGTACGTGGTAATGACGTAATCAACATCAACTTAATTTTTACAAATTGCCCTTTCTCTTTTAGAAGCCAAGCTATCCTAAACGCTGGAATAAGTCTTCACTTACTTCATTGACGAATTTATATAAGTAGATTCAAGTCCCTAATGACGGACTTGCAGGATACACTATTTTATCATGTATTTTGAATCTCCTTCTGCTTTAGGATATATATTTTGGCGACAGTGAGGTGGTGAAATCACCACTCTAGCCAAATGATTTGGCGTGGTAGACCTGGGTTCGATTCCCGGAGGGAGCTCATGTGGTTCGGATTTCACATTAATCAGTAGGTCGCGTCTCATGTAGCCTCGCTGTTGAAAGGGACTTTAAACTCAAAATCAACTCAACTCTAGCCAAGTGATTCTGATTTTCAAAAATTCGTTTTACATAGTTCAGCGTTTACCTGTGATGAGGAGACAGAAAACTTCGATTCATATGTTGAGAAAGTATTATATAAATTACCTTTATACCTTTTCCTGTAGATGCTGAATATTCGAAAACTCGATTACACCGAACCATTTATTTTAGTGAGGAGTTTATATATCAAACTTCATCTATATAACATGAGGGACTTTTGAGATCCTTTATTTATAGGTTAAATTTTAAAATTCCATTTCCCCCTTAGGATGCAAATTTTAACAAAACATTGACAAGACGACAGTGCTAATTATGTTCAGAAAACCATTTAACTAAACTAAAAAATGAAGCAACCACCCCTTTTCGTATAACTTGTTTATATGTGTTATCGAGATGTATTTAATAAACTAGCAATCGTGGAGCAATCTAGTGTGCACTCACTAAATATTCACGTTTAGTGATGATCAGCAGTTCAAATCCTGCATACTAGTTTTTTTTTTTTTATTTATTATTATGTTCACATTTTGTTAGTGATATTTTTTAAACAACTCTCTTTTAATCCAGCGTGGGAGGCCCGGGTTCGATTCCCTTTGGGAGCTCATGTGGTTCGGATTTCACGTTAATCAGTAGGTCCACGTCTTATATAGTCTCGCTGCTGAACGGGACGTTAAACTCAACTCAACAATCTCTTTTAATCTAAAAAATATTTCTCAATATTACTAATTTAATGCTATTCAATTTGAATGTGTGCATAAAGTATAATTCAAACTTTTATATTTATCAAATATTACAATTAGCAAGATTTCAATAAAAAGAAGGAACTTAATTGTCACAACCTGAAAATGAAACTTTAATAAAAGTTTAGTCAACATGCCCGCAACTTTAATAAAACATTACTTTCCTATTTATTATGCATCATTTAGTGCTAACTATATTTGTTGTATAATTTTGCAAAACAAATTAATTTAAATATTCTAGAAAAAGTAACTACATTTGTTAATTCCTTTTGTACACAATGCTGTGATAAATCGTTACATTACTACATAAACAAGTATAAAAGTATCAAAATTATTCTATCGAAAATTTCTTCTAATTGAATGCAGAATATTTTAAAATCATCATTCAATGTTTTGTTGCATAAAAATGACCATAATAGGATTGCTTTTTTTGTTTACTCTACATATGCACTGCAAGTTATACGTAAATGTAGTTGAAATAATTAATATAATATAAAAAATATATATCAATTGGCGATTAAAAAAGTGTTGGTCAATATGAAGATCTACAAGTATGATTTTATGCGAAGTTGTCTAATATATATATGAAATTAAAATTAAATATTTTTTTAAAGACAGCACTCCAAGTTAATTTGTTTGATTGTAAATGTAATATTTTTTTTTAAAAAAAAGCGCTTAATACTCCTTGATGAGGGTGAAAAGGCGACGTAAATAAGTTTTCGGTTTGATGGCTGATCTTGAGTTTGTCGTCTCTTTGATCACTGAGACTATCTGAGACGTAGATCTACAGCTTAATGAGGGTTCCGATACACATGCGCTCTCACCGGGAATCCGAACTGGATCGTTTGCGTCGAAAAGGCGTACGTGAACCTTATAATCACGAAGGAACAGTTTTCACTTCAAGGAGAAATCCCAGTCGGAGGTGACTTGAAAGAGTTTATTTCGGAAGAAAGATTAAATATTTGCATGAACTTCAGAATGGTTAACTTTTTCAGGTCTAAAAAAACTATTTAGTTGCGTCTGAACTTTTGGAAATGTCATTTTGAAGGTAGATAGTCTTGAGTGTGTGTGTTTTATAATGTATTTTATAGTGACCTTATTGTTTCTCATAGTCATTCTCTGAAACGAAGTTTTTAAAGTGGCAATTTTAGTCGAAATCTTTTATTTTAAGGTATATGTATGAAATTAAGTTAGAAATCCCCCTTCAGTAGTGTTTGAAGGATTGATCTTAAACGCTTCATACTTAACACGTTATCTTTCACCCAGTGCTTCTTCCGGACAAGCTCTGACAGTGCCCCCCGTAATACTGACAAGGAGAAGGCAGAGTTTGGTAAGTGAACTTCGGAGCCATTTTTTTTTTGGGGGGGGAGGTTGTAGTGCACATTTAAAGAGTTAATATTACAAACTGAAGAGCGCCATGGCCAAAAATAATGAAGAAAAACCGTCTTAAAGTTTTCTACTCGCGAATTGACGGTGTGGCAGAGTGAGTAAAATCTGTAACTCATGTGTAAAGTTTCCCGGGTTCGATTCCTGTTCGAGTCACACATCTCTTTTTTTTTTTCAACCGATAAAGTAGGCATTTGTAACTATAAGTAAAATATTAATTCATCGTATGTTTATAATGAATAAAACAATAGAAATTTTCAAATCACTTGTAAAATCTTTCAATGTTCCATGTTAACTGGCAAACAAAATTTAATCTATTCCGTAAACATGCTGATATCATGAGTTATATTATGGTTACGACCAGTGGTGTATTTGCGATTTTATTTCGGGGGGGGGGGGGAGCTCTGCCAACTTTGGTCCTGGAAATGTGAAAATTCTCGAAGATATTTCATTTACTTTAATACAGTAAATAATATTTCGGGGGGGGGGGGGGCTTAAACCCGGAAGCGTCCCAATAAATACGCCACTGGTTACGACAGTCATTGTGTATTAAATGTTGTTGACGCTTCGTGTCTACATCTGTTGACAATGTACGAATTACAAAGGAGTTGAGAGGGAAATCCCCTTTGCTAACAGTGGATGTTGCTATAACCAAAGGAGATTTCCTCCTCATTTCCCTTGTAATTTGCACACTGTCTACAGATGTAAACATGAAGCGTCAAGAACATTTTTTACACAACGACTGCGGTAACAATAATATTTACGGAATACATTCAATTTTGTTTCTACCGTAGTTAAAATGGAACATTGAAAGATTTTACAAGTGATTTGAAAATTTCTATTGTTTTATTCATTATAAACATATAATGAATTAATATTTTACTTATAGTTACAAATGGCTACTTTATTGGTTGAAGCCAAAAAAAAAAAAAAAAAGGTGTATGACTCGAACAGGAATTGAATCCGGAACCCTTTACGCATGAGTCAAAGATTTTTTTTCACTTTGCGACGCCGACACTTGGTAAATGTGTGTGTAAAAAATTTGAAGCGAGTAAAAAATTTGAAGACGGTTTTTCTCCGTTATTTTTGGCCATTGCGCTCTCCCAGTTTGCAATATTAATTCTTTAAATGTGCACTAACAACTCGCAAAAAGTAGCCCCCAAGGTTTACTTACCAAAGTCTGCTTTCTCCTGGTGAGTGTGCCCCCCCCCCCCCCGGAACATTAATTCTGAAAGAAACAGTGTTTTCACCGATTACTGATTTTTGTTTCTAATCTTGTAGACATATCTGCTGAGGTGGTAGTCATAATTTACGTTTTAGCGAAATATTTCTGAATAGAATTTCGTTGAGACAAAGGATGACTTCAAATCTATACACATTATGGATTACAGGGGATACCTAGTACTTTGCCGTACTATGTAAGGTATGCCGAACAAATTGTTCGTAAGGGGAGTGCACAAGAAAGTAAAAAAGCAGTGTCATCTTTAGACTTTTATTCAAAACTTTCAATTGAAATATAATTCGTTGAGCATTGAGACAATTTTAAACAAATTCAAAATACTTTGATGGATTCCTAATTGCAATTCTTAATTCAGAAATCTGAGGACGTCTATATTCTAAGTGACGAAAATACCAAAGTTTCTTGTCTAACGAGTTAATAGGCTTCCTAGCGTAATTCTTTATTTCTTTTCTGTACACGAAAATACCTATGATATTAATCAAAGAAACTTTTTTCTGACGTAACAAGCAATTATTATAATCACACTTATTTCTAATTTAATATGATGTATAACTCTTGTTATAGATGTTATATCAGCTTGAGAGTTTATACTGTAAAAGTTATAGGAAGAGAGTCCTTAGCTATCTAATGATTAATCTGCTCTAGAGTGTATTAACCGCTAAGGGGTGTGGGATTAAGCATTGTTCTATTGTTAAATTATTATTTATTATTTAACACTATTTTGAAGAGGGAACATAACTAAATTAACTCTCGCAGAAAATAATAAATTTTTTACAAAAACAATTGTTTCAAAAACTTTATCACATGAATGGTAACTAATGAATGTAGGTGTGCAGTTAGCACTGGCGCTTCAAAATCAGGAGTCTCCGTGTTTCAATTACATATATGCCTTCTTGGCTAGAGATTCTCCATCCCATTACGCGGAGGCAGGGATACATATTTTTAATATATAGCCATGGCTGAATTGATAAATATTCTGTTCATTTTTTGTTAATGTTTCAGTGCACCTGGATCTTTTGGGTTATCAACCTTATCTAAAATCTTTTAAATAAATAAAACACATAACGCAATCACCATAATTTGATCCCACATTGAATACAAGAGTGAAGTCAAAACATACTCGTACAAAACATTATACAGCTCAAAGAAGACAGTAAATATAAATTATTTATTCTAAATGAACGTTTAAAATAAATGTGAATACCATATTGTATGTATACTGATAATCAAATAATTTCCCTAATTTCAGAGATTCAGTTATTCAGGTAAGATTGAATATTAGCATGTGCAATCCTTCTAGTTAGTGGTTTTATACAGGGTGTTTCAAAGCAACACCGACAAAATATTTGGGATGTGATTAATGACACCAAGATAGGACAAAAAGTATAGACCAGTCTGGGTGCACAAATGCTTCCTTTCGGAGTTATAGTATGCCAAAAATATGAAAAATGAACTTCAAAGGTCCATAGGTCCAAACCTATGGCACTCACCGTGGTCGGGTCAAGGCTTCACTTAGGAACTATATGTGCTCTCTCCAAATATCCAACTTTCACAATCCTGCGGTACTTCCGCAACAATTTTTAGAGAGGTAGTTGGTGAGTACTTCAAATCATATGCCTTTAGCCAAACTCCCTCTATACAAATTGTTGCGTGAGTACCTTAAGATTCTGAAACATGCATTTTTGGATAACTCACGTATTAGTTTCTAAATGAAGTCTTGACCCGACTACGGTAGGTCCCATAGTTTTGGACCTATGGACCTTTAAAATTCATTTTTGTTTTTTCATGTTTAAGGCAACCTATAACTCCGAAAGGAAACATTTGTAAATCAAGGTTGGTCCATATTTTTTGTCTTGTTTTGGTTCAGGAATCACCTCCCAAACGTTATCGGTGTTGTTTTGAAACATTCTGTATATTTGATACCAAATAATAGGTATGGTTCAGAAGTATAAAAAAGATGATAATCAAAATTCAGTAAGGTTTATCAAATTTGCTTTGGAAACACGCAAAAATCTAGTTAAGAATTTCAAAAGTACTTTAAGAAATTTATCCTAATTTAGAGATATGAATCCACCTTATTTTAATGGCGTAGAGACTCGGATTCGATTCCCGGTGGGAGCTCATGTGGTTCGGATTCCACGTGAGTTAGTAGGTCCACGTCTAATATAGCCTCGCTGCTGAACGGGACGTTAAACTTAAAGTCAACTCAACCCAACTTCATTTCAAGTTTGGTTATGAATAGGAATTTGTTTAAATTACTTGCAAAGAAAATACGATTTTCGATTATTGCATTTTCCTTTTCATCAGTCAATAATGAAGCCCTACGTTTTCAATGCAAGAGACGCCTTCTTAATAATGCCAAACAATGGTAGTAATTAGGTATCTCTCTCTTGTATATGATTTTTAATTACGAAGGAATGTTATGTATGAAATTTTGGCGGCTTGGCAGCAATTGTGCAAGGAATTGGTAGGCGTAACAGCTAGTGAGAGGCTAGAGTAGAGGTAGCGTCTCGGCTTTAGGTAGTGAGGGTTGCGTGATCGAATCCCACTCAAAGCACATTTTATTTTTTAAAAATATATTTCGATGATTGCATCACAATTTTTTCTGCATGCTTAATCACATATTCACATAACATTTTATGGATGAAATGTAGCCCTTAAAAGGGCTGTTTGAAACTAAACACGTTCTTAATATGATGTCCAGTGACCACCTGCTTCAACAACCGCTAACATTCGACGAGGCATTCGTTCTATCATTCGACGGACATAGCCCGTGCCATTCGTAGCAAGATCTTCCCAAGCATTAACGATCGAATCCCAGAGCTCATTGGAAGTTCTAGGAACTTCATTAGCCCATTTCTCCCTCAAACATCTCTTTACCTCTGCCCAGACATTTTCTATTGGGTTAAGATTTGCTCCGCGTGGAGGCCAATTGATTACCTCTACATCATTTTGCTCTGCCAGCCACTCTTGGACAACTCGTGACATATGGACAGGTGACCGGTCGTGTTGAAAGTGGATTGCTCCCTCAGGATAACGTTCGCGAACAGATGGCAGCATAATATTCTCCAAGATGAACTTATACTGCGCACCTGTAAGACGCCCATCAATCCTGTGAAGAAACCCAAATCCATCTGCAGATATCCAGCCCCAGACAGCCACTGATATGCGTCCGCTGGAACGCTTGTGCCATATGTATCGAGGATCGAACCTGGAACCTCTCTCACGAAAGACACAGACTGGTCCATCATTTGCAGAAGAAAATATACATTCATCGCTGAAAATGACATTTGTCCAGTTCCGATGCATATTTTCCTCTGCAAATTGACGACGTCGTCTGATGTGTTCCGCAGAAAGAAATTCCTTAATGGCTGCACGCCGAGCGAAGAGATTAGCCTCCCTGAGTCGCCTAATAGCTGTTTGACGTGATCCAGGAAAGTCAGCGGCTTGTCGCAGTTGACGCGAATTTGAATGGGGAGTTTCCTTGGCTTGTTCAACCAGACGACGGTCTTGCTCATTTGTGGTAACTCGGCGTCTCCCATTACCACGACGACGAATTGTTTCCCCGGTAACACGATATCTATGTGCCCACCGCTGACCAGTTCTGGGGTGAATGCCTACATGCTCCGCGGCTTGCTTAGCGCTGTAACCTTCGTCAAGAAGCGTTATGAAACGAATTCTTGCTTCCTCCATGACGTCTACCACTCAAATGTAAGGGAATGTCTATCTAAAAGAAATCCCATGTATTACGTGGCATTTACTAGACATGAACTCCCTTTTATCGAATTTTGATTGGTTGTCATATCAGATATTTGGTAGTGTGAATTGAGTCCTTACTTAATAGCCCTACAGTATCACACGAAACACAGCCAGAGGCGTTTTCTTTCAGCTTTACCTTTGAATGTGCATAATGTAACTTGTATTCTCCAGGCGTTTCAATAACCCAACACACTTAGCTTCAGAACTAGTAACAGTATATATGTATATACCTCAGTTTCATTCAATGACATCTAGAATACTTCTTCCAGCACCGAGGTTATATAAGACGTAGACTTACAGACTAGCGTTTAATTTGAACAAATGCACATTCACCGATAATCGAATCAGGCCCGTATCCAGGGGGTCTAGGGGGGCCGGCACTCCTAAATTTTAGCTGCCCCCTAAAAGTTTCACGGTAGGCTTGCAAATGAACTATAATATGGTGATGAACTATAATATGGTTGGATCGGGCCTCCCCTAACTTCAGCCAGACCCCCTTTACATTTTTGGGCTGGCTACCGGCCTGGATCGAATCCAAAGTGCCCCCATTCCTTTCACAAGGATACCCCTTTGCCGCAAGTGAACGCAACATTCCTTTAAATTATATATACCTGAACCACTTTAAATCACATATAGACCCGATTTCATTCATTTTTAATTTTCTTCGTAACAATAAATCCTATTTAATGTATGTGTACAATTTACCGGTAAAATAAGTACAACTGAAATAGGAAATAGCGATGGCCAATTCCAGAATTTTTACTTCCCGGAATCCGAAAAGTAAAATCGGAAACATTCTAGATTTCGGAAAATTCCGATTTTAGAAAAAATCGAAAAAATCCGGATTTCAGTAAACTTCCGATGTCGGAAAAATTTCGTATTTTTTCCGAAGTCCGGAATATTTCTAGATTCCGGAATTGTTCCGACATCGACATTGTTTCGAAATCCGGAAAGTAAACTTACCGATTCCGGAAAATAAATTTTCTGGATTCCGGATCGCGAAAAATTTTGGCCATCGCTAGGAAATAGTAGGCTGTAATCTATATATCAAGGGTGCATTTCGTGCTTGTGTTTTAACCTGCATCTGATTGCTTCAGAGGAAAACGTAAAATTTCTACATTTATTTCTTTAATAGCAAAGATGTCCGTTCATTGTACGGGAAGAGTAGTTTTATTTGAAAAATATTTTGAAGGTTGTTTGGACCTTCTTTCTCCTCTCAGAATGCGTATTTGAATTGAAGTGAACTGATGAAAACTAAGCTCGACTCAAGTGCTTGCTATGTGCACAAATTCATTTCAAATGCTGAGTCGTTTTTCGTGGTGAAACAGAAAATATCGATGCAATTTTATATTGTTTATTGAGAAAGCATAGAGGAATAGTTGCGCTTCATCCTAAAAGCGAAATTTTCGGAAACTTTGGATCTTGTGTCCATCGAGTTTTAATAAGGAGTTTATTTACCAGATTCCATATTCCAAATCAGTCCATATTCGTGATATACTATATATATATATATATTTTGCATAATTTTTAAACCGACTATCCCCCCAGAGCATTTTAATGAAATGGACATGACAAAAGCAATGTCGAGTTAACTGTTTATAACTTCAATTTAAACACTTAAGAAATTTTCCTATCATGATGAGACTGTATTGTATTCGAATGCAAAAAAAGTCATGGTAGAAATTGCTCGTTCCTTACGTGAAGACGGAATTGTTCAAAATACTAGAACGAGTGCCTATATATTTTAAATTAGGAATATATACGGTGACTTTCATATTCTTAACTTAAAGATCTCGTAAGATACTCTATTTTTATGTATACTTTGGATCATGTTTCCTTCCTTAGTATATGTGTTCGTCCTTATTAAAGTAAAATAAATAAATAAATGAATAAAACATTGAAGTGGAAGACAGTGCTAACTATGTCTAGCTATTATCATGTTACTTTCATTAAAATATGTTTGCTAAAAGATTAGAGATATTCAAAATGTATGCCAAAAATATATCTTGGAAATCACTCAAGTTTAACAGATGAAACTCAGTATATAAGTTCCTTATTAAATCTAAGCTGGGATGAGTCCCAGCGCTTTTGAACATTTCGATTTATAAGTATGAGGATATCAATTTCCATATTATTCTAGTCTGTTCATAAAATAACCAAATTTTAAAAAGGTTACATCGTTTAAAATGAATTTGTTACTTGCGTCTACCTGAGTTTTTATCATCTCACTTTAATTCATAGGGGCGTCCTAAAGGGGGAAGAGTCCCCAAATATACCTTTCAAATATGTTCCATACATGTCATCTTCCCGTGACAAGAACCGTCATTTCAACTAGTATATTGCGTAAATGAAATCAACCTTGACTATCGAAATCGAAACGAAAAAAATAAAAGAAGAATTTTAGGAATGATCCAAAAAAATGAATCAAAAGATTGCGATCTTGGCCAATAATTAGTTTCTTAATCAAGGGCACAAAATTTTTAAATGGTCCCTAAATCAAGTGTTCGTATTCTCGACAGAATAAGCACATTACACTGAATTATGTGATACTTTGGGTTTGGCTACACTATATGTAGAACTCCAGATAAAGGTGTAGAAGAAAAATTTTGATTGAATGAAATATATTAGATTTTTTTTTTCAGGGATCACAACATTTATGAGCGGCCCCTAAATCGAGTTTTCGTTTTTTTTTTTTTTTTCGAAATAAGCAAATGATACTGAGTTGAATGATAGTATGAGTTTGACTACACTATATGTAGTTCTCCAGGTATAAGGCGTACAAGAAAATTTTGTCTAAAATATATTGAATCTTTTGATCCAATAAAACAAAAATGTTAAGATAGGTAATTTTTAACAATGTTCTGTATTTTTTTACTTTAATTAACGCGCGTATATTAAAGGTGATAAAGGATTAAAAAATTATGCCAATAATAAAATACCTCAGAGCCTCTCAAGTTACGGCCGTGAAACTCGATACAAATGTCTTATTATAAATAAATAGACATATATCCTAACATTTTCAAAAATTCCAACTTTAAGAAGTAGTAGAGGTGATTTCTTCAATTGTTTTATTCATATTATTTTTTTATCTATTGCATCATCACAAAAAACATTACAACCGTTTCAAATTAGTTTTTGAACATAATTATCAACCTTTTCGAACGAAGGCTTTATTATGTTACTTTCGTCTAAAGTCCATAGAGAAAGAGGGTGGAAAAATTTATGCTTAAAAAACAGTATCTCACAAGACTAATAAGGGGAAAGCAGACTTTGGTAAATGAATTTCGGGTTCATCCTTCGCGAGGTAGGAGTGCATATTTAAGTGTATATAGAACAAACTGGGAGAGCACAATAGCCAGAAATAGTGGAGAAAACGCGTCTTAAAGATTCCGAATCTTGCATATGATACCACGCGTAAAGTTATCAAGTGACGACGTGGCAGAGTTAGGAGCATCTACGACCCCGTGCAAATGGTTCCGGGTTGCATCCTCGCTCGATTCAACTTTTTTGTTTTTTGCTTTAACCAATAAAGTAGCCATAAAATATTAATTCACCATATGCTTATAATGCATAAAACAATAGAAATATTCAAATCAGTTGTAAAATCTTTCAATGTTCTGTGTTAACTAGCAATTAATTGTACCCTATTCCGCGTTGTATATTGATATCACGCATTATATTATGGTTAGCACAGTCGTGCAAAAAATGTTCTTGTCGCTTCGTGTCTATATTTGTGAACATTGTGCGAATTACAAGGGTAATGAGGGAGAAATTCCTTTTGGTAATACTGGATGTATGCTGTAATCAGCGGCGTCATTTCAGACTTCAATTGAGGGGACAAGAGCACCACCGACATAAGGCTTTCACGTTTAGTTCTAGTGTATTAGTAGACAATCGATTAAAGGATATTTATTCCTCAAACTCTTGAGGGGCAATTGCCCCTCCTGCTCTCCCTAAATGACGCCCCTGGCTACAACTGTCATACTTTGCCATGCTATTGTCGTCTGAAGTACAATCCATCCTCCCTTGCAAATGTCCGGTCAATTCGCACACTGTTTACAGATACGACACGAAGTGTCAAGAACATTTTTTACACAACGACTCTGCTAACCATAATATAACTCCGGGCCGCGGTGACTTAATGGTTGAGCGTTCACCTCTGGTGCATGGGGTTTCGGGTTCAAACCCTGCTCCCGCCAAGTGAACTTTGTGCTGGACAAACACCATGTGCGTGGGTTTCGTCGGAGTTCTCCCGTTTCCTACCACTTTCTTCATTCCACCATTTCATTAATTTCTCATCTTCACCGTCTCCTTTAGCCTAGCCGGCATAAACGTTGGACGTAAAACTCAAAAATTTCATGTTTTTTCATAATACAACCCGTGGCATCAATATACTACGCGGAATAGGTTACATTCTATTGCTAGTTAACATAGAATATTCAAAGATTTTACAACTGATTTGAACAATTCTATTGTTTTATGTATTATAAACATATGATGAATTAATATTTTACTTGTAGTTTAAAATGGTTACTTTATTGGTTAAAGCAAAAAAGAAATGAAATTCACTCAAGCAGGAATCGAACCCAGGACTCTTTGCACGGGAGCCGTGGATCATCCTAACTCTGCCACGCCGTCACTTGAGAACTTTATACGTCGTGTCATACATGCGCTGAGTTAGAATCTTTAGGACGCCTTTCCTCCACTATTTCTGACTATTGCGCTCCTCCAGTTTGTTATATTAACATTTTAAATGTGCACTACTGCCTCGCGAAGGACGGCCCCGAAGTTAATTTACCAAACTCTGGTTTTCCCATGTTAGTTAACTCTGGCCGGGTTTTTCTCATGTTACTTTCATACAATACATGTTCTAAGCGAGGAAAGGAATATTAAAAATATACTCCAAAAAAAGACTTTCTGATGAATGTCTCATCATAAGGAGATGAAACTCGGCATTTAAACTCCTCCTTACAAATCTGTGACCACGTGATCCATCGTTTTTGGAAATTCCAACTCTAGGAAAGAAAGTAAGGCAACTGCTACAATATTTTAATTTCCCATTTTGTGTTCATAAACTGGCCAAAGTGAGTAAGCATTTTAGCTGTTTAAATTAAATCTAGAAGATAGCAGTTGGATTCACTTGGATCTTTTTCATTTCACTTCGCTTGATATGCTATTCTATTGGGGAACAGGTTTGAATATTTCGCAAATAATATTTCCAGAAACATATTCTTTTCGTTCTATAAATGGCTATTTCACTAGTTGGTACCTAACTTTTAAAGACTGCTCCAGCCTATATTTTTAAACGAATTGTAAATTCTATTTTTGAGTTTTAGAATACACTAGCATCAATTATCTGCTTCGCTGGGGTAAATTAAGAAAACATAGTTCCGCTAGTCAGTCACTTTTTACTATTACTAAAGCGCTCTTTTATATTGGTCATTTTCGATGGTTTTTATATATCCCCCTTCTCTCCCCATGTTGCGGGACACGGGATCGGAAGTAACACCGTTCATCTCACCAACCTGGAAATCTATAGATTCGCCACTAATATCGGTCATTTTATATCGTATTTATATATCTCCCCCTCCTCCCTCTCTCAAACTGTGGGGCTGAATTTGGATTTAAACAGCATCGGTAGTGTCACTGTTAATCTCAGCTAGCTCAAAAGCTATAGATGACTAATATCGGTCATTTTTGATCATTTTAAATGTCTCCCCTCCTCCTCCCTAAAGTTACACCGTCAAAGTGATATGACAAAAACCATCTCAGGTTAGAACTTCATTTAGGTTGGAAACTTCATCGAGATCGGTCCGGTGGTTCAAGTGTTATTAAGTTATATTTACTTTAGGTATCCCCTCCCCTCCCTTAAGTTCTACTGTCAAAGTGAAATGATAAAAAAAATCTCTGACCCTAACTTCATCTATGTTTAAAAATTCGACCGAGATTGATCGTTTGGTTCAAAAGTTAAGTTTCACTTACTTTTTAACTCCTTCCTTCTCCTCCCCTAATTTTTATCGTCAAAGTAAATAGATACCGGTAAATACCATCCCAGGCGCAAATCGCATCTATGTTGAAAATTTGATCGATATTGGTTGGGTGGTTCAATGAGTAATAAAGTCACAAAGACAGCCAGTTTTATTTTTATTTTTTTTTTTTTACATATCTCCCCCTCCCCACCTTGCACCGTCAAAATTAGATTATAAAAATTATCGAAGGACCGAACGTCATCTATCTTGAAAATTTGATAGAGATCAGTTGGGTGGTTCAAGAGTTGTTTTATTCATTTCCATACATCTCTCCCCTCCCCTCCCCCTAACTATTTGTTCTACCGTCAAATTGATATGATAAAACTACCCCAGGTCTGAACCTCGTCTATGTTGAAAATTTGATTAAAATCGGTAGGGTGTTTAAGTCACGGGCGTGATGAAGTCACAAAGACAGTCACTTTTATTTTCATTTTTTAACATATATCTACCCCTGCCCATCCCTTACGTTGGATCGTAAACGTGAAATGGCAATAACATCCCAGGCCCGAACCTAATCTATGTTGAAAGTTTGATCGAGATCTCTCGAGTAGTTCAAGAGTTACTAAGTTTTATTCATTTCCATATATTTCCCCTCCTGCTCTCCCCCTTCCCTAAAATCTACCGTCAAAGCAAAATGATAAAAAAAAAAAAAAAACTACAGGGTGCAATTCTCAGATATGCTCTCAATAGAGTTTTCAGATATACGCTGATGTCAAGGAGGGTCCAAAGTAAGCAGAATATAAGCCTTAACAATAACGGACATCCACTGCTTCGGGGGGAAGTCGGAAGTGTTAAGAACCGGCAGCTCCATGTTTTTTGTGTTTAATGTGTGATTCGAGGGATTTCCTCACTATATATTTCACGTTCTCTTCACTTATAAGCGTGAAAGAAAACATTACAACGTGCGTTTTCCCGATACGAGAAACCGTGTTGCTGACGATCCTTAACACTTTCGACATCGCGCTAAAGGTTTCTGTGTTCACTGCTATCAGGGCTTATCTTTGCCTACGTTGGACCAATCATAAAGTCAGTCAAATCTCAAAATTCGGTTGATTGAATGTCTGGGAATTTTGCCCTGTATGGAATAATTTGTACACCCACTGAAAATTAATGAAATATGCATTTCTGGACTGCGTATGTGTGACTTCTTTTACCTGATAAGGACCACCATCCACAATTTCTGGAATTCGAAAGAGTACATATTGAAGTTTTGCTTTTTCGCGATTTTGGACAGCCCTAGCTCTGAAACTATGCACTTTTCCCCACAGGTCCATATGAACTTTTTCTCTTATTTTGATGTAAGGAATCACCTCTTAGTGTTTGTCGGTATAGTTCATTAACACCCTGTATAAAACTCTAGTACTACAAGTAATGTCTGTTCCTTTGTCGAAAAGAAAAAATGTAAATATTACATGTAATGGCTGTTTCTTCGGCGAGAAAAAACAAAACACACTTGACCACTGGCGTCTCTGGCATGTAAAATTTGGGGGGGACATCAAGGAAAGTGATTTAAATGGTACTACCAAGCCCAACCTGTTTATTATCTTTGATTCCATTTGTTAGCTTTCTGATTACCTTCACGGACCCCTGAGGTATATCAAGTCTGTTATAATCCTTCCATAGCCAGAATATTATATTCCAAATAGTGTAATTATTATTTATATGTTATTCTGTCGTTAGTAAATAAATTAGAATAAAATATTGAATATTTTGTACTTCAAAATATTGAGGTGGACGCGTCCCCCTCAACCCCCGCCAAAGACGCCCATGCACTTGACGAAGACTCGAACATGGATCAACTGATTGGTAGATTAGAACGTAATCTACTACGCCACATACTCAGGTGCTTTTTTTTTTTTTTTTTTTGCTATACACTTTAAATATCCAGTTTGTGATTTTTGTTTCTGTTGCCTTACCATATAACAGTTTCTCTGCTTTCCCTGCTTTTCACACTATTCGTGTTATTTGTTGTGTAAATTGCATCTGCAAACGTAATATATTTTGTTAATTTACCAGCATCCACACCTTTTAAAAGTTTTAATGGTCAATTATATTAACTGAACCGATTTTCTCGTATTTTCCATCGCGTCAAGAAGCAACAGATACAATCCTGCGGAGAACATGCATTTTCTTATGTGACAGGCAATACCTATCCCACCCTGAGTGCCATTACTTTTTTCTACACCTTTGCCCTTGGTTCGGATCAACTTCGTGTCCCTTCGTGTGCTACGAAGAAAACCGAAGGGTCGCGGCCGACAGTTTCTCTTCAAGCTATCGAGTAAGAGTGATTGAATTATATAATTGTATTTTATTTATTAATTTACTAAACACATTTTCGATATAGCAAAAATACCATTATTTTTATAAAATGTTTATTATTTTCATGAAGCAGAGATAATTTTCTACTTGGCTTTAGAACTATCCCTACTAATTTTTAATCGACATCTAATAGTTTATGTTCATTTTTCTGCCTATTACCTCCATATTACTTGCAGAAACTATGCGGAGTAAATGTTTTTTTTTTTTATTATTAGTTACTGTTTTATGAAAGTTTAGCCATATGTTAATTAAAATTCCACTATTTGTAAGTTTCTCATTTCGGTTATGAAAATGATTATAAATGAAGCTTCCGCTTTTTATAAAATTCTTGAGTTTTAATGTTTATAAAGACATAATTCTAAATTATTTGGTAATATTCAAATAAACTAGAATGAAGAGGATAATACTAAGGAGCATTATTAGAACAAAACATTGTTCCTTAAGGAATTCACAGAATCAAGCTTTTCTTAAAAAAAAAAAGTTACTATAGGGTATGGGATTCGAAGTGATGATCGTGGAAAAATAAAGTATGTAAAGAAGAAGCTTTAACCGACTACTCTACAAACGCACGGTACGGATTGCACCTTGTCAGACGTATGTAGCGAAACCACTAACACAAAATGCCTGATCGCTTCGCACATTTTGTAGCTTATTTCTATTTAGTCGTTTGTTTAAATGTAAAATGCTTAATAGCAATGATTGTTAGAGCTGTGCCACATGTATAGTAACTAACCTTATGACAGATTTACGTTGTATTTATAACAAAGCATAAAATTCCCTCCCTCTTTGTAAATTTCGCTGCGCGTTTGCCACGTTTACGAAAATGGAACTTAGAATTTTTCGATGAAAGTTTCGGAGATTTCTTTTTTTAATTATAACTTGCTTATTTCTTAATTTTTTATTGAAATATTTTTTGGAAATATGTGTTTTGTTTTTCTGCTTATTTCAAAGAAGAAATGTGACATTTCCTATCACAAGAAAGAGAGTTATTTCTATTTATGTAATTTCTAAAGACATGCGACAACAATTTTGGACACAAGTGTACATACCTAACTAACATTCAAATTAAGGACCTCTAGCTTCGGAGTGCAGCATGCTAACCCCCTTTGCTAGTAAGGTTGGCATGAAATCTTAAGTGCCGGTGACAATGCGGAAATTAATGTCAGGTATGAAGAGAAAAAAGTGTTTATTAATGCTTGATATTTTATCAGTAATTTGAAAGGTTTAGAATTTATCAATGTTAACATTGCCTTCCAAAAAATTGGGTGGTTCAGATTCAAACCTTATAGCCGTTAAGCCATCTACTCGGACCCATTTTTTCTGTCCTTTTTAGTCCGCCCTATAAGGAGGGGCAGGCTAATGTAACGGCTCGCGTCGTGTGTGTGTGTGTCTGTGTCATGCAAAGGGCACCAGATAGAGCGATGCGCTTTAGCACATAGGCGCCGACTTGAAGAAAATATTGGGGGGGCCACTGGCACAAATCCCGGGAGGATAGAGGGACATGTCCCCCCAATCTTGGACCTGGAGGGACAGTCCCCCCTATAAACTGAAGTGAAAAGTGCTTTTTGGGATAAGTGTTATGATTTGTGTCCGTCTGCCATAAAGGAATATGAGATGGAATTGATTTTTCTTGGCTTTTTACCGGTACATTTACTTTTTTTTTTTTTTTTTTTTAAAGAAAGAATCGTATTCGGTAGTAGTTCAAACTGAACTTCATGCTGTAGTGCGTTTAGTAGTCTCATCAATATGTATTAATTCCACATCCGCTACTTGGGCACAAATTACAATAAATGCCAGAGGAGAATATGCCCCTCTCCTCATTCCGGAAAATTGTCTCAGCTGTAGGCACGGGCACAAATCCCGGGAAAATTGGGAGACATGTCCCCCCAACACTGGAACTGGAGGCTCCCCCAATAATCTGATTTGAAAAGTGCTTTTTGCAGATAAGTGTGATGATTTGTGTCCGACTGCCTCAAAGGAAAGTGAGATGAAATTGATTTCTCTTTGCTTTTCTATTTTTAATGAAAATGAAGGTGTGCGACTGTGCGGGACGTAACCTGATGTGAAATCTTGTCTCCTCCTCTTCCCTAGGCCCTAGCACACGAAGAGTATATAGACTACCCTATGTCAGTAGAACCCATCTTTTCAGTAAACGCGCATTTCATCTATTTGTAGTATCAGCCTAGGCATCTACTCATGCTTCGTAAGCAACGAAAAGAATTTAATTGCTGGAATATTTTTCTCCGTAATCTTAAGGTTACATCTGTTAACTAAAGATTATATGGCATGGGTCAGATTTCTGTAACAATTCCTGTAATGCTATTATCATCATTTTGCTCAAATAAGAGTTTTGTTGCGTCATACATAACTTTCTTTCTTCCTAGTTTTGGGGATCTCATTATTTATATTATTATAAAACAAGTGTCCAAAATTTTAACGTGGATCATTGTTGATGCCTAATTGGAAACATCCAATTATAAATATGCATGTATTCAGATTTCAGAATGTGTTCACGGCAGTGATTTGTAATACGGATATGTACTACTACTACTTCATCTACATCGCCTCATATATAATATACTCTACAACATGTTCACCTCAGAAATCAGATTCATCTACCGTAATATGAAAATCTTTAAATTTTATGTCCCACGGTTATGCTGGCTGGGCTAAAGGAGACTGTGATAATGAGAAATGAATGAAATGGTGGAACGAAGAAAGTGGGAGGAAACGGAAGAACCCCGAATAAACCCACGCACAAGGTGTTTGTCCACTACAAGTTCACTTCGCGGGAGCAGGGTTTGAACCCGAGACCCCATGCACCAGAGGTGAACGCTCTACCACTGAGCCACTGCTGCCCCTTACCGTAATATGGGTTTCATCTCCCTTCCCTAGAATAATTCTCAAATCTGCCCACCTCGCAATGTTGAAGACAACCAGTGGCGCCTTTAGGATTTTGTTTCGAGGGGCTATGCCCAACACAGGGAAGGAAGTGAGCACTTGCCCAACTGAGTTTGAGAATTAAATGTATTTTAATTTATGCATAAATAGAGATTTTAATGACAAGAATTGCACACCGATAAATCCTATATGGTATAATACAAACATTTAGGAGTGAATCTCATCTTTTATTCTATCCATAGAAGAAAAAGGAAGTATACCCTTGGCCTACCTAATTTTCCGGGCTAATTATTCCCCCGTTTTGATTTTCTTTAATTGAAACATCTCCTTCTTTTTAAAATAACAAAACGATATAAGTTTTCCTTTACTATAATAATTAAAGCCCCGTTATGTTGATATCCACGCAAGTTGGTGTGGAACATCAGTTTCGCTTATCAACTCTTCTTAGTTTTGGTGTTACTGATGGCGGCGGACTTGAATTACAACTGACAACGGTCGAAAGTATGATAGGCGAAACGAAAGAAAGTAGCATCAAGAAAAAGAAACAGAAAAGTAGAAAGGAGGAAAGAAAGAAAAAGAGAACGCAATTCTTACATTATATGAAATTTGGCAAATACAGTATTATTTCTGAACAAAGAGTATAAGAAAATGGAAAGTCAATGAAATTCTGAAGAATTATTGATTATTGTTCTAAGTGGAATGCGAAAAACTAACGAATTTATTACGGGGGAGCTTGAGCCCGATTACCCGTCCCCCCAATGTTGAAGAAAGATTTGCGCCGATGGGGGGCAAACAATGAATAAATATACCATCATTCAGACGTTTTCTATCAACTGCTTGATGAAAGCCCCTCCCCTACAGGATCTCGGTCCGCTCCATCTGCTCTGCTGCGAAATTCACGACCTAAATCAAATTTGCCTAAAACAAATTCAAGTTCAAAATTTGGGAACTTCACTGCAAGTTTGCGCACCACATTGATCTTCCCTTGTCATATCAGTGCTGCGATAGTGATGGTTGAAGCTTCAGTGCTCTATTAAACACAACTTTGGAAGTGGCGTTTTCTATCGAATAAGAAGGCTGTTCCTAATATTGAATTAAAGGTACGACGAAGTTTACGACATAAATTCTTACTCCTGTTTGTTAATTTTTCCCAAACTGGATTATATTGGGGGGGCGAGGACCCCACCTTTAAATATTGGGGGGGCCAAAAGTGTCCTGCCCCCCCAAAGTCGGCGCCTATGCTTTAGCACATACTCTAACACTATAAGTTAGTGCCACAAACAACAGAATCAGCACTGTAAAAGTTGTCAATCGCATCATTTCATTTCAAGACGGTGGCCAAAAGAAAATGAAAGCAACGAGAAAGTGACGAAGTATAATCGCGCTAATATTCTAAAGTGGTGAACCGAATAGAGTGATTTTTTGCATGATTACTAACCTTAGTCACCTACTTAGGCTTATAATTTCACGGAGTGCTGGCTTTGGTGGGTGCCAAAAGGAATGTTTGAAAACGCAAAAATGAGGGTTCTTCTGTGAACCTTCTTATCGGACGGGAGAATGTGTCCAATTACTACAGTACGTTGTCATAGGCATTTCAAGATGACGGCAAAACCGACATTTTGGCTATAGAAAGGGGCGCAATAATAGAAAGGCGAGTTCTAATCGTTACGTATTACTGCAGTACGTGATCATAGACACTTCAAAACGGCAGCAGAGAAGAGCAACAAAATGGTGGTAAAAAAGAAAATGCGAACACTGGCGGAAGGGCGGATCTAGCTTGTTTTTCACTCGTATTTGATGGAAAGAGTTTTTTAGTAATGTAATGAAATCTAGTTTCCTGTTACCTTTCGCAGTATTCACTTTTTTGAATTGTAGTTAACATTGTATAACTTTAAACTATTCTAAAACATATCAATAATTTGGCGTAATAGCTATCTACTTCGCATAATACCATAATTCTACAAAGAAGGAAGAAAAAAGGCTCAAATATACTACTGAAACGTATTAAACGTCAGATGCAAAAAAGACAGTAAAAGATTATAGTAGTAATATTAATAGTGACAAAACAGTAATATTATTAATAGTAGTAACATTGCGGATACGCTCAAAGTAAGAACAAATACTCGAATTCTAGGGAGCTTTCCTTGTCGTAAGGCAACCAAAAACAATAGATTTATGATGAAAAGAAAGTTCCATCAAAATCGTATAGTCTGTTCAAAAGTTATCGTCGGACGTCACATACAAACAGACAACGCGCTCTATAGGGAACTTCGCACCCAAAGTTTGTTTCAATCATATTCGAAGTTTAGATATTACACGAAATTTTGACAATCTCAAATATATGAGTAACGGATAATAAATTTTCAAAACCGAAGTTCGATGTCTTTAGCCTTATCGAACTTCTTTACCTCTACCTATATCAGAAGCTGTCTGCATCTAAAACTTTAATTTAAATCCACGAAACCAGATGCAAAATTTTCCTTTTTCTGCCTGCCCTGTAGTTGGTGCAATCGGTAAATTGTCAGTTTGTAGACTAATGGATTCCAATCCTGTTCGGGTGATGCATGTTTTATCTTCCTCCCGCCCTCCCTTGCTCTCCCTCTCTCTCCCCTTCCCTGGCATACTACTTAAGCCTTCTACGTACATAAACATTGGTCTTAAAGACATACGGGAAGAAAGTCAGTCTTCTTTCACTTCATTTTAAGGGAGACAACTTTTAAAATGAACACCCTGTTTATATGTAGCACACATTATGTACAGCTATGATAACCTCGATTGCATTATTTCTTCCAAACTCTCCAATAATCCCGAACTTATGAAAATATTCAAACGACTTGATAAATTGCGATCATACTGAGATCTTTCAGTATTTGCTGCTTTGAAACAAGTTGAGACTCACGAACAGTTCGAGTGTCTCAAACTCGTCGAGTGTTTCTAACATTTCGACTATCTCGAATATTTCGAGTGCCTTGAACACTTCGAGTGTCTCAAACGTTTCAAGTCTCGAAAGTTCGATAATTTGATAAAATTAAAATTCTTTATCGACGAAACGGTTTTGAAATTTTATCGAATTGTTATCGATTACTCGATTATCGGAACAGCCCTAGTCCCAGGCCGCTTTCTTCCTTCCCTTCCCTCGGATAGTGTGATTCCCGAGGAACGTCATCTCTCATGCGTAACGACCTCACATGTCCAAAGATGCCGAAAGCCCAGAAATCTAATTCCTGATTCCTATGTACTGTATGTATTTTTCCGCAACTACAGTATACACAAATACAATTATTGGTACACTGCTGCAATGCTATGCCCTATGCGGCAGACACCGGATGTGGAACTGGGTTGCTGAGAGGACGCACTACTGAGGACCGAATTAGCGACAGTATAGTGTATCATGATTTTCACAAAGTTGACTACTGAAATAACTGCTGCCTTCTTCTACGATACTCTTCGTCACAGACAAAGAATACACCAACAAAAGGACTTTAATGAAAACTTACCAGTTAGAATTATTGGGAGGTTCTGGTCGCGGAAGAAGAAGAAGAAGGTACATAGTTGATAGTCCAACCTTATACACGTAAGGCAAGCTTTAGGATCACGTATGTGGTACAAAAGCAAACGCTGATCTTCTCCGCTAGTCTAATGACTGACTACCAGATAGGCCCTTGGTACACGTGGTCCCGGTGGGATGGCATTAAAAATTTACACGCATTACGGTGGTTCAGCTTCTACCATAAACTGTACTTCTTCGTCTTATATAACCTCGCTACTCAACAGCAACGCTAAACTTTATCAAACAGCAAACAAGCAAGCTTAAGGAAAAGTATTTTCTCCTGGAGGATGGATTTATTCGCTATTTTTAGTTAATCTATTCGCTATTTTTAGTTAATTTATTTATGAAGTTAATTTGTTCTACACACACACAAAAAAAAACTAGTTGCATTTTCCGTCATTGTTACTCTCATTATCCTTATTATTTATTTTGTAAAGTAAAATTCTACAATTAGATCATTGTAACTTTGAATTGTTGAAATATTTGAAAATACGTTAGTAAACATTTTCGTACGCTTTTTACTTACATTCGAGAAACGAGTTATAGAGTTTCGATTAGAGTTTGTGGCGTACTAACTCAAATATATGAATTACTAGCAGCGTTCACCCCGCTTCGCTGCGGTCACCCCGGAACGCAATAAACTTTGTTACTTAGATAATTTTTACTTTTTCGCTTTCAAGTGATATGATAAAAACCATAGAAGATTGCAGTAAATCTTAACATTATATCGCCTGTCATTTATGTTAACCCGCCCCGCTTCGCTGCGGTCATCCCGGTGCTGGCATATTGTAAAAGTGTCTGTAAAAATAAGCAAATCAATTAAAAAATTTTAAACAGAAGATTCAAGCTATTTTCCGCTGTATATCGCCTGTCATTTATGTTAACCCGCCGAGTGACACGGTCATGCGGGTTGCATATAAATACGTTTATTTTTACCTATGATGAACTAATAACAAAGGATTTGTACGTTATGGACACTTGAATGGTCAATTATCTCAAGACACTGGTAATTAAAAATTAAAGTGATATGATAAAAACCATCTAGGGTCCAAATCCTAATAACCCCCCAAAAATGAAAGAAATTGGTTCAGCCGTATTAGCGTGATGAGCGGACAAAATTTTGTACGTTCTCTTTTATATATATAGATATTTATTATATTATGTCAAGGTGACCAGACTCCCGTTTTAGCCGGGACAGTCCCTTATTTTCAACCATTGTCCTGTTTTTTTCTGATTCTCAAACGGGACGCTTAAATGTCCCGTTTTTAAGCAAACATGACCCAGGTGTCCCGTAATTATTATTCAAAATATAAATGGTCAATGTTAATTCTACACTCTCCCGTACTAACACTCATTGGGAAGGTTCAGCCGTGCCTAGAACTTCTGAATATTCAAATGAGAATTGAGTGTTCTGTGATTCAAGTGGGAATCGAGTGGTAATTCTGAGTGTTGAAGTAGTTAAAAGTATTTTTGGGTAGTACTTAAGTTAGAAACGCTGTGTTATCATTTTTACTTGTGTATTTTGTAAATTGAAAACACTGCTGAGTCCCAAAATGCAATGTGGAAGTCACCCCCCCCCCTCCGACGCCGATTCGTATGCGTCCCGTTTTTAAAAGTAAGAGTTCTGGTCACCTTGTATTATGTCCAATTCCTTGTTTACTTTTTCCTCCTGAAGCTGCTAAGCGAGAAAAGGAGTCAATGTTCTCTCTTCTCGGTTGCTGACGTCAAATGTATAGTAATTCTTGTTTTTACCAACAGAACTAGAATTTGGTTGATGAATTGCTGTTTAGCTTCGCTTTTAGCACAGGAAGACGTAGTATGTATATCTTATCTCAACTCGTAGATCTCGAATTTCAACGGAGAAATACGAACAAGTATCTCTATATACTTCTTGCCTGTGCACAGAAAACTAAAATTTCAAAGAAGAATATAGGAAGTACGTCTTTATACCTTATCCGTGACCATCAAGCTGCAATTACAACAGAGAATTTAGGAAGAGATTTTTGTTAAGAGCTGCTAATTTAGCCGCATCACCAATATTGATTTTATTAGGAGAAATTAGGTTATAAATAGAGGAAGAAGTACATCTGTATATTTTTTGTCTATGATCAAAAAAAAAAAAAAAAAACTAAAATTTTAAAGGAGGATATGGGGAGAAATACATCTATATACGAGGACAAATCAAAAAGTAGAGACGCAATTTCTCGCACTAGGGTTTGGTAACACTGCTAGTATCCAGCACTGAATTAGAGTCGTCTGCAACACTTATGCAACGTGTAATTCTCATTACCGTCCCGCATTAGTAGTTGGAGTATAACAGACCGTTAAACATGACAGCTCCATTGGCGATCTGCACTAAGAAGAAACTGAGGGCAATGATTCGTTTTGTGTTAAACCTGTGGAAATTATTTGTCGAATGCAAGCGCAGTATGGTGACAGTTGTTCATCATGAAGCACATGGCACAAAGGTCGGACATCTCTCGTAAATATTTGGCCCGTTATCGTCGCGAGGGAGATGGATTTTTACAGTAAATCGTTACTGTAGGTAAAACTTGGGTACATCAACACGAACCAGAAAGTAAGGCTGCGAGCATGGTTTGGAAACACCCATCATCACCAGAAATTAAGAAATTTAAACGCCAACCAGCAGCTAGTCATTTATTCGGTGCAAAATTGGTTACAGGTAGAACCGAAAAACTTTTTTTTTTTCGACGGAATCAAAAAACTAGTGAAACGCTGGGAAAAGTGTGTTGAAGTACAGGGATATTATGTAGAAAAATAATGTATGTTTCAGTTTTCTATCATTAGAATAAATGTCCCTTTTCTCGAAAATCTTTTTCCTTTTTGACTTCACGTATTTATTTTTTAAAAAAATAAGAAATCAATAATATCAAAAGGATTAAAACCGAAATTCTTTCCAAGTGAATTCTCTTACAAAGAAAATTTTTTTTTTTTTTTTCGTATAAATCAAAGGCATATTTAAAAACTGACGTAGGAACTCAACACGGCTAATATAAAATCTTTAACAGTTGAATACAGAAATCCATGACAAAAGAAAACCTCCTGTTTTCAGATTTACAATCTTTAGTGCCTGTTCTTACTTCACTCTTACATGCTCTCAGAGATATCTTTTAACAGCATAACTACATTACTTCGTTTGCTACCATTAAAATTCATAAGACTCTTATTTACATAGCTCAGTCTTAACGAATAACAACTGCTGTAATTGTATTCCTTTAAGATCCCAGAGAAACGTTCAGAGAAAATGTGAATATCCGCTTCAAAAAGTTTTTACATTATGAATTAAACGCACCGTTTTTAAGGAAAACCCTTCAAAAAGGGGAAGACGCAACTGGTGTGAAACTTGGCAATTTGCCGAGTTCTCATTGAAAACTGGGATGGGGACTTTTCATCGTGCAAGAAACGTACTTGAGGAAGTTTCCAAGTATCGCACGGCAAGAATTCCCTTTCAGCATACGCCACATACACATACGTAAGCATTTCAACACAATTATTCGCAAGAGAACTACTCCGGCGGCACCGTATTTTAAGAGGAAAATAGGCGAACGTTTTAAAAGTAACAACATGAAAACTATTTACTTTGCTTGGAATTGGTTTTCGCTGAAAACGAATAAATTAAGGAAATGTAACCATATGACATAGAAGACAGAGTTTATACAAATAACACCGTCTAATATCTCTCTTCTTCTTGCTGCTAGTTCTTCGCCACAACTTTTAATTTTGATGCAATTAATTAACTTTTATTTAAATTTCACTCCTTGGATTTTTAATGACATCAGAGATTAAGGTATTTAAATTACTTTTTGCAGAATTAGAAAGAGACTGAAACGTGTATTCATCTTATACAGATATTATGCAAACCAAATGAACAAACAAACAAATAAAAAGAAATATTATTAAAAGTAGTATTAGTGGTATTGTTTGTTTGATTGGAGTTTAACTGTGAGTTTTCTCGGGGTACTTCCGTTTCCTCCCATATTATCATTCCACCATTTATTCCATCATCATTCATTTGTCTTAATCAGCCGTCTCCTTTAGCCTAAAGGGCACAATCGTGGGACGTTAAACTGAAAGAATTCACTTCATTTCATGAGAATTTAAGTCTCTGTTTTTGGTACTGACAAGTGAGGTCATGTAATGTTCGATTTTGAAGGATGCTGATGAAAAAGTGTTTTTATATTTGGACACATACCTACAAGAAACGGGTGATTATTGTTTTACATTACGCAACGACTTAAAACAAATATTTCGAAACCGAAAGTCGTAGCTCTGTCACTTCTGGTTGCAATAGAGAGATAAGATTAGAGATGGAAACTGATCTTGGGTAGTGATGAGCAAATGCAAGACCAAGACCAAGACCGGGGTGGTCTTGGTCTTGGTCTTGGTCTTGCACACTCAGTCTTGGTCTTGGTCTTGCACTGGAACCTTCGGTCTTGGTCTTGGTCTTGGTCTTGCATACCCAGTCTTGGTCTTGGTCTTGGTCTTGCACACCCAGTCTTGGTCTTGCTTGCAAGAGTCTTGCAAGTTTTGCTTTTAAGAAATCTTATGTTTTTCATAGGTAAATTTTACTCTGGATATAAGGGATAATAAATTCTACAATGCTCCAATAGTAACGGAAATACAATATATGTTTTTAAATGTAACATACTTTATCTTCGTGTAAGTATGATAATAGTGTACAACATAAGTGATGACCTTTATTTTTTTATTGGGTGCCCACGCTTCGCTAATCTTTTTACATTTTTTAACAGATCCAACACTCCACAGGTTCCGAAACTGAGGAGGCTACCCCTGAGACGAATGAAAGAAAATCAAAACGGTACAGATAATTGAAATACCATGAAATGCAAAATTATTTTTACACTCTAAAGGCGTCAGATTTTTCTTTTCAACCGCATTAACTAATTTTTGTGTTAAACAAACTTATAATTAAATATTGAGATTTTGTTTTACTGATTCCAATGGGGCAGAAACATGGACATTACGCAAAAGCGATGGAAAAAATTACAGACTTTCGAAACTTGGGCATGGAGAAAAATGGAGAGAATTAGCTGTGTTGAACGGAAAACGAATGAGAAGGTGTTAGAAATGTTAGCAGTAGGAGAAAAAAGAAGAATTTTAGATATTGATAAGAGGAGAAAGAGGAACTGGTTGGGATATTGGCTGTGGAGGACGTGCTAGAGGGTATGGTGAAAGGAAAGAGAGAGAGGGAGAAAAGGAAATTGTCGTTGAAGGAAGATATTAAGAAAATTGCTACATTAAGACGAACAGACTAGCTGAGGACCACTGTATATCGAGGTTTCTCAGTTGCAGCAAGCAACCAGCCGATAATGGCAGAATAGCTTTGGTGATGGTTATGATGATATGTTTAACATATCGACAAAAAAGAGAGAAAAAATAAAATAATTATTATAATCAAAACTTAATATTTTAGAATAATTTAAGTGAAAACTAAAAACGACTCATCTGTCTGTCTGTCTGTCTATGTCTTTTCTATAAACTCAATTTGTATAAATACTTTTGACCTATACTAGAAATACAAAATAACGACATCAAACTACAAGTTATTTAAAATAACTGTATAAAATCAGTCTCACTTGTGAATATGGATTACTAGCATCAATTACAAACTTCGTTGGGTTAAATTTTAAATAATAATAATAATAATAATAATAATAATAATAATAATAATAATAATAATAATAATAATAATAATAATAATAATAATAATAATAATAATAATAATAATAATAATATGTTTCGTTAATCAGTCACTTTTCATTATTACTAAGCGCTTTCTGATATCGGTCATTTTCGATTATTTTTATATTTCTCTCCCCCTCCTCCCCAAGTTGCGGGGCTGAATTTGGGTTTAAACGGCATCAGAAATATCACTCTTCATCTTAGAAACACCGAAAACTATGGATTCGGCACTAATATCGGTCATTTTCAATAAATTTATATATCTCCTCCTCCCCCATGTTGCAAGGCACGGCATCGGAAGTGCCACTGTTCATCTCAATGACCTCGAAAACCATGAATTTGACATTGATAATAATGGTCATTTTCAATAATTTTTATATATCTCCTTCTTCCCCCTTCCCCAAGTTGCGGTGCTGAATTTGCATTTAAACGGGATCGGAAGTATCACTGTTCACTTTCGTGACCCCAAAAACTATGAATTCGACACTAATATTAATTTTCGATCATTTTTAGATATCTCTCCTCCCACCGCCAAACTAGGGGCTAAATTTGGATTTAAACAGCATCGGAAGTGTCATTGTTTATCTCAGCGACCCCGAAAACTATAGACTCCACTCTAATATCGGTCATTTTCGATCATTTTTAAATATCTCTCCTCTCCCCGGCCCCTTAGCTCCATCGTCAAAGTGATATGACAGAAACCATCTCAGGTCCGAAATTCATCTATGTTGAAAATGTGATCGAGATCGGTTGGGTGGTTCAAGAGTTATTAAGTTTTATTTATTTTTGTACACTTCCTCTCCCCTCCTCCTATCTTTAGTTCTACTATCAAAGTGATATGATACAAAACACCCCAAGTCCGAACCTCATCTATGTTGAAAATTTCATTAAGATCGATTGGCTGGTTCAAGAGTGATGAAGTCACAAATACAGTCACTTATACTTTTATATTTTACATATATCTCCCTCCTCCCCATCCCCTATGTTGCACCGTCAAAGTAAAATGATAAAAATCGTGAAAGGTCTGAGCTTCATCTATGTTGAAAATTTGATCGAGATCGGTCGGGTGTTTCAAGAGTTATTAAGTTTTATTTATTTTTATATATACCTCCCCCTCCCCTCCTCCTCCCCTAGGTTCTACCATCAAAATGAAACTATAAAAAACTTTCCAGTTAGGCACCTCATACATGTTAAAAATTTGATTAAGGTCGGTCTGGTGGTTCAAGAATTATTAAGTCACAAACTTAGTCACTTTTATTTTTATTTATTTTGATTTTTGTATACCTCCCCCTCCTCCTCCTCCCATACGTTGCTCCTTCAAAGTGAACTGATAAATAACATTCCAGGCCCAAACCTGATCTATATTGAAAATTTGATCGATCTCGAGCTGGTGGTTCAAGAGTCAAGAGATTGGGAGTCACAAGCATAGTTACTTTCAATTTTATAATATAGATTTACTGTTGTTGTGTAATGTTATATCGCTCAATCCCCGATGTGCCGTATACCTAAGGAGGCTAAAAATTATATGAATAAACAATTATTCAACGTATAAGCATCTGCCCATGAAATCAAACTTGCGGTCACATGCACTAAGTTTTTGTCAATGTCATGAAAATGTTATTTCGATATTAATTTTATGAGCACACATTAAAAATTTACAACGGATGCTTGAGTCTCATAGCCAAGGCCATACTCATGTAGTCAGCACCTATGGTGTACGGAATTACCGATGTTCAATACTACATTTCTCTTCAGTTTTGGAAGAAGAACACCACTAGTATGCTTTGAAATGAAATGAAGTATCTAGTTTAACGTCCCACAGTAATGCACCAACGCTAAGGGAGACGGTGGTGATGAAAAAAGACTGAAATGGTGGAATGAAGAAACTAGAAGGAAACGGAAAAAAACCTAAGAAAACCCACGCACACGATGTTTGTCCACTAAAATAGCTTACATGGCGCAAGATAACACCTGTGTGGCTTGAGAACGAGCAATATCTACAGAAAACGCGAACAACCAATTCAGGAAACGATATACTGTAGCTATATGCTACAGGGGCAGATCGACTCACACGGATTGCATCATACTACCGGGAACACATTCACTCTAGTGTCACTTTTACTGAATTCAAAATATTCAAGTAAAGATGTAATGAATTTTCTCCTTTTTTATATTGTATAAAAAAAAATCAAGTAGTACCAGTACTTGTGCAAGACTCTTGCGCAAGAGTCTTGGTCTTGGTCTTGGTCTTGCAGGTATGGTCTTGGTCTTGGTCTTGGTCTTGGTCTTGCATGCAAGACTCTTGCAAAAACTGCAAGACCAAGACTCTTGCGCTCATCACTAATCTTGGGACGCCGATTTTGGGACAATTTTCTCGATATTCCTACAATGTTTGCTCTATACGAACTCAAACCAAAGTTATACTCGGAGGCACTTTCGGCTTCAGTAGAAAGATAAAAGCTGAAACAGAATCGATTTTCGCTCTATGAAAACGGAAGTGGTAGTAATTTTCAACATTTCCGGTTTTAGTAGAGCGATAAGACTGGAGACGGGACATATTGTTGAAGCGCTGAGTTTATTTATTTATTTTTTAGAAAAAGCTTCTCGCTATATATTACCGTTTCTGATCTATGATGAATACGATGAAGCCGGGAATTAATTTCTACTATTTCTGGTTTGAATAAATGGTTAAGGTACTAAATAAAACAAATTCTTAAGACACTGAATCCATATTATATATACGTATACAAAATGTGTAATTAAAGTATTGAGACTGGCAACACTGTGTACGAACCGGCAACGTTGATGACGTGAGATTTGGAGGGGAGGTGGATGAATATGTAATATACCATCAGTGTAAGTGGGAACCTGGTAGGTTCACGCTCTTCACGCTGGTTGTCCGTAGCAGTTGTTTTAATGAAGCACATTTTGCTTGAGAGTTCTGACCTTGGTTGACAAGAATATCGAGCAACAGTATGCGATCAGGTTTTGCTTCTGACTTGATGTGCAACGGAAACTTTTGCAAAACTTCGCCAAGCCTGCGGAGACAGTGGCAGGTGTTTTGTTGGTATAACGCATTTGCAGAAGGAAGAGAGTCAACTGAAGACGAACCTCGCAGCGAAAGGCCTGGATCATTTGCAATCGAATCAAAAACTCAAGGCACTTGTCCTTCTGCATGTTCTTTTGCTCCTGCTTGAAGATTCTCAGAACCAGTTGCGCAGATTTTTCGCATCCCAAATTCATTGGTCAACAGCTGATCCTGATGAACGGTGGTGTGACTCGAATTCAACTCTGCTCGATCATTCTGCCTGTCAACCGATGACCGGAACGCAGAAGCTCCCGGACTCTTTCGACATTTGCATCAGTTCTTGCAACCGAAGCGTCTCCGCTGCGAGGTTCATCTTCAATTGATACTCTTCCTCCTGCAAATGCCTTATACTAACGAAACACCTAGGCCCTTGACAAAACAGTCTCCGTAGTCTTGGCGAAGTTTTGCAGAAACATTCCTTCCACTTCTGAAGCAAAAAAACTAATCGCATACCGTTGCTCGATATTCGTATCACTCATTGTCAGAACGCACACGCAAAACTGCGTCACTAAAACAATTGCTATAGACAAACAATGTAACGCAAGTCCCCACTTACTGATGATGTATCACGTACTTATTAACCTTTCCTCCAATCTCGCGTCTCCAGCATTGCCAGATTGTGCGCAGCGTTGTCAGTCTCATGATTTTATTTACACACATCTTGTATATAAATTGCTTCTCGCAATTTCTTACTGTTTTTGCTCTGCTGTCAATAGATGGACGGACGCACCAGTCCTATAAAAGACTACCATACTTACACATAGCATACTTTGGAAGTGTAGGCAATTTGCATACACATTACTGCTGGTTCAAATGTTCCATGTAACTGAGTTATAGTCGGTTTAGGAAATGTATCAAATGTATTTGATATTGTGTACCAGTTCAGAGCCGCTGTAGTTCGAAACTCAGAATTGATACGAACGTTGAATTACAAGTATATGCCAATTTGTTTTGGAACACACATAACCCGAGCCACAACAAATGTGATATGTGGTTAGACCCTAAAGTTTATTTGTTAATATTAACATTAAGGTACTTATTATGTTAGTATACAGTTAAGAATGAAATATTAATCACGAATTTTGGGCATCTTACGTTCAGGGCTCAGTAGATAAGGCACGACTGTAAAATCCAAACCCATGTATAACCATTGTGAATGTAAATCGAGGAATCCGTAAAAGTGAACATATTCTTCTCCAGACATGGGGCAGCTCTGCTAGTAAAGTAAAATCAGCCAATGAGATTTACTGATATTAATCATATTACTTCGTCTTTCATGCGATTATTTTTCCCCCACAGAGGTATAACCTCATTCACAAAATCATCCAAAATACCCCTATCAAATTACATTTTGATTTCAGATCGTAGTAGCATTTATCCAAATTATAACTTTTTGGCACAACAATCTGCGAAGGGCAATGAACGCCCAGAAGAAACTCATTCAAGTGGGTGATGTGCACTCAATTCATCTATTTTCAGGCCATTATTTCTAGCTTTCCAGATCTATGTCCTTAATCCAGAAAGCATTCTAATTATCCCATAATGCTGGCTGAATATACAGAGTGTTTTAAAACAACACCGACAACGTTTGGGAAGTGAATTTTGACACTAAGAAATGACAAAATGTATAGACTACCTGGGTGCACACATGCTTACTTTCTGAGTTACAGGCTGCCGAAAACATGAAAAATTAAATTTAAAAGTTCATAATTCCAAAACTCAGCGACCTGCCGTAGTCGGGTCTAGATTTTACTTAGGAACTAATATGAACGCTATTCAAAAGTACATGTTTCAGAATCTTAAGGTACTCACGCAGCTACGGACATATAATTTGAAGTACTCACCACCTACCTCTGTAAAAATTGTTGTAGAAGTACTGCAGAATTCCGAAATTTGAATACTTGGATAGGGCACATACTAATTTCTAAGTGAAGTCTTGACCCGACTACGGTAGATCTCATAGCTTTGGAGCTATGGACCTTTAAAGTTCATTTTTTCATGTTTTCGCAGCCAGGAAGGAAGCATTCGTGCACCCAGGTTGGTCTATAATTTTTGTCTTATTTTGGTGTCAGGAATCACTTCCCAAACGTTGGCAGTGTAGTTTTGAAATACTCTGTATAAAAATGTGGCCTCACCGAAACTCGAAATCAGGACTCAAAGAAAGAACCTATTATTGTTTATACACGCTAACTCTACATATACAGAAGTCTACAAACAACACGTATAAATGCATATCTATTCCGATCGTTACGAGTAATTATTTGCATTCATTTTTGTGTTTTCTTGGAGTATTGTTTGCTACTTGCAGATATCAAGGTACACATTCAATCTAAGAGAGCTGGCATACAAAATCCTTATACCTAATCACGTAACTTCAATCCTCTTTATTAGTGGTTACTCAACTACTCTAAACACAATTCATACAAAGCTTCCTGTATATCCTCTTTAATAAACTTATATCCACCACACGTTCTTTGCTTTTAAATCACTTCCCTACAGTTCTATTTATAAAAAGCCGTTAATATACCTAATTGCAGTAAATACGTGGGTATTTCCAAAAGTTTCCGAACTTACACTAAAAATACCACGCTACTGGTAATAAGCCGTTCATAGCATACAGTGACATCTATGGAAGAAATAATGTATTAGTTTCAACTGACTAGTTGCGTCAGTTATTTGAATGACAATGTTGCAGTCCACACGAATGCTGTCGCCACGGCTGCGGTGATAAATCTGAACTGTAGGGCGGGTGCCCAATCTTCTGGAAGCCACGGTCCTTTACTGTAGCCTTGGCAAAGACAGCCGCGTGCACTGGAGCATTATTATGCAATATGAGAGTTCAATGCACGGTAACTGATTTAAATCAGTGCCTCTAAGAACCCTATGAACTGACACAGACGGTCAAAAATTATAAAGTCGACACGATCAAATCATCTTCAGGCGGCGGCTTCAAAGGAAGCGGCACACCACTGAAGTAACCCACATGATCCTTTGTTAACATAAAAGGGTATTTCAACAAATCCTTCTAGTTGAGGGTGGTCTTCCGGTTGACCTACTAGAAAAAAGCGATGTTGCCATTTTTCAACCTCTTGTGCAGAAAGCTATTGTACAACCTTAGTTAACACGTTGGTTCACCTTTATAGCTACATATTTAGTATGTTGATTACTTTGAAAGGACTACTTTAGTGTATTTATATTAGTGATACTATTATTATTATTGATACATACCGAAAAAATATCCATTTTAACATAATGTTAACGATGGCAACAACCGCCCCCTTTGACACCATACTAGTGCCGTTTATGGCTTGTTTGGAGTGTTATTTACGAATGCGATTAGGGTAATTTTTTGCTTTAGTACAAAGGAAACTGGGTGGGGACGATTTGAACGTGGTACCTATACATTATTTCTCCTATAGATAGCATTATATGTCACGAACAATTTACTACTAGTCGCACGATATTTAAGTGTCAAGCCAGAAAGTTTTGGTAATACCATCGTATTTAAGTTTTAATAACTATATAGACAATTAAACTTTTATCTTCTACATTTCTGCAATCTAAATAACCTATTTACTTTTCGTACTTACTTTAATGATGATCTCAATACTTTATAATCCTTTTCTGTTCTGCGTGAAGAAGCTTCATTCAATATAGCCTCTTCCGATTAAGTTCCCCTGATGTCCCTCGAGGGAACTTTCCGGTCACACTTTGTTCATTCTTTCGCTTCTGGCCTTCCTTGGGCCAAGCCAAAAAAAGAGAGACAAACTTCGGAGAAGAAGTTCAATTTCTTTCCTCTATCTTGGGAACAAAGAGGAGTAGACTCATTTTAAAGGAGATGCGACAGCAGTTTCAACTATTTCCAGCCTCTTTATCGACTGACCCTTTCCACACCTCGTGCGTTTCCCCCAAACGACACAACTAGAAAACCACATTCTCTATTTCCTCTTCACTTTAGAAGTTCTGCTAACGACAAAGAGCGAAACTCTTTTAAAAACTCTCATCACATCCACAGAGTGCTAACAAACTTCTACCAATACAAATCTAAGTATTCTCAAAGATCTACAAAACTATTCGACAGAGAAGTATCGCTTTTTGCTCACGGAGTGTGACGTGTGTAAAATGTATTAAGTGCATTTACTAGTTACTCAAGCACTTTGCACATTTTTTTTATTTTTTTATTTTTGCTGGAAGTACTAAAGTGAAATATCATAAATTTTGTCTTCTACCCACCTTGTACTTACAAAGGCACGACAATAAAGAAGAGTGATTACCGTTCCGTTTCAGATGTTGCCCACGATGACAAATATTATGGCGTCATGTTTGCTCTGACGTCATAGTAGCAAGCAATACCAGGCAATTCCAAATTTTTAAATCGTACTGTTTTCGTTTATTCTGTCTTGTGAAGCCAGTGACTATGGAAACAATAAAAGAAAACAATGTTAAAAAGTAATTAGTTTCTTAATTTCCTTTTCCCGATGACAAACTTTTTGGCACTTTAAGTCACAATTCGACCATATCAGAGGAACATTACTCAGCAAATGCTAATGAATATCTACGCAATGAAATCATCATTCCTCATATACATAGTACACACTATCTTATCATGATTATGAATTTCCACTTCAATTTTGTAATTGCTAAAGCATGGGACAAACCTAATGTCGTGTGGGCGAGGGCTGTGACGCGATGTTGCCATATGTTAAAGGGGGAGTGGCTACGAAGACGCACTACAGTGCGAGGAGGTGAGGTTCTATTTTGCATAAACTGACGTAAATGTGTTCAAAAATGTGGCAACATCGCAATCCTTTCATCTGCTAACAACGTTGAAGGGAAACGTGAAGCGCCACCTTCAAACGATAAACACTGTCCCTTAGTATAGTTTTCCATCTTCCATTTTGAAGCACAGGGAGGCATAAATTCCTTGTCACTCTACTTAAGATGACTGGTAGGGCCATGGTAGCTCAGCAGTAGAGCGCTAATTCTAGTGTATGGGGTTATTTGTTTGAACCCAGCTCGTGCCAAATGAATTTTGTAGTGGATAAAAACCGTTTATATGAGTTTTCTCAGGTTTCCTCGGTTTCATCTCACATCCTTCATTTCATCATTTCATTCATCATGATCATTGTTACTGCCTCCCTTAGCCACAGAGCATAACTGTGGGACGTTAAACAAAAAATAACTGGCCAACCTATCCCTTTTCTGTTGGCTTAGTGGCCTCACTATCTACTCTAGGTAAGTAGGCAAGAAATGGTCTCTGAGCAGATTATTAGGACCACTACCGCTTGTGCAATCGGGACACACTCAGGCTTGCCATTCTCAATGAAGCTCCCGCTCACTTACCTCATAGAGCTTGGGTGAACTATCTTAAGGGAGTTCGCGCTTGCTCTGACCCAAGTCTAACTTGCTTTCCTTATAAAGATCTCGTTCAATTATTAAACTTCCAAACTATGTTATACATAAACATCAAAAGTCTTCGAGAACAGCTGTCAAGATGTTAGAGCTAAAACGATAAGAAATATTGGAATCGATTCAGCTTCCGAAGAATAGTTCCCTCATAGATTAACGCTCTATTCAAACCGGAAGTGATTGAAATTAACAATTTCCTGTTTAAAATTTGATCGGCATACAGCAAAATGATTATAGATAACGAGAAGCAATTTTCTGCAATTGACTAAGTGCCTCAAGGATGTATATTCCATCTCCATCCTATTCCCTTTTACTAAAACCGGAGTAATAGAAATTTTCTACTACTTTCTGTTTCAACTAAAATTTCATCGTCCCACGAATGGTTTCTCTCATCTCCTTTAACTCTGTATTCAAGCCGAAAGTGGTAGAAATCAGCCATTTTTATATTTTGTTCCAATATACTTCTATTATTTTATTGCCTTACGGACAGTACTTACCTTATTTTTCAAACAAACCAAATAGATAGAGGTGATGTGGAATAATACAATTAGTTATCATGTAAAAGTACATCTTGCTTCTTTTCCGTAGCCATTTGTTACTCCTGGCGTAAGTATACGGGAGCCTATACTGTAATTTCACTCCAGTTGTGTGTGTATGTGTGGTATATTTCTTGGTAACTACAAACCGATTCTGAATCAAATTAGGTAGACAAGTAGCTAATTGTCTAAGGAATAAAGATCGTCATTTGGTGGCCAAACTCGGCCATGGACAGGCTCGCCTCAGCTTCGCCTATTGTGCTTCGTTTGTACTTACTTCTTTACGTGTCCTCGTGTATATAAAAACAGAAATAATAATATACACAATGTATAGGTGAAATTAAATTTGCTAACAGGAAAAAAACTGAATTTTGCAGAAGTCCTAAAGGTTTCAAAACTTCAACTTAATTCGTGTGCATTTACTGTATGTGTGTGTAATAGTGAATATGCTTTTTCATATTCATATGCAAATATTATGGAAGGTAGAACAGTTACACAGTGAAACCAACTACACACAAGATAACCGAAAGCAGTTGCCAATGAGGGCAATTTCACGCCCTTCCATTCTCTGCCTGCTAATTAGAAGTTGTCCAAAGTATCGACCCTTCCTAAGCGAAAGTTCTACGTCGAAGCTTTCCGGCCTTCCACGTAACCACTACCTCTGTTCTTGGCGTACACAAAGCTTTTCCTCCTAAAGAGCTTTCCAGTTAATTCAAGTGTTAACAACTCCTGCTCGCTACATACTCGATTTATGCAAAAGATCTTCTGAACAAACTCCATTAGAAATCACAAGAACTGCTCAACTCCAATCCTGCGGGTTTTATCTTTCTGAAGAAAATGACAACGGTGGGCCATTTGCGATTCTATTCAGCATTTAGCAGCTTCAATTCCAATAAGAACAAAATTAATCTTTAGAAACCAAAGTTAATTAACGCCTTACCCAATGCATGTCAAGCTTTATTTATTTGTTTATTTTTAGATACTAGGAAATCGCATCGCCTCAACTAAACTAGAAACCAACTGTTACAGAAGCATAAATCCTACGATTTTTACCTTTGTGTGTATACATGCATTTGTTTCTATTGCAGAGTAGACTAGGGTAATTCATAAAAGCAAAAAACTCAAACGTTTTATCTTTCACTAAGAAAACAATCATTTTAAACTTGATGATTTTCCTGATACTAGTTTGCAATACTTTTTCTTACTTTTCATATACAAGGTGGCCCGTAATTATGCATATGATGATGTTTCAAAGATTGTGGTAAAGGAATTACCAACACATTGCTCTCATAACTTTCTTTACAAGAACTTTAATCTCTGTTCTCCATGGCATAGTCCACCATGCACCATCCAAATCCATACATGCCTGGAGACGAAGAGTTACACTGTCACAAGAAGCTTGATAGACCCATACTGGTATCCTATGGAACTTCTCTCTCATAGCTTCTCGTAGTTCGGCCAAATTGTGTATATGATGTTGATACACTTTGTCCTTTAAAACACCCCATAAGAAAAGTCAGGTGGTGGTAAATCGGGAGATCGAGCTGGCCACTCCACAGACCTACGTCGAGCGATTCAGTGGTTAGGGAATATTTCGTTTATTATGTCTGGCATAAACTAACGGTTCTAAGTCCAGTGACCGTTATCTTCGCTGTTGCCATATCGACACATTTTTGTCCAGAATTACAAATACTACATATACAGTCAGTCAAACATCACATACACAATTATGGGCCACGCTGTATACGAGAATGTAGCCATCGGCAGTGAACGAGCCCGCAGATTTAGCCAATTACACGGAAGGTGGAACAAGAGATTAAGAAAAGTTTATAGCAAGAAACAGCTCCAGAAAAATTGCGCTAAAAAATGCGTTTCTAGTCCTTTTCAATTCTTTAAAACTATTCATTATAAAAGTAGGACTTAACATTTACTGAGTTCCATATTCTAGACAGGTGATGGGAAGAATAAGCGAAAACTATGCTACAGGATATGTATTGACAGTGCCTTAAAGTACTACGGATACTAACAATTTCTTTCAGTCCGTGATGAGTAACGTTTTCATCGAACTTAGATATTGAATTCTCTATGTCTGTCTCACTCTCTCTCTCTCTCTGTGTGTGTGTGTGTTTGTCTGTTATTTGCGGATTTTTCAATTTTGAGCCTTCCATTCGATGGAGCATTAAAAACTATTTGAAAGAAGTAATGGAATTTTAAGCGCCACTCTTATCGTTCCCGAGATATAGGGCAAAAAAATTCCGATTTCGGGAGACTTAAGGAGCCATATCTCGGGAACCGTAAGTCATAAACATGATATTGGCGTTAATCAATACCAATATTGATTGAATACTAATACCAGTTATTGATTCAATAATTATTCCGTCAATCAAATAAATTTAATACAATTTCATATAAATTTCAAAAAAAAATATTCTTTTAAGTTCGTTCTAGCAATACTCTTCGAGCATTCTCAACTGGTTTATTTTGTTTAAGTTTGTAATGTGAAAAATTTTAAAGGAAGAAAATACTGACATTGGCAAGAAACTACGAGGGTTGGAGCAAAAGTCATGGCAACTATTTTTTTTTTCTTGAAGATACCAGTCCGGTTGGAAAATGTGAGATATACAGACGAAAGGATAAGGTGTTAACTACATGTGTGGAAATGAATAGCACTGAAATATCGTAACACACTAATTTATTACGATAGTATACAGGGCAATATGGCCTTCACGGTGCAAAAAAATGACAACACAGTACGCATACAGTTGACATGACAAATCTGGGCCTAAAGACCCTCAAAGTAGTCCCCTACTACTTGTACCACACGCTGCCAACGATGTGGGAGTCGCTGAATACCATCCTCCTCAGCATTTTCCGCGCCATGTGTGAATCGGGCCAATTGTACGCGCACAGTATTAGCAATGTCCTCGCGTGTTGCAAACCGCCTACCACGTAGTGGTTCCTTAATCTTTCGAATGAGATCAAAGTCACAGGACGAAATGTCAGGAGAGTACGGTGGGTGCTCCAATTCTTCCCACCCCCAACATCGCAGTAGCTCCCCTACACACTCTGCTTTAAGTGGTTTTGCATTATCGTGCAGGATTATAGCACTGTCCACAAGATCAGGACGTTTCTCCCGAACGTCACGTCGTACCTGTTGCACCAGGAAGTCTCTGTAGTACTGTGAGGTCACTATTCTGCCATGTGGAACAAAGTGCAAACAATGACACCCCTGACGTCATACGCGACGATCACCATCAATTTGACTGGGGAAGGATTCTGACGGAACTTCTGCCTCCTTGGTGATACATGTCGCCACTCCGCGGACTGACGTTTCAGTTCTGGTTCGTATGCCCAGGCCTAAAATTCATCGATGGGGATTATTCGTGACAAGAATTGATCGCCGTCCTGTTGCCATCGTGCAAGGTGGTCGGAGCATATTGCACAGCGCATCTACCTTTGAACTTCCGTCAGTGCATGCGGTACCCACCGCAATGCGATTTTGCGTAGTTGCAGCTCATTACGCAATATCCTGTGGACGGTGCTTTTCTCGATGCCACTTGCCTCCGCCAACTCCACTAGCGTATATAGTCTGTCTTCATCCAGGAGCTGATCGATGACGGCACGTGCCACGTCGGTCCGCACACTGACAGGTCGTCCCAAACGTTGCTCATCACTGGTTGACACACGTCCTTGCTGAAACTTTCCTACCCACCGTGCTACTGTCCGGTATGGTAGGGCATTATTCCGAAGGGCATCCACTAATTCACTGTGACATTCAATCGCATTTCTCCCTCGGAGAATGGCTATTTTGATGTAAGCGCGCTACTCAACACGGGTTACTTTCATCTCGCACGACACTCACCAACTGACTGATTTCACAGCCATCGTTGTGCTACCACCAGCTATCACAGAGCCATCTGTTGTTCTGCATACACACTATGCCTGCAGAACTTCCACACGACACATGTAAGTTTGTGATCTGCTCACATATCTGAAAGAAAAAAAATATCTGCCATGACTTTTGCCCGAACCCTCGTATAACTATTTTCTATACTTATTTTTCTTTTTCTTTCTTGTAAAGTAAGATAGACCAGTACTGGTATCCTGTGGAACTCTTCTTTGATAGCTTCTCGTAGTTCGGCCAAATTGTGTATATGATGTTGATACACTTTTCCTTTAAAACACCCCATAAGAAAAGTCAGGTGGTGACAAATCGGGAGATCGAGCTGGCCACTCCACAGACCCACGTCGAGCGATCAGTGGTTCGGGAATATTTCATTTATTCTGTCTGGCATAAACTAACGGTTGTAAGTCCAGTGACCGTTTATCCCTACTGTTGCCACATCGACACATTTTTGTCCAGAATTACAAATACTACAGTCAGTCAAACATCACATACACAATTATGGGCCATGCGAGAATGTAGCCATCGGCCGTGAACGAGCTCGCAGATTTAGCCAATTACACGGAAGGTAGGACAGGAGAGGAAGCTCTAGCTCTAGAAAAATTGCGCTAAAAAATGCGTTTCTAGTCCTTTTAATTCTTTAAAACTATTCATTATAAAAGTACGACTTAACATTTTTCTGAGTTCCATATTCTAGACAGGTGATGGGAAGAATAAGCGAAAACTATGCTGCAGGATATGTATTGACAGTGCCTTAAAGTGCTGCGGATACTAACGATTTCTTTCAGTCGGTGATGAGTAACGTTTTCATCGAACTTAGTTATTGAATTCTCTATGTCTGTCTCACTCTCTCTCTCTCTGTGTGTGTGTGTGTGTTTGTCTGTTATTTGCGAATTTTTCAATTTTGAGCCCTCTATTCGATGGAGCATCAAAAAACTATTTGAAAGAAGTAATGGAATTTTAAGCGCCACTCTTACCGTTCCCGAGATATAGGCAAAAAAAAAAAGTCCGATTTCGGGAGACTTAAGGAGCCATATCTCGGGAACCGTAAGTCATAAACATGATATTAGTGTTGATCAATACCAGTTATTGATTTAATAATTATCCCGTCAATCAAACAATTTTAAAGCGACCGGATGGGATGACACTGGTTCCATGGATGAAATGTAAATGTTTATTGTGGGACTTCATATGCGCTGATACATACGCTCATTCAAGTCTCTCTCTGTCAGTAATGAACGCTGGAACTGTTGCTAATCGCAGAGAAACTGAAAAGCAAAGAAAATACAACAACCTTCCCGAAAGTTTTGTTTTCACTCCAATCGCTACTGAAACCAGTGGTACTTGGGGTGCAAGGAGTCTTGAATTCACTTGGGAGGTTGCAAAACGCATTTCTTGTGTTTCCGGCGAAGTTCGCTCCACATTTAATACAGCGCATATCTGTTTCTATCCAACGTGATAACGTCTCATCGGTCCTTGGCACTTTACCTCCTAGAAAGGAACTGGATGAGGTGTTTATACTCTAAGAATAATAATTTTAAATATATTAATCCCTGGACAATAGCTTTTCTTTGACCTTATAATTATATATTTAAATTGTAATTTATATGAATGTAGTGTAATTAAGTCATTTCGGTTAATAAGTTTTAGTTATCATATCATTATTTCTATTATTGATGTAGGATAACAAAATGTTAAATATGTATGTTAATTTCGTTATATTTTGGTGATTACTTCCATGATTAATCTGGTATGAAAAAGATACTTAAATATGTAAAATGCAATGTAGTAATATTACTTCCATGATTGATGTATGACAAAAAATTTTAATACAATTTCATATAAATTTCGAAAAAAAAATATTCTTTTAAGTTCGTTCTAACAATGTTCTTCGAGCATTCTCAACTGGTTTATTTTGTTTAAGTTTGTAACGTGAAAAATTTAAAAGAAAAAAAAAAGACATTGACAAGAAGCAATAACTACTATTTTCTATACTTACTTCTCTCCTGTTTTGGAAAGTATAAAGTAAAATATACTGTGAGAATGTCATATTTATGACGCAATACGTCTTCTAACACCTGAGTATAAAACCGCGTTGGAATTTTCCATTCATAATCTTGCGAATTTTAGCATCGTCTGCATGGAACCCAGTCAATTTCCAGAGCAATGCATCATGAATATGATGCACTAAATGCGTATTGAAGCTGTGTTCATGGAAAAAATGCACATAAATCGACTGGAAATGTAACTTTTAGAGAAGTCGGAAACTTCGAACAATTTTACGTTTTATTATGTCTACTTCATACATAATGTGACCCAGTTCAACACGATTAGTGGTAAACCATTCTGCTTAGGAACCCTACATTCATATTTTCATAGTATCTATGCGTACTAAACTGTTAAGCAAGTGGTATGTCATTTCCAAGGATGTTATAAAATAGAGGATCTGCCCATACGTATCTTCATCATATGAACTCAATGAAGCTACAAAACAACCGAGCATCTGAGCCGGAAGGTCTGATTGGCTACTCTCGTTTCCACCATGATTCTTGGCTCGAAACATTTCAATCGTAGTGGAGCGGAGTGGGCAGAGTAGGTGTGGCCAAGCAGTGACGTATGGCTTTACGATTTTCTTGTATGGGCAGATCCTCTATTTTATAACATCCTTGGTCATTTCTCTCTCTCTCTCTCTCATTTTTGTCTTCCTTTCTTGCTCGTTTAAACTGAGAGTCAAGCTTACTAAAATATATTTATTTATGTATTACTTTCCTATTTATGAAAACGCAATTTTTGACATTTCAATAATGCTATCCACCTGTTTTAGACATTTTTGCAGTAACGCGATTCACATGGACGATATTACAGTTTGCGTGTGGAAAAAATAAATAGGAGAGCATATTAATTTTGTATATATATCGGGTGTTCTAAAAATGACACCCACGAACAACAGAGCACAATTATTTAGGTCAAAATAAAGTGAAAATCTTTTATAATGGCATACCCTCCAGGCCCTCCTTCAGCCTCTATAAGGAATCAAAATTTCGCTATGTGGCAACGTCGCAGATTAATTTGCAATCATTAGCATTGCTTTACGAATCCACATGCAATTATATCGACTGTTATGCTAATAAATGGTACTAGTATCAACTTCCAACGACTTCAACTGTCATTTGAAAACAATCGATATTATTATTTGATGGATTGCTAGATCTAATATATGGTTCTTTATCTGCGACGTTGCCACCTAGTGAAATTCGCGTCTCTAGACGAGGACCCGAAAGGTGTATAGAATTACCTGCTCTGTAGTTCATGAGCGCCATTTTTAGAACACCCAATATATACTTACGATTGGTTTTCGGACACAAGCATACCCGCAGTAATGTATTTCCAATTCGATCACCTGGCTATATATGTAATATAAAAAGCGAACATGTGAAATGTTCGAATACAGAACTACGAAAAGCATGTAATTTTCGGCATTTGTTTTTCGTTTTGTTTCAGAAAAGCTCGGATTACATTATCCCAAAGATTTGATCTGCACAAAGTAAAGCATTACATTTCAATTAAGACGTTGTCAAACATATAGGATACCATGTAGAATCAAGCAGACACAACCAAAGATGTCCAAATTCGCGAGCACGTGTCAGCACTAGGGCTTCAGTGCAAAAATCAGCACAGAGCCCAGTCCAAACAAGCGCGGAAAATAACGACGGTTAATGAGTGAGAGCACTTAGCGAGCGCGAGCCCCATTTAGGATACTAGGCCTTAGTTTTTAGCGAGTGTGAGTCCCATCCAGGTTATTACGAATAAATCCTTAGCAAGTGCAAGCTTAATGAGGTAAGTGAGCGCCGGATTGAGCTAGCGCGACCTTCATTGATAGCGAGGTTGAGCGAGTGTAAGCCACCGTGAGCCTCATTGTGATTACAGAAATAAAACTGATTAGGATTAGGAGTTAGATTTCTGGACTTTGGGCATTTGTGGTCATATTAGCCCGTCACACATACAAGAGATGACGTCTCTCGGTGATCACACTGGCCAGGGAACTGGAGAGGAAGAAAGGAATGGGGAAGATAGGAAGCGGACTGGGACTATTAGGTATCATCCCGGCGCTTGTCTATGTGAATGAGGAAAATCCAGGAAAACCCTCGCTCAGAATGGCGGCCCTGAAAAAGCCGCTAAACCTTTTCGACAAAGTGTCCTCAGCGGGAATCGATGAGTAACTCTTTTAACTCTTATTACCCAGAAGCGGTCGCGGGCATGCTCCCCATGCATGCAATTAAGCGTGGCATAGTAGACCACTAGGGAACAATGTTGCCACGTGTATTGTGTGTTGTATTCAGAGATGACCATTTGCTATCGCGATCACTCACCAGGGAAGGGTCCGAATGGGGAATCGAGTTACCGAACGACATGTATCAGACATGAAAGAGGATGTGAAACTATGTACATATGCAAATTTATAGCGGCTGAGGGCTACATGGAGAAGCATGAGAGCCGGAAGAAATAGGGTAGTCCATAGGGCCCATCAACACAGTAAGCTAAGGAATCATTCGTTCTGCGCGAGAATGGCCACAGAAATGAAGCTAAATGTTTAGTAGTAGATGCATAAGATCTGCTATATGTAACAAACATCATGGCAGCCATATTGAAGGTGGCAATTTTGAATTTTGATTCACAGTATAAAAGATAAAGTGGGTCATGTGGCATATGAAATAGCACTGAAATTTTACCAGGAATACATTGGTGTTAACCATTCTGTAGTAACTATTGTGAGTTGAGAAGTAACATGCAAGGACGTATATAAACTCTATGATTGTCTCACTAGTATGACGCAAAAAGCTAGAGCTCGGAGAACTTTAGTTTATATACAGACCAAAGGAAAAGTGTGTTTACATGCACAATAGTCGCGAGTAAGAGAAAGATGGTCATTGACGACAGAGAAAGAAAAAACCCAAGGTGAATCCGTGCCACCTACTGTGTGTCCTGTTTGCAAACAGAAAATACGCGAGAAAGCTCATTAGTTAATATTTGCGTTATCAGTGAAGTAGTCAAGTAAGATAGAGTGGTTGGTAGGAAGGTTAATATGCCCTTGATCTGTGAGCCACTGTTGAGGAAGCGCTAGAAAATGACAAGGTATATTCGAATTCATCATCTGGAAAAGTTATTTCTTCCTGTGGGCATGAATATGAATCCTCAAGTAATTAAGTCATTATTAGTGCATAAGTTTGGGACGTCCGACAATAATCCCTGTGCAGAAGATCAGAAATGTAGTTTTTAGTGAAAATTGACAGAGTGGTCGAAAAATAACAAACGTTAGAGATATATGATAGCGTGTCAGGTGAGAATAGCTCTTCTGTTTTCATCACACTCTTATATTTGGTCTAGGAATTAATTCGTGCGGGTGGACAAGAGATGGCGCAACGAACGGAGCGTCCCACAGTTCCGTGTATCCACACATGTGTTGCAAACCCCTGTCATCGCGTATCGTTCGTAGTATAGGGCAGTGGATTAAAGCGTCAACAACACCAGTTTGTAGTTAAGTGAACATGGCGCAATTTGTGCCTAATAAAGTGTTTTTGCGGGGTGTCCTGCTGCATTACTTTAACATGCAGAAAAGTGCGACTGAAAGTCATCGTATTTTGGTGGAAGTGTATGGTGACCATGCTCTAGCTGAGCGAACGTGTCAGAAGTGGTTTGAACGGTTTAGAAGTGGTGATTTCGGCTTGGCAGACCAAGAGCGAGCTGGACAGCCAAACAAATTTCAAGACGAAGAATTGACAGCATTGTTCGAGCAGGATTCGTGTCAAACGCAGGAACAACTTGCAGCAGCATTAGGCGTTGATCAAACAACAGTCTCCAAACGCTTGAAAGCCATAGGAATGATTCAAAAGATGTCACATTGGGTTCCACATGAATTGAAAGACAGAGACGTTGAAAGACGAAAAACCATTTGCGAATTGCTGCTTCAACGACAGAGCAGAAAGGGGTTTCTGCATCGAATTATTACGGGTGATGAGAAGTGGATCCATTACGAGAACCCTAAACGAAAAAAGGCCTGGGTGAAACCAGGTGAACCAGGTCCATCACAACCAAAACGAGATATTCACTGTGCAAAGGTTATGCTGTGCATATGGTGGGATATGAAAGGTGTGGTGTACTATGAGCTGCTGCAACCGGGTGAAACTATGAATGGAGAACGTTATCGACGACAATTAATGCGTTTGAAGCAAGCTCTGGCCAGAACACGACCAGAATGGGAGAACAGACATGATAAACTTATTGTTCAACATGATAACGCTCGCCCACATGTCGCAAAACCGGTCAAAACCTATTTAGAAAATGTCGGATGGGAAGTTTTACCCCACCCGCCGTATTCACCAGACGTTGCTCCTTCGGACTACTACTTGTTCGATTGCATGAACCACGATTTGATTGGACAGCGGTTTACTTCTTCAGAAGATATCGAAACATGGGTCTCTGACTGGATCGCTTCCAAGGATGAGGACTTCTTTCGCCACGGAATCCGTACATTGCCTGACAGATGGGCGAAAGTGGTGGCTAGCGATGGACAATATTTTTCTTAAGGTATTTATGTATTTTGTGTTTGTACTACAGCTTCAATGTGTGCGTACCAACCGCACGAATTAATTCCTAGACCAAATAGATACTCTTCAAATCAACTGTACTTCACAGATTGGTATGTATCTTTATCAGTATATTTGCTTATGTGATGATATAAGTTATTTTCTTTGAGAAGAACCACGTCCTATTTGTACCTGTAATCACCATCCCTCCTTTGTGTCGGGTGTTTTAACGTGACAAAAAAAATACCCATTCTTAACACTGCGATATTACTAGCTCTTTGCAATATTTTTCTTAGATGTGCATCATGTGTCAACATTATTCCGACAGGTTATTCCGAAGTTTGTTCAAATATTCCCTCACGACTTTCTTGCATGTTACTTCTCAATTCACAATAAAGTTACTACAAAATGGTTAATACCAATGAATTCCTGGTAAAATTTCAGTGTCATTTCATATGCCACATGACAAACTTTCTCTTTTACATTGTGAATCCAAAATATCAAGATGGCCACTCAATATGGCGGCCATGATGTTCATTACATACAGCAGATCTTATCATGCATCTACTACTAAACATTTGACCTTAATTTCTGTGGCCATTCACGCGTAGAACGAGTGATTTCTTAGCTTACTGTGTTGATGGGCCCTACGGTCGGCCATATTTCTTCCGGCTCTCCTGCTTTGCCATGTTGCCCTCAGCCGCTATAAATTTGCATATGTACATAGTTTCAAACTCTCTTTCATGACTGATACATGCCATTCGGCGACTCGAGTGCCCCATTCGGACCTTTCCCTAGTCAGGTTCGTGCAGCCTCGTGCCTTCTATCCTCAATGGCGCTCGTGCAGACTCAGGTCTACTATCCTCAATGGGTTCGTAAAGACTCAGGCCTACTATCCTCAATGGGGCTCGTGCACGATAGCCTACACCCACTCGAGCTCGCTATCAATGAAGAATAATGACGTCATTCCAAAACTTTTCTTTATAAAACGCGCCCATAAATATCAGTGGCTACCTGACATTACGAAATCTGCCAAGCATCCTAAGAGAAAAAGCAATAACAGCCATAACGCGAAATGAACAGTTGCTGAAAAAAATCGAACAGGAATTATGATAAAATAGTCTGTCAGGTATTTGAGACTCACTTTTCTCTTCTCTTTTAAAAAATCTAAAGAAGTAAACAATTTTCACTTTTACAGCGTAGCAAGAACTAAAGGAATCTATTTTCTTTTAGAGAGCTCAGATAAAACGAACCAAAATATTGTGAAAAATTCAGAACAAAATCTTCACACAAAGAAGCTGCCTAACACAAAGTGTAAACACTAAACAACAACATGAAATAGAATGGTCAGTTAAAGAAACAAAAATGTACTTATAACACAATGATTTCAGTAGTGCTGTGAAATTAAGCGAATAATCTTCGACTTCATAACTAAGAGTTGAATCGGAGTAATTAAAATGATTTAACGAGAAACAATTTGTATTCAATGTCCGTAATAATGTAGTTGTTCATAAATACTCTTTTGTTACAAAAGAAGTCATACTTCTGCAAGCGAAGCAGAATTTATTCCGCTAATGAGAAAAACACAAATTGCAGTCCAATCTCTATTGAGAGCATAATCACTGTTTACAACATTTCCTTTTATGTAATTGCTTTCAAAAGATACGATAATGGCATGTAATAAAGTTTCTAGATAATTCCTTCCGCTTTTAAAAGTGAGACAATTCTAGTAATTGTAAACAGAAATTAAAGAAAGAATGGCCTGCCATTTGTTGACTTGACTGAGAAAGCTTGCAGACGAATTAAAACTTTTTATGGTTAAACAGAACTCAAAACACAAAATTATTCTTAACATAATTAGTTTTCAATCATTACATAACAAGTAAAATACTTGAAATTGCTTATGGCTTGCTTTCAAATAAAGGGATAAATTCGTGTTTAAGAAAATGAGGACGGTGTTGCTGATTAAATGGCCACCTTAAAAATAGAGGACAAGTTGATTAAAGTGAAGGGTTTAAAAAGTAATTGATATATTACAGGGTGTTTCAAAATTAATGTCAGGATTTTAAGGCTTTGTAGTAGATATTTATTACATTTAACGTACAATTATAAATAATATATAAAATAAAAAGCATCTCAAACAGTTTTTCCACAAGTATCCAATGTGAGCACCATTTGCCACATGGTACAGTCCGCAGCAAAGAACCTGCAACATGAGCATGTAAGTTTATTGTGAAACGACGAAGTGTTTTTTGCTCCAAAATAAGTGTGCAGAAGAGGACGCCATGGTTTCTCCTGGCGTGATTCGTGTCACTTAGGCGTTATGTTGATTCCCTGGGCTGTTAGGCGTAGTTTCACAATAAACTTACATGCTCATGTTGCAGGTTTTTTGCTGCGGATTGTACACATCTAGTCAATAGGCCAGAAAGGCCCATAAACTTTCCGCCAAAATACGGCACAAAACACATTCAATTTAGGTGAGTCTCGTTGTAACTCTACTACCTCGTTGGGATTTCCTGATCTCCAGATGCAAACATTATGAGTGTTCACACCGCCACTAAGGTGAAATGTCGATTCATCACTGAAGACGATACGATCTAGAAAATCTTCATCGTCATGCAGCAACATTTAATTTCCAAATTTGGCACGTAAACCGTAGACTGTAGGCTTGTACCAACCACAAACGATAAGGACGTACTTGTAAGCGTCTCCTTAAAATTCTTCACACAGACGGTTGCATTGTAACTACAGATTCAGTCTTGGCAAAATGTAAAATAAAAAGGTTTCTACTAACTAGTGGTCATCTTTGCTACTAGCGCTTTCTAACGCCAGACAGAGGAAATAGTGCATGCGCATGTGTGCGTACAAAATTGTTTAAGTTGCTCTTTCATTTGAAGTATTATTTATAATTGTAAGTTAATTTAATAAATACTACAAAACCTTAAAACCCGAAATTCTTTCGAAACATCTTGTATATCGATTTTCATTTATAACTACGAAAATCCCTGAAAAGGTTTTGAACGTAATAAGCATGAGACGAGAAAGAAACTTTACATGTTCCAGCAAACTAATTAATATACGACTGCCATACATTGTTACTATCATAAACAAAAAGTAATATTGTTACTGAGCCACCCCCATCCCAACTCAAGTCAGGAAAGCCTTTCTACCAAGAAGTTGGAAAGGTCCTGGTCCTGGGAGAAAATTTTGATATTGATGGGAACCGGAAAGACATCTGAAACACAAGTGATGTACCTAACTGAAACTTCACTGATAACCTATCTACACAATTCTCAGCTTTATGAAGGAAGACATAAACCACTCTCAACAGGCTACGAACAGGACAGGAACACGGTAACTTCTTTAATAAATGGAGCATGACACAAAATCCCAACTGTGTCTGCGAGAGCCCTGAGTGCCCTGTTTTCAAGTTCAATGGCTCCTTTGAAGACATCTATAACATCTCGTAAAAAGGATTTTTCTAGATCATCATCATCATAGGTATTGTGTCATTATTCGCACGTCGCTTCCCGCAACTGAGAACCTTCCATGCTCCATGGTCTTCCGCTAACCTGTTTGTTTTCACTACGATTTTTCTGTTTTGATATTGTTCCATTAATTGGACTCTCCTTCGCCCTCTCCTTTTTCCTGCTACCATATCCTCTAGTAGGTCCCTCATGATACAGTTCCTTCTTAGCCAATATGCCAACCAGTTTCTCTTCCTCTTTTTAATAATACCTAAAATGTTCTTTTCTCCCCAACCATTTCTAACACCCTCTCATTCGTTTTTCGCTCGACCCAACTAATTCTTTCTATTTTTCTCCACACCCACATTTCGAAAGTTTCCAGTCGTTTTTCATCATTTTTGCGCAATGTCCACATTATTGGCCCATACAGAACAATACTCCACACAAACCATTTTATGAGTCTTTTTCTCAACCCTTTATTCGAGGTCCCACATAATAGACTTTCTTCCCCCTAAAGGCTTCTTTCGCTATTCTTATCCTTGCTTTTATTTCACGCTCATATTTCATATCATCACAAATAATGCTACCAAGGTATCGAAAACAAATCACCTGTTGAATTTTCTTTTCTCCTACTTCTATATTTGACACCGACTACTTCGTTCCAATCATCGTAGATCAATGTACGTAATTAACTTTGTATATATTTTTCATTGTTGCTGTGTTCGCTGTATTTTTCTCATGTTTTATTATTAATTTCTGTTTATTTCTTGCATCGTACCATATTCATAAATACAACCTTCAGGGTTAAGTACAAAGCCAGAACACGTATAGATTCTACAATTATTTTTTTAAAAGTATTTAACTAACTAGTACTGCTTGCAACTAGTATTTACTAATTAGTAATTACCATATTTTCATGAAACAGGTTGCTCTTATTTCTTTCTTTTATGGCTTCTTAGTGAGGTGTGTTGCTTGGAACTAAAAATCGTCAGAGACAAGGCAGTAAATTCAATCCACCATTAGAAATAACATATTTAAGGTAATTTCCAAACAAATTATCCGACTTTCAAACATGAAAAATGGTTTTATTGACGCTTGAAAATGAAACCTAGTACTTTGGAGACTATGTGCGGCATGGGACGTGAATGCTTTCCATTTGAATTCCAAGGAGTAATATGCATAGGGCATTCATAGAAGAAAATATTGGGAATTAAACGAGGAAGCTGAAAATCGAGAAACATGGAAGAAACATTTCCAGGTTCAAACTTTAAAATTAAGAAGAAAAGAAATAAGAAAAAGGAAGAAAAAAATTACTAGTCCCAGGACCGGCCAAAAGGCAGAATAATAATAATAACAATTATTATTATTAGCATTATTATTAATCCTGTTCGCATCCAACTATTGAAGGATGTCGGTCACAGCAACTTGTCTCTCCTCTTTCGAGAGAGGTACAGGAAAAACACATCAATAGCAACGCCAGGTTACTTGTGTGTGAGTAAGCGTTAACAGACCCTAACTTGTGTTCAACTACACTCCCCTAAAGTAAATACTTACATATTTTGAAGCCTGCAAAATAGCATTAAAATAAATATAAATCGAAAATTCCAAAGACTTAAACTGACATTTCGGTCGACTAAAATTCCTTCCTTTCCTCTGTTCGAAATCCTTCTTAAAGCTATGAGACAATGTCAGAGCTCATATCCATATGCTCACTCACAACGAAGATGTATAGAGCGAATACTAAAAGAGGAGAGAATAAAATTCCGATTCCAATAATCGATTCAACGTCACAGGTAATCGATACTCCGGGAGGAACTCAAGAGAATCGTCCAACAGAACTCAACTGTTGGTAATGTGAGAAGGCAATCAGACGGAAATAGAGCATGACGGGACTTCTCAAAGAGGGGAAGGGAAGAAAAAAATCTGAGCATCACAAAAGAGGAAGAGAAATAGTGACAAATTTATCTTGTGACAGAAATAGAGAAAAGTTCGGCTTCCAGTACGACACGAAGTTCAGAGTAAAACTGCGAGCGTTTTATTGATGGACGATTGCTTTCCTAAAATAGCCTCAACTACAAACATGAGTTCGTTGCACTAAATCAATATATTATAATCATTATTTACGAATTGACAGGGGAAAAGTTCTTCGCAATGTTGGAAAATGATTATAAAAAATGGCCAGCTTTAGACAACGTTCAGTTGATTTGGGACTAAGAACAGGTTTATCGTTATCCGCTTCTCTATAATTCAACAGTATATCTATATATAGTGCTTTGTAGCTCTTCCATTTTTTCGTCGCCACGTTTTCTGCTGTCACAGGGTGTCTACTGAGTTTCATTTTCAAAATTCCAGTACAACTATCAGCAAAATTCCAGTACCTAATACATTTTTTAAAAAAAGTTCTTTAGGAATAATCACGCTCTTGATAATTTCAGTTTTGTAATTGTTTTACCATCAAAAGAATATTTTTAATACATTTAGTTAGCCGTGATTTTTTCTTAAATACAATGACTTTTTAACATTTTTAAAGGCCTCCCAACTCCCCTCACAGACTTCCACTCCACCCATTGCTTTAAATGTAAAATTACAAAATGTATACAAATCTTGCTTCGGAAAAATTTACAATCTCAATGGGTACAAAATTGTTTCTAAGACTATTGAAGCAATTACACACACACACACACAAAAAAAGTATTGTTGACAAATTACCATTTTCATGATTTTTACAATATGTGGGTCAAAATTCCAGTATATTTCCAGTATTAATAGACACCCTGTGTCAGCTACAGCCAACGAACAAACAGTCAGGTGATCTTAGGGAACCTATCATCAACCGAAATTCCTGTGAGGGCCGTCTTTTATTGCCAAATACTTTCTGGTTTTGAGGAGTGTTTAGTTGTATTTCTTTGTGCTTTTGCTTCGTGTATTAACAGAATTTGCTTATTTTTCTGAAAGTACTGGACAATAAAAATTTTAAGAGTGATCCAAAAAAATGCATCGAAAGACTGTGATCTTGGCCAATACTTAGTTTTTGGATCAGGGGCCACAAAATTTTTGAACGGGCCAATAAATCGAGTTTCCATGCGTTTTTACGGAATAAGCTTATACTGAGTTAAGTGATAGCTTGGATTTTGCTACACATATGTAGTTCTCCAGATATAAGGCGTACAAGAAAATTTTTGATTGAAATATGTTGGATCTTTTGGTGCATTTTTGGATCAGGGGCTACATCATTTTTGAACGGCCCCTAAACCGAGTTTCTGTATTTTTTTATGGAATAAGTACATTATACTGAGTTAAGTGATAGCTTGGATTTTGCTACACATATGTAGTTCTCCAGATATAAGGCCTACAAGGAAATTTCCGTCTGAAATATATTGGATCTTTCGATCCAAAAAATATAAACATGAACATTGCAATGTTACTTCACTTATTTATATCTACAACATGGTAAAACCAGAAATCGTCTAGCATGCTTGGTTTACGGGAAATAAAAGTTACGTTAAACTATTGTACTTGGTTAGTGCCTTCTCCGACATTTAAATTCGAGTTTTCTTTTTAATATAGACATAAGATTGCTCACTTCGGAATATTTATTTCAATAATAGTCAAGTGAGTAGCATATAGATGTATGATCAGAAGGAATTATTTGCAACATTCTTTCCCCTATAAGAACATCGCTAAATACTTAATAACTCATATCAATTACAAAACATAGCTCTAATCACAATAGTATGTATAACTAGAAATTTTGAATATGAAATACCTAAATATAACTATGATTGTGACGTAGTAACCTTACTTAAAGATAAGACGAATGCATGCATAGAATACTGAATATAAATATCATTTACTTCTAACTGTTACATCACGGATATTTACAATACACACCCACCTAGAGGAGGATCTATGGGGGAATATAAAGGTTTCAGTTCCCCTTGAGATCAAAATTTACAATGAAACAGTATTACATATATGGCAAAATCATATGTGGATGTGTATAGCACTCTACTTGACCAAATCTTCGATATGTGCCGATGCGAAACGACAAAAATTTCAAGATGATTCACAATTCTTTGAGGATCGAGACACGACAAAAATTATTCGAAATCTTCCAGTTTAACGTTCCCCGAGATTATGCCCTTTAGATTAAGGGAAAAAATGAAATCTTTAAGTTTTACGTCCCACGGTTATGCCGGTTAGGCTAAAGGAGACGGTGATGATGAGAGGACTGAAATGGTGGAATGTAGAAACTGGGAGGAAAAGGGAGAACCCCGAAAAAAAACACGAGCACGGTGTTTGTCCACCACAAAGTCCACACGGCGCGAGCTGGGATCGAGCCAGGGACCCCAAGCACCGGAGGTGAACGCTCTACCACTGAGCCACCGCGCCCCCCTTTAGATTAAGGGAGATGGATGATGAAGGCAAGGGAATGATGGTGGAAGAATTGGTGGAATGAAATGTGGGAGGAAACGGAGTATCCCGAGAAAACTCACAGACACGATGCTGTTCACCACAAACTTGGCTGGGAATCAAACCAGGGACCCCAAGAACCAGAGGTAAGCGCTCTACCACTGACAAATTATTCGAGAATCGAGAAAAGATAATTTTTCGAGAGGCGAGACGCGATAATTGCCTTTTCTCGTCTCACGGGTAACACTAGTAAAAATGATCTCTAAATTTCTATTAATATCGCAGGGAATTAGGATAAGTGCGCGCCTTTGGTGCAAAGGGGTCTCGAGCTCGATTCGCAATGAGAAAGCATTAAACAAATTGCGATGATTCGGATTCCCTTTAACCTATTGAGGTCTCATACAGGCTCATTGTTAAAAAGGAATGTTAAACTTCAATCAACATACGAACAAAACAGCCATATAATACTACCGATTGTCTTTCGTACACGAGAGTCAGAATATATAACAGCTGAGAGAATATGCGGTTCGGATTCACGTTCAACTACAGGTTTGCGTCTCTTATAGTCTCGGTTCTGAAAACGTGGATATAAAGCTACAGAAGAAAATAAAATTAAAAACAATAAACAAAAAATGGAGTGGAAATAATAAACAGAATGCACGAGGAATGGGGAAATTGGAAGAAAGTATGTGGCGTTTTGTGTGACAGCAGAATCATGATAAACAATGAAGGAATGATTTACAAAACAGTGGTTACGCCAGCAATGATATACGGAGTAGAAACATGGCCAATAAAGAAAGCACAGGAAAAAAGACTAAATATTATCGAAATGAGAATGCTTCGTTGGATGGGTGGGGCAAGAAGAAGAGACCGAATCAGAGAGTAGGAGGAATATCCTACATTACAGAGATACCTAAAAAGATCCAAAAAAGAAGAATACTATAGTATGGTCATATAATGAGAGAACGAACGACTATGTCGTCAGAGGAGTAATGGTAATGGAAGTGGATGGGAAGAGAGGTAGAGGGACACCAAGAAGGAAATTGAAGAATAACTCCAGACTCCAGTGGCTAAGAATAACTTCAGGGAAAAAGGTCTAACACGGAAAAATATTCCGGGACAGGGCTTTATGCAGAGGACTAATCAGAAACGTGACCTCCATATAAGCTGGAAAAGACGGAGAGAAAGAAGAATGAGTAATTAATGGTTTCACACATATACGGCCAAACTAAAACAAGACTAAGTTACAGACGTAACAAAATTAAATTTTGCGGTGAACTACGATTTTTTTTTATCTGCATTTCAAAGTGGAATTACATAATACGATCATTTGATTCACAGATGTGGTAATATATATATGTTATTTCTAGAGAAAAATATCTATAGCGTGAATGCGCACTACAAAGAATATTATAAATGAAAAGAAACATGATTGAACATGTCATTATAATCTGAATGCATATTGGTTAGGAAGATTTCTCTACACCCAAGAGCTCCTTAGTATTTTTGTCATGTTTGTGTCATACGTTTTCCTTATGACAAATGTTCTCCAATATTAACCTAGCAATTTAACTCTTTCTTATTTCAACTGACCTGGCTGATCCAAACGGTGTGTAGACAGTTATGAAAGGACTTAAGTTTTTGGCTGGAGTTTTGACTAGTATTTGAAAAAGCAATCGAGAGATAGGTTTCTTTTTTGCACGACCAACAGCAAAGTCATGTATTATAACTTGGCTAAAAGTTCCTGACTTTTATATGTGAAGATAAACTTTATGATCACAATAAAAACTCGGAAGCAAGAAGAGGAACTTCGTACACACATACACTTTGTTGGACAATTTGCTCTCTTAAAAACGATTTGCTTCTGTTAGCAGAAAAACCTTTATAATCAAGGGAACTTAATTTAATAGCACAGCCAAAAGATTCCAAAAAATAAAGGAAAAATACGAGGGCTGTCCGCAAAGTAACCTCCGGAATTTAATAGCACATCCAAAAGATTCCAAAAATAAAGGAAAAATACGAGGGCTGTCCGCAAAGTAATCTCCGATTGGTTAAAAAAAGAAACACCAAAGTAAATAAGAATTTATTATATACATCTGAAAACTACTTCTTTGCTCTATTTTTCAACATAGTTTCCAAAAACATTCAAGCATTTATCATATCTCTTCACTAGCTTAGAAATTCCATCAGCATAAGAATCTCCTTCTTGCGCCTTGAGTCACAGTCACCCTGTGACCTCATCTTTCAAATCCTCATCATCACCAAAGCGAAGAGATAACACAGTCCTGGAAATTTTGGAAATTCATCGGAAAGTTCCGAGATTATGAAACGTCGATTTTTACGAACTTTCCCATCCTATCAATTTTCTGGACGAGTTCATCATTGACCACTGATGGCCTGCCACTCTTCTCTTCGTCATGAATGTTTGTTCGTACACTTTTAAATGAACAAACCCATTCAGTAACAACTCCTTCACTTATCACATTTGGTCCATACATGGCACAAAGTTCCCGATGGAGAGCTGCTGCCGAATACGGTATTGTTTTGTCGTAAGAAAACGTATAAACAGCTCGCACCTCGCACTTGGCGGGGTTTTCTATTGCAGCACACCTTTTGAGACGCTACAAAAGTGAAACTAGCGATCAGACAATCTTCACTCTACCACGGCTGGATGCAACCTGATCTACAGCGCACGTCTGTGCAAAGATGATAGCGCAGCCTCCACTACTTCACCCACAGTGACCAATTGGAGGTTACTTTCCAAACACGCCTTGTATTTCCTGTTCAGCTTATACGTTTAAAGGTATTTGCTTAACATTTCTCTAAGAGAAATCGTAAATTTTTCACTAAAGCAATTACTTTGTTAGACTAGAATAATGGGTAGTTTTAAAAATCGTAATATACAGGGTATTTCAAAGCAATACCGACAACGTTTGGGAGGTGATTCCTGACATCAAGATAAGACAAAAAAGTATAGACCAACCTGGGTACACAAATGCTTCCTTTCGCTGTTACAGGCTGTCGAAAACATGAACAATTGAGCTTTAAATGTCCATAGCTCCAAAACTATGGGACCTAAAGTAGTCGGGTCAAGACTTCGCGTAAAAACTAGTATGTGCCCTATCCAAATATACATATTTCAGAATCCTGCGGTACTTCCACAACAATTTTTATAGAGGTAGTTGATGAGTACTTCAAATTACATGCCCGTAGCGAAACTACTTCTATAAAAATTGTTGCAGAAGTACCTTAGGATTTTGAATCATACATTTTTCGATAGCGCACATACTGGTTCCTAAGTGAAGTCGATGTTGTTTTGAAACACCCTGTATTTGTTAATTGCTTATTGTAACGGATAAAACGCATTCCATACAAGTCTCTCATATCCTAAGTTCTCCAATTATTTAATATGGTAGTTCCGCACACTGTACTGCCAATTCCAAACTGCGAGATTTTAGATTGCCGATTTTATTTGGACGGTACTTTGACGAGGGTAAAGGATTACATTATAGAGAAATCCAACACAAATACAATTTGGCTAGCTAAACTGGGAAAGAATGAGCGTAGAGTTGTGTAACAAGTAAGTTATATATATAACGGCAACGGTAAGATATATATATTACGGTAATAAAACCGGTAATGGAGTAGAATGAAGTATAGTGAAACCTCAGCTATTATAAGGGCCAAGGAAAAGAAGGTAAAAATGGCAGAGATGAGAATGTTAAGACAGATGTGTGGTATATTGCACATTGCCTCGGCAATTAAACAACACAATCGACATTGGTTTGATTTTGCTACGCACCTGGTAATCTTCTCTGGGTCTTTGCGAGCTTTGTCAGGTCTTGGCGAGGTCGGATGTATCCAGAGTCGATTGTGACTTCGTTCTCGCGTTCTATCCGTACACCTTGTCCTTATAATTCATCCGCGTCGAGACCACAGAAGAGCAGTCAACATAACCACTCCTCTACAACGGAAGATACAAATGGAAGTAACGCCATCTACAGGCTACAGACACCATGAACCCTTCTTCCACGACGCAAAATTTGGCCAACTTACGCCATGCAGTTTTCGCGAAAATAAAGTGTGTCGGATACTTTTTCGACAACCTTTGTAATTTTGGACTTAAACAAAAAGCAGTCCTTCACATACCATAACCAATGTAATAAACAAAGAAAAAAGATTAGGAAAACACTACACCGCCCTCAATGAAGTTCGCCCTCACTGATAACAATGAGGCGTATACTAGGTCAGATTCGCCCTAACTCGAGTTCAGGTTTGCAGTCTTCAATGAAAGTCATGCTTGTTCACCTCATTAGGCTCGTACTCGCTCAGACTCAGCCTCCTGCTCGCGGTCCACTTATAGGACTCGAGCTCACATGGGCTCGAGTAGTCGTAGACACAAAACTGGCTTTGAGTTTTTGGTTTTAAGAAAAACCGAAACGGTACTCCAAAATTTAAAAAAAAAAACGGTTTTCCAAAAATGGTCTGGTTTCCTATTTAAAATTTTTGCTTCTTTGTTAATTTGGAAACAAGCACTTCAAGAACAAGAACGGACACCGTCTTCGGCTAAAATCACACTGATTTCAGTAAAACTTGTAACTCTTGCAGTCAAAACAGAAACTGGTTTTTAAATAAACCGAAACCCGTTTTAGCGAAAATCATAATGTTAATTTCTGATTATTAGAAACTGATTCCTGCTTTATTAAAAAAAAAAAAAAGTTTTGCCCATCCCTACTCGCGAATCTGGAAATCCCTGGTCTCCACTTGCAATACTACAACGTACGTTGGAATCTATAGACCTCCAGCTGTTGATTTCTAAAAATATTTCTAAATGGTCCATTCTATCTAGCTAACTGCATTCATAACCACATCTGATGTTGACAAGTATTAAGTTTATAGGTTGACATCTCCTACGAGACGGAAATACCTACGTGAAAATGTAATGCGAACAATCGATTACTAATTTGTGTGTTGTATCAAGGTTTTAGAAGCTTATTAAAATGGAAATTCCATTTAATTTGCAGAGAAAAGTTAAACATACATATATATTGATTAAACATTCGAGGGAAATTTGTTAAAACGATCATCACAGAGAATCGTTGTCAAGGAAACGGAAGGGCGCAAAGCTCTAGGGAATATAACTAATCAAAAGCAATTCTCAATCTCTAAACATAATTTTGCCTACACGCTTCTTCCATTCCTTCATAGAAATTTCTACTTTTGCTCCTAAAAAAGAACTGCAATCAGTTAGCATTATGTCTGTATTCCTCAATGAAATTGCTGCTTTAAAATAGGTGGATATCTTACGATTTTTTAAAAAGTAAATTAACGCGAAAGTACAGTACTAAGGATGTTCATAACCGATACAAGATATTACGGACTTAAAACGTAGAACGGTAAGTAGTGACATATGGTTAGCATACAGCATAGAGTACTATGATTCGCATAAGCGTCTTAGATGCGTGAAACCGGCTTCGCTTCCGATGGCACCTCATCTAGAGAACGAATACCACGTTACGGTGTAGACCGCATCTCGTATGCATGCATTGGTACTGACTGTGACTCCACACTAAACAGGGTAAACATTATGTAACACTTGATGACGATGATCGTGTCTGTGGGTTTTCTAGTGATGCTAATGTTTCATCCCACATTTTCATTCCATCATTTATTTCATCACCACTCACCTTAATCATTTGTCTCCCTCAGCCAAAAGGATATAATCGTGAGACGTTAGACCGAAAGATTTTTTTTTTTTCATTATATGATGCATACTTGGCAAAGTTACTTGTTACTGTATAACATTGTTTTTATTGTAAATTATTCACCAATACCTGATAAACGAAATAATTATAATAAAACTATTTGTAGCAAGCGCAAATAACAGAATTCATCTAATGGCTCTTTGGGACTCGTTTACAAAGTAGAAGTACTCCCCGTTTTCTTTAGAAAATCAACTTAACTGTTAAAAACAAAGAGTAGAGGTATTACATTAAAGAAATTGGATAAAGCTCTTCTCCTCCTCAGCTTTTTCTTCGAAATCTTTCATCATGAAAGACGTTCTTTTTTCTTTCTTCTCAGAAGTTCCTTTTGATCATTACGTTTCGTTTCATTGTAATCGGATCACAAGCGAAAGACCAAAGAAAGTTGGGCTTTATTAGCTTTAATAACTCTAGTCCTCAAACTTTTCTAAAATTACCACCACCAACATCATTTGCAATTCCTTTTCACAGCGTAATAACATTAAGTGAGGACTTCTTTCGTTTGATAAAAAAAAAAAAAAATATATAATGAAAATTTAATCACAAACGTGTATTTATAAGATAGTTAAGAAAATTCATATTTATATGCCTATTAAAAATATTGTAAAATATATATAGTACAGACGGTACACGGGTTATTTTTCTTTTCCTTCACCTTTTTATTACGAAAGTTCTATACAACTTCTTTGCATACTATGTTAAAAATAAGTAGTTTCCTCTAAGTAATAGTTCTCTCTCTCTATGAGGTTGGACCTTCTGCCGGTAGCAGCGCGAAGGTGGGATGGTGTCTCCTGCCCAGTGCAGCGCGGACGTAGGTTGGTGTCTCCTATCCAATGCAGCACGGGGATAGGATAGAAACCTCTTGCCCAGAGCAGCGCCGAGGTAAGGTTAGAAAGCCTCTCCTGCCCAGAGCAGCGCGAAAAAGAGAAAGGTAGGAGTGATCAGCTGGAACTGATGTCTTCTGTCCCTCGACATGCTCTTTTATAGCCGATTTTGCATGGAGGAGTTGCAGGGAGTGTTCGTGGTTCTCCGTGTCCTTCTTCGTACTTCTTCGTAGATGGCTTCTATCGGTTGGTCGATGATCCTCGTGGTGAGGCACAAGTTGTTGTTAATAAATATGAGGGAATAAAGACTTTTACTGATTATGGGTTACTTTATGTGGCTGAGGAGTAGCTGTTAAGATTACCACACCTCAAACAATCTTTATTTTGGTTCGTTGATAAATTTGTATTTACGTTCAGTGTCAGCATTAGAGCTACATTTGACGAGAGCCACAGTTTGAAGTGGCCACTAGACTACCGAACTACTTTGGTGCTTTCGATGCTCTCTCACCGAGAGTCACATATCCCCCATATCTCCCACCGAGAGTCTAGAGATATCGTGTACTAAATACACACGCGCCAGCCACTGGACCAGCGTGGAGGACCAATTTTGATATTACGTATTACCAGGATAAGAAAGTCACACTTAACCAAGTACGCTAGCGAAATAAATAACATACCTCTCGTCAACATATCTTTGCCTCAGAGATAAATTATACGATAATACTTTTTGGTTTTAGTTATCCAAGTGCGTACCTAGAAATTTTTGTTGGGAGAGCACAAAGCTTTGAGAGATTGAATACTACAAGCCACTATGTCTATGTAGTATTGAGCGGATATTATTTTGCACCTGAAAAGGCGATAAGTAATTATAAGATACTTCCACTATATTTTCAAAGACAAATAATAAAACTAGGTGTTTTTATAAAAGAAACAATACAGATGAAGAGTCAGATCAAATTTTCATGCTCACAATCATCAATCATTTCTCCGTTAAACAAGTATACGAGTAGTTTTGTTAGAAAGTGTACACATGTGTGTTCAGTTTCGAAGGTTTTGGGAGGGTCCGGACATAGTGGACCCTTCGTGGATGCATCCCTGCTGGAGTTGCCGTATTCCCGTCGTAGTGTACCGTTTTACAGTATTTACTCTCACACAGATGTAGTCTTACAGCTGTTTGAAACTTTCTTGGATACAAAACGAACATAATTCAGAGTATACATAATTTTATTTCCACTAGAAAGAACATGAATACAAACAAGGGAAATACCTCTCTCATGTCTTTTTTTTTTTTTTAAAAAAAAATTATTTCTGAGGTACTAACATAAAAATACCCCAATACGTTTGTATTCCGTTGGACAAGTTTTGAAGTATAATACAAAAAGAAGAACTAACATCACGCTAATAATAACTAGGATGCACGGTTGTTCCGTAGTGGAAAGTTCGTCTTTGGTGCGAAAGACTCTTCGTTCGATTCCAGCACATCTAGGAAACGATAATATACCTGGTTTCTTTCAGTATATCCTTGATTCTTTTCACAGTATACACCCCCTTCCTTTCACTATCTTAATTTCAGTTATTCTCCCACCATAATTTTCTTATTAATCATTCGTTACTTCAGAGCATATGCGTATGGCGTTAAACAAAAGATTTGGTATCAACAACACAGTATGTTAAACTTCCATCAACATATTATATTCTTCCGTATGTTAATAAATATTACACAATGAAATGGTTGAGTGGAAGAAAAGGTTATGCCTTAACTCCGCCATTTTAAATAATAAATAAATAAAATGGAACTAGTAAGACAATGAAAAGAATAGAATAGCATTGAATTAGTTTGAGTTTAGTGTCTCGTGCAGCAGCGAGGCTATGAGACGTGAACCTACAGCTTAACGTGGAATTCGAATCACGTAAGTCCCGCCGGGAATCGAACCTGGGTCTCTCGCGCTAACGGTGCATACGCCATCCTCATAGCTACAAGAAAGCTCGCGAAAAGAAGTTGATATACGAGGGATGATCGAAAAAAAGGTTACAAAGCATACAATTTTTGTTATTCACTGTAATTTAACGAAAATGTATTTGTAGATTAATGACATGTATGTCTTGGTCCAGATTTGAAGACTTCGGATTTTGATCATGTATACCCGAAAAACAAGCGGACATTAAAAATGATGACTCGTCTAGAAAATTGGCCAAGCGTAGAAATGAGGTAACTGGTGCGATTCTTGTGGGCCAAAAACACTAAACTTGCTGATTCATAGGCAGATTGTAAGGGTGTATGGGGAGGGCTAAATTTCAAAGCAACGTGTAGGGAGGTGGTGTCGTACTTCAAAGAAACAGAGAGATATATTAATGACAACCCTAGACACAGCGGTAGACCTAACACTTCAACCACTGACGTTACGCTTGGAACGACTACAGCATCGCTTCTACAGCCCTGACCTAGTCCGGGTGACTTTCACTTTTTCTGTTCTAAAGCAAAAAAATGGCTGGGCACCATTATCTGACATGTGATTATATTAAAAACCGCTGCCTCACGGTGGCGATGAGAAATTGACGCGGATTTCTATGTAAATGGTATAGAAAACTTTACCTGCCGTTGTGATAAGCGGTTGAACAAAAACTGTAATTATATCAAGAACTAGTGTTGAGTGTCCTCTATCATGAGATGTGCCGATCTTCCAGCTTTGTCTCACATATAAGCAATAAAAGGATTGGTAACCTTCTTTTGATCATTCCTCGTACAAACTCTTCTGTCAGACTATTTATCTGTATTGGAAAGAATAAAAGTTCCGAGTATCTAAGTAGTTCCTGGAAATATATTTCATAACTTTACACAGACTGGAGAGGGGACATAAAATGGATCAAAAACTAAAATACTACTGTACAACTTTCCTTTAAACGATAGCATTTGTTTATACAAAATCAAAAACAAAACTGGGACAGTAGCCACGTCAGGAAAAAAGAGAGGATTTTGGAAGAAAAAGTAAAGCTATCATACTAATCCGAGTAAATTCACCTTTACAGGCATCGCTGTGAAAGAAAGCACTGTAACAGCAATACCTCTTGATTTAATCTCTCTCATATCTACTTTTTTGCTATATATATATATTTAGAAAATAAAAAATGCACAAGAGTGAAGCCACTTAAGATTCAAATTATACAGCCTCCTTTTCTTTCAAAGCTAGCAAAATCTCATTTAATGAAACAGCAGCCTCATATTCCAGTGGACGAGATTTCACATTTTTCTTTATTATTTAAAATAAGAGGAAAGAGCTTTTCATCTTCTGTGGTACTATTCTCAGCTAAATTGAAGCAAAGTGCATCCTAGCGAGAGAAAATGCGGCCTCATAATAACAGTTCTTCCCCCTTCCCCTCTTTCTCTCTCTCTCTCTCTCTCTCTGTCTTTTTGTAGTGCATCTACAAAGGCATCCAATCCAGAGTCTCAGGTAATTTTAAAAGCTACATTCGTTAGTTGTGTTACGTTTTTCTGTCATTGTTTCTATTGTCAGTTTCTTGTTCTCGAATAAAATGTCCTCCAGAAAGTGATATAATCGTAACATAACGTACATCACCTCCCCGATAATAATAATACCTTTACGAAGACACTTATGAATCGGGTAGGAAGGATTGCGCACTATAGTGATCACGGCGGTAGTTTAGCACTAGAAAAAAAAACGTTCGGATTCAGGGGAGGTAAGGGCACAAGAGATGCAATTCTATTATTAAAGATAGCTTTGAAAAGTTCATAGAAAAGGGAAACATGTGTATATTGTATTTATTGATCTAGGAAAGGCTTTTGACCGCTGAATTGTTGTTGGGAGTTCTAAAGAAGGTTGGGCTAAAGTGAAAAGATTAAAGACTCATAATATATATATATATATATATATATATATATATATATGAACCAACAGTGGGTGTTAGAACAGGGGAGGACAAAGGAGAGTGAAATTCGAAGGGGGTTGGATAGGGATGCTATCTCTAGTATACATTATTTAATATTTATCTAGAAATGATAGTGGAAAAGAGCCTACACAACCAAGACAGCATTTCGGTAGGAGGTAGAATGATTAGGTGTATACGGTTTGCAGATGATATGGCGCTTGTTGCGGAAACTGAAAAAAGAATTAATAAATTGTTAGAAAAATTGAGAAAGGGCTGTGAAGAATATGGGATGGAAATAAATGTTAGAAAGAGAAAAGCTGTGGAGATGGGAACGAAGCGGCTGGTGTCAAATAGAGAAATAGGAGGGGAGAAAACAGAACAGGTGACTGTTTTCGATACCTGGGTAGTGTTATTAGCAATGATATGAAATGTGAATGTGAAAGAAAAGCAAGAACAGGAATGGCGAAAGAAGCATTTAGGAAGAAGAAAAGTCTATTTTGTAGGACCTTGAATAAAGAGTTGAGAAAAAAAAGACTCATAAAATGGTTCGTTTGGAGTATTGTACTGTATAGGTTAGAAACATGGACATTACGCAAAAGTGATTAAAAACAATTGGAAGATTTTGAAATGTGGGTGTGGACAGAATGAAGAGAATTAGCTAGGTCGACCAGAAAACGAATGAGAGAGTGTTAGAAATGGTGAGGGACGAAATAACAATTTTAAATATTACTAGCAGAATACCCGTTCTCCGCACAGGGAAAATACTTTTCATTTTGGATATAAAGGGCAATGAGACTGAATTTGGATTTAAACGGCAATGGAAGTGACACTGTTCATCTCAGCGATCCCGAAAACTATGGATTCGACACTAATATCGATCATTTTATATATATATCGCCCCTCCCTCAAGTTGCGGGACTGAATTTAGATTTAAACAGCATCGGAAGTGTCACTGTTCATCTGAGCGACCCCGAAAACTATGGATTAGACACTAATATCGGTCATTTTCTATCATTTTTAAATATCTCCTCCCCTTCCCTCTCCCGTTAGTTGCACCCTCAAAGTAAAATGATAAAAACCATCCCAATTTCAAACTTCATTTGTGTTGAAAATTTGATCGAGATCGATCGAGTGGTTCAAAAGTTATGAAGTCACAAAATTACTCTCTTTCAATTTTATATATTAGATTCAAAAGAGGAAGAGAAACTGATTGGGATATTAAACACGAAGGAACTGTATCATGAGGGACGTGCAAGAGAGGATGGTGGCAGGAAAGAGAGGGAGGGGCAAAGAAGAGTACAATTGGTGAACGGTATCAAAACAGAGAAATCGTACGCGAAAAGACACAGAGGTTCGCTGAAGATTGTGGAGCATGGAAGCTTCTGAGCTGCGGCAAGTGACCTGCTAGTAATGGAGGAACACCTATGATGATGAAGACCATCAAAACATTCCTACTACTTCATTCTATGAAGGCTCAGACTGCGACGTTCAACTGACTGATGAATTGTCAAGTCATGTGTGAAGTATCTTGTACAGAGTCGCGCCATTTCATATTTTGCTTGGTGAAGGGGCAAGAGTCTCCACGGACGTATATAGTTTCACTTTTTTTTTTTATTAGTAATTACTATCTATTAGTATGTTAGTACTGACTAAAATACATATGTACACTGGATGTTATTGAATTATGCCTACAAACTGTAAGATGTACTTCTTCACATCAAAATAAGGAAAAAGAAGTTTATGTGCACGTGCGGGGAATGAAGCTGAATCACACAGGTAATCAAACTGAAACAATGCAAAGACATTTTTCTTTTCATATCCGATGCTATGAACTATTATTTGTTCAACTGGCTCTTAAAGTGAGTGAAAAAATACATATTCATTTTTTTTTTTTTTTTCCTGATGAAATGGGCAATTCTTCATTGAAACGACAGTTGTGAATTTGGAACGAGAGAAATGCAATATTGTCATACTTGAATGGTTTACCAATAAAACCTACAGGGTAGGCAACCAACATGTCAGCTACACGTTGCAGGTTGCTCACCGTCTAGGTCTCATACCAAAGGAATAAAGTTTCAGGAACATAAACCGTCAGGCAACTGGTTATAGTTTAATTGTATTCTAAGCTAAAAATGGGTAAGAAATTTTTAAAAATTATGAATTTTAATCAGAATATCTTAACTAATATAATGTGTTAAATTAATAGCGCTGAACATGGTTTTGCATTGCAATTCACCAACACTTATTAACACCAGACGGATCAGCTGGTATTAGGATCGGTAAACATTCTGTACCGTAAAGTTAGAATGATTGTTCACATACTGCGCACCGCAACTACCTCAAAACCAGGGATGTGCAAGTTGTGACAAAGGGCGTACCAACTACACAGGACTTACTGGTGTCGAGAGCTGTACGAGACAGTGTATAGCATTTTCACAAGAACTGAATAGCCATATTCTATAGAGAAAAATTGTTCATCGTACAATAACACATAGGAACAGACAAATCTATTTACTTACTGTTTTCGTGGGAAATTTAATCCTTCATGTTTTGAACTAGTCTCTCAGTGTTCGGATGTACAATGGATGTTCCAATGTGAAGGATATTTTCAAGGTAAAATCAGTTACCAGAAAAAAATTCAATTCAGGTTAAGAGATTACGTAAAAAATACATTTTCAATAGTAGATTGGGTGGGCCGGTTAAAAAGGTTCAGTGGGTCGCAACAGGCCCGAGAGCCGACTGTTGCACATGGCTGCTCCACACGTAGGTATCTCTAATTTTACATGTAACCTAATTAAGTCTTAATACAAACAATAAGGCCAATTGTCATGTAATGTGAGTAATTTTTCTTATAAACTGGTGGTTCATCAGAGAGAGGTATTAACCAGAGGTGTAAACGGGGTGTATATGGAAAAGTACGTCGCAAACCCACCTATTACTTTTACAGTCCAGCGTATGCGTAGGAGCATATACACTATATTTTTGAAAGCAGTCGGCTGTATATCAACCAAAAATTCTTACATTACATCACTACTATCAGTATCACCAAATTAGAAAAAATGGAAAAATCAGATATCGGCACAGTAATAAAATATTCGCAAAGTAATAATAAAAATCTAATATCATAAGACACTCACGCTAATATCATGCAGATATTTGGGGACTCTAGTTCCTATCAATTATGGACTATCAAAAGACTGTATTCACTTTTGACTACTTCAGAAACTCAAAACATCAGTGCATGACATCACTGTGACGGACTCATAACTTACTGTGAACATACTTATTTAAAAACATTTCCAAAGAAACAGTTTCTTCATGCTGGTCTTTAAAATGCTCATCTAACCAAAAGAGGGTTTTTTTTTAATGCTCTCCGTGTAACAATGTTAGAATAATGCTTTTGCTTACAAGCTGTTTTATTTGATAATATCGAAGAAGGCCTCCTCCACTTTAAATATTTGTGTTCAGAGCCTTCCATCACTTATTAATATATCTGACGTATACATCGCTACTGATTAATAAGATATTTTTATGAAGTTACTTTGCATATAGTGACATTGGAAATTTTGCTCTAAAAGGTACAGGAACGAGTCATGCGAATGAAAATCACAATATGTCAAAATTACCAAGAGAATCCTTCTATGGAGATGAGCAATAACAATTTTTGATTTGATATGAAGAAAACTCACAAAATTTTACTACTACATTGTAAAGCAATGGTAGAATCGTTTTGCAGCAAATCCTCACACTATGTTTTGGAAGAAAAATGACATTATTATGTGTCTCATATGCTTAATTACGAGTATGTGCGTATGTGTAGCACTATTGTAAGAAGGCAGTGGTGCCCACCCACCCTTATGTCTATGACGCACCCCCCCCCCCCAATTATCTACCCGTAGGTGTTCTTCCATGAAAAAAAATTCTTTTCGGTTTTTACACTCCCTCAAACATATTTATACAGATTTTTACCCCCCCCCCCCAAATATTTCAATGACGCACTTTGCGTCATAGCTCCCCTTGTGGGCACCCCTGAAGAAGGAATAAGAGATATTTAGAAATGTTGAATTAATACTAATAAATTGTGAATCTGAAAACCTAACTAGAAAGATAAACACTATACTATCTTATATAATGTAGAATATACGAGGGGAAAGCAAAAAGTTCAAGGGATGTTGGTGTAGTTTTGGCATTTGTGATGCGATCACAATGAATCCTGCACAGTACAGTCCTTATGAAGCTTAATTATGACTTTGACAAGTATTAACACATCATAAAAGGCAGTATACGAGTAATGTAACTGAACGAAAGAGAGTGTGGTAATCAGTTGGTGTAATTAGCAAGTCAAGCGAAACGCAAACATCAAGTTCATGTGCAATTGGGGGAAATCTGCTTCAGAGACTTTGATAGCCTTAAAAACAGTTCAGCACCATGTTTAGCTCTTCCTAAACCTAAAAATGGGCCTTTTTCGTTTCGCCAATGCAGAAGAGATCAAAACCATGTGGCGCCTGAACTTCTTGAGATACCAAAAGAGGACTTTCGTTGGTGCTTCCACCAATCGCAAGAGCAGTGAAACAAGTGTGTGTGAGTTCCGAAGATGTCAACTTTGAAAGCGATTAAGTAAATGTGTACTTATATTGCGGTAATAAAGAGTTACGACAGAATTCCGGGTACTTTTTGACGGCCCCTCGTATGTTCGCTACACAAATCCATCCCATTTGCTTGGTCTACTCCTAGAAAACTGTAGAGCAGAGACCGTAGGCAATTTAGAATTAGAAACTACACCATTCGCTTGGCGTACTTCTAGTAGTTATAAGGAATGGACTAGACCATTTCGAATTCTAATGTTATATTTAAGGTTGAAGCCACATCGTTGGTTTGACATAATTTTACGTAATTATAGGGAAAGAAGACCGTTGGCTGTATAGATTCCTTTTTTCGTCACTTCTTTATTCGTGGGCGACGCCAGGTACTTCAGCCAGTTGTACAGTTACATATATTTTTTTCACAATATAAAGGTAACCAAGAAAGTTCTGTCGCTTTTTCACCCACCACCTTCGAACATCGATATGTCACGTAAGACTTACCTGGAAGATTAAAACTAGTCCCCATTAGCATCGGCGACCTTCTGCCAACGTTCTGGAAGGCCATGGATTCCATCGCGACAGAACTTGGTGAGCCGTGAAGCAAAGAAGTTATCAAGTGCATTTTGCACCTCTACTAGGTATTTGAACTGGCGTCCTCTAAGGTGATTGTCCAAGGATTGGAACAGGTGATAATCGGACGCTGCAATGTCCGTGGAGTGTGGCGGATACAATAGTGTTTCCCATCCAAGGCGAGGATAGCGTCCCGGGTCATCCTTGTTGCGTGAGGCTTAGCGTTGTCCTATAACCGGAGGACCCCTTTGCGATTCGGAAGTGCTGACTTCATAGATTTGAGTTTTTTTTGAGCACGGCTCAATTGCTAACAGTTTCACTGATGCTCTAACAGCTGGTAGCAGTTCCAACACTCTGTGGAGGTCTCATGCTCACTTTGTCCTTACGCAAGTTCACGGTGTAACTGAACTGCCAGAACCAAGTTGTATGTTGGATATACCCACACCAACAACTGACTTTCGTCTTATCTACATTCGCATTCAACTCACGGTGTGAGGAACAATTGAACAGAGACCTCCACAAAAAGCGATGAACTTTCTTGGTTATCTTTAGAAAAAGTGCACGTCATTATAACTCAATACTACTATTTAAAACAAAATGCTCATTATTTTCTGCATGTTGGCTACATATTTAAGTAGCCGAAATTTTAGTAGAAGCCTTACACAATATTTCATACTAGTAGCAAGAAGACCTTATATATATATATGGTCGCAGATTGGACAGAGATTAAACATTACGAACAGTGACTTAGAAACAACTGTTACTTTATTGTTCCATTCGAAAGGAGATAAGGAGGTTGCAATATCAGACGGAATAGTAACACGATATCTAAGCAAGTATCTTCGTCAATACTAAAAGCAAATTATCCATCCTTTGTTGCTCGTATTGCAAAGGTCATAATCATTAAAATGTTATCTACCTTAAGAACTATTGTTAGAAGGAGACATAATGACTCTTTCACTCATTACCCTCCTCAAGGATCACAGACATAAACGTGAAAAAAAAATGCAAAACTTTGATTTCAAAAACGAGTTCAAGCTGGTGTCTTCCTTCTAGATCGAAAACGATTCATTATAAAGACGAAAATAGTTCATATCATTCCTTGATACCAATGATCTACATATAATTAAATAACCAGAACCCTTACAAATGTGTTCTAACTATTCATGCAGCATCATGCATAACTAAGCTAACAGCTAACGTATGTAAAATTTTTAATAGTCGCTATCAATCTATATGTTAAAATGTTAGGTTTATATATTTGTGGTCAAGAAAAGTTTATATGTTTGTGGCCAGTTCGTTTGACTGTGATATCTCAGAAAGATGCCACTTTCACTGATCGATTGCAAATTTTGTGCAGATTGTTCAGTTCTAATTGAATATTTAAAAAATATTTCCGTTATCCCTTTATTACATTTTTAAGGTACACTGGAAGTATTGAATTTTAAAAAGTAAAGCACCATATTCTACGAGTTATATTTTCCAACAAAACACGTTTGTATACGGGATTAGTATATCTTTCCGGTGTTTGTTTCATGGCCAAATGATGATAAAAAAACGAAGGATAACCACTTCTCCAGTCTAAGATGAATCTTTATTGTTTAGAGTGTTATGCCCAATGAACACACCGATTCACTGTACCAGATTAGTATCCCAGTATCTGAATAACATATTTCCTCAACGGTGAATTGGCTGTGGTGGACCCATTAACTGCCTCCCAGATCATCAGACCTAACCCCATTAGGTTTCTGTTTATGAGACTGGTTAAAGGGGGATGTGTACACTACGAACATGGATACACATGAAGAACTTGTCGCTCGCATCATCGACGCTTCTGCCCGCATTAAAGCCCACCGAGATTATGTTCAATGTGCAACACAACACACCCAGCAACGCGTTAACAAGTGCATTGCGATGGGTGGGGAAATTTTTGAACACTTTTGACAGATGAAGCTGGATCAGTCATGTGTCCCACCATTATTCTGTCCATCACAGCGCCTACACAGTGTTTCGGTAAGTAATATTCCCAGTCTTCACAATCATTCATGGATGTGTGCAGTCTTCAACCCGATCCAGTTCCGTAACGATCAAAAATCGGACACATGTTCACAGTACTTTTTCGGTTTATTTTTACAAGTAGAATCGCCTCACAATTATGTGACATTCCTCCTGAATCATCCTGTATAAGTTGTTTTAAATCAAATTTTAATTATGGAACGGTATGATACTTACTAATCACACTATTTCTTGGGATTCTAATTGGTCAACGACAAGGGAATGAATTCAAGCCAACAAGTAAAGCTGTTAATCACAAAATACACAAATAAATAATAGTATAATAACTGCTCGTTTGTACACAGTGGCGTATTTAGGGATTGGATATCGAGCTCAAGCCCCCACCCCGAAATGAATTTGTTAGTTTCTCGTATTCCATGTACATCAATAATCCTTCTTGCCATTTCTAGGAATTTCACTGACTTTCCATTTTCTTATACTCTTTGTTTAGAAATAATACTGTATTTGTCAGATTTCATTCCATGTAAGAACTGCGTTCTTTTTTTCCTTCTTTCGTCCATCCTACTCTTTTTTCTTATTTGTTACTTTCCTTTGTTTCTCCTATCATACTTTCGACAGTTGTTAGTTGAGATTCAAGTCGGCCGTCGTCAGTAACACCAAAACTACGAGGAGCTGATAAGCGAAACTGGTGTCCCACATCAACTTGCACGCGTATCAACATAACGAGACTTTAGTCATTATAGCAAAGGAATATTTACATCGTTTAGTTATAAATGAAGGTAAATATTTGAATTAAAGAAAATCAAGAGAGGGGAATAAGTAGCCCGGGAAATTAGGTAGGCCAAGAGAATGCTTCCTTTTTCTTCTACGTATAGAATAAATGGTTAGATTCATTGCTAAATTTTTGTGTGTAGCATATCACATAAGATTAACCAGTCCGCAATTCTCGCCGTTAAGACTGCAATCAGCAGGTTTCAACATCAACTTGTGTCAACATTTTCTTTCAGGTAAAAAGTACACAGATAAAACTGAATATTTCCATTTTATTTTTCTAAAATGAAATCAGTTGAAATGAGATTACAAATATTCAACGTGTGTTCGCAGGAGCTTTATTTCACATTTGTCTGCGGGGTAAGATCCTTCACTGACATACGAAAAGGAAATGAAATCTTTGAGTTTTACGTCCCACGGTTATGCCGGTTAGGCTAACGGAGATGGTAATGATGAGTGAGGAATGAAGAAAGTGGGAGAAAACGGAAGAACCCCGAGAAAACCCACGCACACGGTGTTTGTCCACACCAAAGTCCACTTGGCGGGGGCTGGGATCGAACCCGGAACCCCAAGCACCAGAGGTGAACGCTCTACCACTGAGCCACCGCGGCCCTCCACTGACATACGAATTTCACATTTTTTCCTAGTATATTAATAGACGATCGATTAAAATATATTTAATTCTCAAACTCAGGTTGGCAATCGCCTTGCTTCCTTGGAACCAAATCCTAACTACGCCACTGCTTGTACTGTACATAATAATCTTAACGCACATTGAACAATCTAGGCATTTTCAAAAATCCTTTGAGCTGGGTAAGGAAAGCTTTTGTGCACAAAGATAATTCCACACAGAATGTTAGACACAATACTACATTGAAGAGCTATGTGATAACTTATTATTTACTCAATGACGTCATGCTAAAACTAGGTAACGTAACGAATTACTTCTCTCGCAGTAATAAGGTTTTCAAAGACACTGGCGATGGATTATATTCTGTTGTCAAGGTAATAAGCACACCATTATGAAGGGAAACGTATTCACAGCAAATAAACTGCTTTCAAACAGTTTCATTGAACTTAAGCAAAGTCGTCTGAGAACAAACAGAGGAAAATGTTAATGGCAAATGAAATAGTCATCAAGTTCCCGTCAACATACGATGACGTCAATTGTCATTAGCTAATGGAGTTGTGATTAATTAGAGTCGCGTTGCGTGTTAGCTACGATCATCCAAATCTGTATCTATCACGGATAAGAACACACAAAACACTTTGTAAGTCAAACATGGTTCCAGAATCCCAAGCAAGGATTTCTTTCGTGTTACGTTACCACTTTCACTCGGGTAAACAGCTTCTATGAATCTTGCGAGTAAAAGATATATCGTACTTGCCTTGGGACTTTTATTTAATGACAAAATACAAACACATTAGACCTGCAATTCCCAAACTAAGTTCTGCAATAAGTTCCCAATGGAGCGGAAACCATTTATTGCTTGTATTTAATACATCTCAGAGGAAAAAAATGAAATTAAATATTTCAATTTAACGTCTCATGATTATGCCCTTTAGGCAAGGGCGCCGATTTCTCTGTAAATTTGGGGGGCCCATCCAGATGCAGAAGGTATATATATATATATATATATATATATATGTGTGTGTGTGTGTGTGTGTGTGTGTGTGTGTGTGTGTGTGTGTGTGTATGTCTGTGTGGGGATTTTAAGGCAAAATGCATTCAAATTATGCCAAATATTGTATATTCATAAATATGATAGGGGGCCCAGGTGAGCTTTGAGGGGCCCCCGGCCCCCACGATCGGCGCCCTTGCCTTTAGACTAAGGGAAACGAATGAAGAAAGAACAGATAGGGTCTATAAACCAATGAATAATGAACATGAAAATATGTTGATGTAAGTATTCTTTCATTATGCATTTATGTAACTATTTATATATATATATATATATATATATATATATATATATATATATATATATATATATATATATATATATATATATATATCAATCTGACACCACTAAGAGCTAATAGCCGTAACAGATTTGAGTATATCGGAATAATAAAGATGTTTTAGCATGCTTTTATTACGCACACCTGACGAAAGAAGTCACCCACATACAATGTATCTAATACCACACAACACTGACTCTGGACCAGATAACCGCCAAGATTCTGTTTGAAATTGACTCCCAAGAGGTGTTTCAAGTTCGTCATATCGACGTAAATGCATTCGTCCATTACTGGACCAGATAGCTCCAATTAAAACCTATTTCTGCGCTTCATCCGCTGGCTAAATAGTTATAAACAGATTTTTAATTAGATGTAAATCTAGGGGCTTTGTAGGCCAGGTCTAATAGGGTGTCTGGATGTTCTTCAAACCAGATAAATATGCTTTAAGCCCTATAAACTCTGTCGTTGTCATCTTGCTAGATGCGAATGTTCACTACATATTTATTCATCATGATCCTGGAGAAAGGACAACATCTGGTGACTAAGAATCTCCGAATAAACACACCAGTTCAAGTTCACATTCATCTAAGTCACATTACGAAAAACATTTCTCACACCACCCCAGAACCTCCTTCATCTTCAACCACACTCACCATATACTGTAGGTGAAACGCTTCGTTGTGCTTTCGGTGCACTTGCATCCTTGCATAACTACACTACCGACAAAAACAAGAGGCTCGACGAATAGCCCTACACACGTTTCCAGTCAGTTATAGTCCAATGTATACGTTTTTGAGCCCACTGAAGACGTGCAACTTGTAGTATGTCAATCAAAAGGAAAGACAAAGAATTTGCTTAAAAGATAATTGTACATCTTATTATGTATATTATTACTACAACTTTCGTCGTTATAAAATTAAGAATAAGTTCATGGCTTGATGTTATGATAATACGTTATTTCGAATCTAAACTCGTTTGGAACAGTGCTTCTCAAACTTTTTGACTGATGTCACAATTTTGAACGTCCAGGATATAGCGTGTTTGATATTTTTATTATAAATATTTTCTATTATAATAGTGAAACCAATTAGTTTTTATAATGACTCTATATAGCAGTGAGCATTATTGCTACCGCTAGAGGTGTTGACTGGTACAGTTTGTCTCGATTTTAACTAATAATTATTCAATTCTTCATGATTTTTAATTTCTAAATTTTCGCGATACTACCTTAGGGGACTGTGTGACATACCAGTATGTGCGACACATCAGTCGAGAACCATTGGTTTGGAAGGCAAAATACTTTCTTTTTCGATTCTCAGTGACAACTGGTAGTAGCTTTTGGTATTAAAATTTTGTTCAACTGCAGCACTGTCTAGAATCACCAGATCACAGGCTGCAATACAACCGGAAGGTAAAATTTTTGTAAAATGTCAAAATTGAATCAAATTATTCTAGTTGGCTTTTTATTGAAATTTGTGGTTGTAAGTGTGTGCCCAGTATAAAAATTATTACTGTGGCTGGTTTGAATAATGCGCGAATTATGAAACTGTTAATTATTGTATGTGTTATTCGATTTTTCACAACTGAAGCAAGTACAGCAATAAACTTAACTATTATATTTACCATTTGTTATCCCTGGCCAATATTAACTTATGAGTTTTATACCGTTTTTGATGTATAATTCATATGCGTTGATTGAAATTGAGTTCTGCGTAATTTGTTGTAACATTTTTTTAAAATTTTTTAATTGTATAAACATCATATAATTTTACAATTAAACATTTTTTAAATTTTTTAATTGTATAAAATAATTATACAATTTCAAAGCATATAATATTCATAAAGCTGTTTATATCCTATTTAAGTCCTTCATTCAATTATTTTTGTCCTTAGATTTCCTATTGTACTACGGTGTATTTTTTACTCAGAGTCATTGAATTTAACAATTTTTAACTTTTGTTCAATCGTACTAGACTTTACGGTGCCCACACACTATATTATATTAGTGAAGAATATAAATTCTCCTTCCTTCCAGTGTGCGTGTAACGTATTCATATCCTATATGATAAAACATACGTTACAAACTTCGTAAACTGCAGTGATAAGTGGAATTTAATGGTATTCGAATTCAAATCATCATTACATGATGTTTCCATTGCATTATTATTTCGGAAATTGGTTAGAATGAACATGTATTCAAGAACTGTAGCAATTTCTCTGGTTTGAAAATGACTTTCGTTCATAAGGGGTGAAACTCGTCGATGATCTTACTAGGTGACGATCTCTTCACAACACGAGTTCTAACTTCATTTCTCCTTTACACGCTTCGATTCCCGGCGGGAGCACATGTGGTTCAGATTCCACGTTAATCAGTATGTCCGCGTCTCATATGGCCTCGTTGCTGAAAGGGACGCTAAACTAAAATCAACTCAACTCAACGCCTTTGCACGTGTGTTATACCATTCCCTGGTAGACAGATTAGAATTTATCTTTGATATACCTATGAAATGAAATCTTTGAGTTTTACGTCCCACGGTTATGCCGGTTAGGCTGAAGGAGACGGTGATGATGAGGAATGAATGAAAATGGTGGAATGAAGAAAGTGGGAGGAAACGGGAGAACCCCGAGGAAACCCACGCAACGGTGTTTGTCCACCATGAATTTGATATACCTACAAATCGGGCAACTTCATTTGTGGTGTGTCCATCTACGCCGTTTTTTTTTTTTTTTTTCGTTCTGTCACACCTTGCTTCGACCACTTCGTCGAAAACAAGCTGTTTTCACACAAACGACGGGTATGTTTACTCCAATTCTCTAGAATGGTCATGCATCAAAGATGATGCGTCATTTTGTCACGCGCTACCAGATGAACACCATTTATAACTTCAGAAATGGACCAATGTTAGTTCTAGAGGGAAATATTAATTACTCGCTACAGTATTTATCAAATAAGGAATTAATTACTCTACTAGTTTACATTGGAGTTAGAATTGTTTTGCAATAGAGCGATGACCTGTGCTGATAGGAGTCCATCCGAGGTTATACAAATTTGTGATCTGTGATTTTTTTCCCCGAGGCTTTCTGTACCCTGCTAAGACCCAATCACTATTTTACCAATTCTTCCATTATCATTCAGTTTCGTTAATCATACGTGTCTCCAGCCTACATATTGTGCAATATAAAACTAAAGATTTCGCATTCACTTTCATTAAAATTTAACAAAAAGATAACCAAAATTGGAAATACACAGCTCACATGTAAGGAATAAATATATTATCTGAGAAACCCATTGGATACGTACGTTTTTATTCCAATATGTCATAGAAAATGTTCCTTGTTATAGTGTTATCGACAAAAATCTTGTTAAGAAGAGAAATTTTCATGTTACAATTCTCCCCGAAATACTGACGGTCTTTAACATATTTTCTACATTTTAAGTACCAATGCCCGACTATCATACTAGGGGCAAGGTCTTTGTGACTTCCGGCGTTCTATCTCAAAACTATCGCCGCTTTCAGCGGCTTACATTCGTAACTATAAATTCTCTAAGAAATCAAATCAATTCAACGAATGAAAAGCTATAAATTTCGCACTTCAACTATGCATTTCATTATAATACGAAGAGTGTCTAAAACAAATTTAACGTTGTTTAAACAAATACTATATTGCTTCAGCGACAATTACAAATTCTGACAAATCATCTTTCGCTTGCTATCAATAGATTACATGCACCGGGACTGCGTTCTGAACCAGTTCCTGACGTTGCAAGTAGTTAGTACATAAATATGTAGATGGCTGAAGTGTTATCACTTGTAGCGCCATTGTGGCAAGATAAGAACTACGTGCACCATTGACGGCGACACAAGTCGTTACCTCTTACCTAATAAACAATAGTAATTTAGAAAATTGTTTTCGAGAACGTAACAATACTACATATTAATGTCTTTCCTTTAAAAAAATAAAAAAAAAGTACAGTGAAACCTCTCTAAAGCGGACAGCCGTGGGGAATCAAAAATTGTCCGCTATAGAGAGGTGTCCGCCTTAGAGAGGTTTCGATACCTTTTTACGTAAATTAGTACAAAGTACTATGCAATTAGGAAAAAAAAATACTTTTGCTTAGATCATGTATTTATGAATATTACCAGACGTTACTGTACCTGCATTATATTGTGCCATCCAATACTCGATGTTCGAGGCAGAACATGGAAATAAGATGTTATAGTTCTCTGTATTTTACACTTATCGCTACTTACTACGTTTTCGGTATGTTGCTTTAATTTGTGAGTCAATTGCAGTCCAATAATGACTTTTTTTTTTTTTTTTTTTTTTTTTTAGACAATATGCCTACCGCGGTCAAAAAATACCAAACTTGTCTTCTGCTTGGTCAGAGATTCCAGCGGGACAGTAAAATGACTTGTCATCCCAAACGGTGTCAACTGTCAATCACTTTTGTGTCTAAAACAGTTTGGGTGAAAGTGAAATGCAAGCAAACGGCATGAGAGTGTTGTTAAACGGAGACCTTTCCTCTGGGTTGCTGAGCAGACAGTTGAGGAGGTAAAATGTTGTCACATTCTCATGTCCTTCATTGCAGATACACGTATGGGTTACAAAAAGTGTATTTATTCTATAATTTTCAACTTTTTGCAGAGAAAGTGTCCGTAATATGGAGGTAAATAATACCTATAAAAGACAGTAAAGACTGTCCGTGTCCGTACTAGAGAGTGTCCGCTTTAGAGAGGTTTGCCAATATGCTTTTTCCTATAACAATGTTTGGGGATTACAAAATTTGTCCGTTATGGGAGGTGTCCGCTTTATAGAGGTGTCCGTTAGCAGAGGTTTCACTGTATAAGCAATAGAGAACTCCACTTTGTAAGCGTTCCACGTTCCATTCCCAATCAGAATACTAAGCCAATCAGAGCACTAGTTTCAATTTCGTCTTCTTTCATCAGTGGATCCTGCCTTATAGTGCATTAATGCTGAAAATATAATGAATGAATCAATCAATCAATTAACCATGTCTTACTGGGCGCCTAACTAGTATCGACTCCAAACGTCTGGGACGTTTGAAAAAAAAATTCACCAATTTAGATTGAAAGCCGTCTATTTCCAATAACTTTCCATCTTTTACCCGACCTTTACTTGTAACTAAGTTCGCTTATGGTCCCAGGCTTTCGATACACCCGGTATATATTAAATATATGAAATTTAAAGGGCTATAAAATAGAGTAGTGTTCAAAATTTTTAACCTTTAAAAAAATATTTCTTTTCTTCTTTTGTGCATGCCTCTCCAGGTAGGTATTTGAAATTCAACACCGAAAGACAATTAAAAGAATACTATTATGTGCTGAATACACGCGTCCTCGAACATAGCATACAAGTGGATGCGATATGTCACATGGTAGAACAGACTAATTGTTCCATCCAGGGAGACAATGGGTAAGCCTCTGTCTGCCTCTAAAAAGCATGGCTTATTTTTCCGTCTGGATTAGGCATTTTCCGATGCTTCCTGTGCAACTAAAGCCCAGCCTGGCCGAACGCCAAACCACAAAAGTCACTCCTTCCATTCGACTGAACATCAAAGAGCACTGACGAGTAAGTAATTCACCTAACTGTGTGGAGAGAGAGAAAGTGTGTGTTCCGTTCGGGAGTAAATTGGCGCCATTGAATCCAAGCTTTGCGGCTTTGAAGGAATTACCCTTAATTTTCTATTTAACATCGCTTAAAACAGTCGCCTGGATTTATGCTCCAACGAAAAGGTGGGGGTGGAGTGGGGAAGTTATTACTCCTAAAGACATCCCTTTTCAAGATTAATTAGGATTATAGAAGAAAAAAAACTGATTTATTTCCAAGCAAGATGCTTCCATTTCGTTCAGAAACATCCATCTAATGACACTTATCATTTGACTCCTAGCAAATGTCTACCGAAGAGATACCGCAACTCTCTGCGAAAAACTTTCTATTATCTGTTCCGCCTTACCTCTAAACTGCGATAAACAAAGCTACGTGGAAACTGGTTGGCGGTTGACCAACCGACGCTTGTAGTCTTCCGTAAAATAATTCATAGCTTTTAATTTATTAGTATTATTTAACTATTAACTACTATTTAATTCAATTATTAATTTACAGTGAAACAATCATACAAAACTTTGACATTCTTAAATGACACAAATATAATATCATCATCATCATAGGGTGCCTTCCATTTCAACTCAGGCAAACAAAGTATAAAATTGTACCATCACCATCTCAGATATTGTTGAAACTTTTTTTTTATAGCAACTAGACATGTTTTTAAGAGACCCATATTTTTTTTGTTTTGTCGAAAAAAAAATTCCCGCCAAGTAATGGGCCATCAAAGACGGGGAGTACAATTTATGAATTGTAGAAGACATGGAAAATGGTCAACTTCGGAGCCTCACCATTCGGCTATGGAGACAGGTAGAGTTATAATTCTTGTTGTGGTATGTACATAGGGATATAAATAAACTATATTTTATTATAGTTTGTTTTGCGCATGCGTATCTTTTTGTACATAAATTAACAAATGAACGTCAATTTATCTGAAAAGTCGAAGTTTGCGAATTTTTTTCGAGTAGATTTCTACTACTTGGAGTCTTAATAATAGGTTAAACAAGGAGACAAAATTTTCTCTTCGGACAGTGAAACCTTACATAGCATAATTTAGAAATCTGGAAACAAGAAAGCAATTGTCTCCTTACGTAGATACTTTTTGAAAACAAGTGAGTTTTCAAAAGCAAACTTTCATCGTGTCCAAAATGATTGTCGCATATCTATAACTGTCTTCTTGTAAGAATATAATTTGATAATGATTTTGCAGGTTACTTTTAATGATAATACTATGTATATAATCGGAAAATATATATTTATGATAAATTTCATAGGAAAAGAATTATAAATACGAAAATTAGAATGAGTAAAATAAAATGTTGTTAAATGGACAAGAAAGTTTTATTTTCGTTTTATTGTTCGTATTTACTGCACTTTTGACATGAAATTTGCCACATACATGTCTTTGCCGATTATACACATACTAACATTGTAAGAAATACCGGGCGAATTCGTTACTAAATTATATTCCTGCAACAACATATTTATAGACATGCGACAATAATTTTAGACATGAGTGTACATAAATTTTATTTGTTTTAAAAACTGGTGCTAATCATCATGGTAATTGCGTAAATAGCGCCGTTTCTAACTAAAATCAACTACTTTAAGTTAAAGCTTTCAGCTTTACATTTTTTAATATTGGATGCTCTCGTCTGTAAAGCTTTGTTTGAAAAACAATTTTCATGAAAATAACAAACCTGCTATTCGCTTCTGTATTTTTTCTCATGAAGGCATTTTCACTATAATCTGTTATACCTCACTTTTCATATACGCCTACTCTCCTCTCTCTGCATGAATATTCACATGGGACGTCACAGCAGATTGAAAGCTCATTCTTTCCAGAAGGACAGATATATAATTATATTATATAGATTGAAGCGTTGCGGATGCTTCCGACATCACAACAACAAACTAAACAATAATGTTCTGTTTGCAATTCATCAAATGCTGTCAGTTTATTTGTGAAAAAAAAAATATTATTTCCTCTTTTCCTAGCTAGATCGATTATATTGAAGCACATACAAATATATAGAAAATATACACGTTATGATGAGTTTTTTATTCGCTGTCTATCACAAATATTCTATATTTGTGAGTTGGAAAAAAAGGGAAGACTAAAACACGGAAAAGCAACAGTACAAAAATTGCATAACACTAAAAAGAAAATCTATGTTACAGAGTTATAGCAATAGGATAAATTATTTAGTTCAATGTTCCGTAAACTAAAGGGATTGTTGGGAAGGGGGAACAATGATTCAACGGTGGTAGAGTGCTCGCTTCTGGTGCGAAGGGTCTCTGGTTCGATCCTAGACCATCTAAATATGTGGTAAACAACATCTAAGCAATGTTGTAAATTATTCAGTGCAGCTTTGGAAAATTGAAGATTACTAATAAAACTCCAACTGACCAAAGCAGTATATATATATATGTTAAGATTATTTATATATACACTGCTTTGGTCAGTTGGAGTTTTATTAGCAATCTGAGCAATGATGTGTTTCTGAGTTTTCTAGGGGTTCTCTCGCTCCTCCCACATTCTCATTTGACTAATTCTTAAATAACCATCAGTCTCCTTTAGCCTAAAGAGCATAATCGTTGGATGTTAAACAAGAAATTTTATTTAATTCGTTTTCATTTTAAAGTAAATTATGAACCTGACCATATTGATTTGATGTCCGATATGCTGAATTTCTTACTTTACGATTTTCTATTGACATCTAGTTACAGCAGTTTATCTATACTTGTAACGGTAATTTTATCTTCCAACACTGTCAGCGATAATCAAGTCATCCCCCTTCGTTTTTGGAAGAAATGGGAAAAACAACCTGCTTATATATATATATTATATATATATATATATATATATATATATATATATATATATATATATATATATATATATATATATATATATATATATATATATATATATATATATATATATATATGGCGTCCGCGGATAACAAAACGCTATTCTTCAGGTCAAAATAAGGTGAAAATGCTGTATAACGGTATACCCTACGGGCCTCCTTCAGCCGTTATGGGAACTTAATGTCACTATGTGGCAACGTCGTAGATTAATTTGGTACTATTAGCATTCCTCTATGAATCCATTAAGCAGTTACATTGATTGTTACGCTAGTATGTGGTGCTAGTGTCAATATACACTATGTGATCAAAAGTATCCGGACACCCCGAAAAACATACGTTTTTCATATTAGGTGCATTGTTCTGCCACCTACTGCCAGGTACTCATTATCAGCAACCTCAGTAGTCATTAGACATCGTGAGAAACCAGAATGAGGCGCTCCTCGGAACTCACGGACTTCGAACGTGGTCAGGTGATTGGGTGTCACTAGTGTCAGCAGTCTGTACGCGAGATTTCCACACTCCTAAACATACCTAAGTCCACTGTGTCTGATGTGACAGTGAAGTGGAAACGTGAAGGGACACGTACAGCACAAAAGCGTACAGGCCGACCTCGTCTTGAGTTACAGAGACCGCCGACAGTTGAAGAGGGTCGTGAAGTGTAACAGGTAGACATCTATCCAGACCATCACACAGGAATTCCAAACTGCACCAGGATCCACTCCAAGTACTATGACAGTTAGGCGTGAAATGAGAAAACTTGGATTTCATGGTCGAGCGGCTGCTCATAAGCCACACATCACGCAGGTAAATATCAAACGACGCCTCACTTGGTGTAAGGAGCGTGAACATTGGATGATTGAACAGTGGAAAAACGTTGTGTTGAGTTACGAATCACGGTACACAATGTGGCGATCCGATGGCAGGGTGTGGGTATGGCGAATGCCGGGTGAACGTCATCTGTCAGCGTGTATAGTGCCAACAGTAAAATTCGGAGGTGGTGGTGCTATGGTGTGGTCGTGTTTTACTTGGAGGGGGCTTGCACCCCTTGTTGTTTTGCATGACACTCTCACAGCGCAGGCCTGCAATGATGTTTTAAGCACCTTCTTGCTTCCCACTGTTGAAGAGCAATTCGGGGATGACTGTGCTCATCGATCGAGCCCTGTTCATACTGCACGGCCTGTGGCGGAGTGGTTACACGACCATAACATCCCTGTAATGGACTGGCCTGCACAGAGTCCTGACTTGAATCCTATAGAACACCTTTGGGATGTTTTGGAACGCCGACTTCGTGCCAGGCCTCACCGACCTACATCGATACCTTTCCTCAGTTCAGGACTCCGTGAAGAATGGGCTGCCATTCTCCAAGAAACCTTCCAGCACCTGATTGAAAGTATGCCTGCGAAAGTGGAAGCTGCCATTAAGGCTAACGGTGGGCCAACATCATACTGAATTCCAGCAGTACCGATGGAGGGCGCCACGAACTTGTAAGTTATTTTCAGCCAGGTGTCCGGATACTTTTCATCACATAGTGTCCATCGATTTTAACTGCCATTTGGAAAGAACTGATCTGACTATTTGATAGATTGGTAGATCTACTCTATGGTTCTTTATCTGCGTTGTTGCCACATAGTGCAATCGCGTCTCCAGATGAGGGGCCGAAAAACAATTATACATATCATCGCTGTATTTTGACTTATAGAATAGTTCTCTGTATTTTGTGGGTGACATTTTAGAACATCCCATTCTCGCACTGAATTGAACAAAATTTGAACATAAGTTTTCCAAATCAACATAGTAGAAACGAATGTTAGCTAGTATTTCGCCGACACACTGACAGAACATAGAGGTAGCAAAAACTGATTCCAAAAAATACTAAGCAACCTCAAATCAACAGTTCACTGCAAATAGTGGAATTTTTTTTAAAAAATAATAAAAGTATTGAGATACTTACCGGCGATGAGTTTCTTCAATTGGTCTGTATATGGAACTTTGAAACAGGTAACTTTTCAGCTAAATCATCTGAAAATAAAATGAAACAGATTCGTTAAACATAAGTTAGGAAGTATGCACAATAATAAGTGCCCCCATGAAACTATGGACGGATCTGGTTCAGAGGGAAAAATGGACACATCATTTATACAGACTGAAATATTGTATAATTTCAGAATTTCTGCGTCATACATTAAAAAATGTTTACTTTGAAATATGCCTAAGTGAGCCTCATCTCAAAAATCGCTTGCATTTCAACAGATACAATATTCTTCTCTCTATGTAATATGAAAGAACACTGTTTTTCAAAAGGCACAATACTGGTATCTGCATGTAGAACGTATGAATCTTACTTAAAATTACTCGACTTTTATAGAATATTATTACGTTCAGTGTTATTATTTTCATTGTTTAAAAAAACTATTTGTAAAGAAAAATCTTTAAGTTGTAGGAATGAGCCCTGTTTTAGACAATACTTATCTTTCAAAAGATACAGTATTCTTATCTGTAGGTTGTATGAACAAGTCTTGTTTCAAACATTAGCTACAATATATTTCAAAAGGTATAATACTCTTATATGTGTGTTATATGAATCAGTCTTGTTTCAAAAAACTACTCACCTTTCAAAGGTACAATAGTCTTATCTGTAGATTGTATGAGCAGGTCTTGTTTTAAAAATCAATTACCTTTCAAAGAGTACAATACTCTTATCTGTAGGTTGTATGAACAAGTCGTTTCAAAAATTAGTTATATTTAAAACGACAATGTCTCATCTGCAGTTGTATGAAGAAGACGTTTTAAAAGACACAATATTCTTATCTGTATCTTTCAAAAGGTACAATATTCTTATCTGTGGATTATATGACCAAATTTTCTTTTAAAAATCAGTTACCTTTCTAAAGGTGCAATATTCTTATCTGTAGGTATTACAAATAAGCCGTGTTCTAAAAATTACTTGTCTTTCAAAAGGTACAATCTGTAGGTAGCAGTGGCGTAACTAAAGGCTTAGGGGCCCTCCCGCAGACAGCGTGGCGTGGGGGCCATACCCACTTCCCACTTCATGATTTGGGGGCCCCTGATGGCTTGAGGCCCCCCGCAATGCGGGGTCTGCGGGGCCCTTATTTACGCCCCTGGTAGGTAGTATAAATGAACTTCGAATATTCCACTGTCTTTCAATGATACAAAATTATCTATAGGGGTCGTGGACGCTAAGTAGAAGAGCGGTTCGTCTTCTGAGGAAGGGGGACGCTGGGTGAATCCCAGGTTATGTGAGTTTATGGAAGACAAGTGTTTGTGGGTTTACGCGCTTATGTCTTTACCTCCAACATTCTGATTCCAGCAATTTCTTCATAATCGTTCACTTTAATTGACCATAGTCTCGTTTAGTCTAAACTGCATAACAGCGACGTCAAAATAAAATATAAAAAAAGTTTTAAAATTATCTATATAGGAACTATGAATGAGCTGTGTTTTAAAATTACATGACTTTCAAAAAGTGCAATATATTTTACATGTGGGTACAGTGTTGCTGGATTGGGATACAAGTAGCGGATTGGGCGATTTTTTTTTAAAGTGCACTCGCTATACCAAATTTTCAAATTGTCCGACACGCTACTTTTGGGCTACTTTTTAAGTATCTGTAGGCTACATATCTTAAGAACTACCTAGTTGATTATTTTCATATATGAAATAAAATTATTGGTTTTACATAGTAAAACAAACTTTTTTTTTTTTTTTTTTTTGAATATTCTATTCACAACGAACAATAATTTTAGCAAAACTAATATGTTAGATTTTGCAAGATTTATCGAACGAGGTACCACTCGACTCATGTTACTATTTGAAATTTTGAAGTTAGCCCCCAAGACCCCTTTAGGGAAGCCACTGGGATCACAGGGACCACACCGTTCGATATGCCCTATGATATTTACGTATTTCAATTTTGTTCCATTCATTTACCTTCCATGGTTTTCACACTACGGCTACTGCAGTTTCCGAACCATATTATGGCGGCCATTTTGAAACCGGTGCACAATATGGAACATCTTTTGGCACAGCGTTACTTAGTTTTCCAAGACCTTTCGAACGAGGTATTACTCGACCCATGTTCCCATTTGACATTTCAAAGTTACCCCCCGTTACCCCCATTTAGGGGGGGCGGGGAGGGGTACTTTTGGCGGAATTGGTATTCCCCCTTAGCAATATATAACGTGTACTTCAAAAATTTCTTCTATGTTTTATCATTTTTTAGATATTTCCGTGGATTAATTAAAATGGCCCACCCTGTATATATATATATATATATATATATATATATATATATATATATATATATATGATTAGTAAAAGTATAGCTGCAAAATAATAATTCATTTTTATGTTTGTGACACAAATTATTCAAAGCCGCTACTTTTAGAGCACAACCTCGTTACTTCTTGATCTTCGGATCTGGCAACACTGTACAGACGTATGAAATAAAATTATTTATTTTTGATCAATTTGAGCTTTACCGTGTACCAAAATATCCTCGCTACTAAAGATCACCATCACCATTCCTGAACCTTCGTTTCTTAATAGCTGTGAAAAGAATAGACTCATTTCAGTGTGATATTCCTTAACGTAACAGAGAATATTTCATGTGAGTTTTACTCAAATTGGCCCATTTACTCCTAAAATATGTATTAGCACAATAATGTCAGCAGGATGTATATCCGCTCTTCCATGCAACTGTACAGGATTTGGTTATTAAAACAGCATAGCACCATCAATTGCTGAAATATTCTGTTCCACGTAAATGAACATAAATAACGAAATATTCAAAAAAAAGTTGTTACTATAGTATTTGACATAACATGTCTTAATGAAGGAAACTATTATACAAGAACTTGAAGAAAACTTATGGGTCAATGAAAATAACGGTTTTCACGCTCACAGAGTTTTCCAACTTGGCTATTCCGAAAGTCAGTCATGCCTACAACACTTGTGTAAATAAAGTATAAGGCAGCAACGTCTATTAAATATACAGAAGTTACAATAAAATAATTAAAGACAAAGGTATATACATGAAGACAACTGATTACCATCCTCATTATCATAAGTGTTCTGCCATTACCGGCAGGTCAGTTGGGGGCAACTGAAAGACTTGCATGCACTACGCCCACTGACTAACTTCTTCATTTCGTCGTAATTATCCGTTTTAACATAGTCCACTCAGTGAACCCTTTTCAGAAGGTTATTTTTCCTTCCTTTCTTACTTACTATCGTGTCAATTTCGATACAAGTTTCTCTTCCTCTTTTAAACTGTGGAACACGATAGCGTTTGGGCCAGATGAATGAAATGAAAGCTGTGATTCGACGCAGCTGTGTGGTAGAGGTCTGCACGAGATCGGGCCGAGCTCGCGGGCCGGATATGCCCGTATCCAGGGAGGCTGGGCGTCCCCTAAATTTTTACTGGTCCCCTCTAAAATTTTCACAATAGGCTTGCAAATGAACTATAATATGGTATGAACTATAATTTTTTGGATCGGCCTCCCTAACTTTCACCGGGTCCCCTACATTTTCGAGCTGGCTACGGGCCTGGGGCCGGACTCGGGTCTACAAAGCATATGTCACTTCGGGCTCGGGTCGGGATCGTGCCTTAAATTTTTAAATATACAACCATATTTACCGGGCCTTTTCGGGCCGAACTTTGTAAATATACTCTACAACAATGTTTAGTGGACCGTTCTTTCTGGAGAAGTTTTAAAGCACAACTACAAAATTAAACCTCTAATTGCTGTAAATTAAAATACAAATTTGCGTTAATTATTAATTTTCTGTAATTTGGGCTTATTTCGGGCTCATTTGATTATCACACGAGCTCGGGCCTAAATGTTAAAACATATTTCGGACTCGGGTAAAACCTCACATTATAAATTCACGGGTCAGGCCGGGCTCGGGCTAAAAATTCCGGCCCGTGCAGACCTCTACCGTGTGGTAAAGGGATATAGCTAAGCAGACGCACAGATACATTTTGTTCTCTGTTTTGGGGGCCGCGGTGGCTCAGTGGTAGAGCGTTCACCTCTAGTGCTTGGGGTCCCGGGTTCGATCCCAGCCCCGCCAAGTGAACTTTGTGGTGGACAAACACCGTGTGCGTGGGTTTTCTCGGGGTTCTCCCGTTTCCTCCCACTTTCTTCATTCCACCATTTCATTCATTACTCATCATCACCGTCTCCTTTAGCCTAACCGGCATAACCGTGGGACGTAAAACTCAAAGATTTCATTTTTTTTTCGTTCTCTGTTTTAACAAGGTAGACAAAGACACGGCAACGCTCCAGTGCTTTCCATTTGCTAGCAGCGATTACAGGAAACTCGTAGATTCTCTTCTGCTATTATTCACATCACTTCCTCTAGTGTTTTTCGTTCGATTCACCATACTTCTGCATTATTCTTCACATCTACATTTTGAAACCCTCTAGCCGTTTTCTGTCACTTTTGTTTCTTTACTGACGTTTAGCAATCCTTTTTAAAACTGGAAACTTTATGTTCTATAATTACCACACTACATATTAAAATGGAACAAATACTGACGTATAAGAAAGTAGAGTTAAATGACTTAAAAAAAAATTAAAAGACGCTCAAAAGTCGGTGCTGTATGACAACCACAATACGTATTAAAATGAAACTGGTACTGAAGTATAAGAACGTAGAGAGGAACGAGCTTTCTTTTTCTTATTTTTTTTAAAAAAAACCTCAAAAGTCGATGCTGTATGACAACCACAATTTATAATTAAATGAAACTGATACTGAAGTATAAAATAATAGAGATAAACTAGTTTCCTTTTCTTTTTGAAACTGAAAAATCGATGCTGTATGATAACTACACTATGTATTAAAATGAAACTGATACTGGAGTATAAGAAACTAGAGTTTTCTTTCTTTTTTTTTTTTAAAGTCAAAAGTCGATGCTGTATACCAACTACAATACGTATTTAAATGAAACTGATATATAAGTATAAGAAAGTAGACAGAAACGAGTTTTCTTTTTTTTTTTAAAAAAAAAAAAAAAAAAGCTCAAAAGTCGCATCTGTATGACAACCACAATTTGTTTTTAAATAAAACTGAAATGAAAAATGAAATCTTTGAGTTTTACGTCCCACGGTTATGCCGGTTAGGCTAAAGGAGACGGTGATGATGAGTAATGAATGAAATGGTGGAATGAAGAAAGTGGAAGGAAACGGGAGAACCCCGAGAAAACCCACGCACACGGTGTTTGTCCACCAAAAAAGTTCACTTGGCGGGGGTGGGATCGAACCCGGGACCCCAAGCACCAGAGGTGAACGCTCTACCACTGAGCCACCGCGGCCCCTTTAAATAAAACTGACACTGAAGTATAAGAAAGTAGAGAAAAAGAAGATTTTCTGTTTTAGAACTGAATAATTAATGTTGTATGATAATTACAGAATGTATCAGAATGAAACTGACACTGAAGTATATTCTCATGTTTTTCGTTATGACATTAACAAGACGTCAGTACAGAGTGTGGTTCAAAAATATACCACAAAATTATTATAAATTCTTAAATTTTCTTTTTGTTAAAATGTAATACTGTCCAACCATATATAATTTCGATCCCAGCCCCCGCCAAGTGAACTTTGTGGTAGACAAACACCGTGCTCGTGGGTTTTCTCGGCGTTCTCCCGTTTCCTCCCACTTTCTTCATTCCACCATTTCACTCATCTCTCATCATCACCGTCTCCTTTAGCCTAACCGGCATAACAGTGGGACGTAAAACTCAAAGATTTCATTTTATATATATATATATTGATAGGTCACAACGAGCTGACCAAGGGCTCTTAACGCCGAAATTAAATTGCCCGCAAATTTTAAACTTATTCGTAAATATCTCAGAAACGTATAAAGAAGAGAAAAATTGCAAGTTGTTGTTCTTTTAACAATATGATTTTACAAATGATAGCGTAGTTACAACTTCTCTGAATGTTTTCCGTTGTTTGAAAGTTAGGAAATCAACTTTTCAACTCGAAAAAACAATTCGTTCCTAGCTTTTTACATAACCAAAACATTCAGAGTTGTTGTAACTACGCTATCATTTGGAAAATCATATTGTTAAAAGAACAACAACTTGCAATTTTTCTCCTCTTTATAAGTTTATGAAATATTTAGGAAAACGTTTAAAATTTGCGGCAATTTAATTTCAGCGTTGAGTGCCCTCTTAAGGATAAATTTTCATACGTAGTTTTCGATAAAACTGAGAAAAAGGAATTTTTATAGTGAGAGAAAGTATGTCCTTTGTTGCGAACAATAATATTTACATTTTTTGCACAGATTGTTGTTTATTTATGTACTATTAGAGTCAATTACCCGCTTCACTGGCTTAAAATAAGAAAAATTAGTAATTGTTACTGAAGACAGATGTATAGACTGAGTTTACTATTACTCAAGCGCTCTCTAATACCGGTCATTTTCCATCATTTTTATATATGTCCCCCCCCCCCCCATGCGCGCCGACTACGTGGCTGCTCCGAGGCTCCGACACCCACACAAATAATCTTGTGGGTACGCCGCACTCACAAGAATTTTAGTTTGGACCCGGGTTTTCTTGCGTTTAAATCATCCCTGTTAGAAAAAATTAAATGAAATCTTTAAGTTTTACGTCCCACGGTTATGCCGGTTAGGCTAAAGGAGACGGTGATGATGAGAGATGAGTGAAATGAAGAAAGTGGTAGGGAACGGGAGAACCTACGAGCACGGTGTTTGTCCACCACAAAGACCACACGGCGAGAGCTGGGAACGAACCAGGGACCCCAAGCACAGGAGGTGAACGCTCTACCACTGAGCCACCGCGCCCCCATCCCTGTTACAGACTGAGCTAGGGCAGTCCCAACTTACTCTTATAGTACCGATATATAGTATTTTACTTTATCACAGCACAGCTCTTTATGGCAGTGTTCATAAAAGATTTAACTAAAAATAAATCAATCAAACATTGAGACTTTCTTGAAAACATATAGGCTAACACGTCCCGCTATCGATATGCATCCATATAAATTTTGGAAAGTCGGCGCTGTTGTGTCCCCCTCCACCTTCCCCAAGTTGCACTGTCAAAATTAGGGGTGCGCACGAGACGAGTCGAGACATCACTTTTACAGCACATTTTCGAGACGAGACAGCCATAAATATTGTCTCGTGCGCATCCCTAGTCAAAATGATACAATCAAAACCATCCTTGGTCCGAACCTCATCTATGTTGAAAATTTGATCGAGATTGGTCTCTAATTTCAAGAGTTATTAAGCCACAAATATAGTCACTTTAATTTTTATTTATATAAATAGATAGATATTTGTGATGAAATTCAATATTAAGGAGAAGATTTTATCTATTGTTTGTCTTCTGCTCACGGTGACACTCATACTACTAATACTCACAGGGACAATATTTGTACAAGTAATATTGGAATTTTGTTAAAAGATAATAATTTAGGTTAAAAAATACGTTTACCTATACATTCTCACTACAACTTAATTAAAGACTTGCCGACATGAATTTGTCAAAGAATGACTGGGAAGGCACTCGAAATTCCGACTTGCTTCTGATCACATCAGCTTTCGGAGTTTTGTAGTAAAAGCAATGTGAACCAGAACTTGTGACGCTGAAACACAAAGTGGCTCACACTTGAGCGAAGTTAACACACGAAAACTTTCACCGAACAGCAGAAAGTTGGTCTTCAAGTGTTAATAGGTGAGCACGCTAAGCGAGACAGAAGAAAATAACTCTGGAAATTGTCTTGTATAAAGTATATCAAGCATATTGATCCACTCTGCTGGAAGGCACAAACAGCCATCGCTGAGCAAAGGCAAACGTGACTTCACAGCTTGATGGGCTGAACATGCCACAACATCAACATCTGAGCTAATGAAGGTGCTCACAAAATTCCCGCAAACAATGCTTCAGATGAAACTTTTTTTTTTTTTCATCTTTCTCATTTGTCATACACATACAGATGCATACATACACTCGTAAGTGTCTCTACACGTGAAGCGAAATATAATTAGCAAACTAGTTCTAGTCAATTCCAAGGAAGATTTTTTTTAAATGTAGAGAACACTATTAATTAGTGATTGCAATTACAATAAAATAAATAAAAAAGTTTTAATTTACTAGTGTAAGTGATGCCAAAGGTCAAGTCATATAATAAGGATTTGTCGTTCGATTTCAGGTTTTCTCTTCAAAGACTTTAATCAGTGCGTGAGAGTATTAAAGTACCCTTTCTTTTTATTTTTCTTTCCTTTTTTTTTTTTTTTTTTTTTTTTTTTTGTTTCCAGACGACACAGGACGATGATAACACATAATTCTATAATATAGAATCCCATTGTATAAAAGACGAACTTTTCAATGTGCCACGCCAACTCTTAATGATAACAATCACGTTAACAGCTGTTCCTATCTGCCACTAATAGATGTCGCTACTTGTGCTGACAATTTTACTATTTGAAACTAGTTAGTAAGACAATTCATGGCTTTGGATTGATTATTTTAACAAAAGAGACACTGACCAAAGCTTAAAACCCACTTTATTTTAAATTATAATTTGTAACTGTTTCGGATATCTAGCATATCCTTCTTCAGACACTATCGAATCGTCTGCATTTTCATTTATTTTCGATAGTGTCTGAAGAAGAATATGCTAGATATCCGAAACAGTTACAAATTATAATTTAAAATAAAGTGGGTTTTAAGCTTTGGTCAGTGTCTCTTTTTTTGAAACTAGTGTAATGTTTTAATTGATATTTAAAAGCTGCATTCATTGTTTCAATTTAATGAGTTCAAAATGAACAGAGATTATGATGAACATGAAGGTGCTTTCCTGTCTTATTAGAACAAGGGCTGTAACTACATACGACGGATAAAAATTAGTGGCAACACTGTTCTCACATCAGAGAGCTGTGTCGCAGCACAGAGTTTTGCAGCTGACAAGAGGAATATGAAGCGATCAAGCGTGGCGAGTGTAAGGACTGAGATATTCAGTGAAAAGCAGCTGTGCTGTAAAGTGGAGGAGAAAAATGGAAGTAACATAATAATGTGTTTCGGAACGACGAACAATATGCGTGCATCAATATTGAAGTAGCACATGAGCACACTGTAAAAGAAAATTCTTAGGAACTTCGTACCAACCAAGGATGTTAGAGGATCTGCCCATACAACAAAATCGTGAAGCCATACGTCACAGTAACGCCACACCTACTCTGCCCTCTCCGCACCACTAAGATCGCAATGTTTTGAGCCAACCATCATAGCGGAAACAAGAGTAGCCAATCAAAGTGCCGGCTCAGACGATGCTCAGTTGTTTTTCGGCTTCACTGAGTTCATAGGATGAAGATACGTATGGGCAGATCCTCTATTTTATAACATCCTTGGTACCAACCTTCTCGCAAAAAACACTTCGCGGGAAGCACTACAACACAAGAAAAGCCACCATCCGTAATATATGGTGACCCCTGCGGGATATCGACAAAGACTTAAGCGTTGGCGGTGTACAACGCTTTCCACAAGTGCGGCAGAAGGTGGCAGAAATTACAGGCGATGAAAGTGAAGGAATATAATCTATATACTACGTGAAGAAGTATGGTTTGTATGGTGTGACAATTTCTCAAGTAATATTCAAACCGGAATTGGTAGCAGATTTATACGACTTCCAGTTTTAGTACATATCTTAGAGTGGAAACTGAATATATTCTTGAAACCTTAACTGATTGCAAAAAACTGCTTCTCGCTACCTACTACCGGTTTTTTACTCTATAGCGATCAACATTAAAACCGGAAATGGTTGATTTCTGACACTTCCGGTTTGAATGAAGGGTAAAGAGAGAAGATAGCACTTATTCGTAAAACGTTACATCGATATAAAAAGCTATTTTTAAATATCTCTTATCGTTTATGCGTTTCGTAGTTCAATATTGAAATCGGAAGTTGTAATGGACTTATATCACTTCGGTTTTAGTAGACAGTTAACGTACCCAAAATGTATCCCAAAGTTGGAAATAATACATTATATGGTAGATGTAAATAGTTATAACAGTCGAACAAACATACACTACTTTGCTCACAAGATGTCCCAGGCTGGTGATAAAAAGGGTCAAGTAAGTAATAATCCTAATTATATCGTACGCTCTATCCGTGCATGTGTAAGTCGGTGTACATCTGATGTCAGTGTAATTTAAATAAAAATAGGTTTAAATGCCCCTCATGACAAAAATAATAGTCATAGTAATTTTTGCATTTATTGTGGGCAGGGAGGTACAATGGTACAGTGTCTTCTCTGGTGCAAGGAGTTTCAGTCCGATCCGAGGCTGTGTGTGTGTGTGTGTCTGTGTGTGTGTGTCTGTGTGTGTGTGTGTGTGTGTGCGCGCGCGCGCGGTGGATAACATAATACTAGCGAGTTTTCTCGGTGTTTTTCTATGCTCGAGTGAAGTCGCGGTAGCTTAGTGATAGAGCATTCATTTTTGGAGCATGGAGGCCTTGGTACGATCCCAGCTCGCGCTACGTGAACTTTGTGTTGGACAAACAATGTGTGCATGGATTTTCTCGGGGTTCTCTCTTTACCTCTCACTTTCTTCATTCCACTATTTCATTCATTTCTCATCATCACCGTCTCCTTTAGCCTAGCCGGCATAGCTGTGGAACGTTTTCACATTTTCTCCCACATTCATACCAATTGTTCCATAATCTTTCACTCGAATTAATTATCCATTTCCTTTAATTCACAGGGAATAAAGTGCAGCGTAAATGTAGAAATTTCATTTTATTTTCTCTTTATTGTATTCATTCAGGGGCGTACCCACAAGGGGTCCACCGGATCCAGACCCCCAAAATCCTTCAGGGGCGTACCCACGGGGGGTCCACCGGGTCCAGACCCCAAAAATCTTTCTAACATACATTTGTATACTTTCTCATTAAAACTATACTTGTTTAACAGGAAAATGACTGATGTAGCGTGAAAACTTGAACTTACATTTCATCTGTACACTTTCTCTTATAAAAACAATATTGTTCTATCATTTTTCCCCCTGAAAATATAGGTGGAAGTATTTTACAATTACTTATCGTCTTTCCGGGTGCAGAATGATACCCGTTCAATACTATTAAGACGTAGTGGCTTGCAGTATTGAACCCCTCCCCAAAAGCTTGGATCTCTCCGAACAAAAATTTCTGGGTGCGGTCTGTATTCATTAGATTACTTTTTGTGATTATAATCACTGTAATTGACATACGAAATGCAACACATGACGGAAGACAACATAATATTTCATAAATACAATGTTTACGTAATGTTAACTTTATCTCATGTTGATTTCATGTATGATCCTTCTTAATTCGTTTCAAGCTTTTCGTTATATAACTTAATCCCTATATTCTAAAACTTTCTTATCTTCATTTCTTATATTCTATTGCAATCCATCATTAATTATCGTTGTAAGATTTTTTTTTTATAAATCTTAATTGAGCCGTCCCAGGAATTATCTGAAGCCCCTTCCATGCACTATACAGTGGCGGATCCAAGGGGGGCTATAGGGGCTATAGCTTGCCCTTGAAGCTCAGATATACACTGGATAAAATGAGCTTGAATCCTGCTTTATACTGGATAAAACGGCAAAATATGGTTTAGCCCCTCCCTTGATCATATCCTGGATCCGCCACTGTATATATCTTAGCGGCTCCGAATTTTACTATCTTTATTCACCTGTGACCCCAATATCTCTCTCATTAATGTGTAATCCCCTGACATTTTCAATTGTGCAATTTATAGCGTTAACATTTATTGAATATTCTTCATTGGCCATGAATGTCAATTTCTATACCAAGAAAAAGTATATAAATGAAAATCATTTCATTCAAAAATGGACCAAATTACCTTAGTTGGCCAATAATAATAATAATTTAAAAGTACGTGCAGTGGTGGCTTCTGAGGGGAGTAGCATCGGTAAATTTAATATTTTATCCTTTCGAACTACGGGTAGAAATCTTACGAAGGAAAATCCAAACCTATTTTCGACTCTCTGCCTTTTTTTTTTTTTTTTCGAGCGTGTAATACATTTTAATTATGAAATGATGTGAGTATGAATTTGAGTGAAATAATTCCAAAGTGGGTACCTTTGGTCGTTGAATTCACGATCTGTTAGCATTCTAGGGTTGCGCACCAGACGAGTCGAGACAGGATTTTCCTGACAAAATTCGAGTCGAGACACGGCTCTTCCAATAGAAAAATATACATTTTTCGAGTCGAGACCACTTTTACAGCCAGCCACAAATCTTGTCTCGTGCGCATCCCTATAGCTTCTATGCAGCCGGCATTGATAAACTTGTGATACGGTGCGACAAGTGCTTCAATAAGCGTGGTGATTATGTTTAAAAATAGACAAAAGTGCGAAGAATATTGTGTATATTTTATTTTTCATTTATGACTTTTAATCTGTCAATATATCAGTAGACGCAAACACTTTTCTTCGATTTTTCCTTATATTAACTCTTGAATAAAAGAATTAGAATAGATAAGTTTTCGTATCTGAAGCGATGAAAATTTACTAATGTTACTTCCCTGAAAAGCAGTATCCGAAAGTTCATTATGAAAATATTTTCACTATTCAAGTGCAAGCGTAGTAACAAAGTTCATAAACCATACTACCTACTCATATTAAAAAGAAATAAACAAAACTCGTGAAAGTGATTAATATAGTAATTATTTCAAGCAACAAAATCGTAAATGTCACGTGTTATTTCCATGGTGATTTCTTACACTTTGAAACAATGTCTGTATTCATTCTTTGTTTTTACTTTTCTCTCTCTCTCTTTTTTTTTTTTTTTTTTAATTTCTTCATATAGTTTCAAAGCAGTAAGGAAAAGTGTCCAAAGCAGCGTTGCCAAAAGTTGACACAAAATGTCACTAAATGGGAGATACAATTCAGTTTTGCGTAAGGAGCGCATATATATATATAATGACCGCGGAAACCACAAGCTCTAGAAAGATGACGTTTTCACTCATCGATTACAAATTGTATGTAGACTTTTCAGTTGTAATTGGCCATTATTTTTTTTTTTACAAAAAATGGCCATTATTTCTTTATTACATTTTTCATGGGTACACTGGAAGTATTGAAATTTCAAATCGTAAAGCATCATATCCTACGAATTATACATTCCAACACCACACTTTTTTATACGGAGCTATTATATCTCTCCGGCGTTTGTTTCATGGCTAAATGATAATGAAAAACGAAGGATAACCATTTCTGCAGTCTACGATGTATCTTTATTGTCTGGAGTGTTTTGCCCAATGAACACCACACGTGACATTATAATTAAAAGTATGTGTAATGTATTAGCTTATTACATACTGCATGCAAGAAGAAAGAAAACACTGATCACACATGAATTAGAAACTGTAACCGGAAGTATGCTCAAATCTTGCAAACGATGCGAGATATTGAAAAAAAAAATCTCCCCTTTACAATATCCCTTGCCGATTATTATCAAGACGTCCTTCACCTGTGTCTGTAAAAGGACAAGTAGAAATGTTATGAGGAATGACGGGATTCATGCGCTGTGTAGGGAGCACAACTTCAGCTAGTATATAATATTACATGTCCGATCAGCTCGAATCATAGTCTATATACACTGCAAAAACGTATAAGGAAAAGTGTAACTGAATGATTCATATGTAACTAAGAGTATTATGTGATTTATATTACAGTACTTTAACAATAACTTCGTTTTTAGTACAATGCATTTTTTTTTTTTTTTTACTTTATGATTAATTTGACTTCAATGAAGTCAAAAATGAATTCTGAAAGAAAAAAAAATCTTACATCCACTTCACTTTAACTTACACTTCTTAAGATAATCAACTTGCTATCGGTAATGTATTATTGATTCCTCTAAACGAAAGCTCACAAAATTAAACAGCATTGAAGGTTGAAATTGCTTTCCGTCAAAGGGCAAAGGGTAACACGAATCAAACTGGGATTTTGGACATTTGGGTTGAGTTGAGTTGAATTGATTTTGAGTTTAATGTCACGTTCAGCAGCGAAGCTATATGAGACGTGGACCTACTCATTAACGTGGAATCCGAACCACATGAACTCCCGCCGGGAATTAAATCCGGGTCTCTCACGCCAAAGGCACGTACGCTAACCGCTTAGCCACGAAAGAGCTCCCTCTGGAGATCTGGCCACATGCTGTCTACTTGCCCAGTTTGTCAACGCTTGCACTGACTCAAATAAATAAAAGACAACACATATATCTAAACTGCTTCGAGCTAAGGAAAAGATATTCGCAGCACAAAATGTCGCTAGATTTGAAAGTAAGTCACTAAATCGTCACTTAAAAATCACCAAAAAAGTCTTTAATCGAAAACAAACTATTTTTGTCGCTATCCCGGAAATCGAATCTCCTAGATTGAGTGACTTTTCCCCCAAATTGGCAACACTGGTCCAAAGAAATTCAAATATGTTGCAATCAAAATTGAACAATCAATAATAAACCGAGCGTATACTTAGAAAAACAATGTCCAGGCAAACAGTGAAATGTAGGCGTATCTTGCTTGCATAACACGTTTTCAACAACGCACGTTTTGTTCTAACGTGAATTTTATTGAGACACGTATTTATCAATTGCCAATTCAAATTTGAAAAACAAACCAAGTATCTGGTATCACATGTACACTACGTGAAGTTTGGTTTACGTGGTGTGATATTTACTCAATTAATATTAAGGGGGGCGCGGTGGCTCAGTGGTAGAGCGTTCACCTCTGGTGCATGGGGTCCCGGGTTCGATCCCAGCCCCCGCCAAGTGAACTTTGTGGTGGACAAACACCGTGCTCGTGGGTTTTCTCGGGGTTCTCCCGTTTCCTCCCACTTTATTCATTCCACCATTTCACTCATCTCTCATTATCACCGTCTCCTTTAGCCTAACCGGCATAACCGTGGGACGTAAAACTTAAAGATTTCATTTCATTTTTCAATTAATATTAAAACTGAAGTGAAAGATTTCTATCATTTCCGGTTTTAGTAGACAAATTAAAATGAAATATGAAATGAAATTTTTAACTTTTACGTCCCACGTTATGCCGGCTAGGCTAAAGGAGACAGTGATTATGAGAAATGAATGAAATGGTGGAATGAAGTGGGAGGAAACGGAAGAACCCCGAGAAAACCCACACACACGGTGTTTGTCCACCACAAAGTTCAATTGGTGCAGGCTCAAATTAGAATGGGGATGATACATGTTCTTGAGACTCTCGATTGCACAAAATCGCTTCTTGGGGCCGCGGTGGCTCAGTGGTAGAGCGTTCACCTCTGATGCATGAGGTCCCGGGTTCAAACCCTGCTCCCGCCAAGTGAACCTTGTGATGGACAAACACCGTGTGCATGGGTTTCCTCGGGGCTCTCCCGTTTCCTTCCATCATTGCATTCATTTCTCATCTTCACCGTCTCCTTTAGCCTAGCCGGCATAATCGTGGGACGTAAAACTCAAAAATTTCAATTCATTTTTTTTCAAAACTGCTTCTTGCTATCTACTCTCATTGTGCTTCATTCTCTGCCACTTCTGGTTTTACTAAAGACATCACAGTGTAGAGAAAATGTTTTTTCTTTTTCTTTGGTTGTTTAATTCATGGCAAGACACCACCTATCGCTATCTGTTACCGTTTTTACTCTAGAACGATGGACGTTATAGTCCAGAAGGTATAACGTCGTTAGGTTCTCGCGCTTGGACCTGCTCGTCACTGGGGATAGCCCATCGGTAAGAGGATAGCCAATCACCACCAGTCTACTGCGCTCAGCGAGCCACGAGTATCCAAGCTGGCCACTCCTCATAAACGTCACTACATCTTTTCGCGGGAAGCCAACGACGTTATACCTTCCGTACTATAAAACTGGAAGTGAATTAATTAATGGAAACATCAGAATGGAGATAGTGCATGTTTTTCAGACGGTTAATGGATTGGAAAAAACATCTTTTTGCTATCTACAACAGTATACTAATATTTGGAAGTGGTTTGTTTCTGCCACTTCCGGTTTGGATAGAGGATTAAGAGGGAATATGGTACCTATTTTTAGAACACTAAATCGAATTTAAAACATTATTCTCGCCATCTGTTATCGTTTTTTTCTCTATTTAAATCAATATTGAAACAGGAAGTTGAAGTAGATTTCTATTACTTCCGGTTTCAGTAAAGTGTTAAGGGTGGAGATAAAACGTACACTTCGACGCCAGGAAATCACTTTTCGCTATATATTACAATTTTTTTTTTTTTTATTATAGCAGTGGTCTCTGAACTTATGGAGCTTCAAAGCTACCGTACCGTTTCTAAATCCTACTGTGAGCCACCAACCAACTTTTTTTTTAATCTTACATTTGTTTATTGCCTATAAACTTACATTTCTTGCAAATAAGAAATCAAACTATCCAAGTTAGCAAATGTCTAATATACACACGAAAAATATAACGTTTAGCAAATGTCTAATATACATACGAAAAATATAACGTTTAGCAAATGTCTAATATACATACGAAAAATATAACGTTTAGCAAATGTCTAATATACACACGAAAAATATAATGTTTAGCAAATGTCTAATATACACAAGAAAAATACAATGTTTAGCAAATGTCTAATATACATACGAAAAATATAACATTTAGCAAATATCTAATATACGCACGAAAAACTTTTATCAAATTTCTATTATACACACGAAAACATAACGTTTAGCAAATGTCTAATATACACACGATAAACAATGTACACAACCCGACGCGTATACAATCAACTATGAGATAAGGCTTACAATGACAGTTGCGCGGGAGAAATAAGCCGTTGTTGTCATCAGCGACCTCTGTCGTTAGCGTCAGTTCAGTGAAGGAATCAAGGTTAGCCAACAGGAGCGTTAACGCGATCTACTGAAAATGTTCCCGCAAGCTACTAGTAGCTCGCGATCGACAGTTTGGCGACCATTGCTCTATAGTGATCAACGTTAAAACACTGTAAATACCGTAGATCACTACTCGATTCCTCGATTCCTAAACTTGTGATTCTCTACATACTAACCACACTTGACTGTGATACATCAAATAGTTCTTGAGTTTCTTTTGACTTCTGAACACACAGACAGAAGAAATATATAAAGCAGTTCCGGTAAACCGAACGCTTCTAAAAATTAGCTACAATTGTTCAGAAGCTCAGAAAAATTCCGTCTGAGGTTGTAGCCATCATTCTTGTGTGATCTATTAACCCTACTTTTAAGACAAAGCACAAGCATGAAGCTGGATTTTCTCATTTAAGAATCCCATGCTTTATCTCTGGTCAAGGAAGAGACACTTGATTGAAAGCTTCACTCGTTCTTCCGCTACCTAACGCTATCATGGTGCATTAGGCATCCTTCCAACACTAATTTATCTTAGAGATTGCTGCAAAAATCTAGTAAGAGAATTCACCAAAGAGATTTTTAACAAAATCTTTTCTCCAGTATTAAAACAAAATAAAACAAATTATACACCGTTTGATACTTACACTCAGCGGTGTCTTTCAGAAAGTTCACACCGGTTCGGCCGAACTGATAGTTAAAATTTATCAATATTCCGGGATCGGTTGTTAAAATTGATTCTCTACTTCTAGATCCAGTACTTACGAAAACAAAATTAATTTTCTAGTATTACTTTAGTGTTTTATTATTTTCTAGTATGACTTAGTCCTAGTTACTGTTATTTGCGTCATTGGAATGAATAATAATAATAAAATACAAATACGTAATGTGTTTATACTGTAATAATATCAAGTCAATTTGATGTACTAATCACAAAATCAGTTGTTACCTACTCAACTCCGGTTATTTAATGATCTGAATGATACCATTCACTTCTTATTATATTAACTATACTCGTCTGCTGAGCGTATAAAATCAGATCACTTTTCATCACAACCTCTCTTACTAATTTAAATTAGTAAGAGAGAGTAAACCTCTCTCTTATTCAAAATAACATTCTTTTGAAGTAGTTAAGTATTTAAAACTAATCATACTAATGTAATGATAAAGATGGTAAATAATACTACTGTAATATACTAAGATACACTTATGTAGATTTATGGTCTGATTGGGGGGCGCGGTGGCTCAGTGGTAGAGCGTTCACCTCCGGTGCTTGGGGTCCCTGGTTCGATCCCAGCTCGCGCCGTGTGGACTTTGTGGTGGACAAACACCGTGCTCGTGGGTTTTCTAGGGGTTCTCCCGTTTCCTCCCACTTTCTTCATTTCACCATTTCACTCATCTCTCATTATCACCGTCTCCTTTAGCCTAACCGGCATAACCGTGGGACGTTAAACTTAAAGATTTCATTTCATTTCATTTTTTTATGGTCTGATTAAAACAGACAATAACTAGCATTGACGATTTCTTGTTCCGTGTCAACCACTGTGCAGAGTTGAATAAGCAACCTAATTTGGACAGTGGTAAAAGACACAATGGCTCATTGTACAATCGTCACCTATTATGAAAAGATTACCTGGTTCGATTCCTGGCCACGCAAGACTTGTGGACAACATTGTACGGTGTTCTTGTGTTTCCATTGAATTCACATTCCACAAGTCAAAATCATCCGAAACTATCAGAGGTAGAACTTTGAAAATTTGCATAAATAGTTCTTATGTATCCTACACTGATGGTAAAATATCCTAATCGGAAAAAGGAAGGCCCCCTCAGAGGAGAGGGGAAAGGGTATATATACACAATCCTGCAACATCTTTGTACCCTACGCTCCAGCTAAAGCGAGATTCTACAAGATGTAACCTCTAAATGGAAAAAAGATGTTAAAAGTTATTATTAATATTTGCCGTACTCCAGATTTTCGAAACTAAACGTGAATTTTGAAATTTTCTGTATACATATTCTTTCTAACCTAGTCTAACGATAACACCGAGTTTCACAAATGTGATACCCAAGGGAGGAAACAGGAGTAAGTATGTACTCCCTTCTCACTCCTTATGTAGAGCTATCTACTTGTAGGTAAATGCACAACGTTTAGTGGAATGAAATAATCACTTTTGACTTTAGAATATAATTAATTAATAGCTTCAAAGTAGGATACATTGAATAAATACCTGTCTATAATTCATATATTCTGTTTATGTTGCTTAGTTTCTAAATTAGATATATTCTACCTGACATGGAATAAAAAAAAATGAGGATTTTATATACGAGTAATGTAATTATAACTTCCTTGCAGTCGGTGTCAAATATACAAATGGGAGGGGAGAAAATAGAATAGGTGACTAATTTTCAATGTCTGGGTAGTATTAGTAGTGATGATATGAAGTACGAACGTGAAATAAAAGCAAGGATAGGAATGGCAAAATAAGCCTTTAGGAGGAAGGAAATTATATTTTGTGAGACCTTAAATAAAGAGTTCAGAAAAACACTCATAAAATGCGTTGTGTGAAAAATGTACTGTATGGGTCAGAAACATGACAATACGTAAAAATGATGAAAAGCGACTGGAAGCTTTCGAAATGTGAGTGTGGAGAAGAATGGAAAGAATTAGTTGGGTCGAGCGGAAAACAGATGAAAGAATGTTAGAAATGGTGGGGAAGAAAATACCAATTTTTTTTAGATATTATTGAGGGGAGGAAGAGAAACTGCTTGGGACATTGGGTAAGAAGAAACTATATCATGAAGGACGCGCTAGAGGGTATGGTGGCAGGAAAGAGAGGGAGGGGGCGAAGGCGGCTACAACTAATGAACGATATCAAAACACAAAAATCGTACGTGAAGACGAAGAGTTTAGCTGAAAACCGTGGAGCATGGAAGCTTCTCAGTTGCAGCACGTGACCTGCCAATAATGGTAGAATACCTAGATGATGATGATGATTATGATGATCCATTCAACAGCGAGTGTTGGTGTAATGGAGCGCAATTGTAGCTATTAGAAACTAGCGTTACCCACAAAGTATTGCTGTATTTACAATCATTAATGAAAAGCAACAAAAAAATAAAAGATAATATTTTGAAATGAGGGTACTGAAGAAAAATGAAGAAATTCGGCTGAGAGAACTGCATACCAACGATGCGGTTGAAATTCTCTTGAAACTCGACAACAAAATTCCCTTAAGCTTGATCCCATTGTGCAATCTCAAAGTGCAAATATCCTCAGGCAAACAAGTCAATTAATTAGTTTCGTAATTCAGACACACACACACACACACACACATACACTAGTTAGATAAACTTGCCTCAAGACATAGTTATCCAAGTTCCGTTGTTCTCTTGTACCACCTAATTTCCTTTAAGCTCCATCAACTATAGCTATAACAATTATGAACAACATACGAGTACAATGAAACCTACATAATTATCTTTCGTAGCATAAATGTTGGATTAGATCTATAAAGAGCTAAGAGGAACTTCTCTTCGGGACGCAGAATCCATACTATATTGCTGCCAAAATGACTTGATCCGTGACAAAAATGCGAACTAAAGCTCACACCCACGCGTTGAGCCAATAAAGGTTCAGCTGTTGCTAAGCGAAAGAGCCTTAGCGAAAGGGAGTGGAATTCCTTCAGCCGATAGCAGCGCTTGGAACGGAAGACCAGGTGTCAAGTCAATGTGGTATATCTACAGGAAGCCAGCCATTTGTCACATATATGTTTTCCGTTTTCCGTCTATGGACATCAATACTGAAACCAGAAGGGGTACTAGAAGGGGCACTTCCGGATTGAAAAGGAAATGAAATCTGTCAGTTTAGCGTCCCACAATTATGACCTTTACGCTAAGGGAGACAATGATTATGACAAATGGATGTTTATAGAAGAACTAGTTGAATGAGAATATGGGAAGAAACAGGAGTACCCCGAGGAAACTCAGGAACACGATGCTGTCCACCACAAACTAACTTGTACAGGGATCGAACCAGAAACCCTACGCACCAGAGGTAAACGCTCTACCATTGAGCCACCGTCCGTGCTACCACTTTCGATGGCAATACAGGAATGAAGCGGAGATGGAACCTATTTTCGCAATAATAATTTCACATGAAACAACTGCTTTTCGTTATCTAATACTTTTTTTTTTTTACTATGGCGATCAGTATTGAAACCGGATATCCTATATTTTAGCACTTCTGGTTTAAATTAGAGGGATATAAGCTCAAGGCAAACTTTACTCATAGCACACTAAATTCATATCAAAAAGCCGTTTCTCGTTTTCTCTTATCGTTTATTGCTATACGGAGATAAATATTGAAACCAGAAGTAATAGTAAATTTGTGCCACTTCTCATATTAGTACAGACTCAAGTGTACGGATGGAATATATTCTTGGGACTCTTGAATTGATCCCAGGAAATAGCTTCTCGTCACCTCTTACCATTTTTGTTCTATGACGATAAACATTGGAGGACACCATAGTTTGGTGGTTAGAATGTTGGTCTCACGTGCACGTGGTCCCGGGTTCGATTTCCGGCCTAATTTTGGGCGTCCATCCAACGTTGTGAGGCAAACTGGGGAGTCACGTGAAAACAAGATGTGGCGACCATGAGGTCTAGAAAGTTCCAGATGCGCCTGTCAGGGACAGGGTGTTGCAGCACACTGACCACGTGTTTGCTGCTAGATTGGACGTAGTTTAGCCGGTCGCTAGAGGATGGCGCTGAAGCAGGCTTAGGCCCATAAACTGGGGTGTTACGCTAAGTGGTTAGGTTTTCGGCGACTAAACATTGAAACCGATAGTGGTTGATTTATACCTCTTCCGGTTTGAATAGAGGATTAATGGAGGAGACAATAAATATACTCCTGAAACGTTAAACAGATTCTCAAAATGGCTTCTTATTATTAGTCACCGTTTTTGCTTTGATTCCTCTTGATCCCGATGGAAGAACTTTCTTTGTCTTTCTGCGATGAGCTTTTGTAGTCAAAAATTTTCTGCACGAATTCTTCAAAAATTTTCTGCAAAAGAATCAATTGTGATTGTTAAAAAATATACCTTACGCGACGTAAAAAAAAACAGTTCAAACTATATTTATGCGAGTCGTCCGTCCATTTAAGACATCTACACATACCAGTCATGTTTTTACAATTCTCTGTTGGCTATATATTGCCTCTGGCAGTTCTTCCGCATAGGCACGGCAAATTTTCTGCGATCACATTGCAGATCGCGCCATGTTCTGCTATGGGGCTCTTGCAAAGACGCTGATCCTGGGGGGAGGGGGGAGGTCCACCCCCCAAAGCTCATGTGGGCCCCCTCATTGTATTTGTAAATTTACAATATTTGGCATAATTTAAATGCAATTTGTCTTAAAATCCTCATATATGATTTCTGCATCTGAATGCTCCTTCCCCCCAAATTCTCAGAGAAATCGGCGCCCTTGGGTTCTTGACAGAAAGACAGACACAGCTATTCAATTATAGGACTTCTCAGACGTATGCAAAGCTTATAACTAACAGAAGGAAACTGTTAGAGAAGAAACTGAATCTTGAGGAACGTGATTAGTGGAACGAAAACGAGAGATTTATATACACACACACAAAAAAAAGGGGGTGGCCGGACGAAAAGTAATCATTTTAAAAGACTTCCCAACATTGCGTAACAAAGTTTGATTTCCAGAAACGAATTATTTGTACCATTTAACTGCCTACTCTAATTGCTTATTTGCTTATGTTCCATGACATTCTCCCCCATTAATTGTGCGCGAGCTGCTCATTGCTAGTAAGATGATACAAATTCCTTGTCCAATGTAGTGAAACGCCATCCAATGGAATGCAATAATATACAATGAAACAAGAACGCATACCGTAAATCATTTTCAGAACAGTGCTACGCTTCACACCATTTTAACCTAACAAGAATTATTGAAGCTGACAACTAGGAATGTAACAAACGCTACGGCATGTAGTGTTAATAAAAGTATTTGTAAGCAGCACTTTAAAAATTGGATTCCTATGTTTCTATCTGCTCTTTCTATTGGCTTTGGATCAAACCAGTGACGACGCCAGAGGGGGGGCAAGAGGGGCGAGCGCCCCCCTAGTAGCTACTTCTGCCCCCCTGACTGCCACCTAGACTGCCCCCCCCAGACTCCTACAATTTTTAAACATTCTACATGTAGTATTTTATATCAGTGTCATAACCAATCTCATCGTCGAATTGTAGTCTACTTTCCATGCATTTACTATGTGGCAGATTAGTCCTCAAGCTTTCTTCTTTGAGCGTCTGGGTATGCACGCATACTTCTGTTTGATAATTTAGCGTTTTTGAGGTAAATTTTAGTTATACTTCTTAATTATTGTGGCCTTATGATTTTTAATTATTGTGCCTAGCGAACAATACTAGATTTGGTCGATTTGTTTTCTTCTCATTGGATCAACTTCGAAGGGAACAAAAGAAAGATAAAAACAGTTACGTAACTTGTTTGTATTTATCCAGGTTTGAAGTTTTCAGTTTCATATTTTGTTTTATTTAAAGGATCTATATTTCTTTTTTCTGAAACAGTATTCTCGGTTTTCAATATTCAGAGGATGTGCTTATAACAGGTTAGTTTGCAACTACCAGGGCTTAATTTTTTGAAGGGGATAAAAAAAGTTGTGTTTTCCCTTCCTGCAAATGATAATAATAAATTTATGGAATTAAATTGATTCCCAATAAAACGTATTGTGTACACGTAATAGTTAGACGGAGCTAAATCTGCGGAATAAGAATGATGATCTAGACATTGAAATCCTAGATTATGCAATGTCAGTTGTGTTCGTAGGGGCTTGATGGACAGGTGTATTCTCCTGAAGGAACAGAATTCCATTCTTTTCATTTTCCGCGGCGTTGAACTTCGAATTTTTCTTTAAGTTTTGTAAGTAATGCAGAGATTCTGGATTAAATGTCGACCATAGCGGAGGTAGTCTACGAGTACGACTCCATACTTATCCCAGAAGAATGTTGCAAACAGTTTCTCAACCTACTTCTGTGTCTTGAACTTCTTGGGGCGAGGGAGAAATGAGTGCTACTACTCCATTGACGGTTGTTTCGTTTCAGGATCATAGTGGTAGAACCATATTTCGTCCATGGTTACTATTCGTAAGCGAAATTGATCAGCATTACAGTCAAATTGAAATAAGACTTCTCTTAATGCCGTCACTCTTTTATTCTCCCGACAGATTTTTTGGGAACCCATTATACCGAGAACTTGCGCATACCCAAGCCATTCTGAATTATGCTACCGACGCGTTCCAAAGAAATGCCCACAATCTCTGACACAAGTTTTGCTGAGAAGGTAAAAACGAGGTGAGAGGTTTTTCTGAGAAAGCGAGGTGCAGCCAGACTTCAGACTATAATAAGTGTATCGTGAGTTTACTATACACTTTAAAAAACCATATAAATAATAGCTTAAATTATTTTTGTCACTCAAAAACTGGGGTGGCCTAGGCCCTCCGGACCCGGGCTATATCCACCACTAGCTGAAAAGCTGCAATTTTCAAGAATAATGTCACAAATTGCATCCATGATTTCGGGAAGAGTCATTGTTTTTAATCATTCTGGATGTAAAGCATAATTTGTTGAGAAATCGCCACGTTTATACTAAGCCACTTACTTCTTCACCACTGTATATAACGGAGGAGAGTCCCGTTGTGTTTCACTGATTTCCTAATTAATTTACTTTAGTGGAACAAACATGCTATAACAGTTAGGATTTGGATGTTCATAAAATTATGTTTGGGCACACATAATCACTTCAGAGGCCTGAGAAACAATAAGAATTTCATTATTAATATGAAAATTTGAATTTGTATATATATACAGAGATATGTTTTTCTAAACTACGTTTCATTTTTCTACCTAGTACCTACACTCCTGGATTGGACTACGACATTTTCAGCAGCTCCTCGTAAATTCTCCCTCCCTCCCTCCCTCCCTCTCTCTCTCTCTCTCTCTCTCTCTCTCTCTCTCTCTCTCTATATATATATATATATATATATATATATATATATATATATATATATATATATATATATATATATATGTAAATGAATGGAACAAAATTGAAATACGTAAATATCATAGGGCATATCGAATGGTGTGGTCCCTATGATCCCAATGGCCTCCCTGAAGGGAAGTTGCTGGAACTTACAAACATGTGAATTTGCTAATCTCCGTCGCCACAGAAACTTTTATGCAATGCGTGCTGGTTATTCGGAAAGCATTTCGGGGATATACGTACGCACCGTTTCATCCCTGAAGCTCACAATATGACATGAGTGCTAATAGTTAATCAAAATGGGAATGTGGCCATCCGTATTAACTCAGTGCACCAATTCTCTATCCATGAAGTCTGCCTTCCAAACATCATTGGGTAGGTCAAGCGTACGCCCGAACCGTTGTCCGGTCGGATATTGAAATTTTGAAGTTAGCCCCCAAGACCACTTCGGGGAGGCCGCTGGGATCACAGGGACCACACCATTCGATATGCCCTATGATATTTACGTATTTCAATTTTGTTCCATTCATTTACCTTCCATGATTTTCATACTACGGGTACTGGAGTTTCCGAATCATATCATGGCGGCCATTTTGAAACTCATGCACAATATGAAACATCTTTTGGTACTGCGTTACTTAGTTTTCCAAGACCTTTCGAACGAGGTATTACTCGACTCATGTTCCCATTTGACATTTCAAAGTTATCCCCCGTTACCCCCATTTACGGGGGGCGAGGAGGGGTACTTTTGGCGGAATTGATTTTCCCCCTTAGCAATATATAACGTGTACTTCAAAAATGTCTTCTATGTTTTATCATTTTTCAGATATTTCCGTGGATTGATTAAAATGGCCCACCCTGTATATATATATATATATATATATATATATATATATATATATATATATATATATATATATATATATATATATAGAGAGAGAGAGAGAGAGAGAGAGAGAGAGAGAGAGAGACGTAGCATATAGTACTAGACGCATGTGTTACTTGTAGCATACAAGAAATTAATTCAATTTACATTTAGGCTTCAAAAGTTTCATTGAAAAATATTTCATGTGCAGACGTTACTTATTTGTTAGTTACAAATTTTACTTGAAATAAGTTTAATTTATAATCATATAGGTCTAATATGAAAACAGCAACGAAATGCACAATGTAATGTAAAATAAGTCAAACGTAATAAATATGTCATTTTTGGTATGGTAAATAGCCGTCCCCCCAAAAATGTATCTGCCCCTCCTTTGCCCCCCTAAGAACTTAAAGCTGGCGTCGTCACTGGATCAAACACACACACACTCCTATTAACACACACAAATTAGTGACGAAACATAATCGCTGTTTCGATTGCGAACCTTTAGTAATCTGTTAACTGCATAAATTAAGATTATGTTTTCACTTTATTAGAAGTTATTTAAAAAGAAGCAATATTTTGAAGATTAATAAACAATACCTAGAAATATTGCTTTCATTAAAATATTCTACGGTACAAGAACTGATTTTGATAAGATTTTTTCTATTAATTTCCTGCATTTTAAACTGTCAAGAGCTATATCATACCTCTGTCATATGAAAATGTCAGTCATTCAAAAGTATTTACTATGAAAATAAATTATTTATTTGCTTTTTTTTAAAAAAAACTATTATCCATTAAACGCTGAAAGACGCAACTGCTGCGTCAAGCTTTAAATCTTAATAAGCTCAGCCCCTATATTATTCGCGCCGAGTCGTGAATCTTGATCTAGATCTACCAATTTCACCACCCAATAGACAGTGGTGCCCACCCTCCTTATGTCCATGACGCACCCCCCCAAATTGTCTATCCATAGGTGTTCTTCCATGAAAAAAGTCTTTTCGATTAATTTTTAGACCCCTCAAACATTTTTATATAGATTTTTAACCCCCCCAAATATTTCAATGACGCAGTTTGCGTCATAGCCCCCTCTTGTGGGCACCCCTGCAATAGAACGCAAGGGTGTGTTCCGGCCGTCAACTCCTATCCATCAAATTTTGTCAGTCTTCTCTCGCGCTACACGGAAGACATCTCTCTAGAGTACAGTGTTGTCGGATTGGCGCCAAGTTCCGTTTTGTGAATTGTTTTTCCTTGCGTTATGTTTTCGTTGTTACTATTCGTGTTATTGTTACTGTTTTACAATAATTGTTACAATGGTTATTGTTATGCAGTGTTATTATTGGTAAATTTTAAATGCTTTTTTAAAAATACTCATTTACCATGTCTTCAAAGTTTGGCAACACTGTTGGTGAATTTCAGCTGTTTGACGTTTTCCCCAAGTGTGCGCTCGGGAAGTGGCTCCACGAATTGTACCGAAGTTTTCCGATGCATCGGAGCTCAAGCAAAATATTTCTATGATTGGTTTAGAGCCAAGGCTTCACGACTGGGCGCGAGTACTATAGTTAAGTTAGAATGGTATCAATATGTTCCTGAAGGATGAAGCTTGCCGCCAATACGCATTTTATGTATGTGGGGGGGGGGGTACCACAGTGGAGAGAGGAAGGTAAAGTTTGTGTTCTTTGTTTTCTTTGAATCAGATTTTTTGGGGGGGACATTTTCCCCTTGGGGATACAGTCATAAAAATTGGAATGTAAAACAAGGAAGTAGTCCACTGCACGCTAATACTCTGCAAAAGTACTTTCTGCTTATATTGTGGGAGTAGACGAGGGGCAAAATTGGCCAATTTTTTGTCTTAGTTTCTTGACGAAACTTACATTCATTTTCAGGACAGTTCATATAAGTCAAAATATCCTTTCATTGATTGGTCTGCACAAATGTTACCTCGTTGGAATCTGTGTTCCGTAAGTTTTACACCCATGTATCAACCATGACTCTGTGATGTTTAGGGAGGTCACCAGGGCCGATATCGTGAAGATCTGCAACAGTCCTTCGAAAATGATACACTAAGCGTTTCATAGGAATTTTGTTTTAAATTTTTATTTCGATTTATATTGCATCAATGGCTGCCATATATATATATATATATATATATATATATATATATATATATATATATATATATATATATATATATATATATATATATATATATATATATATATATATATATATTCATGTCACGAATGTATTGCCAACGCATTAGCTTCATTTTGTCAGCGTCGAGTGGCTCTAATGTTTGCCAGGGCGTCCAAATTCTTTTTCATATGTTTAAAGATTTTTGTTTCTTCTTCTTCTTCTTCTTCTTCTACGAATAGGGCGGGGATTGCACAAATGTTGCTTCGTTGGAATCAGCGTTCTACAAGTTTCCAACGAGGCATTGGTCCCAAACGTGACAGTCTATGATTTCGTTCAAATACCAGCCAGGTGTATAAAGATTATTCTGCCTGACGCAGATTCTAGCCAGGAGTAAACTATTCGGGATACGTGCGCCAAAGGTAGGTTGAATCGTTGATTAGATGGTTGGTTGATTTGGAGCTTAGCGACGCTTTTCAGCACCAAGCCTATATAAGACGTGCACCTAGATTAAAGTGGAGTCACAATCGAGCTAACCAATCAAGGAGCTCGATTAATTGAATGGAATTTGGTGGTTTTATTTTTCAACACCGAGGCTATGTATGAGACGGTACCATTGTTCAAAATGGGATCGGAACCAGTGCTTGAGATTGTATCTGAAACTACTATAACCATCGAGGATTGTCTTCTCCCAGCGTCTATCGTGACTGCAAGGACTCCTGAAACTTTGGCTCTACAGGGGCGGATCCAGGGGGAGGGCGATCGGGGCGAAGAGGAAAATTTCTTATTTCATATAAATAAAACCCATAGCAGTATTACAACCCCCCCCAAAAAAAAGTCCGTCCTGTATCCGCTCCTGGCTCTACACCAATCATAAAACTGCTTTTCCTCATGTGTAATGCATCGGAAGGATTTGGCACGATTCGTGTAACTGCCTTCCGAACACACACTTGCGAAAACGTGAAACAACATAAATGCACCGACAATGTTGCAAAACTTACGTTAGAAGACATAACGAGCGAGCTACAAAAAAAAAAACAACACTTAAGGATCTTCACTACAGCGAAATTAAATTTCCGCTAATTTTAGAGTTTCTTCTGTAATATCTTCAAAACAAATAAAAATATTCGAAAAGCAGAAACGTATTGAACTAGACAATACGAAATTGCATGTGATACCGTTATCACAACTTCTCTATCTGCTTTCGATTTGGAACTGAAGATAGATTTAACATGTTTTGCGGGCTCTGTAAATAGCGGCAAATCAAAAGCAGATAGGTGAATTGTGGTAAAGGTATCACATGCAAAATCGTATTGTCTAGTTCGCTACGTGTCTGCTTTTCTAATATTTTTATTTATTTTGAAGATATTGAAGAAAAACTCTAAAATTAGCGGAAATTTAATTTCGCTGTAGTGAAGACCCTTAAACAACTATAACACGAACACTAACAATTATTCGAATTAAACGGTAACAATACCAATAGCAAAAATAAAAAAACGACGTCGGCGGTAATAACAAAACGAAACAACAGCAATCGGACAACACTGTACTCTCCGGAGATGTTTGCCTTCACTGCAGAGGTAAACGTGCGGGGGAACGAGCCGGGACGTCGTTCCGCCACTTCCTGAAATCTGTGGCGTTCCCCCACTTTCTATAAAAATTACAATGGACAATGATAGGCACGGGGGACGGCGTGACGTCATGCGTCCTCCTACCTTTTCAGATCCACTTTCACCCCTGCTTCACTGCATGTTAAAATTGTAGATCTAGGTTAAACTGCACGACTCTGTCTTATCACTATAATCCCTCCCTAACGCGCACCTTTGGTGTACTTGAAACATTAAATTTTAAACGTATTACAATGGCTCTAATTGTAACTAAAGACCATAGGTTCACATCTCATGTAGTCCCGGTGCTGAAAGAGAAGTTAAACTTCTATCCACGCTTACCTCTGGTGCATGAGGTCCATGGTTCAATTCTCGACCAAGTACGTTTGTGGTGGACAACAGCGAGTTAGTGGGTTTTCTCGGGGTACCTCAGTTTCCTCCCACATTCTCATTCCAGCCATTCTTTAATCATCATTCACTTGCCTTAATCATCTGTCTCACTTAGCCTATCGCGGGACGTTAAACTGAAAGATTTCAATTTCATTTTTTTCTAATCCATCCAACCTTTCGGTTCAGAGATATACTTGGAAATTTAGGAACTGAAGTTGGGGTTCAGCGACCCACTTACCGGCGGAGCTATATTATACGTGGACCTATAGCTCGACGTAGGATCCAAACCGCATGAACTTCAAGGAATCGAACCCGGGTCTCCCAAGTCGAAGACGGGTACGCTGGCCATATAGCCACGAGTGAGATCGTGGAGTGAAGAATAAAGTCAGAAGCACAATTAAGGATAACACATTGAACTCTGTAAATATGACTTCATTGCAACTGGGCATGTCATTTAACATTCTTTTGATATATGGCATTGTAACACCAAGAAGCTGGTAATTGACAAATAAAATTTGTGGTTGCTGAAGGTTGAATTTATGCTAAAGTGTCCACTAAACCACCCATGAAATCTTTCAGTTTTACGTCCCACGGTTATGGCGGCTAGGTTAAAGGAGATGGTGGTGATGAGAAATGAATGCGATGCTAGTAATAAAGTGGGCGGAAACGGGAGAACCCCGAAAAAATCCACGAATACGATGTTTGTCCACCACAAAGCTCACTTGGCGTGAGCTGGGATCGAACCACGGACCCCATGCACCAGAGGTGAACGCTCTACCACTGAGCCACCGTGCCTCAAAAATCACCCAGTCCACGTCATATTTCGTAATATACATACTACATACCTACACATACATATACAACACACATACATCATCAGCATCGATCTTCTCGATAATTCCCCGTCCCCTGTCTCTATGGTTCAAAGTATTGCATTAACTTATCGCAACAAAAAGAAACTAGTCACTGGCCACAAAGTTTCAAAGTTGTAATAGTAATGAACAACAATATTCACCTAAGCATTCCAACAAAGTAAGAATAAATAAGGTATCATTATTGGATCAGGTCTGACAGGGGAAAAAACAAAGAAATTACAAATTCAACGCACGGCATTGTGCCAAACTACCTGCCTCTCAAGATACTCCGAGAAAATAAAGAAAAAAAAAAACGATAGCTGTTTTCTCAGAAAATTTGGAATTTTCTCGCAATTAATATTCTCTCCTAACTCTTTTCAGTTCCTGGTCTGACAGTCGTGATTTCAAACTACTTCTCTGAATAAGCAGCGACACAAAAGGAAAGGAACATTTTAAAAAGTTTTGCACGAATGGCTACAAAATTGGATTGCATGATTCACAGTCAATCTTATTTCAGTTTTTAACTGTTTCTAAAAGCTAAGTGGCATGACTAGATGCAAAGAAAGATACTCAGCTGGTACTCTCCTGTCCAAAATTATTGTGGCATGTCTATAAATATGTTGTTCTAGGAATATAATTTGATAACGAGTTTGCCCGGTATTTCTTATAGACCTAACGTTAGTATGTGTATAATCGGAAGACATGTATGAGGCAAATTTCATTTCAAAAGAGCAGTAAATAAGAATAAAACGAAAATAAAACTTTCTTGTCCATTTAGCATCATTTTCTTTTACTCATCCCAATTTTCGTATTTATAATTCTTTTCCTATAAAATTTACCACAAATATACATTTCCTGATTATACACATAGTATCAGTATTAAAAGTACCCTACAAAATCATTATCAAATTATATTCTTACAAGACAGTTATAGGTATGCGACAATCATTTTGGACATGAGTGTACATTACTTTTCAATAGAATATGAATTCCGATACTTCACTTTATGTATTTCTTTACATTATACCGGTATCTTCTGCCTATAAACTGAATAATAATAATAATAATAATAATAATAATAATAATAATAATAATAATAATAATAATAATAATAATAATAATAATCTTTATTTCAGTGCCTCGAACAGCCTGTTGGCAAAAAAATCAGCACATTGTGTGGTATCAGACCACTACATTACGATGAATAATAATACTAATAATAATGATAATTGTAGTAATAATAATAAATAAGAAAATTGTAAAAACAGGAATACTAATATAAAACATAATGTAGATAAAAGTCAATTAAGCGGAAATAATTATCATATTCTCTTTCTATCTAAAACTAACAAAGAAAAGCTAAGAACAGCAGTCTTAAAATTACATTTTAGTTTAAAGTTTCTAAATATCATTGCTTAAAAACTATCAGTCAGATCTTATAAAATTTTCACTTGCTTAATACAATAAATCTAAAATTTATATTTTTAAAGAATCTGCCAATCTTTTTAAAATTTCACATTTCCAATTCACAGCTGAACTAAAATCTTGCTATTTCCTACGCTATGATTTGGTACTTTAAAACCTATGTTTCGTAAACAGTATTCACTGGTATAAATATTATCTAGTATTTTTTGCATGCATACTTAGTCAATTTTTTTTTTCTTCTATTCGTAAGACTCTCTACACCTCAGTAATCATTCCAATATCCATAGCTATGTGAATAGTAGCTCATTTTCTTCTTAAAACATAGCAGTCAAATAAAACATCTCTGCACAGATTCTGTTAGTCAAAGTTTTAGAAATTGTGTTCCATATTACCTAACCAAATTCCAGCTTTGATCTTCCAAGTAATTTATATAAATGTACGTATGTCTTCTCTCTCTAAAATAAAGGCCATTTTTCAAAAATAAAACCTGCTATTCTTCTGGCACCTTTGGGGGCCGCGGTGGCTCAGTGGTAGAGCGTTCACCTCTGGTGTTTGGGGTCCCGGGTTCGATCCCAGCCCCTGCCAAGTGAACCTTGTTGTGGACAAACACCGTGTGCGTGGGTTTTCTCGGGGTTCTCCCATTTTCTTCATTCCACCATTTCATTCATTACTCATCATCACCGTCTCCTTTAGCCTAACCGCCATAAGCGTGGGACGTAAAACTCAAAGATTTTATTTCATTTTCTTCTGGCACCTTGGATTATTTTATATAATAATAATAATAACGGTAAATAGAAACTAAACCTGAGGTAGAGAAGGATACGATATGTTTTATCGTAATCGAGAAGTCATCATACAAGCTGGTGCAATGACATCGCACCCTATTAATATGGAAAAATTTCCATAAATTAATACGTAGTTGGTTGGTTGGTGTTTTGCGTCCCTTTTTAGCACCGAGGCTATACGAGATGTGTACCAAAAGTTTAAGAGGAATCCGAAACCACCGTAATGTGTTCAAATTTCAAGGCTCTCCCAATCGGAATCAAACCCGGGACCCTGAACATCAAAGTGCGCGTGCTATAAATATACCACATTGACTTGATCCCTAGTCTTCCGTTGCAAGCGCTGCTATCGGCTGAAGGTATTCCACTCGCTTTCTCTCGCTTAGCAACAGCTGAACCCTTATTGGCTCAACGCGTGGGTGTGAGGGTGAGAGGTTTAGTTCGCATTTTTGCCATGGCTCAAGACATTTTGGCAGCACAATAGCAACTAGACCAACGGTGAGGGATCATAATATACTTTCCATCTTTTTAACGTTAATATTCATTTCGAAGGATATGAAACTTGATGAGGGCTACGACTTTAATTGGTACTCTTTTATGTTTTAATCCTTTGAGGATTTATGGTATATATATATATATATATATATATATATATATATATATATATATATATATATATATACACTACGTGTGTATTGTTTTAAAACGCTCACTTAACATCTATTACTGGTGAGTCCTACATGCATTGCGAAACAGGTCACGTGTGTTTTGAGAAGGAACTCGTTAAGTTGGTGAGGGTCATGACGTCATCTGTTTGACCTTTTTGAGTACAACGCAAGAGGCTTTTTTTTCGAATACGCGACAAAACGTACCACCGACAGAACGTACCACTTACCCTGAGGGCTGCTTCTGAAGGGTTTTCTAAAAACACTTTAAATAATGACAAGCGACAAAACGTACCACTTGCCTGGAGGGCTACTTCCAAGGAGTCTTCCAATCAGCCATCAAATAATGACAGGCGTCAAAACTTACTACTTGATAGGACGGTATACCGGCCAAAATAAGGTTAAAAGTTGAACAGATTGGTGATGAGAAAAGTGCCGATATAAGACTAAGACTAAGGGATGCAAGACCATGACCAGGCCTGATTTCCTCATTCTGTCCACCGAAAGTCCTATCTCCTGGACTTTCCCCCAAAGGCATTTCTTTAAATGGAAGAAGCACCCACTGATCTGCATGGATACTGTAAATCTGAGAAAACTGTTTACTAGAGCACTTGAAAGTACCACTATTCTCCCCCCCCACCACGAAAACCTTTAGTGAACGTAAATTTTAATAACCACCACTGACCCTGTTTACAATGTAAGGTTTCCTCGAACTAAATGTCTGACATTTCAAGGTCATTTTTTTCCTTTAAGTGGTACGTTTTGTCGCGGATTAAATATCTGAAATGTTTTAATTAGTCCATGACAGGTTGTCATTTATGACAGGTCGTCAAAAGTGGTACGTTTTGTCGCGAAAATTCAAGTGGTACGTTTTGTCGCTGGTACGTTTTGTCGGGACACCTTTTTTTCTTGTCACAAATGCTGTCTAAAAGGTTGTGTGGAATCTAAGAACACATATATATGTAGTCGACATGATCATCAGACAGAGTACACGTGTTATGGTGTGGCTAAGTGATTAGCGTCCGCGCCTTTGGCGTGGGAGACCCGGGTTCGATTCCCGGCGGGAACTCGTGGTTCGGATTCCATGTAATCAGTAGGTCCACGTCTCATATAGCCTCACTGCTGAAAGGGACATTAAACTCAATGAACTCAACTCTTTCCTTTTTCTTCTCTTCCCTCCCCCTCTACAATTTTTACCACTGTTTATTTTGAGTTAGAAGATAAAGTCTTGAAAAAGGGATTTGTTTCAGAAAAATCTACATTTTTTTGGAATTCCCCTTTTCAGGTATATGAAACCGACATGTGAATGGTACCGTTAGGAAGGCTGTTTTATTCTGAAGAGAATGAGGTACGAACCAAAATCTTACGAGAAATAGTGATGATGTAGTAGCTGCTTGACTGAAAGTCTACAATTTACCTTAAAATCCCGAAATCCCAAAAGGGTTAAATGTTATTCCATAAACCAACGATCAAATTAGCCAGACGCTAAAATGCTAATGATTTTTTTTTTTAATGATCAAACTAGTGTCATAACTGAGCCTGCCATTTTTACGTAAACTGGCATATGTTGGGCTTAACGATCGTCAACCCAAGTAATACATCAAAACATACATTAACTCTATTTGTGTATTTAGTTTTTATATCAAGGAGACTATGATACTCCTAACACTACAATAAAAATGAATGCATAATGCGATAAATTAGGAGAGAAAATAAGCCTTAGGTATCTTCGTATGTATTATTAGTGAAAATCTGAAAATTATAAACGAAAACATAAACGCAACCTTTTAAAACATACTCTCACAGATACATAACTTTAAATTCCCTACAAGAAAATACTTTGACCCCAAGGAGAAGACGAGAAGAGAAAAGAATATAAAGTAGGATTTTATGGAAAAAGGTAATCGCAATCCCGCTATTTTTTTTTCTTTCTTAGCCTACTCCCCTTGAACATTTTCCTTTCACTGAGATGTGTCTTTTAATGCCAACCATAGTGTGATTTTAATGATAATTATTATCACTGACTGAGTCTTCAGCGGTAGATTGGGATATAAATAAACCGTAACTTAGTAAATACAATTAAATTTGCAGTTCTACAAACATGTTGCATCAACATTCACATTTACTAACGTATCTGAAATTTTTAGTCTCACACAAACTCCCATCATACATATATCTTCCAACATAAGCTTGTTGCCTCGTAACTTCACTAAAACAGATTGTGTACAAATTTAAAATTCATCCAGTGATGTTTTAGTGTATGAGGAGGTTCTGACTTGGCAGAGAAAGCTCTTCCAAGTTTTGATTAAAAACATTCATCATTCCGTTGGCATCCTGCCTCGCTACTACTAACATACGGAAAATTGAAATTTGCACCTTGCATCTAATTTTATGCCAAGAGGTAAAATATGGTGACAGAAACGCTTCTTCCAACTTGTGAAGAATATGGAGAAGCAAACATCTCGGGAGCCACACGTACTTTACCTGTTGCCTCTAACGTTATACGTCCAACTATTCACTATGGTTCTGAAATCTCCTCCAATTATAACAGTAAATAAATTTACCAAATTTTATGAAAACAGGTGTGTAAGTAGATTTCGTTTTAAAATTGTTTTCAGTAAACTATGCATGTTTTTACAATGTAATACCAATATAAAATACCAGCATGTGCAAAATTCTCTCTAGTCATCATTATACCAGTAAGTATTTGGTCATTATGGCAAGTGAGGCTCAAACTAAGAAGTCAATGCACCATTCTTAGCGAACCTTTTCCTCTTGATGGAACAATTTTCTGTTTAATAATTCTCATAAATTGTAGCACCTTTCGCCTCCTTCCTAAAACTGATTTATAAAATGTTGAATCAAATATATTTAGTTTGGTATGGTAAATGATTTTAGATTATATTATTTACTTGCAAACAATATTTTATGCTGTTGTACTTGTGCATCAGGTAGGTTTTATTTATTTATTTATGTATTTATTTATTTTTTTGTAGAAGTTAAGTAAAACAACCTGTTTTACCTTGAAATGCTTAATTACAATTTTATTTACACAAAGAGAATTTTAACATATACAAGATAATATTAATGATGCTATTTGCATATTATTTGAGTTACTTGTCACAAAAACTATTTACGCTAGGAAATCAAAACTAGAAAGCTCAAACTGTCTTTCTTAGATAACTTTTACAAGTGGTAGCAATTGAAACTCACATGAGTATATGGTAACCTCTCACCCGAAGTCCAAGGTTAATTTCTTTGCACATGGCTAAAAATGATGTCTCTTTATGTCTTTGTTGTCTCCGTTTCCACTCTCCCCTCAGCCAGCCTGAATCCCCATTATATTAAAAAATTTATCAGTCTTTAATTTCAAATTAAGTGCTTAACTTATGAATTTTTTTGCAATTAAAAAGTCTCATTAGTTTCTATCACCGTTGTCCCTTAGGACAAGTTATTATAAAAAAGGAAAAACATATTAATGGTTCTTTTCGACCTCTTAATTACTTTTCAATGCTTTTTTTCTTAATTTACTTAAGTACTATTCCTTTTTAACAGATTAGAATATCCATTTATTCTTCTTTTTTTTAAATATAAAATCTGCTTCCAACACAACAGGATGTCTACTAAATTTCCAAAATGAAATTTTGTGATATTTTATTCACTAAACTATAAAACTTCGTAACATTCTTAAGAGCGACTTTGGGTGCGAATTAGGCGGAATTTTCATGCATGCGACAGAAGCGTGCTTTGCTTGCGATTTGGTAGAGTCCAAAGCCGACCATACACTTTTTTGGTGGTGAATTTTGACGTTTTATAGAACAACATTTTCCAGTCTGTACTTGTACAGATAAAAAAAAATCGTGCCCGAAGAGCTAAATTTGTTATTATTATTATTATTATTATTATTATTATTATTATTATTATTATTATTATTATTATTATTATTATTATTATCATTTTCAGATTTCGTGACTTTATCGTGACCGATAGACACACTGTAAAAGAAAGCAGTGTTCAGGAATTTAAACTGGGAAGAATCCGGAATAAAAATTAATTATGAATACCTCCTATTCGCTCGCGATACAATCCTCTTTATTTCAAACCCAGAGGGAAAAAAATTACAAATCACAATGAAAGAACTGAGAAAGAAAAGCATAAAAATTGGACTATAACTGAATTTAAATACAACAAAGGGAATGTACGACCAACATGCAGTGAAAAAAGACATAATACACGCTGAGAAGACCCAAACAGTGGATGAATATTTGTTCGTAGAATCTTTATAAACATCCAAGTGTGAAAATGAACGCTAAAATAACTAAGAAAACGTAAAATAGCACGAAGATAATTCAGAAAACTAAATGATGACTATCAAAGCAAGTCACAACTTTGCATTGAAACCATATAATGTGTGCATCTTACCAATGCTTCTTTGGATATGAAACGCGGAATGGTTTAACAATCGAAAGATAAAAGAGTTACGCGAAAAGCATTGGAGCGAAGCACGCTAGGAATACCTAGAAAAGATAAGAACACAAAAGGAAAATTATTTTGCTCTCAAACAAAGGAAGACGGCGCGAAGGAGAAGTAAATGTACGGGTCACATAGCTAGAACAACAGATAGACAAAGAACAACAAAATGTTGCACATTGAATTCCCAGAGATAGAAACAACGTAGAAGACAATCAAACGCAAAAACGGACAAATCAAATTAAGTGTTTTGCAGGAACTACTTACTCAAGATGGATGGAAAAGCAGCCAAGAGAAATCTGTGGAATAATATGAGGAGGTACCATGCAAAAGGGGCAATTCGAAATTGAGATTGGATATTAATTTTCGTTTGCATCTCTATCAACCACTATACACATATTTTATTACCTGCAAAATTGTAGTTTCCATGCCATTATACTATGAGTGTTGAGAGTTTGTCCACATTGCCAAAAACTGTTTCAGGTGGACATATACCTTTTTGAAGCGCAGCTCCTCATATGTATACTACTGCCGAATATGTGGCCCCATTTGCAAAACTTCGCTTTCATGTTTTTAATGTTCAATTTATCTCTAATTATTGATCAACTAAATTAAACAGTTGACTAAGGACGTAATTTTTTTTTATTTAAATTTTTCACTTAGGAAATTTGAATTTCCACAAAAGTTCCTTGGTATTATTGTATTTCAAAAGACGAATGATACCAAGGTCAATGTATGCAAAGGTTTTGCAGAAGACAGATAAAAGGGATAAGAAAGTATGTCAATCAGAATCTACTTGCCAGAAAACCGTTTGGTACAGTCAATAAATAAGCGGACAAATGACATGAAAAATGCAAGTACAGTGTCACAGCAACGAAATTTACGGCACTCGTAATACAAATGTGAACACGCAGCATGCAGCCGGGACAAGTTCGTGACGCGCTGCTAGGTAGCGACACTGCCACATAGAGATGCAAAAAAGCCGGATTTTTTGAATCGATGGTTTTTTCACATAAAAAGCCGGCTTTTTTAAAAAAAGAACGAGAATTTTGGAAATTTTTGGCTTTTTTCATTTTCATGATTTTTCTATCTAAATAGATTTCTTATAGTATATTCTATAGTTAGATAAGAATTCCATGACCTAAATGCCAAATTTCGCTCTAAAATTCACCATCAAGATGGATAGAGCACATGTTTTACGAATTAAAGCTAACATGAAGAATGTAATATTTGAGGGCAATTTTAGAGGCTATTTAACTTTATTTTAATTTTTGAGTTATCGACATTTTTTTTCTTCTCGGAATCATTTCAGTTTGTCATCTGTGTTTCATTTCTAAGAGCTTAGTACTCTATCTTCTAGCGCAAAAGTTAAACTTACGTTTGTCTATATATCCGTCTAACCGTACTTCCACATTTCTGTTATACTGTAGCTGTGCAACGATTTAGGAATAATTTTCCGGATACAACCTTGAATACTAATTTATACAAATAATCAGTAGCGGATTTAGATATGTACTTTGGGGCGGGTTTCTCTGATTGTTTCGTTTTCTAAAATGTACTAATTTTATTTGGGAGGAGCTTGAAGTTTATGAGTACAGGCATAACTAATACTGTATTTCGTTTCGTTTATATATTTAGAGATAATCTTCCGAATACAACCTTGAAGATCATTTTGTACTGAGAACCAGTGGCGGATTTAGAAAAGTATTTTGGGAGGTTTTTTTTTTCTTACTAATGTTTAGTTTTTCTAAACATTCGTATTTTTTATTTGACGGGAGCTTAAAGTTTATGAGTAAAGGCATAACTAATAGATATTTCGTTTGTTTTAGACATTCCGTAATTTTGGAGAACAGGCTTCAGTCCAAAAGACCGTCCCCCTAACCTTCGCAAAACCGTTACTGCTCGTAATTAGTAATAATAACGATTTAAAAATAATAAGAAATGAAGTCGGCCAATTCAGTACACGCACTATTTCCACTTCATAGATGGAATGAAGAAAAGTTTTGTCAGAATGGTCGAATGCTGAGTTGAATCCCGGACTTCCCGATAAAAGCGCAAAAGCTCCACTCAGTCATGTTTGTTGTGCAGTTGTATTTATCTTAACTTAAATATATTCCGTAGACCTTTTTTTTTTGTGCTGGTGGGGTGGGGAGAGTTCCATAATGATATGAAGAGTGTGAGGCAAGAACATGGTAACTAACACATTTTCAATTGCTGAGTTATGCAGCACCAGATAGACAGCAACGCATACCGCTTCGTTTAAACCTTCATGTGTAGTCTTATGTGAAAAATCAGCTTTCCGACTTTCAAAATGGATTGTGCAGCAGAAAATTTCTAATTTCTTAAAATAGTAAAATTGTGGGTTGCCATGCTCTTACCTTACACCCTTCATATGTTGAATCCCTCTTGTTAAAAATACAGAAAACTTGAGGACTGAGTAAACCGTGATGGTGCTTATATAAAACTGTAGAATTTCAAGAATATACAAAACCAAAAGCTCTAGATGTGCAGCTTTTAAATGTATCATATAAATCTAAATATTTTTCTTATGTTTTACTTTAATTTTATTTTGTTCCAAAAAGAGGGTATAGAATATTTTGAAGTAAAAATACCACATAGAATTTTGCTACATATTTGAGTACTTTTTTAAAGAAGTATTTACTTTTAGGGTTGGCTGGTTTACACCAGCTGTTTTTTTTTTCTTTTTTTTAAATAAACAACTGGTTTAAACCAAAAAAATAAATAAATAAAAAGAACGAAAAATGCGAATCGTGTGAACTTCATGGTAACGTTTCCACACATCAAACCATCTGCATTAGTTTTATTTCCTTTTCACCTTTTAATCAAGGTATCCCATGTTCAATTCTCGGTTGAACCACAACCCTTCTTTCATGCGTAAACAAAGCAGCGGTTCGGATGTCACTTTAAGCGAAAGTCTTCTCCTTGATAACCTCGGTATTACGTAAGGATGTTCAGCCTGAACGTAACGAAACGAAACTAAATTGTATATTTCTGCATGCCTGAATGCCTGTTGTTTTATAAAGAAGCCAAGGTTGCTTAAATATACTGATATAAATTGACAAAATTTATCGATTGCCTACGTAGCTTCCAATATTAGCTTGGATTGTACTTTCAATGATGTGTACATACTAAATTTGTAATTTAATACTTCAGTTTTAGCGTACTGATTATGATACGTTGGCCTTTAAATTTTACATGCAAAGCATAACAGGATTTTTCCGTTATTGTTTTACATTTAGAGTAATGACGGGATTTTCCCGATAGCTAGGGCGGGAGTTTCTCAATTTAAGAAATTTACTGACCGGACTTCTTTAAGCTTATGTGACCACTTCCAGCATAACCCCGTTGTTGCATAATAACATCAAAAACGAAACAAACTTATTTCTGTCAATATGTAATATAAATACATAAAGCAAAATATCTAAACCCAAAAAACCTGGTTTAAACCAAAAAACCTAGTTTAAACTCCCCCCCAAAAACGGGTTTTTAGTATTTTCAAAAACAACCATGGTTCTTGCCAACCCTGCTTACTTTTGTATGTAGGAAGTTTAAAAAAAAAAACTTCTTATATACATTGGTTAATCCTTTGGAATTCATAATGTAAATATGTTGAGAAGTAAAATTGTTTGAAATATCTTTTCGAAATCCGTAGTTTATTTTCGAGGTTTTATATTATTATCGGTATCAACCACTAATTAAATGCCTTTTTGTGTTATAGAGAAGCGAAACAAAATCTGGCTTATCAATTTAAAGCAGAATTTTGAAAAAAGCCCAAAATTTCCCAAGCAAAAAAGCGAAGCAGAAAAAACCGAGTTTTTTTTTCAAAAAAGCCTGTTTTTTCCGAGCCCTTGCATCTCTACTGCCACAACCCTGCCAACGTGGAAGTTCCCTCAAGACGTCATCCATTTAATGCCAGTTTGCCGCAAATTTTCCGTAGCTTTATCAGTTATGTTACGAACTTTTCAGCAGCTCCTCATATAAGCGATGAATAGTAATAATCGGAAAGCTGATTAGAAACCGAAAATTACTTATGAGGATCACTGGTAAGAGGGTGTGATGAAACGGGAATAGTGATATGAAATATGTTGAGAAAGAATGCAATGCACTAGACTGACAAGAAGGAATTTGCCTATATAAGTTCAGGAGCAAAAATGTTAAAATACAGACGAGTAACCTGAATATCATACTTCAGTGTGCGACATTACATACAGTGGAACACTGCAGAAACTTTGAGGATCAAAATCAATGCTGGAAGTTGAAAGTGTTTGCAATAAACAATAAAACACCAGATTGGAAATTGCGTCTTATACCTGTTCCACATCTTAAAAGGAATACTTACCTTAATATTTTCGTAATGATTAATAGTAAATTTTGATACCAAAATACTGTATTTCTCGGAAGTTGATGCTGAAAAAGCCAAACAGCAAAAACTAACCAAAAATCTGATGCAGCATAAGGAATGATACTTTCGCAATCGGAGAGTTCTTATTTTGCAGCACAAACGAGTTTTCAATATTTGAAGTTTCACAGGCATATGGGAACTAATTGAGTTATATGTTTCCCACACATTATGTTATCTGGTGTTGTTTTAAACGTATTTTATCACTTTTGAAGATAGACATTTTTCCTCGTCATCTAATGATTTTTCTCTGTTTCATCTCGAGCAACAAGCGCTTATCAGATACCATACGTTTTTGGTAAGTGACGTGACAGAAAAAAAATCAAATATTGATCTTGCTACGTAACGAAAAAAAAAAAATTCAAGGGATATACTTTAAATCCTGATTACATTTCATGTTCTTCTCAATCATACGCTATAAATGGCTAATTAAAAGACGGAAAAGTTGGCAATTTACATGTATACGACATTAATTTCTCACAAACTCAAACAAACAGAATAAACAAACGTTTTTGACAGCGCTAGAATTATTTCTTTTCTGCAAACAAGAATTTAATTACATTTTCAAATTAAATCACACAGTAGATCGTAACCTGTATGCTAATATTACCCTAAACAGACTGCTACAAATATACACACAAAGAATACTTTGATCTGTATAGTAACAGGAAAAAAAAAACTTTTCTGAATATGATTGCACAAACCAAGAAAACTCTGAGCTAGTACAATAATACATATATTTAATCTTCAGTGTAACAAATTTCGAAAATTAACAGAAAATTTTGGAGCTGGCATCATTTCCCATTTTTCCTTTCGTTTTTGATACCAAATAGGATTTCTTTGAACAGTAAATGTTTTTATCTACCAGAGTACAAGGAAACTTCGAAAACAGGAATTTTAGGAAAAACGAAAATGGATCAAAAGATTGCGATCTTGGCCAATAATTAGTCTTTGGGTCAGGGGCCACAAAATTTGTAAACGGCTCCTGAATCGAGTTTTCATATTTTCTACGTAATAGGTACATCATACTGAGGTAAGTTATAGTTTGGGTTTGCCTACATTATAAGTAGTTCTCCAGATATAAGGGTTGCAAGAGAATTTTTGATTGAAATATATTGGATCTTTTGGGCAAATTGGAACAAGGGCCACAAAATTTTTGAACGGCCCCTAAATCGAAATGAAATCTTTAAGTTTTACATCCCACGGTTATGCTGGACGGTGACGATGAGAAATGAATAAAATGGTGGAGTGAAGAAAGTCAAAGGAAACTGGAGAACCCTGAGGAAACCCATGCACACGGTGTTTGTCCAACACCAAGTTCAATTGGCGCGAGCTGGGATCGAACTAAGGACCCCATGTACCAGAGGTGAACGCTCTACCACTGAGCCACCGCGGCCCCCAGGCCCCTAAATCGAGTTTTCGTATTTTCTATGGAATAAACACATCATACTGAGCTAACTGATAGTTTAGGTTTGGCTACACTATAAGTAGTTGTTCAGATAAAGGGCGTACAAGAAAATTTTTGATTGAATGAAATATAGGCTATTGGATTTTTGGATCACGGGCCGGAAATTTTTTGAACGGCCCCTAAATCAAGTTTTCGTATTTTCTATTGAATAAGCACACCGTACTGGGTTAACAAATAATTTGGGATTGGCTACACTATATGTAGTTCTGCAGATATAAGGCCTACAAGAAAATTTGGAAAATTGAAATACATTGGGTTTTTTGATCAAAGAAAGGAAGAAAAAAAAGGAATTTGCACTTCAACTACAAGGGAAAAATGACAGATAAAAAGTTAAGGTTATTCAACAGTTACTATGCTTAGATTTTATGAAGTATGAAACTCGAAAAAATGTAATGTAATTAGATTTTTCACTTACACTTCAGCCAGCAACATGAATTGTCTCTTGCGAAATTCAAATGACCTCAAAGAGAATATACGTAAAATATTCACAAACACAACGCTCCTGATCTTTTATATCGCTTTGTTATTGAGTTAAATGACAGGCGGTACCAAATCATGTTATTTTAACAGAAAGAATAAGCTATTGTGTTCGAATTAAAACACGAACTCAAAGAAAGCAAAACATACCTATAGTATATAGACAGAAACAATACATGTTATCCATGTTTTTTGTTTCCTTCTTTAAAAAAATTCAATTTTAAGATCTTATCGCTTCAGTTGTCAAAGCAGAATTTATCTTCTGAAAGGAAAGATGATGCAATTGAAAAGAAGTCTACGAAAAGAAGATGGAAACGGTCTTCAGAGTAATGGAAAATCTGTTGAAATGTACCTGCAAGTAAATTAATGAAAGTATTTTAATTTTGTTACAGAAATACAATTTTTCTCATAACATTTGATTTTACTATACGCTTCACAAATTTGTGCAGATAGCAAGATTGCGAATTAATAGTTTTTATTTATTTATTTATTTATTTTATAAGTAACGTCAGACATAAGACAGTGTTATCAGAGGTATTTTTTAGCGTAAGTTTTTCAAGACAACAAAAATTGTGTCTGTTGCACCTAGGAATGCAAGAGCTCAGGGGAAAAATTTTTTTTTGGGGGGGGAGGGGGCAAGAGACATTATTTTTCTACTTTCCTGTCTGGGAAATTCTGGGCTTTTTAAAAATATTTCAATTTGCGTGCTGAGACGATAGTACGTTCTATCTTGGCTTTCCCATTATAACACGAATAAACATTTGCCGTAATTACTGCATACTGCATGAAAAACTGAAAAAAATCATGAATAAACAAAATTATTTATTCCGTAGGACGAAAAAAGAGCAAATTGCTGGACGCACTCTAGTTCCAATGAATTGTTTGTAGAGCTATTAGATTAATCTACGACGATAAATACATTTTAACTATTCTATCAGGCCTTGTTTCCATTTTGTACTAATACACAATAACACACTGAGCAAGGTTATGTGATAATATGTATTTAAAAAAAACACTATCACGTAACAGTTTCAACATAATAACTGTCTTCATCAGACTTCCACTACTTCCCAAGAGAAGGAATAGAAGTCTGATGAAGACAAAGTTATTGTGTTGAAATGGTTACGTGATAGTGTTTTTTTTTTTTTTTTTTTTTTTTTTTTTTTTTTTTTTTTTTACATATTATCACATAGCCTTGCTGAGTGTGTATTGTGTATTTTATTAAAAAGTTTAATAGTATTAGCTTAGCAGTAACTGTTCTGAAATTGTAATAGATTTCGTGAAACAAAATAATAATTTAAGTTAATGAATACACTAAAACTTCATTGTAACCATGTACAGAATTTATTGAACTGTTAAAATACGAGAGGAATAACGTTTAAAACGGCATTCATAAGTTCCTTATTTGAAAAATCTTAACAGTAAATCATAATTTAAGAGTAAAGGAATTATGTACAAAGTAATGTTAAACTAGTAAAACCAAAACAAAAATCGTTTTGTACGTTTCTAGCTTTATGGTGAGCTTCCTCGTGGCGAAGCGGTTAGTGTACGCGCTTTGTCGTGGAAGACCCGGGTTTCATTCCCGGCGGGAGCTTATGTAGTTCGGATCCCACGTTAAACTGAGATCCACATCTCATATAGCCTCGGTTCTCAATGGGACGTTAAACTTAAAATCAAATCAAATTTAGTTTTATGGCGCGTTTTCTTTGTCTGCCTAATTGTATTTAAGCAACCAGCAAAACATATATGAAAATGCATGTCTTCCAGGTACTTCATGAAATGTTTAGGCAACCAAAACGATACTTGGGATATGTGTGTTGCATAACTTACACTTGCATGTACCAACTGCAATGCCGGATTCAAAACCAGTCACGACAGCAAGCAGCAGATTGAACATAGTTCTCTTAAATACTGGATGTTTTAAATGCAGTTTCTCAATTGTAGAATTTACAACTGGGAAACAAAACTGGCACTTGAACAATAAAGTTATAAAAAGTCAAAAAAGTGAAAATCCCTGTTTTTTATTTTAAAAAGGCGGGCTTTCTGTATCGGAAATACTCAATTCCAAAAAGCATCTTTTTTTTAAAAAAAAAAAATCTCTAGTTGGACCAAATAAAATTTGCGAAAGCAGTCACTGCGCAAAATACCTTTGCTTTCGCATGTTATGGAGTTAGTAATGTTATAAGAGTTTGATCTTAATTACTCCATATTTCTTTCTTTTATTGCAGAAAGAAATAGTTGTTCGACTGATATTTTGTACACCACGAAAAAACATAGAACAAGAGCATCATTCTATAGCGGTTTAAGTCTGTACCACGCAAAATTTGCTTTTTAGTTTGCGATAATAGGCATAATTTAATAGGGGATGACAGGAGAACAATAGAAAAAAATGTATATCTTATTAAACGCTTACAGGGACATGGGTTTAGAAGTAAATGCAGGAAAGTGCGTCGGGACCGTAATACGACAAATTATGGATGCGTTAAAATATTAAATAATACTTTTGATAAAGTGGATACTTTCAAATATGTAGGATCAATTTTACAGATGAAAATCATATTCACGAAGAAATTAAATATTGGCTAAAAGCAAGGAATTCGTATTATTATTCAGTTCAAAATCTCTTGTCGTCGCGAATTCTGTCGAGGAATTTGAAGCTTAAAACATATAAAACGATAATCATGCCTGTTGGTCTACATAGTTGCGAAACATGGTCGCTTACTCTGAGGGAAGAACATAGATTGAAAGTATTTGAGAACAAGATCCTGAGAAGAATATTCGGACCCAAGAGAAACGGGAATGGGGAATGGCGGAAACTTCATAACGAGGAACTACATAATTTATATGGTCTACCCAACATTGTTAGGGTCATCAAGTCTAGGAGGCTTAGGTGGGCGGGTCATGTAGCTAGAATGGAAGAAAGTAGAAACGCTTTCAAAGTCTTGACTGGAAGACCAATCGGAAAACGACCATTAGGAAAACATAGGCGCAGATGGGAGGACAATATTAAGATGGATCTCGCAGAGATAGGAATACAAAGAAGAAACGGGATCCAGTTGGCTAAGAATAGAAGTCAGTGGAGAGCTTTTGTGAACGCGGCATTGAACCTCCGGGTTCCATAAGCTATAAAGTTAGTTAGATAGATATTTTTTTTTTTTTTTATGATTATTATATTTTTGGTTGCGTTTTTACGAAGATCGATCGACCTACTGAGCCGATTTGTCTGGTCTGAAGATGTGTCAGAGACTTAAATTCATCGTAGACACTCAAAACCAGACTGTGCTCTACCGCGTGAAAAAATGAACGTGTGGATAAAGAAACTTTAGAAATGGACGAAAAGAAAACCGTGACATGTGAAGAAAAAGAAGCAGAAAGTGTGTTAATTTCTACCACTTACTGGACCACTACAATAATTAAGGAGACTAAGTTTTGAGTAGAATAGTCACAGGAGATGAAATATGGAACCCAGAATCCAAAGAGAAAGTGTGGAGCTAAAATAACGAGAATCACTGAAATTCACGACAAACTTTCATGGAAAAGATAAAGGTAACCATCTACTGGAGCTGAAAAGAGACTATACTGGAACATGACTGGAAAGGACAACAAAAATTAACAGTGCAAGATACAGTGATTTGCTTGCCAACAATTTCCACCTACGGGCGAGATCTATTATCGAAGACAATATTTTTGTCGCATGATCACTGCCTCTGCTCGTCCTTCTTTTCGGAATAGAAGAAAAATGTAACAATTAAGATCACTTTTGTAACAATATCTCAACCTTATAACATGCAAAGGCAAGGAGCAGTGCGTACAATATTGCAATGTGCTACGTGCTTCTGTGTACAAACAGTTACATGATCCTGTTTCTAAATATTACCACATGTATTTACGTCTGAGTATTACACGTCAGTGGGATTACTACGAAAAGCAGGCGATGGACCACTAGCACCTCCTACAAGTCACATGACGAATGGCAGCAGCGCCACGGCCACCAGGACGCCCATATAATGAACAACATCCAACGGACAGTCATCAGTTTCCGATTGGTTTCCCCTCTATATACTTGCAGTGGAGTCTAACAGGTACCTACCCTACCCCAAAGCCTTATCCTGCAGAGGAGCCTTGTTGGAAACTACCACTCCTTGCTACTTGCAGTAAAGCAGTGGGAGAATCCTAACCACAAGCCGGCCTGGCTTGCAGCAGAGTCTTAACGGAAAACCTTAATTCCTTCTGCTTGCAGTGGAACAGAGCGTGTCCTACTGTAGCTCGCTACTGAGGACTCCTTCCCGAGGCCATCAGGTCAAGGGATACCGATACTTACCTTATATTAAAGCTCTTGTATTATTAAAATATCTGCAAAGAATATTCTATCATATTAAAATATTTTATAATAAATCGATAGTGGGTATAAATTTCGAACTCTAATTTACTCTATCTAGCTCCACCTTTTACTGCACTAGCAGAACTTTTACAATAGAAATATGAAAGTGATGATAATTCTTGACTTTTCCTCTTAAAAAAATCTATATTTTCTAGCGGATGCAAAAACATGCAATCATTTATTTTTCCTGTTATAGAAAAGAAAAAGGAAACTGAGCATCAAACCCTAGTTAATTACAGGTCATGCAGAGAGAAAATACTGTGATTGCAAAGTGACGATGGGTAAACAGAGAGCATTATTAGCGAAACGTGATGCCGAATCCAGGAAACAGATCACTGCAAATTGGAAGCGACAGAGGGGATGAGAGAGGCTACTGGAATATTAATAGGTAATTAATACCAGCGCTGTTATTGGCACATTATTACAATAGTCCCACCGGAGACTGCCAACTATAATTACATTTCTTTCTCTATTTTCCCCTTATTTCAAACGTTCCTCACCACTAGAATGTATACCTGCATGAGTGTACCCTCATACTCATTTACACACACAAAGGCACATACACATTGTATGAGTGTGTGTGTGTGTGTTCAGTAATTGACACTTGCTCAGGGTCAATGGCGTTTTAATCACAAAGGCATTCAGACTATTTCCACCTGCATACTGCATGCAAACGAAACATGAATGGCGAATGGAAAGACTAATTATACATACTGGGTTAATACTGACACATACACATACTCAATTTTTATTGATGGATGGTCAGAAAGTTTGAAAGCACAGGAAAAGCTATTCAGTAAGAAAAATGGGGTAACCACCATTCTTATGCAATACCAAGGTTACGAAGGAAGTAAACTAATATTAACGTGGGTTATAATTATAAACCACAACCGAGATTTGAATCAAAATTGATCTCCCAGAAGGGGAACGGAAATTCGTGAACATACAGAACAGAGAATAACATGGTCCGACAAATCTCTCATTGTTCCAACGGGACGGGTTTAGATATGGCGAACGCTCAAGAAAGTGTAAGCTCCAAGCTGTCTACTTCTTACCGTTAACATCGCGACGGTTCTGTGCTAGTATAAGCCGCAATTTCAAAAGTACTGCGTTGGTCTTATTATTACTCTTAAAGGACAAATCACAGCCGGTGATAATGTAGTCATTTTATGCAAGTCCATCATACGGTAGAAACGTTTCCTCACAATGACGGAATCTTACAAAAAGACAACGCGCCACTACACACAGTCCAACGACCTGTTTAGGCGCGGTTTGAGGTCCATCAGAAGGAACAATAATGATTTTCCTGACCAGCTTAATCCCCTGACTTGAGCATTACTGAATATTTATAATCAGTTTTAGAGCAGCGAGTCTGACGTAAATGTCCGCTTCCATCAACGCCGATACAACTGAATACTAGTCTGCACAAATAGTCCAGTATGCCTTACATGGAAAGGACTCACGATCTTGTCTCAATTCCGCGACGAATATAAACTGTTCTACGGGTTAAAGATGATCCAACGCCGTATTAATCAAGTTAGTTACGTTTTGTCCAGCTGCTTCCGTTGTTTTCATAGTGATCTGTATAGTTCTCAAATACTAGTAAGGTTAACCTTCAAAAATCCAACCATCGATAGTCGGTTCCTTCGGACTTCCGGCATGGATTTCGGAGCACATTTTCAAATTTACCGCGTTGGCGCGCCACTGTTTTCTGGTGCCGACGTTTATGTTTTGATGGCACTGTATTCGATTCTAGTTGCTGGGAACTTCACATGTTAACAGATATTCTTTTTATCATTTGTTTGCTGCTGTATAGATTCATACTGGATTCAGTAAAAACTTAGTCAACAGTCATCAAATTTCATTTGTTTTTGGTTTAGTGCTTACAAGGGACATCACCCAATTGTCCGGCTCCGATTTCAATGAAATTTTTATTGCTGATAGAGGACATGTATTCATTACTTGTGATGACAGAAATTTTTGCCATCGTGCATGTTTTCTATTTTTTAATATTTTTTAAAGGTTGTGATGTGGTTAATAGAGATTACTGCAGAAGTCCCTTACTACCCTTTGTAAACGGAGTGTTAATGAAAGAACAACCATGTAGAGACGTATAGGACATAGGGGAAAGTCGTATGGTACGTATGACCTTGACGACAGCCATCTTGAAATCCGCCATTTTGAATTAAGGTCAAGTTTTTTAAATGGAAATAGGGTAATATGATACATAATTTCGGGCTAGAATTTAATCAGGAAGACAACGGTGAAGTTAGTTTTAAGATGCACCCATTTGGGGAAAAGTTACAGGCATATTAATTGTTTATACTTACTATGTGCTTAAATCCCTTACCTCCGCTTCTAACCCGCGTATTAATGATAATAAGTGGATAAAGGTTTCGGTAATACGTATTATGTCTAGAGGGGAGTGATACGATAAGGGTATCATTGACGGCAGCCATCTTGAAATCCGCCATTTTGAATTTAAGTGAAGTTTTGAAAAATGAAAACCATAGCATGTGGCACCTAATTTTAATAGTAAATTTTCCCCAAAAGCCAATAGTATGCTTATTTTTGTTCTATAGTTAACTAGTATGAATTTATGACTCTTCTAATGAGCATTCAGAAAGATTGCTGAATGCTTATCTCAACACTATTCATGAACTGACAAATCTCAACTCAAAAAATGTAATAAATTTAGAAAACATGAACTATGGCAACAATTGCAAAGTGCCAGTTGGAATCTTAAAACATGCGGTGAAAATTGGGAGTGTTGCCAATTTGAAGGATCGAATAATGGACGTTTCGTGCGCATTAGAAGAGTCATAAATTCATACTAGTTAACTATAGAACAAAAATAAGCATACTATTGGCTTTTGGGGAAAATTTACTATTAAAATTAGGTGCCACATGCTATGGTTTTCATTTTTCAAAACTTCACTTAAATTCAAAATGGCGGATTTCAAGATGGCTGCCATCAATGATACCCTTATCGTATCACTCCCCTCTAGGCATAATATGTATTATCGAAACCTTTATCCACTTATTATCATTAATACGCGGGTTAGAAGCGGAGGTAAGGGACTTAAGCACATAGTAAGTATAAACAATTAATATGCCTGTAACTTTTCCCCAAATGGGTGCATCTTAAAACTAACTTCACCGTTGTCTTCCTGATTAAATTCTAGCCCGAAATTATGTATCATATTACCCTATTTCCATTTAAAAAACTTGACCTTAATTCAAAATGGCGGATTTCAAGATGGCTGTCGTCAAGGTCATACGTACCATACGACTTTCCCCTATGCCCTATACGTCTCTACATGGTTGTTCTTTCATTAACACTCCGTTTACAAAGGGTAGTAAGGGACTTCTGCAGTAATCTCTATTAACCACATCACAACCTTTAAAAATTATTAAAAAAATAGAAAACATGCACGATGGCAAAAATTTCTGTCATCACAAGTAATGAATACATGTCCTCTATCAGCAATAAAAATTTCATTGAAATCGGAGCCGGACAATTGGGTGATGTCCCTTGTTAGCTCTCTTTTTTAAAAAGCCTGTCATTTGCTGTTAAATATACTGTAATGTAATTCCCAAAAATTTCAATGTATATTAACAATTTGTTATTGAAAGTAAAAAGGAGACAAGATTTTATAAACAAGGAAGTGAAAACAGTCAAATGAAAGTGATAATGTTGAAAATACGACAAGTAAACAAGGAACTCATATAGGTGAACGGCTAAAACAAAAATATATGAACTAATTAAGAAATAAACAAATGGTCAAAATTGTCAGATTGGTTAGTATCGACCGAACGGTCTGAACAGTCAGTCATGAAATTAGCGTCATTTTAGTCAGTCAAGTTGTTGACAGCCAGATTGTAATCATCATGGTCTTCATTAGGTTAAATTCAACATTCTTCCTATAAGTAAAACTTTAATTTAATTTTGTAAAGAACAACATATAAGAAGTTCATAGTGCATGGAGGTCTTCCTCTTTGACAGGCATTAATTTATTCTATTCAATTTTGTAACTATTTCATAGAAATGACAAATATTTCAGTGAACTTTGTGGTGGACAAACACCGTGTGCGTGGGTTTTCTCGGGGTTCTCCTGTTCCCTCCCACTTTCTTCATTTCACCATTTCATTCATTACTCATTATCACCGTTTCCTTTAGCCTAATCGGCATAACCGTGGAACGTAAAACTCAAAGATTTCATTTCCAAAAGTCCGGCACTCCTGAGGTCCGGAGATTGCCGAATCTTTAATGTCAATCTGAATAATATACTTCAAAATTTTAAGCTAATTAAATGATTCTCTCTCAGGAAAAACGATGTTTTCTTTCTTTTTATCAAAGTATGAAATATTGGTCTCGTATACCCGCAATAACTCTATCATATAACGAATACTCTTAGGGAGAACTGAATAGTTAATTTTCGTTACTTATTTCTGCATATGAAAGGAAGAAATGTAACATCATAAAATTTTGATCAAATATCCCACTGTCAAAAACACTCGTTTTAGCAGTAAATTTCCAGCAGACAAAAAAATTAAAATACACGAGAATAATAAGCTTCTCCGAGCTTTTATTCTTCTCTTCAACCACTTAACGTAAATCATCTTTTACACAAGTAAAAAAAAAAAAAAAAAAAAAACTTCATTTTCTACCGCATGAAGACTATCGCACTGAATGAATGATGAGGGATTTTTAATAAGCTTCAGCGTTAGAAGACAGACACAAGTTAATCACAGAGAATGATATGTACTTCCATTCTATCAGAAAAAAAATATTTTTTTAAAAAAGCAAAAATTCCAGGAAAGCCGTTACATTAGAGGAAGCGACCGTCCAAGATATGAATAAGTCATTATTTGAACGCTCGATTCACTTGCAAATTGATGACCTTTCATCCCTCCGTTTGCACACTCCTCGCATCAGATTATAAAGCAACTTATCAAGCTTCCATGAGACAATGAAGCTTATTTAAAGGAGATAGAACGTTCGAAGGTACTCAAAGACTATATAAAAGAAAAATTTGACTTTCTACATAATATCTGATAGTATGTCTACTGCAATATTCAAACAACTAAGTATATATGTTCAGCTTCAAAATTATTTGACTTGTGTCTGATAAAAAAAAAAAAAAAAAAAATACGGTTACTCACATGGAGGTAGGAAACTCAGTACAGTCATTTCCAACTGGCCGATGTATAACGTAAGAGTGGAGAGATGACGCAAAAGAGCAAGTGTTGGCAGTGTACACGTAGTCAGGTATCCACGCCTACAAACTCACCGACTACACTATCAATGTTCTTTTTCGCCTGTCACCACCTGTCCTTTATTAACATCAGCTTATCTTCCGCTCTCACTGAGAAGGCGAGCAGCAACCTGTGCCCTACTTCCATTCAAAATAATATTCTTGAGACTACATACACTTTTACTAGAGGAAGGTCTCTTTGCTAATTGGACATCACATTCCACATAATGCCATCCAGTTGGGTCCGTTACAGCCACATTTTCAGCTCAGGCTAAAATCAAAACATCTGAAGAGCCAGCAGTTATATGGTGTTTGACCAAGACAGTCTGAACCAAATCCAAGGTAGCCAAAAAGGTTCTTGTCGTTTTTTGACGTCCCATTAATCATGTGCTCACAGCGAAGAAACGAAATGACGTACCTGCCTGACAAGCGATTGGGAGTTAATCTGATCATCAATCTTTAGTAATACAGGCATGTTGTGCACATACAGCAGTCATCGCTCGTCCACTGTCGAAGAGAAATGAAGGTACCGAAGTAGTTTGTTCGCCTGTGCTTGTATGACTTTAAAGTGGGATCAGCTGCCGCATCAAGTAGCCATATATGCCAGACATTGGTTCCATCGCATTGAACGACATGTGTTAGATGACAAACCTGAAAGCAGCTATCGAGGACAGTTATCTAACGTACGTTAACTTGCAGAAAGCTTCTTGTTTCCGCTGAAACAGTCAAACTGCACCTGCATCTGATACGGAATTCATACAAGTTAAGTAAGTAGTTACAACACACACTACCAGCGGCCAACAAGTAACAACGAGTGACAACCTGCTTGTCTTTGCTCACTCGCCACCTGAAAAAGGCCATCTTTGATCGCTTCCTCATTGGTGACGAAAAGCAGGTCCTCTATGACACTCCAACGTGTGCCAGGCATTGGTTGTCGCCACGTGACTCTATTCCTCATACCTCAAGATTATTCCCGTACGCACGAAAGGTTATGTTCTCTGTATGGTGGAAGTGTCGATAAGTGGTGCATTACGCGCTCCTTCCACCTGGTCAGACCATCACTGACCTCTAATCTCAGCAACTGCCAAGGGTGCACCGTGCTTTGCGGCAGAATGAGCCGGTATTGGTGAATAGCAAACGGTGCTGTTCCTGCACGACAATACCAAGCCACATGTGGACCCGGGAGACCCTTCAGCAACTTCACTGGGAGACACTGTGCCATACACCACATTTATCGGACCTTGCGCCAACAGATTACCACCTGTTTCATTCCTTCAACAACCACCTATGTGTGAGATTCTTCGCAAATGAGGTAGACCTGCGGAATGCACTCGCGTACTTCTTTGCATCCATGACCGCCGAGTTTTATCACCAGGGTATTGCGCAGATGCAGGAACGTTGCTTACGTTGGCAAAAGGTGTTGGATGCTGAAGGAGATTACTTCAAAACCTAAAGGGACATATCGTCCACTGTACTGCTCTTTGTTTATCTAAGCTCTAGAACGGCAGGAACTTCTTTTGCCAACCTGGCATCTTGTAACGAAATTACTTTCAACGCTGGTAGAATTTTACAGCTCCACTTTTTATTTGATCTGATTTCCGTTTAGCGTCAATTTCAGTAGCGAGGCTATATGAGACGTGGACTTACAAACCTAGTGCGTATGGTTCCGAACAATTTGTTGCTAAGCAAAGAATAGTTTACTGTTTTGCTTCATAAACTGCAAATTTTCAGATTTCTTTGCATACTGAAAAGTTTCAAAACTTGATTAATTAGTATTTTAAGGTTTGTCCTCTTAGATATTTAAACAAAAATTACAATTCTATTGATCACTATATAGCGGCACAAAATATATAAATAACCTCCTCGCGTTAAGGTCAGGCCTGTATTTACACAGGGGTCACAGAGGCCTGGGCCCAGGGCAACAATTTTGCAGGGGGCGCCGTATTTTAAGAGAGATTGAAATATGGTATGCCTTAAAATGGAGATTGTCCACGAGAAAGAAATATAAGGGAGATCTATACTGTGGGTTACGCTGGTACCACAGAGCATCGAAGTTTTCTGGTTACGACGCTGCTGATACTAGGAGCTGAAGTTATTTTTACTGGCTGCCAGCGTAACCCGTGCACTTAGTTCTGTATACCCTGCCCCATCACTGGTGGCTTAATGTAAGCAGACACGGCCGTATTGTATAGGAGCTGACGCTGGTATCATTATTTGGTAGCGTAATCCGTTCATTTGGTTCTGTACGCCCTGCCCCATTGTTGGTTGCTTAATTTAAGCGGATACGGCCGTATTGTATAGGAGCTGAGGCTGATGCTTATTATTTGCCAGTGTAATCCGTTCATTTGGTTCTGTACGCCCTGCCCCATTGTTGGTTGCTTAATGTAAGCGGATACGGCCGTATTGTATAGGAGCTGAGGCTGGTACTTATTATTTGCCAGCGTAATCCGTTCATTTGGTTCTGTACGCCCTGCCCCATTGTTGGTTGCTTAATGTAAGCGGACACGGCCGTATTGTATAGGAGCTGATGCTGATGCTTATTATTTGCCAGCGTAATCCGTTCATTTGGTTCTGTACGCCCTACCCCATTGTTGGTTGCTTAATGTAAGCGGACACGGCCGTATTGTATAGGAGCTGAGGCTTATTTGCCAGCGTAACCCATACATTTGATTCTGTACGCCTCTTCCTGTTGTTGGTGGTTCAATATAAGCGGCCGCGGCCATACTGTTTAGGGTAGGTTGGGGAGAAAAGGTTTTAAGTTGTAGTAACATGCTTGTTATTGGGAGTTGTAAAGATTGAGACTGTGAAAGTAGTTTGGCTTGCTCTAATTAAATTCCATTTAATAGTTGTGTAAACAATTGTTTTTTGGTATCATCTGATGTATACGTACAGAAATAAGTATACTTATATACTTGTCAGCAAAATGGAGAGAAATATTCCAAAATATGTTCTAAATTTCCTTGGAAACTAACTATATTTACAAAACTTCTGGTTTGATGAAAAAGAGACATGGAGTAAAAAAAGAAAATCTCTTGTAAAATTAACCGACGGCATATTTCCAGAAGATTTCACAAGTTAGAAAGCAAACTGAAAAACCAAGATCCTTATCCTGTGTCTACGAAAAGCCATTCATTCCCATTTAAACTCGTTCACTCGTGAAACACACTTTTCATGATACAACTTCTTCCCCACTGACTTTACTTGAAGTTGGAACACACTTTTTTTTTTTTTTTTTTTTTTTTTTTTGATCTAGTAAGAAAAGTACGGAACTTGGGTCTGAGTTCACACCAGCCTATACAATACCCAGCCGAGCGCGAGACGACACTCCAAGCATCGCTTTCATTAAGAAGACCTGGGAAGCTCAAAGAGCAATTTATCACTCTGTCGCACGGACAATCACCATATTTCAACTTGTTCCAAAGCCCACAAAAGCTTCTGCAAATTAGTTGTACTACCATATGGATAAGATGGCTTCAAACAGTCTTTTTTTAAACATTTTTTAGTTCCTTTTTGACGCTCGTGTAATTATAAATAAAGCTGCAAAAATATTAGTTAGAAAACTTTAAAAAAAAATTATTCTATGAATAATTTCTCCTCTTCCTATTTTGTAGTTGACACTATATTTTCCTATTTTATTTTTCTTAAAGGTCTTAATGCCAATAACTAATGTATGAAATTCAATACTGTCGATAATAAATCTGGGCCATTTTAACTTGAAAACCAAAGTACAGGATGTCTCTGAAGTCTTCATCTAATTTCAAAGGAAACGTGCTTGAAACAAATGTCTAAAGTTTGACAAGGAGAGTGTCCAAGTTTAATTTGGTTGGCGGAAGACATCACTATTGTGCTGCCAAAATGTCTTGAGCCGTGGCAAAAATGCGAACTAAAGTTCACACCCTTACACACCCACGCATTGAGCCAATAAGGGTTCAGCTGTTGCTAAGCGAGAGAAGTGAGTGGACTTCCTTCAGCCGATAGCAGCGCTTGCAACGGAAGACTAGGCATCAAGTCAATGCGGCATATCTTTAGTATACAAGAGTGTCGTATGCTAGTTACATCTCCTGGCGACTATTGGTCAACTTGCCAACTTCCGTCAGTGTTTAAGGTACGGGAAGAGTTCGAGTGTTGATTTGATATATGCCACGCAGCTAGAGGAGGCCATATTGAATATTTGTGAACTGAAAACTTTATTTTATTTTGCATTTTACAACAAATTCGTATTGTTTGTTGAAGTCAATACAGCACTTTGAAACCGGATTATTTATATACGAACTTGAACGATTCCAAACTACATACTCTTAAAAGTTAGAATTTTTGAAAAAAATAAATAAATAAAAAGAGTAATGATTCACTAATCGAAATGCTGAAGATTCTTGAGTTTAGAACTCTTATTGTGATAACCAGTGCCTCTAGCGGCAGATACTGAAAACTTTTAAACCAGATAAGGTTCGCTGTAAATCCAGGAAGAGGAAAATCAAGGACAGAATACCAGGTTATCATAAAATAAGTATCACTGTTCAGAGAACTCTGGAGACGTAACCACTCGATAGAATGCAACCAAACTTGGTAGTAGCATACTTGGGAACATGCAGAAGCGATTGGTGTCGAAAACAAAATTAGTTCCAATTTTCCCCACCAGAGGTAATTGTGGCGCTGTACAACTCCAAGTAAGTGCAGCGTGAAAAAAAAAAAAAAAACGATACTATAGAGATGCCACATTGTCTTGATACTTAGTCTTCCTTTCCAAGCGCTGTTATCGGCTGAAGGAATTCCACTCTCTTTCGTCATCCGTAGAGCAATGTTGCCGCACTTCGGAACGCGAATCTTGCGGTCAGTACAGAACGTGCGAATTCTATACGATGGTTTCTTGTTTTTAAATCTGGCAATAGCGTAGACGACTGCAAGGTTCTCTCGCTCAGCAACAGCTCAACCCTTATTGGCTCAACGCGTGCGTGTGTCGAGGGTGTGAGCTTTAGTTCGCATTTTTGCCACGGCTCAAGACATATTGGCAGCATAATAGTGATGCTAAATGGTAAGGAAGACTGTAATTACCTCTCCAGGCGCTTAGTCACGCCTGCATGTGTTTCAGTTATAAGGGTTTGAGGACCACTATGTGCCAGAAGTGAACTGATAGTGATCCGATGTTTGCTTCTTTCCTCTTCTTACACTCTTTGCGCTGCGTTCAAGGGGTCCCTGGTTCGATTTCCGGTGAAGACATACGTGAGTCGGATCCCACGTTATCCTGTAGGTCCCGTCCTTAGAAAGTCATCATCTCATACGATACTAGACACCATGCGTTTTCCTTGCTCAAGGACCTCCACATCATCATCGTTTATAACACATCGCTCCACGGGGTTATTAATAGGAGTACAAATCAATCCCACGCGTCGCAAGGGGATAATTACGGTTTTTCTTTCATTGGATACCAATATCATTTGTCTTCCATACCACACTCATCGGTTTTAACACTGAACAAAGAGACAATAGCCTTTGGAGGCGAGATTTGACACTAATCTTTTCCTGGAATTTTGGAGAGAGCTTGCATTTTAGGGACCACATTTTAGGAAAGACTAACATTTAACTTCGTTTTTGTAAGGTATTCAAGAATTTTAAAGAGACGCTTCAGTTCCAAAGGCCACTTCCCTGTAAATCCGATACTGACCACGGGGTATTAATAACATTAGTAATCAATGATACGAGGCCCACAGAAGGGGTAATTACAGCCTTTCTTATCACTTAGCATCACAAGTGTCGTTTTTCTTTCACTCTGCACTTACTTGGTGTTGTACAGCGCCATAATTACCTCTAATGGCGACAATTGGAACTAATTTTGTTTTCTACACCAATCGCTTCTGCATGTTCCCAAATGTACTCCTACCAGATTTCGTTGCATTCTGTCAAGTGGTTACGTCTCCGGGGTTCTCTGAACAGCGATACTGATTTTATGATAACCGGGTATCTCTGTAGATGCAGTTACGAAAAAGAGCCCTTACCAAAGTATAAAATAGCTCTTCCAAAGAAGAGAAAAGTTTTATAATGCCCATGCTGCCCACCAACCTATGGTTGCGATGAACAAGAAGAAGTAATTGCATCAGAATTCAGAGAAAATTGAAATTGGTTAACTCGGCTTGACTAAGTATTGATTCAAGGATTCTGAAAATTAGTTTAATAATATAATTTGACGAGTTATGCTATTGAGAATTATACTTGGAATTATATATATTTCATCGTAAATGGTGACGTAAATGGTGAATCTGTCCTATGTTATTTTTACTACCAATACGACAGCTGAAATTTAGTTACATTTGGCACACATTCGACGAAACTTTTCAACCCGTCAGTAAGATATTCATAAATCTAATTAGGTGTATTTAATACATTATATTGTTTCCAATATTAGTAGATATACATAAATTGTATTACTTTCTGATACAATATTTCATTAATGTAGCGTTGAAATTGTTAAAGTACCTTAGCTTAAATAAATTGTGTATTTAACGCTTTGGGTAGTTGCGTAGTTTAAAATTTACTATTTATACTTTAAAAGGATTAACACTTTCAGCCCCAACCCTGTTTGAGTAAATTTCATCCCGGGACCAGACTACAGTTTGCTATGAACACTGTCAGCCAATGTGTATCTATTTGATACACGTGGTCCATCAGTAAACCCTCACTGTGTATCAAAAAGATACACATGGGGCTGAAAGTGTTAAACACGTGTTTTAATGGTTTTTGATATTTGATCTAGAAGGGAAGAAAAGGCTAGGGAGTGGTTCACGAAGATGGATGTATCTCAGAATTCCTTACATTTAGAGAAACGAAATTTGCTATTTATACTTTAAAATAATTAAACACATATTTCAATGGTTTTTGATATTTGAGCTAGAAGGGAAGACAAAGAGCTAGTTCACTAAGATGAGCATATATCAGAGTTCCTTAGATCTAGACAAATGTAATTTGTTATTTATACTTTAAAACAGGGATGCAAATAACCACTCGCCCGGGGAGAGTGGTTCATCGGTGCGGGCGAGTATTTAATATCATACCGAAGATAAGTACATGATTTCTATTGTGGGATGTGAGCTAGCAGCTTTTTTGTTGGGCTAGTAAAATTTTGTTGCTTATTTGCATCCCTGGTTTAAAAGAACTAAACACATTTCAATGGTTTTTGATATTTGATCTAGAAGGGAAGAAAAAGGCGTGGGAGCAGTTCACGAAAATGGCAGTATCAAATTCTGTAGATTTAGAGGAATTAAACTTGCTATTTATACTTTAAAATAATTAAGCACATGTTTCCGTGGTTTTTGATATTTGACCTAGAAGGGAAAAAAGGGGTGAGAGCGGTTCACTAAGATGCTCATATGTCAGAATTCCTTACATTTAGAGAAATGAACCTTGCTTGAAATGAACATATACTTTAAAATAAACACATATTTCAGTGGTTTTTTATATTTGACCAGACGGGAAGAAAAAGGTGTGGGAATGGTTCACTGTCATCCCCATACAAGATGTTCGAATCAAATTCTATATATGTGAAAGACACAGGACGGGGAATGTAAAATATTGCCTATAGCTTTTGCTAGTTTCATGATAGACTTTTCTTGTTTTCATTATTGGTATGCATATTTATGATAAGGAATCTCGAGCCAAAAAATGTATAAATTTCTTCTCTTATAACCATCAGTGATAGCCATTTAAACGTGAAATCCTTTGTATTTGTATTTATGAGTAACGGGAACTATTGTTCTAAGCTAAGCATGTGCTTTGCTTCATGTTTTACATAACATTTACGCTCTTCAGTTGTTGTTATATATATATATATATATATATATATATATATATATATATATATATATATATATATATATATATATATATATATATATATATATATATATAATGTCGAGTAACATTCCGATCGGAAACTTCGCAACAGCTTTCACAAAGCATTCGTTTCCATAGTAACGACACGGTTCGTAACTTTTTCTTGTCGATTTCGAATTGGCGACAGAAAAATACTCCATTCTTTTTAACATTCACAGATGAAAAAGCCACATCAGACGATAAAGGTTTTGCTCTCCCATTTGGGATCGCAATTCACACACAGAAAGGGTCCTTCACCACAAACACAAACCACGAAATAGTGTGTGCAACAGCATTTGAAAAGCCCGTTTTCTTTTCTTCTCTTCTCTTTCGCCTGTGTACTCTTTTTAAAAAGTAGCGTTTGCATGTTTATCTTCGCTGCCAAATGTCGTTCTCCGTTCCACGTTACGACTGTCGAAGGAATGTCGTTAAAGCGTTATCTCAGATACAAACACGCTAACAGAGTGATACTTTTTGAACTAAGAAATCGAACGTTTTCTTTTCGTTCTTTGTTGCGTTTATAGGCTATCGGCCACCTCTGCCTTTTCGACAGAGAGTATTAAGCTCAATCACGATGGAGGACAATATTTTCCCTTTCCTACCAACCTCACGCAACCGAAATCCACCTATTCGACTCGCTATCTTCTATTAAGTTTTAATGTACGTGATTTACTCAACTTGAAGCTACTGATTGTGAATAGTAGTAACCTAGTGCGACGTCGCGCGGAGTTACGCTACGTACAAAGGTGTATCAAAAAATATGGCGATTTTTTCTCTAAAACCCAGTTTTTTTTTTTTTTTTTTTTTTGCGTAAGTATTTATTTATATTTGTATGTTGAAGATATCAAGATGAGGGAAGTCTGATGGCAATTACAGACTTCTACTGGCGCATCGTCCTGAATATTACTCCAAGGAGATGGTGCACAGTGTTCATCTCCATAACCATTAATGGGAATGAATGGTTGTTAAATAGAATATTTTGTGCTCTCCCAACGCGAATTGATCCCCGAGATCGTCTGCACGAAATGCGAACACACTACCACACAAGCAGGAAAGTCTACCTGCTGTTTACAATGGGGTATGAAACATATTCGGGTTTCATCCAAGGCAAGCATTTCCACCAGGATTCGAACTCCTGGATTACATGCACATTATCCACTCGACCACAAGGAGGCACAGCTGCAAGTATGAGGTATTGTAATTAGTTATGATTGCTCTGACCATTACTGCTGAACTTTGTGCACGTTGTTCCCACTCCTCAAAAAAGTCTCAGATAATGGAAAGAAAAGGCTTTTTTTGATCAAAAGAAATTCAAACAGAAATAAGAAAACAAATCATCATCATCATCATCATAGATGTTCTGCCATTATTGGCAGGTCATTTGCCTCAACTGAGAAGCTCCCAAGCTTCATGGTGTTTCGCTAACCGTCGTCTTCACGTACGACTTTTCTGTTTTGATACCATCCATTAATTGTAGTCTCCTTCGCCCCCTCCTTCTCTTTCCTGCCACCATACCCTTTAGGACGTCCTTCTTGATGCAATTCCCCCTTATCCAATCCCAACCAGTTTCTCTTTCTCTCGATAATATTTAAATTTTTTCCTTTCTCCCTAACCATTTCTAACACACATTCATTCGTTTTACGCTCGACCCACCTAATCATCTTCATTCTTCTCCATATTCATATTTCGAAAACTTCCAGTCTAGCAGGAAAACAACCAAATAAAGGAAAATTATATATACTGTTAATAACCCACAAAATATTTTAATTTAGCTGCTACAGGTAATTATTCTTCGGCAAAACTGTACCGCTCTCATTTTTTTCATATTTAACAAAATATTGAGGAAACCACAAGATAATCCTTCTTTTCTGTGTAATTACTCAGTACTTACAAATCACAAGGGAAGAATCTGTACACTTACCGTGAAATTGGCACCAAAATTAATAGAACGGGAGAGTTTCCAACGCTAAACAATCTGGTGATGATCATTCTTCTGATCAATTGGTCTCATTTACTAACTGAAATCATCTTAAAAGTGCCCATGTGGTTAGAAAAAAAATAATAATAATGGACGCGCCGGCGATGTGTGAATGGTCGTGATGCCGAGTCTGTGCAGAATGCAAAAAATGAAATGAAATGAGATCTTTGAGTTTTACATCCCACGGTTATGCCAGTTAGGCTAAAGGAGACGGTGAAGATGACAAATGAATGAAATGGTGGAATGAAGAAAGCGGGGTAACCGGGAGAACCCCGAAATACTCACTAGCATGGTGTTTGTCCACCACAAAGTACACACGGCGCGAGCTGGGATCGAACCAGGGACCCCATGTACCGGAGGTGAACGCTCAAAGAATAGGAATAGAGTACAATAAGACCTAAAATATAAGAGAACACATACAGTAAACAATTTGTTTACATCACTATACCGCTGTGATGCCTTGAAATTGCATGTACAGTAGGGAGTCGAATATCCAAACTAATTGGGACCACGGGGAGTTCGGATTTTCGAAAATGATCCAAAATATGCCATTTAGGTTTAAATATACTGTGCGGTATGCTCTTTTATCGATATAGTGGTTATACAGTACATACAGTAATTACAATACCATACGTAAGGCTACTTACATTTAATGTTTCTGAAGAACCTGCTCGTACGCTAAATTACACTGTTCCTGTAATTCACACTTAAAACTGAACCTTTATAGGCCTAAGGGAAAATAAAAATATGTACGACAAACAATTACATATGAATGAGCTTTTGTAAAAACACTGACTTCATACAACGCCGACGGACAATTCTATTGTTTGTTTATCGCGAGAGCTAAGACAAAATGTAAAAAGCTTCTAGGGGCCGCGTTCGGATTTTTGATGTTCGAATTATCGACATCCTACTGTATTTTGCCTTAGAATCTCACCAAACCCAGTATACTAACTAGCAATATGCAGAGTGAGTTTCTAACTTGAAACTTCAAAATACTTGGAGAAATAAGCATCGAATGAAACACGAATGTTCGAAATACAATAACAAGTTAATATTTTAGAGTAGGAAATCCACATGTGATAAAATTAGCTTTCCATCGCTACTCTGGGGTGGATCGGGGAGCAACTTCGAAAACTTAAATGACTACGTCCAACTTTTATTCCATATTCGGATTCTACGTGGGGAAATAAATTTTATTGGAAACATGTTTCTTGATTCGTGGTAAATAGCACTGCTATTACTGAAAACTAGCTTCATTAAGGTTTCTTTAATTGGTAACCGCCACATTTAATTGAAGAATAAATTTGCGACAAACCGTACAAATCTTTTGTATTAAATGTTTTCTCGACTTGTGATAGCTACCGTGGGTGATAGCTCTGAATTCGGCGTGAATTCAGGTAAATTCAAATGTGTCAGTGTGGGCGGTGTTAATTGTGAGCTGAGCATTAATATTGTTAATTGAAATACTGGCTCTGCCACAATAAATAGTGTACTAATTTTTTATATAACATGTAAAATGGACATTTCCACTCATGTTTTTTTTTTTTTTTTAATTGCGCTATAAAATAGTTCAGAGCTAGCTGATTATGGAACACATTTCCTTTCGCTCATCCGTTCATTCTAACTAGTCGAAATTTGCGACTGAATTTCGGTCTGCTACTCGTGCGCTTAAAACAATGACCACCATGTTTGTACGTCATCTGTCGGTTCAGGGAAAACTATCTGCGTCGCTCAGTAGGAAAATAACTTAGAGAAAGATGTGATTCATATTTTTCAAATGTCTACGACTTTGCTAATACAATGAAGAATGAAAAAAAAAAAAAAAACAACAGAAATTAAAATTTTCTTTAAAAAGTAAATTGTTTGTCAATTTATTTATAATCAATTAACTGAATATACTCGAATATCTAAGGACAAGCTTATAATGCACTAATTTGTCAGATTATACAATAAAGTATCTAACATATATTTCTGAAGTATTACTCAGTAAAATAATCAATGCATTAACATGTAACTAATGTCACGTACCTTCATTAGTAGTACAACACAATCAATGTCTCGAAACATACGTACTCATCCAAGTTTTCTACTTTTTTCAAAAGTTGTAATGTATGCTATACGTACAAAGACACGAAGTCAGTTGCGATAGTAATTGTATTTAACACCTTTACTTAGACATTGTTTGCTGCCTGAGTTAATACACTAATTAAGGTTTTCATGTTTGGGTAATCAACCAACCTTACGAAGCGAAAAGTGCTAATTTCTGGTATGCAACTTCATCGTGGATTCGATAATTATGCGTTCAGAGGGGAGCCCGAGGAAACTTACCCATCAGAAAACAATTCCCCAAATAAAAATCTATCTATTAAAATGCTAAAATAGCAATTAAAAGCACCCGAGCTCCAACGTATAACTATGGCTTTCAAATCTTTCATTTACGGTTGTGTGTGATTTCACGTTTAACAGGGACAAACATTGTAAGTACGAGTACTTTAAATAAATCAGTTTACATCTTTTTCATAAAGTTTATGATACAGAATTGTTGTTCAAAGCCTTTGTATTTTAATAAGCCTTCTCTAAAATCAATGCACATGAATTGTGCTTCCATCTTCCGAGTTCTTTTAAACTATGTGTTTATATGTTTGTGGTCAATCCTTTCGACAATGAGATCTCGGAAACTATAGCCTCTAGAAATATGACGTTTTCACTGATCGATTGGAAATTTTGCGTAGATTGTCCTGTTTTAATTGAATATTTAAAAAAGCATGGCAGTTATTTCTTTATTACATTTTTTAGGGTAGACTGGAAGCGTTGAAATTACAGAAAAAACAAAAGCATCATATCCTACATGTTATACATTTCAACACCACACTGTTGTAAATAGGGGTTGCATATGCATCAGGCGTCTGTTTCATGCCCAAATAATAATGAAAAAGGAACGGTAACCATTTCTCCAGTCTAACCGATAAGATGAATCTTTATTTTTGGAGTGCTTTGCCCAATGAACACCATATATAACTGCCATTACAACTAATTGTGTATGTAATGTATTTGCTTATTACTTACTGCATGCAAGAAGAAAGAAAACACTGCTAATGCATGAATTAGAAACTCCAACCGAAAATAGGTTCAAATCTTGCGAACGGTGCGAGATACTGAGAAAAAATAATCGATAAAAAAATGAAATGAAATCTGTAAGTTTTACGTCCCACGGTTATGCCGATTAGGCTAAAGGAGACGGTGAAGATGAGAAATGAATGAAAATTGTGAAATGAAGAAAGTAGGAGGAAACGAGAGAACCCCGCAAAACCCACGAGCACGATGTTTGTCCACCACAAAGTCCACACGGCGCAAGCTGGGATCGAAAATAATCGATAAAACCTCCCGTTTATGATACGCCTTGGCGATTTTTTTTTTCAAGAATTCTTTCACTTGTGTCTGTAAAGGGACATGTACATATGTTGTGAGGAATGAGAAGGATATTTATACTCATATGCGAATGATGCGCTGTGTAGAGAGCGCAAGTTCAGCTAGTAATCTAAATTATTTGCTAAGTTCAACACTAGGACGCACGAACTTACGATGATAATCATGTCCATGAGCTTTCTGAGAATTCTCAGTGCTATTTTCAAACTATTTTACACATTAACAATTTTACCTTACCATAATATCTTTGCGCTTACTGTCGTTTTCTTTAGCCAATAAGACAAACTCATAAACTGCGCTTATATTACTCCACGTGAACATTTACAGATCGACTGAGGTGTTTTGAACACACGAGTTAACATTTAAATCAATCAATAAACAGATATGGTAACACATTAACGATTACAAACTAGTTATATTCATAATTGTCTGATTTCTGAATGAAATTAAATTTCTACTTGTATGTTTCACGATTATGCCCTGTAGGCTAAGCGAGGCGGATGATTAGAGTGAATGATTATAAAACAATGGTCATGTGGAATTATTACTTTTAAAGCAGCATATACCAGACCACGATATTCTTCTTTCCTCTTCGCCCAGAACTTGTCCAAGTCTTCGTTACAGAAAACCCGCACGATAACTCTATTAGTTGGTCAAGAAGTTGTGGGCTTAGATCACCTACTCTTCAACGAAGGGGTTCAATATCCACCTTGAATCGGAGGGAATTATATCCTAGTCTGGTATCTGCTGCTTTAAAAATAGTAATTCCATTTGCTACATCGTACCTGTGCGCCGAGAATGGTTTTTCTTCTATGGTAAGCATTAAAACAAAGACAAGAAATAACTTATCAGTTGAAAATTACTCGATAACGTGCGTCATGAAGTTTGAACCGGACATTGCTACACTAGTGAAATCATACCATGATCAGGTATTTTATTAGTTTTCAATTTTAATTGTATTTCAATATACAGGTTTTGCTGCATTTGTATTTTTGTGGCATTTCAATATGCATTTCTCATTAGTTTCATATCGTACCTTTTTCATATAAATTGATTTTTACAGTATCCATTATATACAAGATGTGGATTCTACGAGGGTCATTCAGAAAGTAAAGAACGTTTTTGCATGGTTAAATGAAAATAAAAGATGTCAGCACAAAACTTTGTTTGCAAAGCAACATGACTTTACTCTACTTTTCTACGTAATCGCTATAGTTGTCAAAACATTTGTTATAGCGTGGGACCAGTTTTACAATGCTGATGTCATACTCATCTGCCGCCAAAGATTTGAGCCAGACTGTCACTACTTGCTTGAGTTTATCATCGCTTGGTAACTATTTTTCTCCCAAAAATTCCTTAAGTTTCGGGAATAAGTGAAAACCACTTGGTGCCAAGTCAGGACGGTAAGCATGATGTCCAAAGATGTCCCACTTTAGACGACGTTCCTGCTGTGTTCGTGCTGATGCATGAAGCTGGGCATTGTCATAGAGCAACAAAACTTTTTTCGACAGCATTCCACGTCTCTTGTTTTGGATGACGCGTCGAAGTCGTTGGAGAGTTTCATAATAGGCTTCTGAGTTTATTGTTGCTCCTCTTGCCATGAACTCCGTACTTAATATTTGGCGGAATTTTCGATTGGCTCTGGCATTTTGAATCGCTGCAAAAACAAGTAGCGTGACCGCACAGCATTCAGACTCGGCTCAAACTGAGGTGGAGGAAGAAGCTAACTGCCGCGCAGTCGATCACAATGGTGGGAAGTCGGTTTCGGGCGGGATACTCAATCGTTCTTTACTTTCCGAACGGCCCTCGTATTATTATAGAAATAGATGGATATCGTGAGATCTCCGCAATAGGTACATTAAAAATCTCCCACAACCTTATTACAAATCTTGTTATAAAGGGGTTGCTGGCAACAGGATGTGATAAAATGGGGGTCGTGGTAGGAATTAGGTTGAGAATCACTGTCCTAGAAGAAAGATCACGGGACTGAATGTGGCGTTTACGTTGTCTCTCAATTCTGTCTTTTCACGGTATTCGCTGAGCTGTGGATTGGGTAACATAATCGGTACCCCATGAGAGGATAATCATTGTACCACTATACATCTTGATTTTGTAATCTGTAGCTGTTACTGAATCTTTCAGTTAAGTGAATCAAAAGGCCTAATGTTATAATCCAATAGCAGACCTCTTCTAGCTTTAAATATCAAAGTCATTTTACATTAAAAGATTGAAACTTTTTACAATATTAAAACACTTCGTAATTTCAAGAACTGTAAGTTTTACGCACAGAAACTATTAATCATTTAATTCTCCAATACTTGAAAAAGTGAAAAAAATGAGTCGTTGACAAGCACATTTAATGTCAAAACAAACAAACAAACATCTCCTTCAAACAAATACCTAGCAATTTCAATTTACGTTTGTCAGGAGTAGGAAAAAAAATTCATATAAGTTACCGAAAAACGTACTTACATTAGGCCAGCTTTTAAGCAAAGAAAACAAACTGGAAAAGTATGCACTTTTGCGACTGAACGTATAAGATAGCCGGTTTTTTTTTAAGACAACAGTAAAATCCAAAGCCACAACAGGAAATGTCCTAAGATCTCGGTTACATAAAAAATTTGCGAATTCCCTCAACAAAACAGTCCCGAAACATGCTCGGAGAATATAAAACACAAAATTATTATTGTAAATGTAACCTATGAGAAAGTGTGAATTTATCAAATGCCACGATGTAGCGGAGCTTGTGGAATGATGTTCTCTTCACATTGTATTCTCACCTTGAAAGTGTCACCATGCATGAAATCACAAGCTGCTTCCCACTAGCTGAAAAATGACACAATAATGACATAACAACACGAGACAATGTGTGTGAAAGTGACACTAGGACGAAGCACGCGAAGTACATTTGCAGGCTCCCCGCCAACAACAACAACAACAACAATAAATACTAAACTTTGTTAAAATGTTAGAAACTTCTCCCGCACGATTTCAACAGCAATGTTACTGGAATACAGCCAAACCATGTAGAAGGCGAAAATCTAACTACACGTTGAAAATGTACCTGCATACACGATTTTATATTATCATACTATTAAATTAATATAAATAAACACAAACACACCCTGCTCCATACTAATAAAAACAACTCTGTACGAGGTGCATTCTAATTATAACACCTCCAATTTATTTTCTAAGGATTGGTAACATACAAACGTGCTATTTATTTTAAAATACGGGAGCACTTGTTGTCAATACGTGATAGAGATAACAAGACCCTACAGCACACAGAACTCTAGCGGTAGCGATGAGAGTGATGACTGTTTTTAATACTTACGATACTCGTAAAATGGTGACGTTTTCATTACAAGAACATCGTGTAATCATTCGTTTTCTCAATTTGCGTGCTGTGGCACCGCTTGAAATTCATCGCCAGTTGAGTGACATCTGATGGTGTGTCTAATGTGCATTCGTGGGTGCGACAGTTCAAAGAAGGCAGAACGTTGTGTGACAACAAACGAAGATAATCTCGGCCTCACACCAGCTGATTTGCACAGTGTGCACAGATCCCACGGAAATACCAACTTTGGAGCTGATATGTTTCACACTCATTCGGCGATCCTCCAAAACAACTTTCTCTACTTGTTCGATCATGTCGTCAGACCGACTTGTGCGAGGCCGAGGTTGTCAAACGACGTTCTTCTTTTTTTGAATTGTCGCACCTACTAACGCACATTAGACACATTCACGACACCATCACCACATATTTCATTCAACTAGCGATGAATTTTAAGCGGTGTTACACCACGCAAATTCATACACCACTGCTGCTCGAGTTCTGTGTGTCGTATAGTGCTGCCATCTCTGTCACACACTGACAAGAGTGCTCGCGTACTTTAAAACAAAAAAGTTTCGAGAAAAAATGGAGGTGTTATAACTTGAATGCACCTCCTATTGAGGGCGCGATGATTTGTGATAAAACGTTCTCCTCTGGTTCGATTCATAGGTATTCGAGCTTGTTTCTGTTGAAGTTTAGCATCCCTTTTCAGCATAGATGAAACTTGAATCTATAGGTCATGGTGGAATTCGAACCATCGTAATGCGCTCACATTTTAATGTTCTCCTACCGGGAATCGAACCGAGGACTACGTGCACTAAAGACGAACGCGATAACCACTGGACCAACGGGAAGAATATATGCGAACTTGTGATGGTAACATCGCATCTATATGTTTTATCATCACCTTCCATTTTCTCACTTCACCAATTCTTCCTTCGTAAAGGGGAGATGGTCGCTCAGTGGCAGTGCGCTTAACACTCTGGTACGAGAAGTCCCTCGAGTTATCCCAAGTCAGAGCATGGAATTTGTAGTGGACAACACCACGTCTGTGAGTTTTCTCGGTGTTTCCCATTTCCGACCACATTCCACCAATTCTCTTATAATCATAGAGCTTCATTAATATGTCTCCTATAGCCTATGGGACATAATATGAAATACAAAACAACATTATTAGTCTATTCCCCATTTGCATGTATCAACCAACTGTTTTTGCATACTTTGATAAAGATTTTAGCTTCCAGTGTAAGGATATGGCTACTTAATTTCTCGGTAACTACTGGCCGGATTTGAACGAAATTTGAAAAATGAAAATGAAATGAAATTTTTGTGTTACGTCCCACGGTTATGCCGGCTAGGCTAAAGGAGACGGTGATGATGAGTAATGAATGAAATGGTGGAATGAAGAAAGTGGGAGGAAACGGGAGAACCCCGAGAAAACCCCCACACACGGTGTTTGTCCACCACACTTGGAGGGAGCAGGGTTTAAACCCAGGACCCCATGCACCAGAGGTGAACGCTCTACCACTGAGCCACCGCAACCCCGAACGAAATTTGGTGATCAGATAGCCCATTTATTGTCTAAGGAATAAAGATCGCTATATTTGATGGCCAAACTTGGCCAAAGACAGACTCAGTTCGCCTTGTGTGTTAATTCGACATAACATACATCCTCCGACGGCATAACCTGGGGACGTAAAAGTTTCGTAGATTTCATTTCATTTTGTAGTAATATATATATATATATATATATATATATATATATATATATATATATATATATATATATATATAGGGTAACTGGTAATTCGATGCATTCCTTGCGAGGGGATATTCTACAAGTACTTTGGAACATTTTCGCCTATATGAACCAGGGGTCGCAAATCAATAATTTCTGACTAATTTGCACATGTGTGATTTCTTTGAAATTTGGCGGCTAACGAGAGGTGCGCGAGAAACTTTCACCCTGACCCACTTCCACCTATCGCAGAGCGATGATATTTTACATGTGTAATCCTGCACACCTAGTAGTTCATGTGGTAACGTACGGCTCGTAAGTCTGCACCGTTGCTGTTTAATACGTCCGAATGTGAAGTAAGGTGTATTGGTTCAAACTGCATTACTTCACCTCAGAAATCACACATGTGCAAATTACTCAGAAACCATTGATTTGCGACCCCCCCGGTTAATACGAGTGAAAATGTTTTAAAGTACTTGAGGAATATATATTTCCGTTTTAAGCGGCTCTCCAACCATGTGTCCCGCTCGCCCCAGCTAGCTGCGGCCCTGAACACAACACGGGCAAAGTTCTTTATTGGATGATATCCTTGTGCACAGTTACGATAGTTACCGAAAAACAAACCAAACCACCTGACATGACAGTCCTTTGTGAACTTGAGCCACTCCAACGCCCTCTGTTAGCGACCGGCTGAACTGTGTCCACCCTAGTGACTAACACGCGTCTCTAACAAGCGTTTCAGGAATTTTCTAGTCTAAACATTGTTCAGCATAAGCTCTAAACTCCGATAAACAAAATATTTGTATCCTTCCGCTTGTCACAAATACGATTGGCTAGTGATGTATCACTCCCACTCCCCACGGGAAGGAGCAAATTATACACGTACATTTTGACAATACTGTCTCGTGTTGTCGAGATACTTACAGCAGCAGCAGAAAAGAAAGAAAAGAAACTCGAAATATTAAAAAAAAAAAAAAAAAGTATTTGAATTTCGCTCGTAAACAATTGCCGCTTAGTGAGTAAAGGTTTGCCTTGTTGGTGTTTCACCACAACACTCGCGGAACCGGGATTCATGCCAGTCATCTTTCAGACTTTAAAAGCAGAACACCCGTCCACAGCTGAGTTGGCGCCATAATTACTACGCATCCTTAGTGTTTATTTCTATTGTTTCATTAGCCCCACACGATTGCAGTATTATTAGATAATCCGTATTATATTTTTGTCATTTATAATAATATAGCAGTTTTATATGAAGCTTCATAGTAAAAGTAATAATGCAATCACATGAACTATTTTGCGGAGGAGTACAAGCGTCGGTAGGCCAACAGCAAATCAGCGAGATTTAGTTTCACGTGGCTTTGTTTACCGCAGTTTAGAGCTTACGCCGAACAACGTTTAGTGCTCGTCACGTCTTTTATTCAAGTGACTTCTCAATTTGTCTCACAACGCTTGATGAACGCCGAAAATCGGGAAGCACCGGCTGGGAATTGAACCGGTACCACACGGACGTGAGTCCAACGTTCCTATCACTTTACACTACGGTGTCTCCTCGATAGTGCTACCAGTTTATCAAATTTTCCATAGCTGAATACTTTGACCAGAAACAACCTTTATGTCTCTCTTCCTCTGTGTTATAGTGTACTTGCATGGAAATTCCACAAAACGTGTAGGGAGCTACATAGTCGACTGTAACATCTCACAAGGGTCCAGTATATATCGTTCGAATGATGAAGTTACTCTCAAAGGCAACGTTACGCCGTTTGACAGTAAATAATTATTTTAATGCCTAAGTTAACAAATTCTTTACATTAAAATTCAGACTTCTATTGTGCAAATTGATCATAGTTTGGTGATAACGAAGATAATCTAATATCAATTTTCTAACACTAGCGACACTAAGGTATACAATTTCACCGAATATACTGGGGATATCTAAACCCAACTGTCTCAGAAGATCGCCAAAATGCGTGGTGCATAAAGTGTTAATTGGAAAGCTACTGAGAGAAATGCCTAACGTAAAGTGCGAAAACAGGAAGAAACATTTAAAGATGGATGGATCTTACGGAACCTGAATCACTTTAATACGTTTGATGTTCCCACATCCGGAATTGAACCCGGAATCTTGAGCATCAACGGCACGCGTGCTAGTCAGCAGATCACAGATAAGGGCTACATTGAGCAGTAAGTTATAGCCTTGGATATTCAAAAGAAATGTGAATTTTAACACGAGAGAACTTTGCGTTCTAGAAAGTTCTAGATTTTCCTCTATATTACAATTACTTTGAGTAGAAGTGACTTGAAATGTTAAGAGCATAGCATACATATTTGATTTCCGTGTCATTTACACTGTGCTTGGTTGTTGAACCAAGTGTCAAGAAAGAAAGAAAAACGAAAAACAAAAAAGAAGCGTCGAATTTTAAATTGCAGAAATTGTATTTTTTATAAAGCACAATATAGGCTGGCCAATTAGACTGCAGAATGCTTCTTGCACAAGTGTTTATCATTGTCCGTGTCTTTGTTTCTCTTGAAACGTGGCGACACTAAATGCAATTTCCTTCCGATTTCATCTCCCCATTGCGTACATTATACAAGAGTCAGTCGTTTGATGCAACGTTCGGCGGATCCTTACTTTATTCTAAGGAGAAGATTGCGTTATCCTCTTCTAATTGAACTCTTCCCTCTGTCTGCTTCTGTGCACTTGAGCATATATCCTGAAGGTTTATCAAGAGTAAAAATTGAGGCAAATTACGTTGTTCGTAAATAATAATAAGCCCAAGTTGAAACTTTGATCATACTCATAAGAAAATTATTTTATATGATAATTTTCATTAAAAAAATTACTTCATTTTAATGAATATGGCGTAAGTTATCTTTAAGCCTTCCCCATTGCTTAAGCCTAAAATTCGTTGCAGATAAAATGGGTAAAATGGGATAATAAGACCCCCAATATAGATCCCCAAACAATAGGACCCTACAGCAGGATTGCATTTAACATCCTAGAACTGCTTAATGTTGTCAAATACAAAAGCTTTATTTTTTCTTCCTGTGATGGCAACTTACATAGTGTACTTATTATATGGATAGGACTATATACAGGGTGTATCAAAACCCGGGGCCATAGGCCAATTCCATTATGGTTAAAGATACGGAAGAAATCGAAAGAGACAAAAGTTGCCGGAAATAAGTGGATTTCAATCTGAAATGGTTTCCGCAATATTAAATGAAAAAGCAATGTTTTCAATCACTAGGCTCTCCGACGAGAACGTAATGACACGCAAAAATGACATTGGGAATACACATTGTTATGTAAAGGGAACCTTGAACACTGAAATCTGATTTCTAAGAATACTATATTGTTGATATTGTCACATGGACAGCCTTACCGGGAGTGAGCAGTGACTATGGTACTTCTCTCAAATGGTGATTTACACGTACCATTGGGTCTGGGAGGAGATACTCTCCAAAGTATCTCAACATGTTCGTGGTACCTCAAGACCCGGATTACATGGAAAGCCTACCAGGGTAGCCATCCCCAAATGATAGACAATCTACATCAGCCATTGGCTCTGGTAATGTACGGTGTACCTCTACCACAACAAGAGGAAGACCCGTATTGCATGGGCGATACTACCGAGAGGGGAATGTCAGTTTACTACCTGGAGAAAAACCAAACAGTGACTACAAAAAGGTGCCGATCCCAGGTATCTGGGTAAAGGTTTCCGATCCTAGTAAAAGGGCGGAAGCCTTACAGCATAAAGGGCTGCCATCAACCTCAAATAGTGACTTAACACGTACCATTGGATCCGGGATAATACGGGAGTATCTCAACGTGTACGCGGTACCTCTACGCGCAAGATGGGAGATGTTGAACGATAGAGGTAGGCAGGGCCAGGAATAAACAAGCCCCCTTTGGCATATGTAGGTCTCCCGGAATTGGGTTGGACTCTGACGGGCAGTGGTGGAACCGTGGGATTCGGTAGCCTATGTAAGCTTATCCTAAAAATCTCGGTAATGGTGAGCATGGGCGGTAGGTGAACTTGCCTTACAATGGTTGGGCATCATGCCTGCAGAGCATGGGAGGCCTTGATTCGCTAGCAAGTACGGCTCTATCAGTAGGTAACTGATACGCACTCAGAACTTCGGTCTGGCGGCGCAACAGTGAGCCTCACTCCCTTAGAGAATGAGGATCACATCGGTAATTGCGAGTCAAGGTCGAGGGACACACTTTGAAGAAGCACGCTGTGCACAAGACAGATCGCCACTATGAGGAACCACGGAGCGAGCGTAGTTTAATCGGAACCGGTCCACAAACTAAGCCAAACGGCTACAACCGGTCACAAGTGGCAGGAAAAATGTGACAGTAGACCACTTCCATCTAATCTTGATACGGTGAGAGGCCAAGGGAACAGGCTGCTGAACTGGCAATGTGGCTTCTTCATTTAACACGGGGCGCCTTAGCAGTGTAGAGCCGAAGCGGTTGGTATAATTGGAAAATTCCACCCTTTCTACATTGAAAACCACCTATTTCCAATTATTTTCGATTTTTCCATTTTCTGGTATCTTTACTTATAACGGAGTTTGCCTATTGCTCCGTACTTTTGATGCACCCGGTACTGCATTATAGAAATGTACGCAACTTCTATGTTTTTTTTTTTTCATTGGATAAAATATTACTTCTCAAAATTGTTGAGATAATTGACAGCTTGTTTGTCTTTTTCTTTTTAGAACTTTTCTCTTCCTTTTTGCTATGAGAACTGACAAAGTAATCCTAAACCTATTAATTATATTTTATGGCAGTAGTTAGCAATAAGAAAAATAATTAAATAAGAACTACATACGTACGAGGGGCGATAAGAAAGTAAAGTTACAAAGCCTGCAGTGAAACGTGTATATAGGCTATTATTTCATACAACCAATACAGACAACAGATAGTACAAACTAGGGATGGCCAATTCCGGAATTTTTACTTTCCGGAATCCGGAAAGTAAAATCGGAAAATTCCGGAATTCGGAAAAATTCCGGATTTCGGAAAAATTCCGGAATTCAGAAAAATTCCGGAATTCGGAAAAATTCCGGAATTCGGAAAAATTCCGGATTTCGGAAAAATTCCGGATTTCGGAAAAATTTCGGAATTCAGAAAAATTCCGGATTTTAGAAAAAATCCGGAATTCGGAAAAATTCCGGATTTCGGAAAAATTCCGGAATTCGGAAAAATTCCGGATTTCGGAAAAATTCCGGATTTCGGAAAAATTTCGGAATTCAGAAAAATTCCGGATTTTAGAAAAAATCCGGAATTCGGAAAAATTCCGGATTTCGGAAAAATTCCGGAATTCGGAAAAATTATTTTTTCTTTTTGTAATCCTAAGAATTTTGTTCAAATGCAAACGAACAAATTTCCTTTTTGTAATCCTAAGAATGTATGATGCAAGTTAAGCTGAAACTTACATCCTAAAGTATACACTACTCAATCTTCCCATGGTTAATGAGATGTAGTCCAAAAGTACGATGCACTCCTAATATTTAATTTTTGTTTTACTGTGATATTGTCCAGAGGTAATACATATATCACACTGAGATAAACAACTTGACAGAATGAAGATATCATACGTAGTTTTCCAGAAAATCGTGAGAAACGAATTTTTATGAAGTTAAAATATGCGTCGCTTGTTGCCAGTGTGATGCAATTGATAACTTTTATGCTGGAATAGTATTATTATTATTATTATTATTATTATTATTATTATTAATCGTTTTTGTACTGTAAAAGAAAAATATGAACCGTTAAGTAGTAGATTTTATCTGTTGTTTTTTGATATCTTCTAACAGTAATAACAAACTGCTTGTAAATACGCAATGATTATCAAGGACAATGGCATATTAATGTAAGGACTACTCTGCAGACTAGCAATAAACAATAAACAATAACAGATAAACAATAGTTCCAAAAAAAAAAAAAAGTAACTAACTTGGGCACGTCAGAATGTTCGCGAGAATATAGGGACCCATTGAGACTATACGTGGTGTAATTATTACTCAAAGGGCCGTACAATGGAGGCATTAACGTTAATGTTAATGGTACTAATGAGCACTTACTTGCTCTAACGGTTAACCTCATTTTTGAGATGATTCTTAGAAGTGGGCGTGTTGGCATGCAGTTAGAAGACATATCCATTATTTGAAAAGCACACGTTATCTGTGGAGTGCTAACGATTTGCGTCACTATCGAACACTAACATAGCACTAGCGACGTTTAAAGTCGAAATTGGAGTCTGACATAAGTGGCTTGTCAACTTCACGGACATTATATTTCCCTTGAATGCGAGAATTTTGCGCCCAGGAAATTTGCGCCCTACCACAAAAATAGGAAAAAATGCGCTCGCAATATATTTGCACTGGGATGTTTGCGCCCTACCGCAAAAAGAGGGGAAAATGCGCCGGCTATATATTTGCACTGGGATGTTAGCGCCCTACAATTCAACTTATTTTTGTACTGTGTAAAGTAACTTCCACTCACACTTGAACTAGGCTTGCCTCTCATCGTCTCAGTGAGTTACTCCATCCGTTATAATATTCCGAACAAATGAAAAAAAAATACAATTTTAGTTCACTGAAGGGCAATCCATATAAATACAATTTTTCATTATACTACAAAATTTACAATAAAAGTATAAATGACTGATATATAATTATTTATTAATATAATCAAAGAGTATAATTTAATCTACAAAAGGCTGTTTGGCTCTACCCAGATATCTCTGTTCACAATCCTTGCGAGTTGTTTGGCTTTTTAGGACACAAAATATAGAAAAGAAAATGTAAAGTGAATATAAAATCAGTTCAGTAATATTATCAAGAAAACTATGTACAGTGTGTTTACTTGCTGGAATTACACTTTAAACACACAATTGCGTTCAGTCGTTCTTTCAGAAAAAATGTTCCGGAGGGCACACTTAGTGTTCCGGAGGGGGTCACTGCTGGTACTATTCTATTTATTATTATATTATAGACGTATTATTTTGGTCTCCTCCGAGGGGGCACTTTGAGAGCTCTGGGGAGGCCAGTGTTCCCCCAAAATCATCTCTGGAAGAAGCAGTGATTGCGTTGATCCGTTGTGTTCTTTTGGCTTATATTGAAGTTTATTCTCCCCTTATATAGCCACAATGAAAATAAATCACAAATGGCATGGTTGTGGGGGGAGGATTGTTTATGCTGTAATGTCAGCCCTTCCGAGCAAATGCGTAAGCTCGAATAGGTTCTTTTATTTCGCAGGGCTCAAACTTCCCGGTGGAGGTACATTGCAGGCGCAATTTTCCTTGTTCTTGAGGTAGGGCGCAAATTTCCCAGACGCAAAATTCTCGACACCGTTCGAATGACCTCGGAAGACTATATCTTTTTCAATGCTTTTTTATAATTTTTTACTCGAGATATCTTCATAGCTTCTTATTAAAATACTTACTAATATATCCTCATTTTATTGTCCTAACCAATCAATATGGGTATGTTGTCAGTAAAATATTTAGATTGATCGAGCCTCTGGTGTGTAACCACAGTATTTCATATCATCCCTCCATTAGAAATCTTGGCTAAACGAACCAATATATGTTGCCAATAAAATAATTTAGAATGATTGAGCCCCTGGTAAATAACCACAGTATTTCGTGACAGACCCCCCCTTCCTATTACCATATTCTAGCTACGTGCCTGACTCAGCTAATTCTCTACATTCTTTACCAAGCACACATTTTCTAAAGCGGAAAATGCTCTCTAAATACCTAAGCTCATTATTTTCAGCAGATGCACAAATTGGGTAACATTCTATCTACATGAATGTTATATATGTCGATTACTGGAAACCGTTTCTCGCTATCTATTACCATATTTACTATATAATGATTAACGTTAAAACCGGAAATGGTTGATTTGTACCGCTTCCGGTTTGAATATTACATTCATCAGGGAACTCGATTCTTAACTATTGACTCTGTACATCGTGGCCAAAATTGATGGTAATCCATCAGATAGTACTTGAGACTGTTTGTTTCACTGACGGACAGAATGAATATATGGCTATAGAGTTTTGATAAAGTAAATTCGTTAATGAGTGATGATGGAACAAATATAAGAAAGGGAACCAAGAGTAGGGCTACCACCAGAAAAATTTTCGAACACAAAATTAGCCATCGAAAACCCACATGTCCTGGGTTAGAATACCATAGATGAAAACTCTACCACTGAGTCATCAATCACCCGCTTATTAGTTTTATTAATTATTATATTAATATAAATTAATGAATGCCTGCTTATGTTAATTATTGAACAATTACATTGTATACTTCGTAAAGTCAAAAATTATAAATTTGTATTTACTGTACATACAGTGAGCGCAGAAAGTGTTCGTACACCTATGCTATTGAAACGAGAATGCTTGCGAAAAAGAAACAGAAAATTTAAGAAGTGTAATAACACACACAATATGAATAATGAAAACTAAGCTTTATGAATATACCAATAAAGAACAAAAAGACAAGTTTAATGGTCAGAAAGTAAATAAATTCCGTAGAAAGTGTATAGAGTAGACGCAAAAAGAGATCGTACACCTGACGTACGAATACGAAACAAAGATACCACAACTGGGGTTCACTAGTATTCATCTGATTATACACCTCTGTTTATAGCATGACGAATAACAGAATGAGTTTAGTTGTGAATAGGAGTGAAAAAACTGCACGGTGGGCTGTAAAACTGGGAAGCAACCGAACAGAAACAAATGAGGAGACAAGAAAAGTAATTATTAAATTGCATAAGAAGGGTAAATCTTTGAGAAAGATAGCAAACCTTGCAGACAGACCTCGTTCAACAGTACAAACAATAATTGCGATGTATAATGTTTCTATCACTGTGCGAAAAAAAAAAAAAAAAACTGGAAGACCAGGAGTGTTGAGTGAACAAGATAAACGTTACATTATTAGGGAAAGAAAAAAGGTTCCGAAAAGTAGTGCTGTGCAATTGGCAACGGATCTGGAAACACGCGGTGTTAAAGTATCAGCCAGTACAGTGCGGAATATTTGCAGGGTATCATGCTCGGATAGCCAGGAAAATGTTATGGGTGAACAAGACAAATCGTATAAAGAGACTAAAGTTTGAAAAAGAGTATAAAGATAAGGGATCAGGCTTCTTTCTGGAATAAGGTCATATTTTCGGACGAAAGTAAATTTAATCTTATCGAATCCAATGGGAGGCGTATGGTATGAGGCAAGGTGAATACAGAGATGAATCCTCAAAATCTCGTCCCTAAAGTAAGACACGGAGGAGGGTCCGTCCTCGTCTGGGGTTGTATGAGTGCCTCAGGAGTGGGTCGTCTCCACTTTATCGATGGAGTGATGATCCACAAAGTGTATATTAACATATTAAAGGAAAATCTCCATACTAGTGCGCAGAAAACAATTTATTGTTCAGCAAGGCAACAACTCCAAACATACAGTGGAAAATACTCGATTGTGGCTACTCTATAATACCTTGAAACAGCTTCGCACACCTCCCCAATCCCCAGACATGAACCCCATAGAACATCTATGGTCTGTTCTGGTGACAAGAATCAGAAGGCACAGCTTCTCTACTAAAGAAGGCCTGAGAAAAGCTATTCAAGAAGAATGGGACATATTCAGTCCCGAAGCTACTAACTAACTAACTAACTCTATGGCCTATGGAACCCGGAGGTTCAATGCCGCGTTCACAAAAGCTCTCCACTGACTTCTATAGTCCCGAAGCTACAGAACTACGAACTACTACAGGTGAAATCAATGCCACGAAGACTACAGACAATCATTAACGCACAGGGTAATCCCACAAAATAATAAATAACGTAATATACTTTATAAGCATTAATTCAATCATAAGTGTACGGTGACTTTTTGCGTTTACAAAAAAGGAATTCTCTCTTTTCTTCTGAGCAAAACAGTGATTGTCTTTGTTTGGCCTTTCTCTTGTATATAGAAATAAAATGTATGAAGGTGTAGTCTTAATTCTGGTTATATATATATTTTCCACCTCCCGTTCTCATGCTAGCTGTTTTCAATATAAAGTATGCATGGTGTACGAGCACTTTCTGCGCTCACTGTAGGTATGTTGACAATAAGCGAATGTTATTAGAATATTTGTTGAGATTTCTTTTCCTTCACTGCCTTTCGCCTGATTAAAAAGTAGTTTGCAGTGCTTTGGAGCAGCTGCAGGTGGGAACGCGATAATGTTTGAGACATACCGGCGACTTTTTTGTGTATGAAAATAAGACCTTCTCATAAAGCAGTAAATAACTGCAGTAGCAATTGTCTACGTAAGTGATAAAGACATATCCAACTACAAGAAACTAATACAGTATATATATTCATTATTGTGTTTCTCTTTTAACAGCTACTACCTAGGGATGGCCAATTCCAGAATTTTTACTTTCCGGAATCCGGAAAGTAAAATCGGAAAAATTCCGGATCTCGGAAAAATTCCGATTTTTTCTAAATTCCGGATTTTTTCCGAATGTCGGAATTTTTCCGAAATACGGAATTTTTCCGAATTCCGGATTTTTTCTGAATTCCGGAATTTTTCCGAAATACGGATTTTTTCTGAATTCCGGAATTTTTCCGAAATACGGAATTTTTCTGAATTCCGGAATTTTTCCGAATTCCGGATTTTTTCTGAATTCCGGAATTTTTCCGAAATCCGGAATTTTTCCGAATTCCGGAATTTTTCCGAAATCCGGAATTTTTCCGAATTCCGGAATTTTTCCGAAATCCGGAATTTTTCCGAATTCCGGAATTTTTCCGAGATCCGGATTTTTTCCGAATTCCGGAAATTTTCCGAAATCCGGAATTTTTCCGAATTCCGGAAAGTAAATTTTCCGATTCCGGAAAACAAAATTTCCGGAATCCGGATTCCGGAAAATTTTGGCCATCCCTAGTACAAACATTAGGTAATTTTTCGATATAGTCTCCATATCGGTTGACTGATTTATCACATCAAGCGATGAGTTTGAAGATTCCGTTCTGGTAAAAAAATATGTTCTTGCGTTTTCAGCCATGTTGCCACGAAGTGTCTCATCTCACTTCGTCGTGCACAATGTCACGAACGCTTCCGAATGACATTCCCAATTCTGCCACCAGATGTCGTAACGTGATCCTCTTGTTGTCCTAAATCACCTGCTCCACGCGAGCTGTGTTCAAATCTGTTGATGCCGTGTTGGGTCGGCCACTATGCTCCTCGTCGGTGACGTTTTCTCTACAGCCTGTCTATTCCACCTGTGCCCTCGGAAACTATGCGAACTATACTTCGGCCCCACCCCCGCCATCCCTCTGGCGGATGAAACCCTCCCTTTGCGTAGCGAATAGAAATGAATGACCTCAGCTGTGTTGCCAATTTGTCATTCAGTCGTTTGGTCTTGACGAATGAAGCTCGTAGGCTACTTAAAGTGGCTAACAAGACAGCACAGTGAAGTCCGTGAAATAATTCATTGTGGCAACGCTTCCGCATCCAACAATTGAAAGACCTCGGCCGCAGCAACTTGTCTCTCCTCTTTTCAGGGAGGTATGGGAAATCACATATTGACAGCACCGCCAGCAAGGGTACAGTTCAAATAGAAAGGCTCTACCAGATGCAAGCCTTCGACACCATTCTGCGACATGATGACGAGACATTACAGTCTCTCCGTAAACCTCTACCAGCTGCCGGTGAATTTCAGCCGCGGTTACATGTTTCGCTCACAGAAATCTTATAACTGAGCGGACTTCGCGAGATTGGCATTCCAAAGGAATCGCCACTTGTGTTTATTTACAACTAGCTTCGTAGGCCGCGGTTAGGTGAAACTCTGCAAAGTTGCCAACCCCATTTATTAAAATTACCACATACTCCTAATTCTTCTATAACAGACGAAATTCCAGAAATATTGACCTTGTAACCTTAGTGTCTAATCCTTTCTTGTACATTAAATGTTCCATGGCTCACGGATGCCTCATGTTCACTGCTTCAGAAACTAAAGACCACCAGTTTGTCCTATCCCACGTCAAATCAATGTAGTTAGAATTATTCTTAATCGCTTCTTCTTCTTTAAGCTAAGGTCTTCCTTAAAGGATAAAACAGGCAGAAATCGTTGCGTAATAGGATACAGACTGAACAATGCAAGTATTGTAATGTGTTTACTTTGTTAAATATAGGATGTCCTAACTTTGGTGTCAGCTAACATGGATTAGCATGGACTTTAGGAAAGTCCTAATTAAGTTTTTTTTAAAAAAAAGAAGATTATATTTAGCCCTACAGGGTTAATAAATGAGCTTAAAACTGTATTATGCACGACAGCACTTTATAGTTTAGCATTTATAGAAGTGTTATCTACAGTTGTGAATGTAAATTTATGTTGGCTGTATAAGTATATAGCTGTTATTATATTGAGTTGTTACAGCGGTAGATGATTCTTGTTGATTCACTGATCATTAATTACCTAAATGTCCCAGAGGTAATATGTGTTTAACTATTTATGTCTATACATACAGAGTTATCTGTGATTTTATTCGTCATTTACATGTATATCTGTATTCATTTGTATATTCATATTTCATATTTACCAATGTGAATACAGATTAAATTATTAATATTCATGACAATAGTTGATTACTTGTTTGGTTTCTTCCTTTAAAAAAATAGTTGTTATAAGTGGATAATCCTAATCCTTATATATATATATATATATATATATATATATATATATATATATATATATATGTGTGTGTGTGTGTGTGTTTGTTTGTGTGTGTGTGTGTGTGTGTGTGTGTGTGTGTGTGTCATAAGGTTTTCGCATTGAAAGCCCAGAGCCACCACATTTTGTACATAGATATATCCTCGCAAGATCTAATCGCGTACGAAGCTGTTTTTTCTTAATTTTTGACTCGAGCGGCGATCGCGGAGTCTCATGTTCTGAAGGTTCAAAAAGTATAGAGCAGCGTTTCCCGACCTTTTTCAACTTGCGGCACACTACGGGTCTAAGTTGAATTCTCGCGGCACACTCATAGGTAATATTATTATTATTATTATTATTATTTGTAAATAGAAAATACCGTCGTATTTGTTTTCTTTGATTACTGACCTCCTTCTCACAAAGAATAAAGCTAGATCACTGGTTTTTCTCCATCATAAATCATTATACTTACTTTTCATTCAAATTAAAAAATAGAAAACAATTCCAATGAAATATAGAACTCAGTCTTTTAAAAAATACACTTTCTTTTTCGAAGAATGTATCCAACCTTTCACAAGTAAGATCACTAAATTACGAACGAACAAACAAATCTCTTGTACTTTTAAAACGGAATTGCGGTAATTTGTATGAGTGTTTGCTTTGTCGAAAGGATAGAATGAGATTTTAAAATTTCAAGTTCCGAAATAATCTGTAACAATAAAGAAACAATAATGGTCATAACAATGATAATACTTTTTTCAACATTAAAAATGAACAGATAAGTAACACAGTGTGAAACTTATAATTTATTAACATGGTTAATATGCGTCACAATTTTAAATATTAATAAAATTCTGTTTTCGAAATACAATCTATGTAGTAGTAATGTATGTACAATAATATATTACAATTACAGTATTTTTTCATTGTAGAGGTTCATAGTAATTGAAAGTTAAATACACATTTTTCCTGTCTTGCAATTAGGTTCCTATATAATTAATAATTTTGTTTTCATTTCCTCGCGGCACACCAGTGTGCCGCGGCACATCGGTTGGGAAACGCTGGTATAGAGTATATCAGAAGTACTCAAGTTAGGCAACCCAAACTACTCTACTGTATTACAGGTTGCATACTATTAAATCAATGAGAAGATTGGGCATTTCTGCTAAGTGTTATAAAATTAGGCAGTGTTTTTGTTTGTGACGCTTGTTCATTATTCTAGAACTTCTTTGTAATATAAATTTTCCCATCTTCCATGTGAGTGCGAATGGCATACCTCGAGTTTATCGGAGAAGGAAATGGGGAATGGAATGAAGTGAAAAAAAATTAAATACGTATTTAAGGTCATCTGTTGCCAAAAATAGTGATTTAGACGTAGAAATAACGTAGAATGAAATATGGACGGTGAAATTGGAAGAAAGTATGTGGTTCTATGCGACCTTAGGATTACGTTAAAGAATAAAGATATGGGTTGGGTTGATTTTCAGTTTAACGTCCCTTTCAGTAGCGAGGCTATGTGAGACATGGACCTACTGATTAACGTGGAATCCGAACCACATGAGCTCCCATGGGAAGAATAAAGATATGGTTTACAAAATAGTGGTTAGGCTAGCAATGACATACGGAGCAGAAACGTAACCAATAAACAAAAGAAGAAGAAAAAGACAGAATGTCATCGAAATGAAAATGCTACGCTGTATGTGTGGAAAAACAAAAAGAGACAGAGTGAGGAATAAGAGAGTAAGGGGAACAACCAAGATGGTAAAGATTTCTAAGAAGATCTAAGAAAGACGAGTGCAGTGGTATGGCCATGTAATGAGAAGAACAAATGACTATGTGGTTAGAAGAGTGATGGGAATACAAACAGATGGGAAGAGAAGTAAAGAGAAATAAATGAATAGACATGATTAAGAATGACTGAGAAGATCTAACAGGGGAAGAATTTCAGCATACAGACATACGGAGAAGGGACATCAGAAACATAAAATGGGAAAATATGGAGAGGAAGAAGGCATTTGTACAGAAGCTAATTGAGCACGCATTTCCAATTCGCCGATGTATGACGTAGGAGCGAGCTAAGCCTGAAGAGAGTGAGAGGGGGGACAGGTTAAGCAAAGAAGAGAAGAGAACGAGAAAGATGGATGAAGTTCGCTTAATCAAGAATCCACGAGCAGTGTATCTCCAAAACGACTGACTACGCCTTGTTTACTTGTCACCATCTTCTATTTATGGTTGAATTGTTTACCAAGAATTGGAGCAGCAAACTGTGACGTCAAAGAGCATGAAGTTGGAAATTATTGTCATAGAAAATCAATTCATAACTATTGCATCATTATATTCCATGTTCGTCGCGGGATCATTCCTATATGTATACATTCCTATCAAAATCAACAGTTAATAGAATCCCTCTCCATGCACGATACTGCTGCGTTTGCCTTTTTCTGCGGGAAAAAAGTATTCTCTAAGACTTCTAGGCGTCACGATTAAAACGAGGGGTCGTGGTGGCTTAGTGGTAGAGCGCTTACCCCTGGTGCGTGGGGTCTCTCGTTCGATCCCCAGCCAAGTAAGTTTGTAATGGACAACATCGTGTCCGTGGGTTCTCTCGCGTACTCACATCTCCTCCCACATTCACATTCCACCAATTCTTACGTCATTCACTTGCTTTAGTCATCGCCTCTTTTAGCCTAAAGGGCATAATCGTGGGACGATAAACAGAAATATTCAGTTGCAACTTTTTGCACAATAATTTTACAACTTTGAAAAGATATGTCACAAATTTAAAATATCTTTTTGCTAAACTAACGTCGACTGGAACTTGTCGAGGCTGTTTGCGTACACCTAGAAGCAAATTACAGCATAAACACAGCTATTCTTATCTCCTTTAACAAAAAAAAAAAAAAAAAAAAAAAAAAACATAATAATAAACATGGGTAAAACATTACATTAACAAAGAAAAATTATTTATAAACATTTACTCACCTCAAACACTCCTAATGCACAAATGATGGTTCAGGGTATCTATTAAAAAATAAAAGAAATAACAGTATGAGTGTTGCACCATACAAATTCGTGACAAGTTAGTATAACAAACGATTTTATGTGCAGAGCAACTTACACATAAATACGTTAAAGTCTTTGTTCTAGATATATTGTTTATATAAAGCAAGCCTATATTGCAGTCAATAAAAAAACACAACTATATTTCCTTCCACATTCCGTGAACATCATTTAATAAAAAATTAAAAACAACTGTATACGCTCTTGCATAATCAAGTATACGACACACAAGAAATAATAATATTATATTATACAGACGTACTTCTTTCCTTATTTCACATTGAAATTCGAGTTCTATGAGCTACAAAAGTAACAGCCAATCAGGTTTGGGCAATATCAGAAAGAGTGATGCTGTAATCACCGGTTTTCTTGAACGTCACAAGCAAATAAAGGACTAAGTTGGCTGTTACGCTTAGCAGCTTTAGAGGGAAAAATAAATGAAAAATAAAAATGTAATAAGTATTCTAATATAATAAACAACTTTCAATGTATATCGAAAACGTGAAACTCAAATTTCTCTAATCTAGCGCAAGAACATAGCTGCATAATTTCTCATTTGTATCTTATACATGAATTCAAAGTTTTGTGTATATTACATCTATAAGAATTCTTCTATGGCTGAGAACCATGCACAGCCTTCTCCTTCGTCCATGTTGTGAACCTCCTATTAGCCCCCTCCCACTGATTTCAGGGTTTTCTAAGAGATTATTGACTATATAGGCCCTACTCCTGGTCTATGCTTATGGACTGTCAGATCAAGGCAACATCAGGAAAGAGTGGCGCTGTCTTCGATGTTTCTCTTGACGTCATACGCAGACGAGGGAGAAAGAAGACTGCTTATCTGGCGTAACAGTTTTAGAGAGAAAAACTGAAAGAAATACAAGAATGTAATAGGTAGGGCCCGGATAATTTAAAAACGCATATTCGCATATGCAAATGCATATTTTGAAGGTTACTGTATATTCCACGGGTATTCGCATATTTCTGAAGCTAAAATTATGTTAATATTCTTAAAGTCCTGGATCCGTAATGTTGTGTATTTTGGATAAATTAAAAAAAAAAAGGAATACTCTTTTCTAGCATTAGAAAATTGCACTGTCTAACATATTATCCCATCATGTACACTTTTTGACATTTGTTGGAACATTTGCGTGATTGGAAACTACAGGTGTATTCCTCTAAGAGTTTTCCGACTTGTTAAGAAAACATTTTAAAATTCTACCTAGGGGTAAAAGTGAGGAGGAACGCGGGGAAAACCGTTCCCCCACTCCCTAAAATATTACAATGGATACAGATAAGTACGGAGGACGGCGTAACATCATGCATCCCTCTACTTTTTAGAACCACCTTTACCCCTGATTCTACCCCAGATAAACCATGAACAAAGCTTAAAAGGAAGTTGGATAAGATGTTTAGCTCATATCCAGGAGTGCAGAGATCGAGTTACTCAATGTGGAATTAGTAAATCTTTGCCAGGAATATTCTTAATTATTTATCATTGTGCAATCACTTCAGCTGACATTGAAACATCATTTTCAGCTTATAAACTTATTTTAACAAACAATAAACAAAGTTTGATACCAAAAAATCTTGAACAACAGTGGAAAGTCAGTTTGCTCACACAGAAGCATTGTACAGAAGTGAATCTGAAATGAATATGCTGTTTCTTAAGTACGTATTTATAGTGCATATTTTAAAACTTTTAAATGGATATTTTCAGTTTGTTGTTTCTTTCTTTTCTTTTCTTTTCTTTTTACTTTTTTTTAGTGCACATGTGTGTAACTCCAGTAATAGATACACTGAGTTCAGTTACTGAACTACCACTGTATATTGAAAATATATGATTCATTTCTCTAATTCAAATCAAGTATACCTATACTGGAACACTCTCTCTTTTAATTCTTATACCGTGATTCAAAGTTTTCATCAGGTTTAGGAGAATCAGGATTGTCAACCTTGAACAACGTTTTTCTTCTTCTGCATCCACAACTTCCTAGTCCCGCCCCGTGATTTCACGATTTTGTCGAAAATCGCCTGAATTTCCCCTTCCATGGACTATACCTCATTCCTGAAAATGGTTTCCAGCATAGTACTGAATAGTTTAATGAGGCATAAATTCAAGTCAATATTCCTACATTATCTCACAGCAGTATTGTCAAAAATTAAAGAGAAAAAAGTCCTTTTGAAGGGACAAACTTCTTTCGAAAAGGGTAAAAAAAAGGGAAACTTCCTATAAAATGTAATATAACTATTGCCATTCATTGTGTGTAAACAGGTTTTAATATTTTCAACATGGTTCAGAAGTACTTTTAACAGGAATGAATGTATTTTGTATTACTTAAATTATATTCACGAAAAATCATGTAATACATTTAACATACACACATACTTCAATATAACGTAGATAGATTTCTAGCAATTCTCATTGGTGTGACAGTATTACAGTTGTACCCCGATTTACAAGAAAACTTAGTTTATACTACGGAAAGATGAGGAAATGCTCCCATCTATGAGATAGCCCTTACACTTGAATTAACATTAAAGGACTGGACAATACAAGAAATATACACAAGTGCGTGAACGTAATTCATAATTAAGTTTATATGCTTATTCTTAAACAACTGCATATGCAGTGACGTAACTAGTGCAGGTAAACGGGGCTTCCGCCCCGGGCACCAGATTTGGCGCGGCGTAAAACTGGGAAAATATTCCTTGTTTTTACATAAGGCAAGGAAAGAAGCTTTAGCAAACTAAAGATAATTAAAAATTGCCCAAGAAAATTAACAGGACAACGACTCACTAATCTTAGGACCATATCTATAGAGCATAAGTTAGCTTCAAAGCTATCTCTTGAGGACATTGTAAAAACTTCTACAGCCAAAAGGGTCCGCAAAGTTAAATTTTAGTTTCAGCTTTTTGTGTTTTCACCTACATGGATTAAAGAGATTTGTAAAATGTCTGACTAAAATACTCAAGACAATAGCTTGACTGTTTGTCATCATGAAATATTATATTCTAAAGCAACAGTCTGTTGATTTATTCTACACATATGTACATCCCGATATAATTCCCAAAATATTGTGACTTGCAGTAAATATGATAAGACTATAAGAATATATCAAGCATGCTGCTCTCAGATTATTTGACAATCAAATACTAATTGGTGTTTTATTTTGTACTAAAAATTAAATTATGCACTGCGATTTTGAAATCAAGCTTTACCACTTGAGAAAAATGGAATAATAGGAGAATTACATATGATGACAATATCAGATACAGTCGGCAGGGTTGAAAAAAAACATGTTTTTTTTTTTTAAAAAAATCATAAAAAACGTTTTTTATGTTTAAAACATGTTTTTTTTGTTTAAAACGTTTTTAACGTTTAAAACAAAGTACTTTGTTTTAAACAAGAAAAAAACATGTTTAAAACGTTTATTTTGTTTAAAACAATAATCTACATAAGCATATATATTACATTTTTACACTCTTAGGTACTGCTTGCCATCTATATTCAACCGCTATATCAAATTTCGGGAACTTCCCTAATCTCGATCCGCCCAAATGTTCAATTCCGGAGAAAAAATCGGGATTTTCCCGATCTCCGTTCACAGAATATGTAGTTTAGTTTCTTTGTGTTACGTTCTACTGGTCGTCTGCATTCTTCATCTTTAAACTCCCATTGACGCAACTGCTGTGTCAGGGCTTTAAACCTCAATGGCTCAGTCTTAAACCTCAAATTAAGGCTGGAAGATGGTTTTGGTACTAATTTATTCCTCAAAGATGCAACTTTCCTGGTGTGCATTTTATGTATGTGGGAGGAGGGTAAATATTGTGTTTTTTTTTTCAACAGTTTTTTGGGGGCCGTTCCCCCTCTTGGGGGATAGATTCATAAAATCTGTTACATGAAGCAATGAAGTAGGTTACTACATGGTAATATCGTGTTTTTGTACCAGGGTTGGCTGGTTTAAACCAAAAAACGAAAAATGTTCCTAAAAGTGTAAGTGTTTGTAAAATTTTGATGAACACACGTTTGTGGTTATCACGTTTCACTCCCGTATATTATTCGTATTATATTCAGACCTAAATTCCCCATTCATTACTCAAAAAGATTATACTGCATAAGCAACTTTATATATATATATATATATATATATATATATATATATATATATATATATATATATATATATATATATAAGTTTATGTTTGTTTTGTGATTTTTCTGTAGTTGTTATTATTGTTTTTATTTAATTGCAATCAAAGAAAAATTCTAAATATTGTTTCGTTTTAATGTTTACTATTGATAAAATACATCGAAATGCCGTACTTTTTGTGTGGGGGGAGGGGGGTCAGACCCCAGGAGAGACATTTAGTGAAATGAGAAGTCTCTTTGGTATTTATTTATGTATAAATGAGTCTGAGCCAAAGTGGACTCAAATAATTCGTATCTTTATTCACTTTTCTTACTAATATGCAAATTAAGTCGTTGTATTTCTTTAATTTGGACCAATAAAAGTTGCTGTTAACTAACTCGAACTAAATTAGTTCTTCTGTACTCCGTAGTACTTTGAAATTGTCCATATGTAATTCTGTATAATGCTGATTTGTACTTCTTGCTTATTATGGGGAGCAGGGAGGGGACAAAGTTAGCCAATTTTTGGAGTTTCAGTTTTTTGACGTAAATTACATTTATTTTTACAACAAACATCAATAGCTCAGTCCTTAATTAAGCTAGAAAGGTGATTTGGTACCAAAGTATTTTTGAGAGATAAAGCTTTCCGTCACTTGCATTTTATGTATATACGGGGTACGTATGTACGGCCGAGAGAGGGAGGATGAATTTTTTTTTTCATCAATTTTTTTTCATCAGGTTTTGGCGGGTATTCTTCCCCTCTGTGTGGTACATCCATAAAAATTGGTATGTGAAGCAATGAAGTAGTCCCCTACATGATAGTAACCTGTATGTGTACTTGTTGTTTATAGAGGAAGAGGGGGTCAAATTTGGTTAATTTACATTTATTTTCGGGACGATCCCGTATAACACAAGATATATTTCACTGAAGTGGTCTAGAAGCATAATTCTTGTTCGTATACATGATGTGTGCAGCAAAAATGATTTGCATATGGACGTGGTACTATAGTGGGGGAGGGGAGAGAATGTCTAATTCAATGAATGTTTTTCTGCGCATATTTTTTTAAAAAATATTTCCTACATAAAACGAATTCATTACGCAATGGTAGCAATGGCTACCATTTCTTATATTATTGTCACAAGTATGTGGCCTACACATTAGCGCAGGTAACTGCAAGGGTTGCCAGGGCCCCGAAAAGTCAATATTTTCATATTTTTAATGATTTTTTATGTCTGTTCTTTTTCTACGAATACGGCGGGAATTTGACGCATATTATCTCGTTGGAAGTTGTGGTCTATAAGCTTTTCAATGGTGTATATCTCATGAAATGTTCAAATACTTCACTTGAACTTCTGTTGGTTTAGTTATAAGCACACTGATGTGCAGAATTTCGTTCAGTAATTGCTGTTATGATAAGAATATAACTGCTTGTAATTTACTCCATGCACAAACCCTGCGGAGAATGGGTTGTTTGTTAGAAAATTAAATTAGCTTCTTCAATCTGATATTTTAGTTGTTTTAAACATGTCCAACCAGCATCGAAAAAAAACACGTTTAAAACAATTTGTTTAAAACGTTTAAAACAAACTGAATAAAACAACAGCCCTCGTTTTAAACATGTTTTAAACACTTGTTTTAAACATATCAACCCTGACAGTCGGGGAGCGTTTTGGTTTGCTTGGTGAGGGAGGGAGGCGTTAAGGCGAATACTTGCCCCCCAGGCGACAACTAGGCTAGTTGCGTCGCTGTACATATGATTGGAGAATTGAATTTCTCTCGGCTTTTGAAACTAAATTTCTGCTACCACAGAATCCAATAATCCTAGTCAGTGTCAATTGGACGAGAAAGTTATTGTAAACTAGCTGAAATATCCATTTTTCGCATGGGTCAGATAAAATACCTATGTAAACAAACTGAACAACGAAAGAAAAAAACTCGGTCATTTTCTACTACATTTACATATCCCGGTAAACGCCCCTTGAGACAACCTGGTTTGAATTAAAAAAAAAAAAAAAAAAAAGAACATCTGGCTTCCAGCCGATGGGAGCTGTATTTGGAAGTCAACGCCTGTGGGAGTATCGCCATTGATCTCAGCGACCGCGGAAATTATTGATTTGACACTAATATCGGTCATTTTGAATTATTTTTACATGTCTCGGTCCCCCCCCCTGGTGACCCCCGACCCACAGCCGAATAGGGTGAATTTGGAAGTTTATGCGATCGGAGTTTTACCATTAACTTCAGCGACCACGAAAACTATGAATTGGACACTAATATCGTCATTTTTGATTAGTGCAAAGAAGGAACTTGTTAATCTTCTTTCTAAATACTCATGTTTAACGATTGGTTTAGCAATTAGCAGACTTAGTTTGAACTACTATACCAATGACATGTTCGCAGTTCTTTTAAAAAAATTTTATTATTATTACTTTTAAATTAATTCAGAACGTGATATGGTAGTTTTTCTTCTTTTATTCCAAGCCATGAAATATTTTTTTTAAAAAACATTTCATTTATTACGTATCTGAAATTTTTATCACAACTCGTTTAGCAAGTAACTTCCTCCGACTATAAAGTTGCCATATTTTTCACATAAAAGTAATGCAGATAAATATAAAATAGTCCTATTATATAAGATCCTATTAAATACTGAATATAAAGCATATTATGTTTTTATTTAATATTACATATTGTAACTGGAAAATGTAAAACATCGCGTAAAAGACGAGACTGTTTTCGCATTTCTATTGTTATCTTACGAAAGGGAAACTCATTGAGCAGTGAACGTAAGCTAGTCTTTTGATTTAGTATACGTGTTTACTTTTTTAAAAAAATTTTTCTTAACAAATTTCGTTACAATTTTTTTTTCTAAATTACGAAGTTCTGTTACCAATTTTTGCTATATAGCCTATATCGAACTATATTTCTGCATATAGCCCTTTTAGGATTTCTACTTTTTGAGGTAAATTTTAGATTATACAGTACATATGCTAAAAATTTCTTACAATTACTATTTCGTCTAGGATCATGGTTTAAACGTCCTTTTTTCAGTATTACGCGCCCTTTTCAACGGTACCACTTACATGTCCGTATCATAGACATGAACACAGAAATTCGAAAAAAAAAAAAAAAAAAAAACGAAATACCCAAAGGTGCACACAATCTGTATGACAGGCGCATAGCCAGGATTTCGTAATGGGGGGTCGTGACGAAATACTGTGGTTATCACACCAGAGGTTCGATCATTCTAAACTATTTTACTGGCACCATACATTGGTTCGTTTAGCCAGGATTTCATAATGGGGGTGCGTGACATAAAATACTGTGGTTACACACCAGGGACTCTATCAATCTAAACTATTTTACCGGCAACATATATTGGCTTGTTAAGACAATAAAATGAGGATATGTTAGTAAGTATTTTAATAACAAACTATGAAGAAATCTCGAGTAAAAGAATATTAAAAACGTATTGATATAGTCTTCCGAGATCATTCGAACTCGGGTCTTCTCGTTTTCTTTCTTCTTTTTCTTATCTTCGTTTAATGCCGTCAAAAACAGCAACAAGATCTCTTTCGGCAGTAAAGACATCCTATAACATGGATTAGTGTTGCCGCGAAATTGAAAATTTCTTTAACAAGTGTAATTGGAATCTATGTTGCCAGGCTCATGTTATTGGTGATTATGGGTATTTCTTAAGTTGTACCTGAGAATCTATCTTATGGAACCGGTTTATCGATCATCATTTGTAGTCTATAGGATTAACATGGAACTAAATGGAATTCGGAATGCTCAGTTACAATAATAACCCCGTTACAATAATATCCATTTTTAACTTCATCCCCATCCCGTATCCTTCGCACTGGAAAGCTCCTCATAAGAAAGAGTAACTAAATGTTTGCTATAGTCTTTATTTTTAACGCTGATTCTTCTTTTTCTCGTTTGTTTTTGTTTCATCCTTCCTTATTTTTTTTATTTTTGGGTTTGAAGGGGTGGATCCGGACCCACCCCTTGGCTACATGCCTGAGTATGTAAAATTTCAATCTGATATCTTGAAAACTAAGGGCAAGAAAGAGTTTTCAAATTTGCCTTAAGAAAAAAATAAAAAGTCACGCCCCTCTGCCCCCACTTGGCACCGCCAAGTTGAAAATCCGGTTCCAAAACGCATCTGAGGTGTTCTTTGGTCCATGTTTGACTTGATCAATAATAATAATAATAATAATAATAATAATAATAATAATAATAATAAAAACGTTCATTACGTGTTATATGAACTTAATAAGCGTTTAAACAACACTACTTCATGGTACAAATTCATAGCTACCATGTTTTTCAAACTAAAAAAGTGGGAGAATTTTGAACAAATAATTTCTATGACAGTTTTCGCATATTTCTCGCTGCCTACCTATAAGTTTCTTCAGGAAATCTGTCTTACGTGCGACACTATCGTAATAATCTTACATGTTGAGTGTTTCAAGTTTACGGTTACCATATTTCTCCACTGTAAATATAGTACGCGCGATGTCAAACAAAATGGAATAAATACTGAAAGTATATTTCTAAACATACTCGCAACAGCAAGTCATTTGGGTCTACAAATATATTAACTTTTTATTTTTTAACACAACACTTGATTACTTGACCATTTTGATTATTAACAGGTATAGGTTGATATCGTGCACGAAATTATAGCTCTTTTATTTTTTCATATTGAAAGTGTTTCACATCTACAACGTACACTATAAAAGATCTGAATGATCGAAACCAATGAAGAGAGTGAAGTATTAAATAAGTGTATTTCACTTTTTTCTCAGAGTAGCTATCTATTTCAGAATTCCAGTTCGGGATGAAAAGCATTAAAATTAAATGAAAAAAAAAATGGTTAGGGCGTAATCTAGTGGCTAGAATATTGGAATTACGTCCGCGTGGTCCTAGGTCGATTCTCAGCCGGTGCTTCCCAATTTTCGGCGTTCACCCCTCATCGTGAGGCAAACTGGGGAGTCACTTGACGGCCACTAGATCTAGAAAACTCTTGATACGCCATTTAAAGACAGGGCGACGCGTGGTGACCACATGTAGGTAACTAAGCTGGACGTCGTTCCGCCGGTCGCTAACAGATGGTGTTGGAACGGCTCAAGTCCATAAAAAGGGTTGTTACGCCAACTGGTTTGGTGTCGGTTCCTAGGATACAACATAAAAAGAGTGAGAAAACTCGGCCGCTGTGATACCAGCATTATTTCTAGTATAGACCTCCCTTAAATTTTCTCTCTCGTGAACACACCCTTATTTTCGAATACGTCAACATTATATATATGCATGCTGCTCCTGAGAATTTCCGCTCTGGGACACGGTTCCTGTGTTCCATGCGTAAATATACCGGTAAGCCTGACTGTATCTTGAAAGTCTGTTGTAATTTCATAATGTGAAACAAACACAATTGTTTTAATTAACAATTTCTTGGTTTGTAACTAAATACCAGAGATGTTTTTTTATATAACACTAGCAGAATAGCTTATCCGTTTTTCGCACAGGGAGAATACCAGGGTGTCTACTAAAGTTCTAAAATGAAATTTCGTGACTTTTTCGTGACCTTTTCTTTAATAAATCATAAAATTTCCTAACATTCTCAAGAGCGAATTTGGGTTTGAATTAGACCGCACTTTCACCCATGCGATAGAAACGTGATTTGCTTGCGATTTGATAGCGTCTAAAGCCGACCATAGACTTTTTTGGTGATGAATTTTGACGTTCTATAGAACAGAATTTTCCAATTTGTACTTACATTTGTACAGTTTTTAAAAAAATCGTGACCCAAAAGCTAAATTTCGTGACTTTTTCTTGACTTTCATGACCGTTTTCTGATTTCGTGACATTCGTGACCGATAGACACCCTGACGTTTCATTTTGGACATAGAGGGGTGAATTTGGATTTAAACGGCATTGCAAATGTCATTGTTCGTCTCAGCGACCCCGAAAACTAAGGATTCGACACTAATATCTGTCATTTTCAATCATTTTTGAATATCTTCCCCTCCGCCTTCCCTAAGTTGCACCGGTCAAAGGGAAATGACTTTTTAAAAAATCCCAGGCCCGAACTTCATCTATGTTCAAAATTTGATCGAGATTAGACGGGTGGTTCAAGAGTTATTAAGTCATAAACATAGTCACTTTCATTTGTTTTATACACATACAGTAGGAAGTCGATAATCAGAACGTCAAAAATCCGAACACGGTTCCTAGAAGCTTTTTACATGTTATCTTAACGCTATCGATAAACAAACAATAGTGTGTCCGTCGACGTTGTGTGAAGTCAGTGTTTTTTACAAAAGTTCATTCATATGTAATTGTCATAGCCCTACAAATTTTTATTTTCATTTGGTCCTATAAGTTTTAAGTGTGACTTACAAGATCAGTAATTTAGTGTACGAGCAGGTTCTTCAGAAACATTAAATGTAAGTAGCCTTACGTACGGTATTGTAATTACTGTATGTATTGAATAACCACTGTATCGATAGAAGAGCATAAGGTACATGTATATGTAAACTTAAATGACATTTTCTTGATTATTTTCGAAAATCCGAACTCCCCGTGGTCCCAATTAGTTCGGATTTTCGACTTCCTACTGTAGATTACAAACTGACATTTAATACATATATTTCGGCATAGGAAATGCTTTTCCACTGGACTACAATTCACAAGATAAAACTTCGAAATGCTATTAAATTTCTTTAAAAAAGACGAGAGAGAGAAAAAAATGACGTTCTATCACTTGTGCAATACAATACACATTGTGATCAAATATGTGTAATTTTCGCCTTGCACAGTAAAGGCGTCACACTGTCGTCCACTGTTGACTGAACATGAGTTGCTAAAAACCCCTGTCCTTCCTCAATGGCAACTGTTACGCACACGAACATTTCGTCCATTTCACTGATTCGCTCAACTGACCCGTTACCAAGGTCGTTAGCTGATCTATTTCCGATTTTTCAGGAAGCATAAAGTTAACATATAATACGAGAACAAGTACACGAACGAAGTCTTACAACTGACCTTCCGTTCTTTTATGTCCAATTATATACAAATCGCTATATATATATATATATATATATATATATATATATATATATATATATATATATATATATATATATATATATATATATATATATATATATATATATATATATGTGTGTGTGTGTGTGTGTGTGTGTGTGTACGTAAAGTGTTATTTTACACCAAGGTGACCAGAATTTTTACTTGCAAAAACGGGACGCATACGAATCGGCGACGGGGAGAGCTAAATATCTGTTTACAATTTACAAAATACATAAGTAAGAATGATAACACAGCGTTTCTAACTTAAGTAGGCCCACTACCCCAACAATACTTTTAACTACTTGAACACCCATGACCTTATGCAGAGTCGTTCTGACGCGTGATTAGTGCCATACTAAAGAGTTCGACTAACATATGTTTCCTGCAGAAGTCAGGCCTTTAGTACGTCGCTAATCATACATCAAAACGATTCTGCATAAGGCGGTCAGAATTCCAACTCAATTCCTACTTGAACCACAAAACAATCAATTTCCATTTGAACATTAAGAAGTTCCAGACACGGCTGAACCTTCCGAATGAATGTTTGGTACGGAAGAGTGTAAAATCTACATTGATCATTTAATAATAATAAGGGACACCTGGGTCACTGTTGCTTTAAAACGGGACATTTAGGCGTCCCGTTTGAGAATCAGAAGAAAACGGGACAACGGTTGAAAACAGGGACTGTCCCGGGTAAAACGGGACGTCTGATCACTTTGTTTTACACACCAAGAATTAATAAAGGGAAAATAAGCACTTTTTTTTTTTTTTTTTTTTAAAGAAGCTTGAACGACTCAACTTTCTTTTAAATTAGAAATTTGCACAGAATCTATTTCTAGAGTTAACGAACTGTTGTATTGCAAATAAAGTTTAAAAGAATACACCCGAAATGATATAATCATTGCAATATTCTCTCAGTATAAGAATTGAGGAAATTAATGTATGTCCATAAGCACACAACTTCATTAACAAACGGATCAAATAACTGAAACGAGAATACGAGAGCATTCGGAAAGTAAGGTTACAACCATTATTATTTATTCAAAAAGATGTGTATTACATAAGTTTTTTTAATTTTGATTTGATTTTAGTTTAACATCCCTTTCAGCAGCGAGACTATATATATGAGATATGGACCTACAGTTTAACGTGGGATCAGAACCACAGAGCTCCCGCCAGAAATCGAACCCGGTTCTCCCACGCACAGGGCATGTACGCTAACCGCTTAGCTAAGAAGAAGCTCTGTATTAGACAAAATGTCTACTGCAATGTATTTAGTGATACAGGTAGTGGCAGCTTTAGCGGATAGGACGGGTAGGCACGGGCCTAACCAAAAATTTTGAAAAATATACAAACGCTAAAAGATACAATAAAGAGTAAATATATTTTCCACTATTTACATTAATGGTAAATAATTATTTAACAAATAGCATCAACCACCACTGTAAAAGTAATTCCCTACTGCCATTAATCAATCAAATGTGTATATGTAACCATAATCAAGGGAGCAGGCCTACCCAAAATTAAAATCCTAAAGCCGCCCTAGGATACAGGGATTATTTTTCGACGCAAATGCCATCATTGTCTTTAAAAAAAAAAAAAAACAATCAGTCGAGGAACAAGTTTCTGTATCTCAAGTCTCAGAATTCTACTGCCTGTTGCTGGATTCACATTTCAAGCTCGCTCCTGATCTCGTTATCATCATCACGAGAATTCACGACATCACTTCGTTACATGATCTCAACTAAGAATGTTTTCATGAACAGGAACAAATGTTTTGTGACTTTCCGTTGGTGGACTTGTGATTGGAAAAAAACTGACGAAGCGCATTTAACATTTCTGATAGCGTCTAGCCACTGTAAACGCGTTTGCTCCTACTACGCAATGACTCCACGTAGCAATGAGGAATAACCGCAAGAGGGTAAAGGGAAGTGAAAGCGAGTATAGTCAATTTATGCAGGGAAATATTTCTTGTCCGCCTACAGGGATTGTAACCTTACTTTACCGGTACGCCTCGTACATACGTAAGAAATAAAAATACGAAATTATTATTATTATTATTATTATTATTATTATTAGTAGTAGTAGTAGTAGTAGTAGTAGTAGTAGTAGTAGTAGTAGTAGTAGTAGTAGTAGTAGTAGTAGTAGTAGTAGTAGTAGTAGTATACTAGTTGCACATTAAAAGCTTACGAAAGCCACCTACATGGCTCTGTTGTTACAAAGAAAAATATGTACAAAATCTAGTTAATTTCGTTATAGACTAGCGAATGTTCCCCACGTGCTACTGCAGGCAATATGTCGCTTTTTCCTTCTGCATCTTTCATATAAAATTCGTCTGGATTCAAAGTCTTGCACGAAACTCGAATGCCTCCTACAAGCATTTTGTGGGTTCTCCCTTCTTTTCTTCAATTCTAGGTGAAACATCTAAAAACCTGAAACACATATTAAATCATTTTAAATAAAAAAAATCTAACATGTCTCCACCTTTGAGGGATTCCGAGAAACGATAGTTTTATCCACTATCAGCAAAAGAATAAAAATATATCCGTTAAAAACTATGTTCATGCGCATAAATCTACATCTAGATATTTGCATATACGCAAACCTATTTGAAAGCAACCGATACGAAAAAACAATTTTTAAAACGCCCTTGTTTAAACACTATAGAACCTGCCTCAAGGAATTCGAGTGGACAAACTAGGAGTTATATCAAAACTTCAAGGTTTGTGAAGTATGCAGCCATCTCTGCAACAAATTTTATCGACGGTTGAATAGGTCTTAAAAAGACCTATTCAACTTTCTTTTCTAGTTTAGGTACGGTGCGGATTTTCCAAACATCATCGTGACAAACTATTTTTTTCCTTGATTTTGAGTTTGTCTCGTTCAGCAGCGAGACTATATGAGACGTGGACCTACTGATTAACGTAGAATCCGAACCACATAAGCTCCTGCCGAGAATCGAACCCGGGTCTCCCACCTCATAGGCGTGTACGCTAACAACTTAGCCACGAAGGAGCTCAACTATTTTTTCGTGTTATTGCACAATATTTCTTGGTTTTATTGTACTTGGCATAGTGAAGTTTGATCATCATTTCTTCTCGCAACATGTCTGGCCCGGTGTCGCTTAAATGCCTTTACTTCCACGATAACATATATTGTTATTTTATTATGTTATTTACCTGATTCTCTAACTTGCGGCTAATTCCAAGAAAAGATATCTCTCTCTTTCTACTACAAAAGCTAGTTTCTTCATACGAAGCGAATCTCAATCGACTATCCTCATTTTATATAAAACCAAACTCCTGGAGCCACAGTCCTTAGGGAACCAGGGCCTTTCAGCCAGCTTGTGGCATCAACCTTTGCGTAAGTTTGTCATCTTTCCAAAATAAAATAGAAGAACACTTCATGCAAGTAATGAGTGGAAGCGAGAAGGGAGAGATGTAAAAATAAAATCGATCAGTTTGAAAAGCTAACAAAGTTTCTTTTGCCCGTTTTTCGTAAGTGAAAAGAGATAATGAAATGTAACTGACCTCAATAATAGATAAGACAATGTTATTCTACATCCAAAAATACGAATCGGAACAACTGTCAGTGTTGCCATCCATAGAAATTACAGTTTGTCCAAAATTTGAATTACCCCAAAATCAAGGTTAAGGCAGAGATTAGAAAAATGAACTCAACGGTAGTTGATTACTTATCTAGTTAACTTGGTTCCTTGTCAACTACTTTTTAAATAATGTTTGTATTTATTTTGTAATAACTTACAGAAGTTATTAGAAAATGAATAAATTATTACAAAATGAATACAAACATTATTTAAAAAGTAGTTAACAAGGAACCAAGAGAACATGATAAGTAATCAACTACCGTTGAGTTCATTTTTCTAGCCGCTGCCTTAACCTAGATTTTTGGTTAATTCAAATTTTGGACACACTGTAATTTCTGTGGATGGCAACACTGATAATTCTTCCGATTCGTATTTTCGGGTGTAGAATAACATTGTCTTATCTATTATTGAGGTAAGTTACATTTCATTATCTCTTTTCACTTACGAAAAACGGGCAAAAGAAAATTTGTTAGCTTTTGAAAAATATTTAGTAGTCTGCGTCCTTAACGTCCCACAGTTACAGCTTTTGGGCTAAGGGAGACGGATGATTAAATTAAGTGAACGATGAGCGAAGACTTGGTGGAATGAAAATGTGGGAGGAAATGGGAGCATCTCGAGGAAATCCACGGATACGAAAGACCCACGATGCTGTCCACCACAAACTTATTTGGCCAGAGATCGAACCAGGGACCCAAAGGTAAGCGTAGTACCACTGAGCCACCGTGCCCCCACACGTCTGGAATAAACAAATAAATACGAAAAGCAGAACCCAGAACAACAGAAAAATTGTTTTCATTATGCACTGCTTAGTAAATTCCTGCTGGTATCACTTTACAAGTTGTTTCCGTCCATTAACGGAAGTGTAGTATCACGATTTCTGTGAAACGACGGATACAATTCGTTTCGAGTTCTGTTAAAACGGGAAAAGGCTTGTCCTTAAAAAGCGTCGAAGCCGTATTTTTTTCTTTCTCATGTTCCAAATGCTTCGCAGACATGTCAACACGAAAAGCGAAATCTCTTGCATCATCAATCTTCTAACACTGTACTTCACAACTGTCCACGACACGCAATCTCAGAACATAAACAAAACGTCAACGCTATCTTCTTCATGCATGTGGAAAAAGGTGCGTGGAAGACTACTACAATACCATCTCTACTGTTCCACTTTCTTACAGGAAAACTCTTGTCACTGGGAATAACGCGACTGGAGAAATTGACTGCTTTTCTTGGAATTATAAAAATACACACTGTTAGGAACGTGTCGTATGGAATGAATAATAGATTTTGAATGTACAAATCAGTTAAAAGTTACCTTGAAGAGAAACGTGCCAGGAAGCGGTCAACATTAATACAAAATATAGCTCTCCATAAAAAGTAATTTTGCCAAACACTGGTCCAGGTTTAAAACAAACTGTTGTACATCTCTTGCAATAAACTGAAAAATAAAATGAAGTATTTAAACCCTGTTCGGCCTAAGCTCTAAACTGCGATAAACAAAGCCACATGGAAGTAAATCTCGCTGATTTGCTGTTGGCCTACCGACGCTTGTACTCCTCCGCAAAATAGTTCATATGATTTGATTATTGCTTTCACTATGAAGCTCCATATAAAACCTGCTACATTATTATAAATGACGAAAATATAATACGGATTATCAAATAATGCTGCAATCGAGTATGGTTAATGAAACAACAGAAATAAATACTAAGCATGCACAGTAATTATGGCGCCCACTCAACTGTGGACGTGTGTTCTGCTTTTAAAGTCTGAAAGATGGCTGGCATGAAACTCGGTTCCGCGAGTGTCGTGATGAAACACCAACAAGATAATCCTTTACTCACTAAGCAACAATTGTTTACCAACGAAATTCAAATATATTTTTAAGTATCTGGACAATACGAGATAGTATTGTCAAAATGCACTTGTATACTTTGCTCCTCTCCGTGGGGACTGGGAGTGATACATCACTAGCCAATCGTATTTGTGACAAGCGGAAGGATACAAATATTTTGTTTATCGGAGTTTAGAGCTTATGCTGAACAGGGAATAGTCTAACGTTCCACGGTTATACCCTGTAGGATAAGGAGACTATGATTAAGGCAAGTGAATAATGATGGATGAATTGATAGAATGACAAAGTAGAAGGAAACGTATGTACCACGAGAAAACTTACGAACACGTTGTCCATCACCGGGGATCGAACTACCACTGAGCCACCATGCTTGCCTTGCAAGCAACTGAGTAGAACAACAAAATAGAATACACAAAGTTTTAGAAAATATTTTAAAAACATGCTTTACTGCTGAAAGTAGCAAAGAAAATAAAGCAAATCATACTAAAATATGAAAAGTAAAATAAATCGTACTAAAATGCGAAAAGCAAAACAAATCGTATTAAATAGGAGAAATCTCTTCAAGAATATATATATATATATATATATATATATATATATATATATATATATATATATATATATATATATATGCTAAGTAAAAATAAAAGCATGGAGAGCGCTTTCATATACAGTGGAGTCAGATTATCCGAGTTTCGATTAACCGAGGTTCCGGGTTATCCGAGTTTAATCCAAAACAAACAAAAAATTAAAAACTAATCCAGTTACAACGATAAGCAGTTTACAGGCTTTTGTTTCAGCAACAAAACACCTATAAAGCTGGCGTAAAGATGACTGCTCCGCCCGACATTGCCATAATTAAGATAGCGAGTTTTAATCATTGCACGTCTTGAGTTTCTGTATGAGAAGGCACTGTTCTACATCGAACACCAAGATGAAAAGGCACCAGCTGACATGATGTTGCTACGTTTGTGCGATATAACGGGCAAAAACTAGACAACCTTAATGAAGCAAAAGACTATGAAAGACTTTTTTTTAAATATAAAAAAGGATCTATGTGTATGCTAAACAATATCTTTTTTGTATTGTGTTTTGTAGCTATGTATTGTATTTAACTTATGTACACTCATGTCCAAAATTATTGTCGCATGTCTATAAACATGTTGTTGTAGGAATATAATTTCATAACAAATTCGCCCGGTATTTCTTATAATGTTAGTATGTGTATAATCGGCAAAGACATGTATGTGGCAAATTTCATCTCAAAAGAGCAGTAAATAAGAACAATACAACGAAAATAAAATGTTCTTGTCCACTAAGCGACATTTTATTTTACTCATTATAATTTTCGTATTTATAATTATTTTCCTATGAAATGCACCACAAATATAGATTTTCCGATTCTACACATAGTAAAAGTATTAAAAGTACCTTATCATTATCAAAGTTATATTCTTACAAGAAGACAGTTATAGATATGCGACAATCATTTTGGACATGAGTGTACCTATGAATATGAAACCGCATTTTATTTACTGTATTATGGCTAATTCCTTATGTATTTATGTATAATTATATGTACTTAATCAATTAACCTCAATAATAAATAGTATAAGTATTTTCTATGTACCCAACCGTATCAACCGAGTTTTTGCTTATCCGAGTTAAATCTGGTTCACATTAGCTCGGATAATCGGGACCTTACTGTACTTCTAAACTGATTGTATATGAGAACGCTCTGCATGTTTTTCTTTCTAACCATGCGCAATTTTTTCAAGTCATTTTCTTGATAATTTACTTTCTTTTACTCTTTAGTAGATTTATTGTGTTTGTTAATTCTTCTAAGGAAAGCATGTTTTTTTTTATTTATTTAATTTTATTTTATATGATTTAAATAATGAAAATATGTACGCATTTTTGCCGTAAAAATTGGCAAAACATGAGTCTCGCCCCCTGAAATGATTCCATGCCAAAGTAAGCCATGAGGAAAATTAGCTTAATTAAATAATATTCAATAGTTCCCCAAGCAATTGCAAATGTTGAATGTATTTGAATGTATACAGTATATAAGGCAAATGTGCCTAGTAGGTCCAACATTTTTAATAGAAAGGAGCATATGACTTTTTTTTTTTTTTTTTTTTTTTTTTTTTTACTGCGAACACAGCTGACGTTACTTCCAAATCTCTAAGCATTTATTAGTTATACCTTCGTAATATATGTTTATTCCTTTACAAGTGTCTTTTAAACGTAAAAGGGCATGCATCTTCGACTCATATTTTTTAACTCCCAAGTTTTTTCTTTTCTTTTCTTTTTCTTTTTGTATCACCCCTAAAATGATTCTATATCAGACTAAAAATGTTTGATCTGAATCCAAGATGCTGGACTTCAAGATAGCCACTATGATGATACTATACAGTAACAGATGCGGTTCTATCTCCATTACTCCTATCCAGGATATGATGTCACTCTCTCTAGCTGTTCTAATCTTGCAAGGTACCTTTCCTCACATTGTCTATTCTAAACGTATTAAAAACTTAAGGTCACTTGGGGCACTATTTAAAATTATTAAACTGACTTCCAGTTTCTGAAAATGTGTCTGAGGAAGGCTATGTTACAAAGCCGAAACCGTAACACAAATATATAATCTTAAAATATATATACTGGTTTGGTCAGTTGGAGTTTTATTAGTAATCTCGAACATACGAGTTGAGGGTATCAGTACAGTCATACGTCTTGCGAATAAAATCAGAAAAATAAACACACTGCTGAACAAGACTGCACTTATTAAATAAGTGCAGTCTTGTTCAGCAGTGTGTTTATTTTTCTAAAATTATTAAATTGAGCTAATTTTCCCATGGCTTACTTTGGTATGGTATAGATATATTTTAGGGGGGATGAGACTCATGTTTTGCCAATTTTTAGGGCAAAAATGCATGCATATTTTCAGTTTTTTTTAAATCATAGAAATCCGAGTCCTATTCATTATAATTCCTTCATATACATGGTGTTCCGGGAATAAAGCAAAAAACTTTGCATACGTATTCAGGACTTCCAACACAAGAAAAATCTTCATCTGCAATTTTAGTTGGAAACGAGTAATTACGGAGATGTGACCAATTTAATGTAATTAGTGTAATTCGTAGCAGGGTGTTACCTCAAGTTGGTTCTATCTCCATAATTAGGCGATTCCGACCTAAACTTCTTTATTGTACTGATACCCTCAACACGTGTATTCGAGATTACTAATAAAACTCCAACTGACCAAACCAGTATATATATTTTAAGATTATATATTTGTGTTACAGTTTCGGCTTTGTAACATAGCCTTCCTCAGACACATTTTCAGAAACTGGAAGAACTATGCGATGACATGTTATGAAGTAGTGGGAGATAAAGAGATGTGAAAGATGATATAAGAATCAAAATAATTGAGAAGGGAGAAAAACAAGGTTTCAAGAAATTAATCAATAAAACAGGAAGAATACCGAATATGAAAAGTTTCCCAAAAATACATTAAAAAAAAAAGAAATTGAATTAAGACCGGTGATGGATTGTAGGAACAACAGTTTCGAACCACTGGAAGAAGAAATAAAACGGATTGCAGAAGAGATATGAGAAGGACAGGAGAGTAGCAGAGTGAAAAACACAGAGGAGGTAAAATGTGCCCTAGAACAAGTGGGAGACAGTGTTCCTTTCAGAAACAATGTTCCAGGGGGGCACACTTCGTATTCCAGGGGGACACTGCTGGTACTATTTTATTTATTATTATATTATAGACGTATTATTTTGGTCTCCTCCGGGGGCCACTCTCAGAGCTTCGGGGAGGCAGTGCCCCCCTAAAAACATGTCTGGAAGAAGGCTATTTTACATAGCCGAAACTGTAACACAAATATGTAATTTTAAAATATATATATACTGCTTTGGTAAGTTGGAGTTTTATTAGTAATCTTGAATATTCCAAAGCTACAATGAATAATTTACGTATGATCAAAGTTTGTCGGTTCATTCCCGGAACAACCTATATGCTACCATCACCAAATGTGCACTCGCTAGTAACGAGACGAACGGAGAGGGCTGATTGAAAGTGCTTTCAATACTTTGTATCCAGCCACTGTACGTACATGCACATGATAAATATTGTGAAATGAAATGAAATTTTAGTTTAACGTCTCACACTTATGCCTTCAAGACTAAATGATGATTCACACACAGGGTGACGTGCCCATGCTGTTCCCCTGCCATGCTCCGTCCCTGCCACAGCCGCGACCATTCACACATATCACGCTGTACTGTGCCGTACCGTTACCGCTTTCTATACCATTTCGATTGGTTCTGGTCAACTTCGTGTCGCTTCGTGTGCTCCGAAGAAAGCCGAAGGATCACGGTCAACCAGCCACGGCCACGATTTCTCTTCAAGGAAGCCTGTCGGGACACGGCACAGGCACGGCATCCTGGCACGTTATGTGTGAATTAAAAAAGACAACCCAATGAATTTTCAATGTAAAAGTCTGAAAAGAAACTTCGTGGACCACGAGGATGGCCTACTATGTGTAAATTAACCTTACAGGAGACGGATGATTGATGATGATTGAAGGAATGATAAAAGTGAATGATGGAATTTTTTTTCGTCTTCTCCCACTGATAAAATGTTATCCTCCTTTTAGCTTCACCGCTGTGAAAACAAACCACCATTGGAAAATATTTACCCAGAACAAAACTTATTTCAAGAATTTTCTTTTCCAATTCGTTCTACAGAAGCATGCCTATGGGAAAACTTTGTCCACTGTCTCTCTTTAATATTTGTGGACGCAGACTTTAGTAGAAAAAAAATCCCCTTTTATTTAATTTCGTAAAAACTCTGTAGTATCCTCAGTACGGAAATGCACTACGAAATAGAACAGTCACTCTTCGGAAAAAGTTTCACAATACATGTTTTAGTACAAAAGATATATATATATATATATATATATATATATATATATATATATATATATATATATATATATATATATATATATATATATATATATATATATATAAGACCATTAAGTTGTTAGCAAACAAGGGCCGTGTATTCGTGCCAAATGTCAACTGCTATCATTGTCAAGCTGGCGGAAATCCAAAAGCCTGCTGCTTTATGACACAAACATATATATATATATATTTTACTCACTAGCATAACGCTGTCCGCAGCTAATAATCACATTAGCTAAGTACACAACACCAAAACTATGGTTTAATGAACCATTATAAATTAAACAGGACGCTTTCCATTAAGTGTTGCCAAAACTCCTATCCTCGGTTCTTTTATTCAATTCAAAAATTTTTTTGACTTTCCTAGTTTTTAATTTAAAAAATGTTAACTTAATTGTAACAAATTATTATTTGATGCATCTCAATTTCGAAATCACGTGTAAAATGAAAGAAGTAAGTTTAATTCCAAAGTGTGAAACTCCGGTAGACTTCCAAACTAAGAAAATTCAATACTAAAACTAGAAATAGTACATCTATAACTTCTGGGTGCAATAGAGGCGTAAGGTCAATGATAGAAGTTGTTTCTCGGACGCTAAAGACTTACCAGAAAGGCATTAATCGGTATCTCATACCGTTTTGGCTCTATCGAGATTGAATTGTGAAGTAAACACCATTAAGCCACTATAAATTCTGGAACAATGCTACACAGCTTAATTTCGGCCGTTTCTGATGGATCAAACCGGGTCTGAGACGCGAGACTTAGAACTGGGTGTATCGAAAAAAAAAAAAACTGCTACAAGTGACTCAGGTGATCTGGTGACCATTAATGGTCCTATGAATAGGTTCCAAAACTGAACTACCATAATTTGGAAACTATCGTAATTTTACATCGGTCTGTCCTTTCATCTTGATGTACCTACACTTACCTATAGGACCGTTCGTTCAACTTATGAAACAAATTTTAAACCTATTGGTTGTCTATCTTATCGAGTGCCTGGAAGTTATATATCTTAATACATGTGTGTTTTTCTGGTTGCCTAAATTCAAACTGTAAGGAGATCCATATACTAGCTCAGCTTCAGCAGGGAAAAAAATCCTATTAATACACAAACGGAAATAAAACCATCTTTGTTTTGGTATAAAATTTCAATTATAGTATATTGTTCTCCGTTCGGGGGAAAAAAATATCTTGAACTGCAGCTATTCCCTTAGAACCTAATTTTAGCTGTTTACAAATTTTAACCTACAAACTCTATGTTGTGTATGACGTTACTTCAACATGATAGTAAAACTTCGTTATTAAAGAATACCTTTTCTCCTTACTGTTATATCTTCTCAAAAGATTTGAAAAAACTTGTGGATAATGTTTTAAACTTTCTATTCCTAGAACTGCAACGATCTTAATATATGGTACACAAGATCATCAACATTTAGTTCATTCATAAATTTTAAATTATATATATATACACACGAATTTTATGTTATCAGAACAGTTATTGCTAGGACTGCTATACTTTTTGCGGAAACATTTTTCTCATTGGGCTTTTATCTAATAGCTCTACAAACAATAGGTTATGTGCAATTACAAAAGCCTATTGCGTTCACTGATTTGCTCTTTTTATTTTCTATTGAATGCCCGATTTTCTTTGATTCCTACACTGAGCAAAATCCGTTATCCGGAAAGCGGTATATTGTACAAATAAAAGGAATCCATATGTTTACTACGGAAATCTGAACTCAGCATATGCTACATATGTACTACCTTTTTCCTTGCTTCGATGTTACATAATGTCGCTGCAGATGTCTGACACCTTACAGTCATCCGTACATTACATACATATACATATGTTACATACTGTACGCCAGCTATATTTATATACGTCTATATGTAAGATCCAGATGGAACATTTATACGGAAAATACACATATGTTTTCAGTTATAGGCTACGTTTTTCTGCGGGATGTTACCTATAGTCTCATATTAAGTCCAAAAACTACAGGATTTACGCATGTAACCTAGGTTTTTACGCACGCCCAGTGGTGTATTTAGGGTGGGGCTTCCGGTCTTAAGCCCCCCCGAAATCTTACTTACTATAGTAAAGTATATAAAATATCTTGCAGAATTTTCACATTTTCAGGCAAAGCCCCCCCCCCCCGAAACAAAATCGTAAATACGCCACTGCGCACGCCACATACTTTTTTGTGTGAATTGTCTTTCAGAATGCAGTAATCAAATGTTTTTCCGTGTTATCATGGAAAATGAAAGGTGTAACATGCTTTCATCTCTCCATTAAACTTGTAATAGATATATATTTCAATGTAAAAAAAAAAAAAAAAAAAAAAAAAAAGCTTTATTTTAGGAAAGGCGTGTTTTTTCTCCCGATTTTTGGCATCTTTAGTAACCACAGCAAGATATAATTTAATTTTAAAAAATAATAGGATCGAAAAGGTTTAGTGTGGTGGTTTTTATCTTTTCATTATTTCTGTGTATCTTGCGTCTATATATAAATAAATGGATGAATGGTTTACCAGTCTATTACTCACTAAAAATATTTTAAAAAATGAAACTAAAATGAAATTTTGGAGTTTAGCGTCCCACGTGTCCTCTAGTCTAAGGGAGATGATGGTTAAAGCAGGTGAATGACGATGCAAGAATTGGTGGAATGATAAAGTAGGAGGAAATGGGAGTACCCTGAGAAAACCCACGTATACGATGTTGTCCACTACAAACTTACTTGGTCGGGAATCGAACGAGGGACCACACGCAGCAGAAGCGCTCTATCACTGAAGAACCATGCCCTCACACTTAATGAAATTGTAATATTTTTTTTCTTTACGTATTAAAAAACAAGTCTACAAACTGGCAACACTGGAAAGCATCTGCTTTATTCAATTCGCTAAAATAAAGTTAGGTTTTTCCCTTTGATCCCTTCCTTACATTTTCTTTTTCATATATATGGAGTCTTTATTGTTTATACGGTTGTTATTTATATTTCTCGACTTTTCGCAGTTCGTGACGATACGACGTAACAATTTTATTCTAGTGTGAAAGTACGTCGTGGAATCGTAAAATGAAAATAATATTATTAAAAAAGAAAAAAAAAAGTTTGAATACTATTGAAGTCGCTAGGACATCGAATGGGATCTCGAGACATGATTGATACATGTTTTTCTATTCCTTTTCTTATTGTCGCTTTCAGTGTTATTCATTCTTTTTTTCTTTTTTATAACTTATGACCAGTCATAAACTACGCTCCTTTGCCGTTCAGAGCGCTCTCTGCCGTCTCGCTTATACACTTCTCTTAGATAATAGAAGCGTGGATCTAATTCATGAAACTACTGCACGGGAAGCGATATTACATTGATATTATATATATATATATATATATATATATATATATATATATATATATATAGATATATATAGATATAGATATAGATATAGATAGATAGATAGATAGATAGATATATAGGCAATAATAATTAATGGTGTCATCCTGAATCCTGATAGCCACATTGCGGCTGATGGAGAAATTATATAGCCATATTATTGAAGGAACTAATATGGGACTGGCTGTATAAAGTTAATGGGAAACCACATACACAGGAGATGCATGCGACCACTCCCTCCCACCTCTATATATTATTACGTCTTTATCTACATATTTACTTCTCGCTTTATTATTCTGCCGTATGTTAAGTCAAGTGGACAGGAATTATTCTCTCTTTCATTTTTCGATTAAGGAGAGTTCAATGAACTCAATAACATACATATACAGGGTGTTCAGGGGACAGGTCCAAAAATATTTTGGGAAATGAATTCTCACACTAAACATTATATTATATATATATATATATATCGGGTGAGCCTGAAAGATGTACACAAACTCCGGGAAGTAATTCGTGATATCAAAAGAAGGCAAAAAATCCTCTTGCACGTTGTCAAATTCCGGGTTGTGTACGAGTGACAGGAGGGGGTGCCACTTTGGAATCGACAATCAAATTCTGACAATTGGAACGGAACAGAAAGATATGCGCAAACTATCTCTGTCTGAGCAATTGCCTAATGTATCAATACCATTTTGCTGATGTTCATAGCCACATTTAACTAGTTCGATCTCTCTCTCTCTCTCTCTCTCTCTCTCTCTCTCTCGATATATATATATATATATATATATATATATATATATATATATATATATATATATATATATATATATATATCGATCACCATGGATGCATCATTTCCGAGCTATAGCACGCCGAAAATTAATCGCAAAGTAAAACAAAATATCATAAATCGAGAACGAAATGTGAATCAATATCGGGTAAAAGAACATTGTGCTTATTACTAAATATTAAAAAACATACGTTAGATTCCACTAATGTATCAGTGGATGTGGATCAGGAGAGATGACGCACTGAGAAAAAAAAATTACTTATTTTTAGTCTAGAAAATGCGAAGAGACAAAAATTAACAGGATTCTGTATCATAGACAATATTTTTTGTACTAGGCTACGTATAGATGTGTTGTTTCGTCAAGGTCAATATGTACAGCCACAAATAGATGGAAGTCATGTACACTCATGTCTAAAATTATTGTCGCATGTCTATAAATATGTTGTTGTAGGAATATGCTTTGATAACGAATGTGCCAGGTATTTTTTACAATGTTATTATGTGTATAATCGGCAAAGACATGTAGCTATGTGGCAAATTTCATGTCAAAAGAGGAGTAAATAAGAATAAAACAAAAATAAAAGTTTATTGTCTATTTAGCAACATTTTATTTACTCATTCTAATTTTCGTATTTATAATTCTTTTCCTATGAAATTTACTACAAATAGAGGAAGGTTACCAAAGAGCACGCACTTAATATTAATCTTGAAAAAGCTCCGAAAATAATGAAGCAAAAATTATATAAATTGAATATAATTTTAATTGAAGGTTAGGCTACATTGTAAAAAACAGAAAACTTTACTACTAAATGTAGGTATGGAGATACACGTTAAAAAGTGAAAAAAAATGCATACTCTTAAGAACCACTATCCCAAAGAGTGTGTTCCGTTGTCCCTAAAAGGGAGCACTCAACACCTATCATACCTGAAACCCAAACCCCTTCGTAAGACGAACACGGCTCATGTCACCATCGTTCACAATTAAAGCACTGAATCCAGTCTTCGTCAATTGGTTCTTCATACAATTTGACACACATTGGACATGAAATTTGGTTGATCTCAGCTGCAGTTTTCTCTATTGAAGTGGATGGTTCATTGGGACGGTGAAAGAGTTTTTCTCTTTGACTTAACATTTCCTTTGATTCGTTTGCTTTGAAGAACCTTGTGAGATGGAGAACGAGTAAAAATTTCAGATCAACGTTTGGTACGTGCAGTTTATTGATTATTATTATTATTATTATTATTATTTCGGAAGAAATTATGTGTCTCGGATGAACAGACGTGCTTGAAGTTGCAGCTTATGTAGGTCTAAGACATTTACATTTCTCCATGATAATCGGAGCCATGTTTCGCTCAGCATCTTTCTTCGGAACAGAAATTTCATTTTGATTATTTCCTTTCTTTATTGCCTCATTACTTAGGACGTCGTCGTCACACCATGAAGAGCAATAACAACCTACCATGGATTAATCATGCCCGGGGACCTTCGGGCCAAAGACTTGCCTTCGGACAGAACACGAGATCATCATCATCATTGTAATTTAAGAATTTCTGTAAATTGAAAATACTTCTTATAGAAGATTTACAGTTGGTGCTTGAATCGAAGACAAACAATTGCAAATAATTCTACAATCCATTCAAACATTCTATTACCATCCGCTTTCTTAAACTAATTAACTACAGAGAATAACCACATACTACTAGACTACCATCATACAGTAGTCTGTATGATAAATTCCGCTACCCACACACACTTTGAAAGAAATCATCTCAAAGACTACGCGCGCGCTCTTTGGTAACTCACTAACGCGCACTCTTTGGGACACAGTAGTCAATTCGAGTAAAATTCATCCAGGTGGCTGCACATGCAAGAACCCCGAAACAAAGCCATGGTAAAGAATTCTATCTTCATTCATGTTTTCTACCATGCAACAAAGGTACTGTAGTTAGCTATTATATCAGAAAAATTTCTTAACCAAGAGTACTAAAATATTACATCAAGAATTCAAAAAAGTTATTTTTATCTGTATTTTCTGTTTGGAGCAATACGTTAACCTCCCTTTTCTTCGTATCAACTCTCATGCAAATACTCATCAAACAGCGTCAGTTATAGATCTGAGACAATAATTTTGGACATGACTGTACATACAGGATAGAGAAAATCAGAGTTATGTACTTTGATAAACATTATTTGGTTCTGTACGGGCATTACACAGTCTCTCTTGTGTACGATCTAGATCAGCGTTTCCCAACCGGTGTGCCGCGAATGGGCCGCTGGTGTGCCGCGAGGAAATGAAAACAAAATTATTAATTATATAGGAACCTAATTGCAAGACAGGAAATATGTGTATTTAGATTTCACATTACTATGAACCTCTACAATGAAAAAATACTGTAATTTTAATATATTATTTTACATACATTATTACTACATAGATTATATTTTGAAAACAGAATTTTATTAATATTTAAAATTGTGACGTATATTAACCATGTTAATAAATTATAAGTTTCACACTGTGTTACTTATCTGTTCATTTTTAATGTTGAAAAAAGTATTAATTATCATTGTTATGACCATTATTGTTTCTTTATTGTTACAGATTATTTCGGAACTTGAAATTTTAAAATCTCATTCTATCCTTTCGACAAAGCAAACACTCATACAAATTACCGCAATTCTGTTTTAAAGTACAAGAGATTTGTTTGTTCGTTCGTAATTTAGTGATCTTCCTTGTGAAAGGTTGGATATATTCTTCGAAAAAGAAAGTGTATTTTTTAAAAGACTGAGTTCTTTATTTCATTGGAATTGTTTTCTATTTTTTAATTTGAATGAAAATAAGTATGATGATTTACGATGGAGGAAAACCAGTGATCGAGCTTTTTTCTTTGTGAGAAGGAGGTCAGTAATCAAAGAAAACAAATACGACGGTATTTTCTATTTACAAATAATAATAATAATAATAATAATAATAATAATAATAATAATAATAATAATAATAATAATAATAATAATAATACCTATGAGTGTGCAGTGAGAATTCAAGTTAGACCCATAGTGTGCCGCAAGTTGAAAAAGGTTGGGAAACGCTGATCTAGATTATCCTTCTGCACTTTATAGCTGCAATGATAAGTTCCTGAAGACAATTCAGGGTCCTGGGCATTGTAAGTACACAGAACAGGTCTACCAGATCATCAGAAACGCATTAATGTAGCTATAAACTCCATTACATCGGTTGTGCTTCTCAAGATTTGGATGGAGGTGGATTATCATCTTGATGGTTCGCGTGTAACAGATGGCGCGGGCAACGCGTGTTTAAAATTCCAATTAACACCACCAAAAACTTACGCAGAGTCGTTTTGACGTATGATTAGCGTCATGCTAGAAGTTTGACTACTGCAGGAAACACGTTAGTCGAACTCTTTAATATGGTACTAATCACGCGTCAGAACGATTGTGCATAAGACACTTTATGTAACTACTGTGAAAGTTTGAGCAGAATAATACCTAGGTACAGGGTCATTAAAAAAAAAAAAAAAAAACATAATTTCATTTGCGTCTATAATTTCTAACTGAAGTCCAATTTTCATGCGGTTTGTGGCAAATGATCAAGGAAGGATTGGAGATTTATCGGACAATGTTTACTGGTTTAAATTCATCCGGGGTAATATCGGCCACGCGTCAAGAAAAACTGCAAATATTCTCCAGTGTACCTTACAATTGGAATGAGGTGCGGTGCGGTGTGGAGATTTGAATTTTCTTCGTTAGATGGTAACCTGTCCAAGGTCTATAAGAAACAGGAAGCTGGTCCATTGTATTGGGAATTGTACTGCACAGTTCTGTGCTACTGTGTATGATCACGACACAGTGAGAATAGTGCACTTTTTTGGAGCAACATTAATTTATCGTTAAAAGTTTTTAGAGAACATAATCTGTTGTTGCTACGCAAAGGGCATTTAGAAACAAATTTGCCTAACGTTCTGCCCCTGACAGGAACATAATATGGTCGCTAGTGAATAAATTGAAAGAAACGGGATCGCTTCTGAGTGAGACACGGAGGCATCGGACCCTACAGGCAAGTGTTGTGGAAGATGTCAGTTATCGACTCCTTAGGTCACCCAAGAAATCTCTCCATCGTTTGTCGCAAGAAACCGGCTATAGCTATTCAACATGTGATTTATGAGTGTTATCACTAACGCTTAATTTGTACTACAATTTTGCTTCAAGAATCCAAAACCTCATTCCAATTGTAAGGTACACTGGCAATTATTTGCTGATTTTCTTCAAGCGTGGTCGATATTACTCCGGATGAATTTAAATCAGTAAACGTAGTCCCACAAATCTACCATCCTTCCTGTATCATTTGTCGCAAAACGCATGAAAATCGGACTTCAATTAGAAACACCAGACCCAAATGAAATCTGTGAGTTAAAAAAAAACAACAAAAAAAACAATTATTTTAATAACAGCTATATCTCACTTCCTATTTTACACCAAGTAGAAAAAAAGCGAAAGAAATCCAAACTGAAAAACAAGAACGTTGTTTTTCACCAAATTATCCATGATAAAAATGTTTTTTTTAACACTAGTTACAGCACATAAAAAATATAATGTATTTACAAATATATTAATAATAATGTAGGTTTTTAAAAAAATCACCTTGTATTTTTTGTATTAAAGTTATACATTTTTCAAATCAGGGACTGTTTTCGTGCTCACACTGTACTTTTATTTTCACTATTCCCTTTTTATTTTCTATCATAAATATAAATTGCATTCGTTGAAAATATGGTAATAGATCGTAACTTTAAAGTTCATGAAAAGAGAAATGTAGCTCTTATAACAAGCTTTGATAGGAACTCCTATTAGAATAACACTGGACGTTGGTGACAACAGATACCAACCTAACAGACTCACACGTGATTCACACATTCTGAAAGCACTTAAATTATTTGAAAATATGAAGTTCAAAATGTAAAGTCACATTTTAACTGTTTTCAATTTACAGTTCAGGAATGAACTGAAAATTTATTTAATCCCATGAGAGAACTAAAACAAACAAAACATCCATTCATGCAGAAAAAAAAGAACGAATAAACGAGAAAACAATACAACATAAATAATATTTGCAACTAGGCAATCAAAACACACCACATTTCACAACACATAAAATATTAAATGGAATAAAAGATAAAAAAAAATGTCATGCGTGTTTTACATTCCATTTTTCTAAAAATAGTACTTAAAACATATTTCTACGATAAATAGTTCACAAACAAAAGTATAGTAGAACTCCTCTGATCCGTCACCTTTGGGACTAGGGGTATGGTCGGATTTAGGATTTAGATTTCTCGGCTTTCGGCATCTAAGGCCATTTAGCCCTTCACGTTTTGAGGGATGACGTCCCTCGGCGAACACACAATCCGGGAAAAGGAAAGAAAGAAAGGATTGGGGAAGGAAGGAAGGAAGGAAGCGGCCTGGGACCTATAAGTTACGTACCACCCCGGCATTTGCCTGGTGTGAATGAGGAAAATCCAGGAAAACCTCATTCAGGGTGGCTGGCCCGAAAAAGCAATTTACATTTTTTCGACCGAGTGCCCCCACCGGGAATCAGGGACCGCTCGCACCGAAGGCGAGAGCATTAGCGACTACGCTACGCGGGGCCACAGGGGTATGGTCGGAACGTAAAATAGGTCGGATTATTAGAAAATACAGAACCATGCGATTTTCAGCACTAAATCAACGAACTAGAAGCTGCACAATACAGTATAGAAAAAGCACAACGAAAGAAACGATATAAGAGACTAGCATATATTACCCGCTTCGCTGGGTTGAAATGAAAATTTAAATGCACAACTCCATATCTCATGTGTTTAATACCCGTGAAATATGCTTGCAGTAAATGTTAACATTATATCGCCTGTCATTTATGTTAACCCGCCGAGTGACACGGTCATGCGGGTTGCATATACATACGTTTATTTTTATACCTATGATGAACTAACAAAGGATTTGTACGTAATGGACACCTGAATGGTCAATTATCTCAAGACACTGGTAATTGAAAATTAAAGTGATATGATAAAAACAATCTAGGGTCCAAATCCTAATAACCCCCCAAAAATGAAAGAAATTGGTTCAGCCGTATTAGCGTGATGAGGGAACAAAGGATTTGTACGTTCTCTTTTATATATATAGATGACGAAGCACAAAAACGGACAAGCGGAAACAGCAAGTAAACAACAATGCCGCGACGGCAGTAAATGATGATGAGCCTCATGAATCAACGACGAAGCGGGAAAAGTTCGGCTCCAGCATGGTTGGATAAACAGGAGTGGCGCATCAGCCGAGGGCGGACAAGAGAGTTTCTACTGTATAAGCAAATGTTTCAGAAATCATGTTGGAAATATACTTCTTAACAAAAGAAGAAGCAGATTAAGAACAGGGTAAATTCAATTAACACTTATTCTGAAATGTTATCATGGATCGCTGATATAATGCACTTTTAACCAAGTACATTCAATGTTCGGTATGCTTCCGCATTATGTTCCTGGCAGTGGGTTTGTTCCAAACACAGTGGTGGCTTTAGCGGGTAGGCCGGGTAGGCCTAACCAAATATTTTGAAGAACATATAAAGGCTAAAAGATACAATAAAGAATACGTATATTTTCTATTTATATTAATGGTAGATAATTATTTAACAAATAGCATCAACCACTACTGTAAAAGTAATTTCCTACTGTAAAAGTTACTAATCAATCAAATGTGTATATGTATTCATAACCGAGGGAGCGGACCTACCCAAAATTAAAATCCTAAAGCCGCCCCTGTCCAAACAGTGTTGCACAGAAGACGAGGCAAGAAGGGAATAAAGTTTTCGCGTCTTGTCTCGTAAATTTGTGTAATAATGTCGTCTCATCTCGAATCTGGAAGAAAGTTGCGGACAGACGACAAGGAATGGTCCTCCAGCTTGGAGGTTTGGGTGGGGCTAACAACCTCATCTTGTAAAAAAGTATTAAAAAATAGGCATTGTTCAGAAACATTCACAGAAGCCTCGGGCCAGGACTGATAACTTGGCATGACCTCAGCAAAAGAATGTGGCTTTAGCCTGTCGTCTGGCTTTGTAAATTTGTGTACAAAGTTTATTTCCTTCCTTATCTTTTTCTTTAATTTCACCTAGAAATTATCAGAACCCTCCCGCATCACAGGAGGTACAAGAAGGGTGTGATATAACAAAACAAAAAAGTAAACGAAATCTTTAAGCTTTGCGTCCCACCGTTAAGCTAGCTAGGCTAAAGGAGATGATGATGATGAACAATGAATGAAATGGTGGAATGAAGAAAGTAGAAGAAAACGGGAGAACGGTGTTTGTCCACCGCAAAGCTCACTTAGCGCGAGCTAGGATCGAACCAAGGCCTAGGGATGCGCACGAGACGAGTCGAGACAGAGTTTTCCTGACAAAATTCGAGTCGAGACACGGCTCTTCCAATAGAGAAATATAAATTTTTCGAGTCTAGACATCACTTTTACAGCACATTTTCGAGACGAGACAGTTACAAATCGTGTCTCGTACGCATCCCTACCAAGGGCAGCATGCACCGGAAGTGAACGCTCTACCACTGAGCCACCATGTCCCTTCATTATTGGAGTATAATGTGTAATAACTTGATCTTTAAATCTTCATAGATACTCTTTATTTTGTTCGTACAATTACTTTATCAATTTGTAATTCAGAGACTTGGACATTACGGTAGTTAAGAGAAAAAAGAAATAGAGAACTTCGAAATGTGGTGTTGGAGGAAGATGGAGAAGATACAATGGACGGAGAAAGTAAGACACGAAGATGTTTTAAAACAGATTGGGGAGAAGAGGACGCTTTTAGCCAGCATCTCCGTAGGAAGGCCAATTGGATTGGACACATCTAGGGGAAGAAACTGTCTTCTTCATACCGCCATAGAAGAAAAGATGGAAGGAAAGAGAGGAATAGGCAGAAGAACACAACTGATAGATGATTTGAAAAATAGGAAAAATACTGTAAGTTAAAAGAGGAAGCTGAAGATAGAGAAACATGGAAGTATCATGTTTAATCTATTTAAAAAAAAAAAAAAAAAAAAACATTAGTCCCGGGACTTGCCAAAAGGTAGAATACTTAATAATAGTATATACACGAGCAACATAACACTAAAATACTGTTTGAGATCTAAGACTTAAGGGAACTAATGTTGCAAACGAGATTTTACAAAATTTCTCGTCTCTTCTCGAATTTAAAAATGTACTTCTTGTCTCGAATCACATCTCGTTTTTGAGAGAAGAAACGAGACCAGACGAAAAATTTCAAACCTCTTGAGCAACCGCACTCACCCACCACAACCAGGTCAACATTTTCAGGAAATTTTCTGGTTCGATTCCCGCCAAACGCACAAATTTGTAAGCATTGACCATTGTCGTAAGGTAATAAAGAAGCTACAGAGTTGGAGTGCGCACCTTCGGTGCTCGTGGTCCCAGGTTCGATTTGCAGTGAAACATCAGTCAAATTTGAGCGGATTACAGTGGCTCGGATCCCACAAATAAACTGTAGGCCAACGTCTCATGTAGCCTCGCTGCTGACAAGAGACGCTCAACTTTAATAAATAAATAAACAAAAAGAAACATTCATCTGGAGCTTTACTCTTGGTAAAGTTTGATTTGTATTACGTCCTCTGTAAGAAGCGACGCTCTATAGGACTAGACCTACAGTTTAAAGAGTTATAGTACGTTGGATTCTTTCCCATTGGGAATCGAATTCTGAACCCCGTATACCAAAAGCATGATACTCGTACCAGGGTAGCGAGAAGGGATGAAATTCATGCGTATCATCCCACATTCTACTTCTTACAAATTATCTCTTTATTAACTCTTTTCAAATATTATTTTATATACGGTGTGCATTTATTTCTCATGTTGGGGACCGCGTTGGCTCAGCGGTAGAGCGTTCACCTCTGGTGCGTGGGATTCCTAATTCGATCCCAGCTCGCGCCAATTGGACTATGTGGTGGACAAATACCGTGTGTGTTTTCTCGGATATCTCCCGTTTCCTCCCACTTTCTTCATTTCATCTCATGTGGTACGGAATCCACGTTAATCAGTAGGTCTCGTCTCATATAGCCTTGCTGCTAAAAGGGACGTTAAACTCAAATGCACCATTTCATTCATTTCCCATCATCACCATCTCCTTTACCCTAGACAGCACAGCCGTTGGGACGCAAAACTTAAAGAATGTATTTTTCATTTTTATTTCTCATGCTATACATGTAGATTCATTACCATGAATAACTAAAGATCACGGATTTTAAAGACAATTATAGTTCTTTTACTTTTATTTTCCTTTCTTTCTTTTCTGTCTTTTTTTGAAATTTTAACGTCCTACGACAACGGTCAGAGGTTAAGGAAGACTATGATGATAATGAACGAAATGGCGGATTAGAGAAAGTCGAGGAAAGGAAAGAACCCCCTGAAAACCCACTTGAACATGATGTTTGTCCACTACTAAGCCCACTTGGTGTGAGCTGAGATCGAACCAGGGACACCACACGCACCAGAGGTAAGCGCTGTACCATTGAGTTACCGCGTTCAGTAATTGAAGTGGGCAATCTTCTAATCAACTAATATTACACGATAACAAAACTCTTTCTATTTGAACTCTTATTTATTTATTTATTAACAAAGAATGATCATGACAAATAGGAGAAAATTACTTTTTAAAGTCAAGCAACAGACAATACGAGGGGCAGTCAAAAACTTCCCGGACAGTTGATGTTTTGGTGTTTGTGATGTGTATCACAATGTATCTTGTACAGTATAGTCCTTAGGTTGCCTAATCATGAATTTGAGAAGTATGAACAGGCCATAAGAGGCAGAGTATGAGTAGTGTAGCTGAACGGAGGAATGTATGGGGTGATCAGTTTGGCACAATGTTGCAGTTTGAGCAACACGCAAAATGAAATCCCACGATTATGCCGGTTAGGCTAAAGGAAACGGTGATGATGAGTAATAAATGAAATGGTGGAATGAAGAAAGTGGGAGGAAACGGGAGAACCCCGAGGAAACCCACGCACGCGGTATTTGTCCACCACAAAGTTCACTTGGCGGGGGCTGGGATCGAACCCGGACCCCAAACACCAGAGGTGAACGCTCTACTACTGAGCCACCGCGGACCCCGAGCAACACGCAAACATCAAGTTCATGAGCAAAGTGGGGAAATGTGCTTAGAGAGACTTTTAAAATAACCTTAAAAACAGTTTAGGGCCATCGGATTTTTGACTCTTTCCAAAGCTAAAAATGGGCCTTAGAGGTACCCGTTTCGCCATCGTAGAAGAGATAGAAATACACACGACGGCTGAACTTTGGAAGATACCAAAGAAAGGACTTTTGTCGGTGTCCAATACTGGCAGGAGCAGTGGAGCAACTGTGTGTGTTCCGAGGGTACCTACTTTGAAAGCGATTAAGTAAGTACTTATATTGTGGTAATAAACAGATACAACAAAATTCCGGGTACTTTATGACCGCCCCTCGTAAAACTTGTCTATGATTTTTAACTATGACTCAATGCACTGAAATGAAGAATAATATGTTACACGAAACAAGCAATGCACTCAATACATTTGCAGAGGGAGGGGGGGGGAGAAATTCGGCGGCGCCAGCAATCTCCGCCTCAAAACATTTTGTCATAATGGAGTATCTGTTAACGAAGCTCGGTAAAGAGAAAGAAATAAAACGACGAGTTCTAAATACTGTGAACATCGTTATTCGAAAGTGATTAAAATAAATGCCAAGCACTATAATAAATTACTACTCTTTATATAGGCCCGCCTTCTTCTTCAACCATACCCATATCCAATTCATCTGTAATCGCACATACTTTCTTTTCCCCCCTTACGAAAAACAAACAACAAAACTACCGAGTTTGCAACGTGGTAGGAATGCATAAACTTCCATACGAATGGACAGCAAAACGGGCTGAAGAAGTTTCAGTAAAGACTCCGAATAAGAAACTCAGTCGAGCATGGACAAGTGTAGCAATATCGATCCGGAAGCATATATCGTTCCAAAAGTCATATTTCTAATATGTATTTTTCCTCTCATGTAATATTATACGATATCTTTGCATTGCTTCATAGGACATCGTTAGCGAGAGTTTTTGAAGTCTCACATCTCCATTTTTACGATATATTTCACTGCAAAAGTTCTTATGAACCCACATGTTGTGGAAGTTGACAAACCAGTCATTTCTTGCAAAGACTCTTAACGATAAAAGAGCTCAGTTCTCATGAATCAGTTCTTTCTTTTTTGCTTAATCCTTTTCTGTGTTCTTTCATGTGTGTTTATATCAGATTCGTAATACGAGATGTTTGTGACGGTCCACACAGAGTCGTACAAATAACTTCATTACATATTTTCCATTGAAAGGTCGTTGACCAAAAGAACATCCAACTAGAACGTTGTCGTGGGCGAAATGAAGAGAGATGTTCTCGTCTCGATGACGTTCTGGCAAGCGGAATTTGATTATGAAACTTTTAAGTGATTTGAACTTCCCATCATCAACTAGAAGCAATCTTTTCATTTGTCCACTTTTATCTCAAAGGTAGCTAGCGACAGTGACGGGGAATATGAGAAAAGACAGCTTTTCGGTTTAAACGGTTCATATATATATATGTGTGTGTGTTTGTCTTCTCAAAGTCTTTGAAGTTGCTAAAATAAAAAAAAAAAAAAAATCTTTTGAAGTTCAGCGTCTAATGGACATGGATATATATGTTTCACACTTCCAACACGATGTCAAAGCTACTGACTTTCACACATTGACGGGTGCAAAAGGATCTTTCCGGTATAACGCACTCAATCCCAATCTTATTCTTACTCTTAGTGTATGGCTCTACAACGATGCGTTTCCGATGCGTTACCCCCCGCAGCGAACGCGATGTAGGTGGCTACTCGGTAATTTTACTTTCGCCAGAGTTATAAATTATACTGTGACCCAGTCAGGGTTTCCAGACCTTACTGCCACACCCTTATTCTCATTCATGCGAATCACGAAAAATAACCCTATTGTGTTACATAGATTTCCTTTTTTGTGTGAATTTTCTTTTGTTATAGACGCACATACTTTATAAGAGCAGAGTCCCCATACTCCATACAAAGCATCTTCCAAGCAGCTGTTTCTTGCTAAAATCCCCTCGCCTGGCAACACATCTTTCTTTTCTTTCCCTTCCTTTAGACATCTTTTACTGATTCCGAAACAGCAGACGATCTATTGTTCCCAAACGCACCAAATACGCTCACGCCGATGTATTCTACGTGTTTTTTATTGCTTTCGCGTTTGCAGTGCATTGTGATTAGATATTCACATTTAAATACATGGTCAACGTATTCCAAGCGAACGCATAAGTCATTAAAAACGCGCTGCGAACGCAGTGGTTAGCCTTTCACTTACTCTTACGATGTCAAAGTGGACAATTGCATTCACTAGTTGCGAATAGATATCTTTATGTATGGATGATATATTATCGCACATCCAACTCTTTATATAAGTGTCCCATTCTCCTTTAGCGGAACTACGAAAAATTTCCAATCCCTCCCTTTTTACTGCTGCTCTAATAATACAGTCTCTCTCTCTCTCTCTCTCTCTTTTTTTTTTTTTTTTTTTTTTTGTGAAAATATTTTGCTAATGCAATGAGTTATAAGGACAGTGAGAAAAGAAAAAAAATTATGTAAGATATATTAATAATTTTTATTCCAATGTCAAAAGGAGATTCAAGCGAACAGCATTATTTTGTATTGTCTTGAAAATTGACACAAGGGAATTGTTCTAGAAAAAAAAAATAATTTTGTAGATTTGGTGATGGGAATCTTAATGACAGGAAAGTGAATTTTAAAATACTTAGGTAAATAGATTAAATATATTTATATTCAATTAGTCTTCAGGCAGAAGGCTGAAGATGTCACGTACTCACTTGAGACATTAGAGTAAAAAATAAAAACAAAAAAAGAAGGTAATTACAGAATCTCAGGGTTCAAAATAGTGTAAACCTAATATAAATAAAGTGTTTCTTTGTTTGTCTGTTTGTCTCTCTGCGTGCGGCCTGGGGACCAGACTAGTGAACCGAGAGTTGTCAAACTTTGGTCACAGGTTTCTTGGTTCAGGTCCCAGACCAAGGCGAAGCGTTTTTTTTTGTTTTTTTTTTTTTAAATTCGAACCAAGAGGTTTCAAGGGGGTGTTTACCGGGACATGTAAAAGTAGTAGAAAATGATCGATATTAGTGTCGAATTCATGATTTTCGCGGTCGCTGAGGTCAATGGTAAAACTCCGATCGCATTAACTTCCAAATTCACTCCATTCAGCTGTGGGCTGGGGGTCACTGGGGAGGGGGATACCGAGGCATGTAAAAATAATTCAAAATGACCGATATTAGTGTCAAATCCATAGTTTTTGCGGTCACTGAGATCTATGGTGACAACTCCATTAGCGATGACTTCCAAATTCAGCTACCATTGTATACGGGGCCGGGGTCACCTGCAGGGGGATCGGATTACCGAGACATGTAAAAATAATCGAAAATGACCGATAGTAGTGTCAAATACATAGTTTTCGCGGTCGCTGAGATGAATGCTGATACTCCCACAGGCACTGATTTCCAAATACAGTGCCCATCGGCTGGAGGCCAGACGCGTTTTCCGTTTTATCAAAATTCGAACCAGGAGGTCTCAGGGGGCGTTTACCGTGACATGTAAAATTAGTAGAAAATAACTAATATTGTATTTCTTTCATTGTTCAGTTTGTTTACATAGGTATTTCATTTGACCCATGCAAAGAATGGATATTTCACCTAGTTGTTTACTATAAAAAGATCGGTCATGGACCAGGAATTCATTCGCATTCTGATCTTGGCTCGGACAGCGAACAAGAAAATGAGTGAAAATGTTAAAGTTGATGATGTTGTAAGACAATCTTTCTACCACATGTAAGTTGGTAAAAATGTTGTCTTATGGTATTTCCCTTTTTATGTATACTAAAGACTCTCTACTGAATCCAACGCTAAATGTTTGGTCTTTCATGTAACTGCATAGAAAGCTAATTTTAATCATTATTTGTTCTTCCTCTATCTGTAATATTATTTGTTTAATAAACTGAATTCTATTTGTATAAACGAAGTTCTATGGTTTATGGGAAAGAAAATAAACACAAAGTTGTTCTTTAAATTTAACCCAATACCTTTATGAATTAAGGACAGAGATACTTGTCTTCTCTATATTTTGATTCCCTCAATTTTTATATTCAAAGTTAATCTATTATTTTTCCACATTATTTAAACATTAAACATAACAGAGTTCTCTTCCATACAAATATGTATGAAGAAAAAGAATGACAAAAAAAAAAAAAAAAAAAAGAGTATGAAATATAAGAATATAACAAAGTAGGGAAAATCAGTAAAAGTCGAAAAGAACTCGTGGATTCAAAGGACGACTATTTAGATTGCCAGGAATAAAAGAAAGGGATACGGAAGACAACATACAGGGTGTCTCAAAAGTACTCTGACATAGGGTAACTATATTATACAACAAAATGTAAGAGGAAAAACCATCTCCAAATAAGACGTTTTCAATCTAAAGTGAAGGATATTTTTTTTAAATCGTACGAGCCGTTTGGACTGTACACTCTTTATGTGCCCCATATTAAATGAAAATGCAACATTGCCATTTATCTGGACCCACAACGTAAGTGAATGAAGTTACTGTTTTTTTTTTTTTTTTTTTTTTTTTTACGCAAAAATGTCGATGGTCAGCCCCCATTTCAAACAGTAACTTCATTCACTTATGTTGTAAGTCCAGGTAAATGGCAACGTTGCATTTTCATTTAACATTGGACGCATAAAGAGTGTACAGCCCAAACGGCTCGTCCGATTTAAAAACAATCCTTCATTTTACATTGAAAACATCATATTTGAAGATAGTTTCCCCATCTTACATTTTGTTGTAACTCTGATAATAACATAGGCTAGTTAACTTTTGAGACACCCTGTATAAAATGAAAGTGTAAATATAAATGTGTGTATATATATAGTATACATGAAAGGTGTGTTTAGGGGTAAATATGTAATGTAGAATGTGTAGGAAGCCGCAATCCTCGTTCTCTTCGGAACACAACACGACCGGTGTGCACACTGTCACAGTTAAACACAAATTCGAATAACATGGTCAAAGCCTTTGGTCATACGCTAGCAATACATACAGTACAAGTTCATTTATAAAAAATAAAAACAAAACTGCTGCGTGGATCGTTACTGTTATTCCACTGGAAATAATGTCTTTTAAAAAGTGTGCACAGTGTGCAACTACGGAATACCACCAAACTATACGAATTCAATACTCAAAGTTGAAGCAGTATAACTACTGGTTATAATAGACGAGTAAGATGAAAGATGGAATCTGTTCCTCGGACACTGAATCCATATCTAAAACTCGTTGCTCGCTATCCTTTATTGCTATTCATTGCTTTATGAAAATGAATATTGAAACCGGAAATTCCAGTAAATTTCAACTATTTCCACTTTTGGCAGATTTAGCGACTGGTGGTGTCTGTTCACTTGAGGCGCTGAATCGAACCCAAATATCGCTTCTTTCTATCAATTACCGTTTTCGTTCTATGGCGACCAACGTTGAAACCGGAAACGGCTGATTCCTACCATCTGGTTTCAATATAGGGTTATCAGAGGAGATGAAATAGATTCTTGGGACGCTGAATCGATTTCACGAAACCGTCTCTTGACATCTTTTACTATTTTTGCCTTATGGAAACCGATATTAAAACCGGAAGTAGGTCTAGTAGTAAATTTCAACCACTTTCGCTTTTCGTAGAGTATAGTTTTGGTAATAACATTTCTCCCAAGACACTGAATCAATTGACAAAAAACGCTTCTCGTTGTTATAGTTTTTGTTCCGTGGGGATAAACCGGAAATGATTAATCTCTACCACTTCCGGTATGAAAAAAGAGTTAACGGAGAATATGGGGCCTATTCTTGCGATGCTGAACCAATTGCAAAAAGCCGCTTTCCGGTACCTTCTACCGTTTTTGCTCTAAGGAAATCAGTATTGAAACTCAATTGTAAATTTGAAGCACTTTCGGTTTCGATAGTGTTTTGGGTATCATAATATGTCGTCTTGAGCGCTAAATTGTTATAAAAAATTAAAAAAAAAACTATCTGTTATCGTTTTCCAACAAACGTTGACACCGAACATGACTAATTTCAACCACTTCCGGTTTGAACAGAGGGTTAACAGAAGAGATGGAACCTATTCTTGAGATGCTGAATCGATTGAAAAAAAGAAAAGAAAAAACACCTGTTTTTGATTTGATAGCTTTCGACAGACAGACGGAAGTTCTATACTTATCAGGGGCGGATCCAGAACCGACTTCTGGGAAGGGCGGTGGGTTGTCATGCTGTTACTTTTAAGGGCTCCAAACTTTGGGATGGGTTTTATTTATATATACAAAATAAGAGTTTCCTCTTCTGGGGGGGGGCGATCGCCCCCCTGGATCCGCCCCTGATACTTATATGATCGCTTTTGCATAGCATAGTTTGGAAGTCTAATAATAATAATAATAATAATAATAATAATAATAATAATAATAATAATAATAATAATAAATTCATTACCAATATGCAGTACATGTTGTTGTAGCCACATTAATAATGCTTCCAGTTGATGTGAGTTTTGATAACGGTTGTAAGACTAAGGTGACAATCGTAAGTGTTTGGTGCACATGTCACCGGAAGCTAGGCTTCAACTTATTTCAAATCTTGGGAGAAGAAAGAACAGTACGGTGGAAATTTGAAGAATGAAATGAAATGAAATGGAATCTTTGAGTTTTACGTTCCATGACTATACCGGCTAGGTTAAAGGAGATGGTTATGATGAGAAATGGACGGAATGGTGGAATGAATAAAGTGGGAGGAAACGGGAGAACCCCGAGAAAGCCCACGCACACGGTGTTTGTCCACTACAAAGTTCACCTGGCGCGAGAAAGAAGAAATTGAATCAGTCTTTCAGAGAAAATTGAAACATTTTCATCGAGACTACTATGACAGGAGACTCTGTACATAGATATTCGGAACATTAAGTTTTTATAGGTATTGCACACTAAGTTGAGTTCTAAAGTTCGCTGAACCTGAATGGAGACTAAACAATATTATATTAGTTCGTTTTAAAATCAGTTACATCAGATTTCTGACATGAAGCATTTTTTTTTTTTTTTTTTTGTCCTGTCCTTTTGCAAACGCGAAGAGAGAAGATTTTTCACGGGGGCCTGAAGAAATCGTGTGATGGATGTGATATTGTAAAACAATTTTTAAAAAAAGTCCAATTAAGTTGGTAGTGTGAACATTATCAAGTTTATTAAATACAGCCATTTAGAAATGTGACAAGCATATAGTCACAATTAGGTATTTAACCTGGATTGATTACTTTCATGATAAGATTAAGTGTTATTGAAATACAATTTTGTGTTCTTTTCGACACAGGCTTTATAAGAAATATCAGTAGTCAACCACTGACTTGATTGATTGAGTTTGTGATATAACGGGGTCATCAGTAACGAGTCTGGAGCTCCCTCGTGTAGAGATATGGATTCCTCGCGTGCGCCTTTAGCGCGGGAGACCCGGGTTCGATTCCCTACGGGAGCTCGTGCGGTTTGTAGCCCCGTTCCTCGCAAATACAGAGTGAGTCAAAAGTCACGAAGGGATTATAACTGTGATTAACTTGTTTTTACTTGCCATTGATATTTCACAGATTGAAAGACCAAGGATGGGAGATTGTTTATACTTGTGTGTGGAATATACTCTCAGGTAGGTGTCCGCCATTACGGGCCTCACAGTTATGGGCTCTGTGTAGCACATGATTCGTGACAGGTGATAAGAGACAAAATTGTCGGTTTTGGGGCAGTGAAAATCCACACGCCATGAATGAGTGCGAACTGCATCCTGTCAAGTGCACTGTGTGGTGTGTCATGACGTCAGAAACGATTGTTGGGCCATACTTCTTCGAAGATGATGAAGCCAATCTAGTAACGGTGACTGGTAATCGACATCAAAATATTATTGAGACTATTGTGCGTTGTACCTGAGACGTGATTTCAACAAGATGGGGCAACAGCACACACGGCAAGGCCTCGATTGGGCTTCTGATGACCATTTTCGGCCATCGTAACATCTTAAGAAACATTAACATAAACTAGCCTTGTCGTTTGCATAACCTCACTTCGCTGGATTGTTTTTTCAGGGAGGGTTACCTGAAGGACAAAGTCTATGTAAACAAACCACAAACAATACAGCACCTCAAGGACAAATTCGTTTAGAAATACGGGCACTCGGACCAGAAGTGTTGACTCTTGTCATCAATCATGAGCTACACAGGGCTCGTATCTGTGAGCCCCATAATGATGGACACTTCTCTGAGATTATATTTTATACACAAGTGTAAACTATTTCCCATCCTTGGTCTTAAAGTCGATGAAATATCAATGGAAGCTAATGATAAATAAATAAATAAAAATATTCAGTTATAACCTCTCAGTTACTTTTGATCCACCCTGTATATTTAATTTCAGGTTTGAGAGAATCGTTTTCTTGATATGAACTCAACGAACGTCCTAGGAGTAGGTCCTACGGCCGTAAGAGTTGAGGTTAGTTTGTCTCGAAAAGTGTACTTTAAAAGTGATCTTCTGTCTTGAAACAGTCTTTTTCTTCTAAATGGAGGCCGCAGTGGCTCAGTGGTAGAGCGTTCACCTCTGGTGCTTGGGGTCCCGGGTTCGATCCCAGCCCCCGCCAAGTGAACCTTGTGGTGGACAAACACCGTGTGCGTGGGTCTTCTCGGGGTTCCCCCGTTTCCTCCCACTTTCTTCATTTCACCATTTCATTCATCACTCATCATCACCGTCTCCATCATCCATCACCTCACCATAACCATGGGACGTAAAACTCAAAGATTTCATTTCTTTTTCTTCTAAAATGGGTACTCCTCACTGAACAATAAGCTTATTATCCAATTACTACGTATATTCCATTAATACCTCATTACAACGTAACTGCGAAAAAAAAAAAATACCATGTCAATCAGCCACAGTCCCAATAATTACGATGCTTTATTTAAAAAACGAAATCCGTTGTTTCTAGCCATTAACGAGCTGATCAACAACCTCATACAGACAGTCACGAGTTGCTCTTCGTTTAGCACATGTTAGAGTTTATGACTAGAACTTGTCACGTTTTTCCTCCTACATATTTCTAGTTGCTTGAGTGACGAAGGTATAGGGGTTGATGTGATGAGAAAAATGTGTTTCTTCCCATTGAAAAATAAAATGCATGTTTCTTCTCAAAACAAAAAAGTTTTAAAGTTGGATCAAGCTTAAAGCTGGGTGAAGGTGACTCCGTGGTAGAGCACTCACCTTTGGTGCGTGGGGTCCTTGGTTTGATTCCAGCTTCCGCCAAGTGGGCTTTAAAGTGAACAAACATCGTGTGCGGGGGTTTTCTCGGTGTTGTCACGTTTCCTCTCATTTTCTTCATTCATCTCATTATCGTCGTCTCCCTTAGCCTCGGTGTACAATCGTAGGACGTTAAACTAAACTTTAAAAAAAAAGATTGAAAGCTTCATAAAAGGAATCCACATAACCAAACTAATCCTAGGGACACGACAGAACGCTGATCTCTGGTGCTGGAGTACCGCCGCGTTCAATCCAAGCCCACGTAACAGGGGCGTAAATAAGGGTCCCACAGACCCCGTATTGCGGGGGGCCAAGCCATCAAGGGGACCCCAAATCGTGAAGTGGAACATTTTAAATAGACGTTCTATTTAAACGTTTTAAATAGAAGTGACAAGTAGAAACTAGGATTGTTTGTGAAATGATTTTCGTTTTCACTTTTCTAAAACCGTCCGTGTTACAAACAAAACATGTTGTCACTTCTATTTAAAAAGTTTTCACTCTCCTATATTGTTTTTGAAACTTGGAGATGATCCGTTAACTATATACTTCTATTTATTTATTATTATTTTTTAAATTTCAAAATGAGGAATGTCTTAATCCTCGGCTCAAAAAATGTCTGTCATCTGTTCTTATGAACTAGTGACTTTTAAATCTCAAAATAAGGAATGTCTTAATAGAGAAGGGGCCCACTCCACGCCGTCTGCGGGGAAGCCCCCAAGACTTTAGTTACGCCACTGCCACATAAGTTTGTGGTGGATACGCCGTGTTCATGAGATTTCTAGCAAATCTTCCGTTTCCTCCCACGTGCTCGCTCCACGATTTATTTCACAATTATTCAGTGCCTTTAATCACTGATCTTCTTTACCCTGCAATGCATAATTGTGGGACGTAAAATCAGATATTTCATTTTCACTTCCGTAGGGTAACACACTCCACATATACAGAATGTTTCAAAACAACACTGACAACGTCTGGGAGGAGATTTCTGACACCAAGATAAAACAGAAAGTATAGACCACTCTGGGTGCACAAATGATTCCTTTCGGAGCTATAGGCTGCCGAAAACAAACAAAATGAACTTTAAAGGTCCATAGGTCCAAAACTATGGGACCTACCGTGGTCTTTTTTTTTTCAGGGGCGACTTCTAACCCCCAACCTGTGATTTTGAGTGTGGCTCAGGGAAGTGTACTTGGGCCCCTGCTATTTGTCCTGTATATGGATGGCCTTTACTCGCACTTATCAGGGAATTCTAGCGGCATTTTACTTTTTGCTGATGATTGTAAGTTATACAGAGAAATATCGCGTTTCCATAACATGATGGCCCCACACGAAGACATAAATTACCTTCATAGCTGGTGTGAAATGACGCCTTTGAAACAGTATGAAATGTGATAGTATTACCTGTTCCCTCCGAACAACACATTAACGGTTCCCCTATAACACACTCTCCTAGTTATAATGATCTTGGTACTCATCTTTAGCTCGAAACTCACATTCTCTGATCAGATCTCCCCCAATAGTTAAGAGAACAACGTATTGGAGCTTCTTTCCCATTCACTGAACTATGCACTGTGGCATCATTAGCAACATTCTATAAAACACTAATAGCGCCCAAGATTGAATACTACTCTCTCATATGGGCTATGGCTGCACCTACACAACTCTAGACTTGATTCTATATTCTCAATTTCTTCATTGTCATAGTACGCTTTCGTGTTTCCGCACTTGGAATATTACCTAAGAAGAAACTCTTGTAATATCTTAATATCCAGAGACCCTGGGAAAATGCAAAAATATCTCTGACCTAAAATCTCTTCATAAGATAGTTAATGAGAATTTAAGATCGGAAACCCTACTTCAAGAACTATCGTTACGTGTCCCTTCCTGCAAAACCCGAAATACCCACCTATTCCATCTTGCCCGCCCTAGGTTGGCAATTATACAGAGATCTCTTTTTCACAGAATACTGCACTATTATAATAATCTAACAACTGAGGTGGACATTTTTTTTAGCTACCCGGTGTTTGACAGAGTAATTAAACGCGGTTTGGCCAAATAGGCACTCTTTATGGACACTGCTGTTGTTATTGTTGCTAATGTTTTTTTTTTTCTCTTTTTGTTAACACTTTCATGTGTAAAATGAAAAAATTATGCTGTATCTGAAAATTTGTTCTTAAAAATAAATATCATGAATTCTCTTTCCTTCTTAGGGTGGTCCAACTACAATGCACGATGTTAATTATGTGTCACACCGTAACGTCAAGGTTTTTGCCCAACTTAATTTGACATTTCTTTGTTTCAGGGTTTGGCAAATTCAACCATGGAGAGGTACACAATTGAGCAACGCGTGAAGATTATTGAAGCCTTTTACGAAAATGGACGTTCAAATCAAAATTCAATGGCCGTGTAGTCTCACGTGGTGGCGATGTTAACTGACCGCCACGATCATGTGATTTGACACCATTGGACTTTTTTCTGTGGGGGTATTTAAAAGAAAAAGTGTACGTCAATAAGCCAAGAACAATTCAAGAGCTAAAGGATGCGATAAATCGGCACATTAATTATATTGAACCTCAATTACTCAGAGTCATTGAAAATATGGACCATCGGATAGAAGTCTGTTACCGAAGCCGTGGCGAGCATTTGGCCGGTGTTTCACACATAATTGTCATAGATTCTTCTATCATAATAAAAAATATTAAGATTATTCTCTGAAAACTTTGCGTTTTATTTCCAATTAACATCGTGCATTGTAGTTGGACCACCCTTTATTTTTACTCAAAGAATGTATATACCAGAAGGTATCCAAAAGTTTTAATTATCACAAAAACGTTATACACATATTGAAGTCTACATGAAACTTTTTGTGCATAATCAGTGTCATTTCAATGCATACTTGCGCAAATATTAAATATATGTCTAAAGTATTTTTCTTTCCACAGCCTGTAGAAGACATCAACCTGCATGATGAACAAAATTGAAGCCCGAAGTGTCACAAAGTACCTCCCAACAACGCACGCCAAATCCACGACGAAATGAAAGCTGTCTATGGGGATGAAAGCCCATCATATGACATGGTTGTGAGGTGGAAGTGGAACTTTCAAAGTGGCCACATGTCCCTTACAGAACGAGCCACGCGCGGGGAGACCCTCAATCAAGGATGATCTTGCTATGGTAAAGAAAGTGGAGGCCGTTATCCTCGAAGACAGAAGGTCGACCATGGAAATAGTGATGACGGAGACTGGACGAAGTTAAGGAATTGCGGGGAGGATTATTCATGAGGAACTGTACATGAATAAGGTGTCTGCACGATGGGTTCCTCGCTTGTTGACACCTTTTCAGAAGCAAACTCGCCACAACTTTGCCACGCCCCACCGGTTAGGCTATGAACTTTTGTCGCGTCCACCTTATCCGCCTGATCTTGCGCCAAGTGACTTCTTCCTCTTTCCCGAGTGAAGAAACCACTTCGTGATCGGGGATTTGACGACAGAGAGGATGCCATTTTCGAATAGGAGGAGTGGTTCTCAAGTAAATCGGAGGACTTCTACAAAGAGGGCTTGAAAAAGGTGAAGAAAGCTGGGGAAAATGTGACTCTGCAGAAAGACTAACTAATTGGAGAACTAACTTTGACCAATTACAGTTAGTATTGTATGTTTTCTTTCTTTCATGCTGATAATTAAAACTTTTAGATACTTCCTCGTACATATATCTTTTTTTTTTTTTTTTCGTTTCCTTTTGTTAAAAATGTCCACTATAAACTCACTCGGACTGCTTTTGCAAACAAACAGACACCACATGAGATAAATGTTCAGCCATTAGAACAAAAAAAAAAAAAAAAAAAAAAAAAAAAAAAAAAAAAAAACCCTGCTAAGATGCTCAATCATCCAAATACCCTGTGCTGTCACATTGATCGTAACATCCATCACTCAACGTTCTAGTTCACTGCTCTTCTTTAAGCTTTGATATTTGCTATTTACACAGTAAAGGTCTTTTTATCTTTAGCCAACACGTGAGTCACTTCCCCCTTTTTCCCATTCTTTTTCTGTCAAAATACGATTTGATAACTCCACTTATCTTCCCTTCACAGCACGCAATGCCGTCAATGTGTGAGCATGTACGCTCCAAGGTGTGTGTGCTTGTTACTGCCGTGTTAGCAAGATAATGATCCGTTACTCTTTTCTCCCAGTCTCCAACGAAGAATCAACTAACAAATATTCTCAGAATATAAGGATATGAATAAAAAGAAAAAAATACCAATGTTTTCTTTCATGATAGTTACAAGTACACTAAAAAGGAAGGATTGATGATGCCTCTATAATTTTGTTAACCTTCCTGTCTGTCTTACAAGAAGCAAGTGCAAGTTAACAGGTCGATGCACTGCAGGTTAACGTGCTATATCATTCAAACGCAATTATTGTTAAAGCTAGACGGCCTACCAGACAACCGGCAAATATGATTATGAAAAGGGGAAATAATAATTTCGCATTGTAGCGTTACACGCTTACGTAATCAGCACGTTAAGCACAAAATATATGCGGGTGATGTCCAGTAGGTCTGTGGATAGCATACTTCAGTGCTGTCCGAAGTTCTTCAATAGGGTTGCAACCTTTCCCAAACAAAACGTCGCGCCGCATCATGCGGTTTGCCACCTTTCCAAAGCAAAATTTAGGGACACTTTATGCAGCTTTTCCCCTCCGGGGGGGGGGTAGAGGAAGATACCAGCGTTTTTTTAAAGCAATATTTAATTGATAAAAGGAAAATGAGACAATTTAAATAGTATAGGCCCTATAAAATATAATACATGTACAGTATAAAATAAATCCAGTTGAGAGTGCTCCAACAGCATTACCAGAACGAACTTAAAAAGAATTAATTTTTCTTATTCATTTCTACAGGCTTTATACCAGTTGTTCTATGTACTTTATTATTATACTTATTAAATTATTCTTGTAATATATCTATCCATTCATAACATGCTTCAGTACTTAATTTTTTCCACATGTTTTGAGCTCTGTTAAAACGTCCTACGACATGTTTTACGAAGACATATGCTCAAAATTGAAAAATTCGCAAAATATCATCTCTCTATGACTTACAGTTCCCGAGATATGGCTCCTTAAATCTCCCGAAATCCGAAATTTTTTTGGCCAATATCTCGGAAACGGTAAGAGTGACGCGAAAATTCCGTCACTTTCTCAGATAGTTTTTGATGCTCTATCGAATAGAGTTGAGTTGATTTTGAGTTTAACGTCCCGTTCAGCAGCGAGACTATATGAGACGTGGACCTACTGATTAACGTGGAATCCTAACCACATGAGCTCCAGCCGGGAATCGAACCCGGGTTTCCCACGCCGAGGACTCAAAACTGATAACTTCGGAAATAACACACACACACAGAGAGAGAGAGAGAGAGAGAGAGAGAGAGAGAGAGAGAAAACTCAGTAACGATTTTTTAAAGTTCGTTGAATATGGCAAATTGAGTATAATGCGTAGCGTGTGTATACATTAGAGACCTGCACGGGTCGGGCTTGGGCGGGCCGACTCTGTTATTTCTTTGGGCCGGGCCGGGCTTGGGCGGGCCGACACTGATTTCTTTTCAGGTCGGGCCGGGCTGGGGCCGATTAATTGCAATAATTATTGACTTTCGTTAAACGATAATTAGAATAAAGGCAAACGTTGAAGAAGTGTGCCCGTGAAAAATGTTACAAAATGAAACTTTTAAAATGTATCGGGCCCGGGCCAAGAATTTTAAAAAACTTATCGGGCCGGGCCGGGCTCGGGCCGAAAAATTCGGCCCGTGCAGGTCTCTAGTATACATCTAGGCCTATATATTGCATACTAAATACATAGAAATTAAAAAGTAAAAATATTTAACTAGTTAATATAATAATAAATGTTGAAATAATACCGTTTTTTGTTATTCTCTCAACTCCTACTACTAATATTGCTGTTTCTCAGATTTAAATGTACACTCATGTCCGAAATTATTGTCGCCTGTCTATAAATATGTTGTTGGAGGAATATAATTTGATAACGAATTCGCCCGGTATTTCTTATAATGTTAGTATGTGTATAATCGGCAAAGACATGTATGTGGCAAATTTCATGCTAAAAGAACGGTAAATAAGAACAATAAAACGAAAATAGAACTTTCTTGTCCATTTAGCAACTTTTTGTTTTACTCATTCTAATTTTCATATTTATAATTCTTTTCCTGTGAAATTTACCCCAAATATACATTTTCCGATTATACACATAGTATCACTATTAAAAGTACCCTGCAAATTCGTTATCAAATTATATTCTTACAAGAAAACAGTTATAGATATACGACAATCATTTTGGACATGATTGTACATTTCTGGTTACATGTTGCTAATTTGAGAAGTCGATCGTCACCAACTAGCAACTGAACTTAGATTCCCTGTAGTCAGGCACACTATTACCTGCCTGTCACTGTTATTTTGAAAGCTCTGTATAAAAATGTAAACTTTAAGTTTCAGTAATAATAATAATAATAATAATAATAATAATAATAATAATAATAATAATAAGTTACCAGATACCTAAGCAGGAATTTATTTCGGGAGGGGTGCAAAGATTTTGGAGGGGAGGGATCCGAACCGCCAGAACCCATTCCCTGCGAACGTCCCTTATAGCTACCAACTTCATAAATAAAGAAAGTCGTGACATCTTAAGGTCCCGTCACAGTCACAGACAGACGGCACAGGCAACCCTCTTCTTCGATGATCGGGAGATGTGTGGTGCCATCTGCTGATTTCGCCACCACAACAACTATTACACCTATCAATATTATTAATGTAATGAACCTATTCGTTTCAACTTTTCAATTTATGTTTTGCCACCGTTATATATATTCAGCCTGCCTATATTTTACACTTGAGAAATAATTTGAATTTCAACCAAAAATTACAAAATGATTAAAAAAGAATTTGCGTTTCGAGATTGCGTTGCTAAACAGGAGCAATGTCCCTGAACTAATTGATTAAAATAGTTGGTCATTAAAACAGGACCGGTAAAATTACTTAACTTAAGGAATGACTGGGAAAACGTTTAACTTACATCTGCAAGAGTATGTGTGCCTAGAAATATAAATTAAACAACCAAGTTAAATTTGATTTCGACGCTTCAAAAAAGCGTCACGAGCACTATGCTCGTGTCCTTATTCTTATGTGTGTGTTCGCAGGATCAAACTCTTAAAAAGAGCAGCATCACATATAGCATAGGGACACCAACGAGATGAGGCGATTCAATTTTCGTGACGTAATACAGGTTTATATATACTCATACATATAATTCTCATTCTAGATAGTTTACGGTTTCTTATCTGCAGTCCTACAAGCAGGGAAGCCAACGGTTTGTCTTCAGCTTTCTATATAAAATTCTAATTCTAAATAGCCTAAGACCCTTCCCTAGTTACGACGAAGGGTCAGAAACTAAGGTTACAAGGCCGATATTTCTGGAGCTTCGTCTATTATAGAAGAATGAGGCGTGTGTGGTAATTTGAACATATGGAGTTGGTACTGTGCACAGTTTCAGCCACCTACGGCACTAGTTGTAAGTGAACACAAATGACGACTCGTTTGGAAAACTGGTCTCGCGAAGAGTCCGCTCAGGTATTCGACTTCTGTGGGCGAAACATGTAACCGCGGCTCAAATTCACCAGCAGCAGGTAGAAGTTTACAGAAAGACTGTAATGTCTCGTCAGTATGTCGCTGCATGGTGTCGAAAGTTTGCTTCTGGCAGAGAAAACGTCACCGACAAGGAGTGCAGTGGTCGACCCAACACGCCATTAACAGATTTCGTTGGGACATCATTGATCACGCTCTCTACAGCCCGGACCTCGCTCCAAGCGACTTTCACCTGTTCCCGCACTTGAAGGAGCACCTAGGAGGCCGCCACTTCGCTTCAGACGAGGAGGTGAAATACTTCGTGACAACGTGGCTGAACACGTAAGGACAGGATTTTTACCAGCAGAGAATCTTCAACCTCATTCCACGATGCGATAAATGTCTCAACCGATACGGAGGCTACGTCGAATAATAAACCTAATGTATGTATTATAGGGAGCTAGCTTGTTTACCAACGGGGGCTGAGGTAAAGGGGGAAAAATTTCAACAATTTTTCTGCCTGACTCTTGCAATACTCTCTTTCCTCCTTCTATATGTCAGCGTTGCCAGGGTTAAAAATCTGTCACATGAATGTCATTTTGAAGAGTTAGTGTGTGTTGGTTATTTGTTGTGTGCTGTTGTGGTTGTGGTTTTGTTGCTTATTCATTAGACAATGGCTTCACAGCGTAAGAGAGGGCAAACTATACACAGCGAAGCTAGAGAAGTAATAAGGAAGGCCATAGTGCAGTGCGACGAAGAAGCGAGGGAGAAAAAACTGAAGCATTTGTTATCACAGTCTAATTTGCGTGTGTCCACGTATACAAAGATCTTCGATAGGGTTTGCATAATTGCATAAACTCTTTGAATTAAGTGAGTATTAGCTGAATATTTTGACAACGCACTGACAACCCTGCCCAGGACCGTCGAGTGACCGTTTCTTGGCGACGGGGTAGGGAACCTGCCAATCAACTCTGAATTCCTCAGCCTCGCATTAAAGCTAGCTCCCTATTATACCTATCTCCTGTCTGTATTGGTTGCATAAAAATATATAAACGGTTCACTGCAAACTTTGTAACCTTACTTTCTGATCACTCTTCGTATCTAGAAGTATGGAAAGTCAGTGTAGAATTATATAAAACAAACAAACATGCACTTAGTGTTGCCACGAGACGAGACGAGACGAGACTTTAAGCTGTCTCGTCTCGTCTCGTGCAAAGCATGTCCCGTCTCGCGTCTCGTCTCGAAAAAATGTGCTCGTCCCGTCTCGTGTCTCGTCTCGAGAGGTTCTGTCCCGTCTCGTCTCGTCTCGTCTCGTTTGTCTCGTTTTGTCTCGTCTTGTCTCGTAAAAAATATAGCAGCATACCATGGGAACGAAAGTAAAATCTAGCAGGCTGCACCATGCTAATCAAGATACAACTAAGTTATTACCCTGGACACACAAGAGAAGAACAGAGATGGATTAGGTCAGTGGATCGGTGGGTCAGTGGGTCAAGTGGGTCAAGTTTTCTGAGTGGATCAGTGGGTCGTAGGTCAACAGCATGTGACCCATTGTGACCCACCACCCACCTTGACCCACTACGACCTCCCACCCACCGTGACCCACTGCGACCCACCACCCACCGTGACCCACTGCGACCTACCACCCACCATGACCCACTGCAGACCACCGGCTCAGTATGATCTACCGACCCACTCTGCTCACTGCACTGTAGACAGAATATTCTGAAGAATGTAAATTTTTCTTCGTTTTACTTTCAACATCTTCATTTCCCTTCCTTTTCCATTTATTTCTGTCTACTTACCTGAGATGAGTAAATCTAACCAAGTGAAAAAAGATCTTCAGGCAGTTTTGGATATTGATATTTTTAATTGTAATAATAGCAATAGGGCTTATACTAATACTTAGCTTTCGAGACCTGTGGCTTTTAGAGGTGCTAACTACTGGAAAAAATACATTTTTGAATCACTATAATATATAAATTATTATATGAAAAAATGAATGTAACTATGTGTGCCTGATCATCACGGTCAAATTGCAAAGTCAAATGAAATTACTTTTCGTATATAGTTAGGCCTTAATCCAAATTGGGATGTTATATTGCTTTTATTATAATGCATAATATCCTAAGAAGGTAGTGAGGATCCGAATTTTTGCGAAACAAAATGAGTATTTCGCAAGCCGTTAAACTTACGGAGCTGAAATTCAGTGTATTAACTGTTTATTGAAAATAAACATCCTAGCAGTTTTTAAAATTCTCCTTTATGGGGGAGGGGGGGCACATTCTATATATGGAAAATTGGTAGTGAGTTGGTTTGTAAAAATGATCGAAAACGATCGATGTTATTTAAGAAAAAAAATCAGAAGCAAAAAATACAGTGTTTGGCTTCATATATCCATTGCTTTCTACTATAATAATTGCTGAAGCTTATGTTTATTATATAGAGCGCTTACAGCACAGGACAATCAACCCATAAAGTTGTGACTAAAATAGGCATAAAATTTGTACTGTAAGATTAATTACACGGAAATTTTAAGTTTGGATTGTACGCATAATTATATGGAAAATTTTACACTATTTTTTCTTTACGTTCGTACACTTACCTTAATTTGGAAGTTTCAAATTTCATCCTTTGTTCCACTCAAAAGTATCGATGATAATTTAATTGAAATTCATTGTAATTTGGCACAGGGCAAACAGTAATGTGGTAATTGAACAGGAAGAAGGAGGGAAATTCCTATTAACCTATGAACACTTTCCAGGAACCTAGTTCCCTTTCGCTTTCTAGACGGGGGAGGGAACTTGGGAATGGCATCAAACCTCCATGTGTAATTACAAAAATTAAATTTATAAACAAATAAGAAATCATCAGTTTATCAGGCTTTAATTGATAATTTATTCACAAGATTCCCTATCGAAGGCGTGAAGTTTCTGTTCTCCATGAGTCGAAATTGCCAACTAACATGGTCGATATGGAAAAGATGTTGCATGGTGATAGAGAGATCATACTTCTTGCTGAGTATTTCAAAACTGACCAAGAAATATCGTTATCAGACTTAAGTTTAACAAGCAGATTGTCGATGGCTCAGTGGTAAAGCGTTCACCTCTGGGACCTGACTTCTCGGGTTCGATCCCAGTCCCCGCCAAGTGAACTTTGTGGTGGACAAACACCGAGTGCGTGGGTTTTCTCGGGGTTCTCCCGTTTCCTCCCGCTTTCTTCATTCCACCATTTCATTCATTACTCATCATCACCGTCTCCTTTAGCCTAACCGGCATAATCGTGGGACGTAAAACTCAAAGATTTCATTTCATTTCATTTTTCGAATGTGTGTGTTTTCTGTCTAATATCCTACCACTTTCTTCATTCCACTAATTTTCCCATCATCATCTATTCGGGGTGGGCCAAAGTTGCCTAAAGATCTTAAAAATAAAATCAAATAAGCTCACAAGGCAAGGACAAATAGTTTACAAGATAATATATCTCTGCTGTTAGTTGTCTGAGGCTTCTCGACCCTGGCTTTTTTTTTTAACATTCTGAGACATTGAAATTTGTTTAACCAGTTTCAATACACGAATATACAGTAAGTTGCTCATAGGTACGTCGAAGATGAAGACACTAATGTCAAATAATGTTTACAGGACAAGCAAAGTTCGATCTAAAGGTGTCACCATCCCCGACACTATCGTATACTATCAGCCCACTTGCTTTATAGTATATATAATATATATATATATATATATATATATATATATATATATATATAGAATGAGAGAGAGAGAGAGAGATATGGAAAGATATATAGATAAATAGAGAAATAGATATGTGTGTACACTTTGATTTCATATATTCCAGCCTTTCGGTTTCACAGTGTTAACCACACCAATCCAAAAACTACTTTCCACTTTAGCATGTTTAGATTTGTTGCAATTATTTTTTAAAAAAAGAAAGCTCGGAACCAAATAATTTTATTGAGTAATGGAAAGTATTTGATTGAAATTTTATATGTTACTGCACAGTAAGCTCTACTTAAAGTGCCATAGTAATGGGAGCTGAACGACACATCGGACGAAAGAATGCTTGGGACCAGTCTTCACCTCCATGGTACAAATCTGTTCCCATAACAGCGGGGTTGTGTGACACTATATGGTGGTTGCCCCGTTTGTGTAACAAACTCATGACAGTACACCCAGATTAGCTAGTGGTCTAAAAAAAGTTGATTTTTGGGTGGCCATTTTGGATTAAAGTTTCTTATATTGTCGTGATCTATTCGCAATCATACAACGTACATCTTCATACCAATCCGAGCGGTCTGCGGCGATAGACCATCGGCTTGAAGGATCTGCGTTGAGTCCCGGAAGGGTCATGTGTATGGATTTTAACAGCATTTGTTTCTTCGTATTATGTCAGGGGGCGAAATCGTACGGGATAAAAGGATTTCAGTCTGAAAAAAATTGGAGAGAATATCCTCCCCAGGATATTTTCATGGGAGTAAGGAATTAGTAAAAATATAGGATATACATTTTATGGCAAGTTTATAAATATGGTTTGGGTATCCTATTTCTTTTCTGTTAATTATGTTCTTCAATGTTTGAATTTTGGCCATTCTCATGATATTTTCTGCTTTCAACGGAGTTCCATGAATATTATACCAAATGTTCTTTACACTCTGTAAGAAACCATTTCTGAAGATAATTCAGGTCCTTAAGAATATTATTCACTAGGAAAGGGAAGTATTTCCCTCCTTACAACATGGAAGCAGAGGGCAATTTCGCACTCTGGTCAGATGAAACATTTCCGCGTAACAAAACGAAGATCCCCCTGTAAAACCTCTTCACTTCCAGTGTTATTGTTAGTATCATAAATTTGCTGAAAGCAAACAATTTGAAGGGTTCGTCAATAATATCTTTGCTTTCTTTGTCCTTCGCTCGCCTTCCAAACGAAGAGGTGAATTTTACAACATGACTGCTGTATAATAAGCGAGCGATTGGTAAAATGGTAAAAGTGTGTTTTTATGTGTATGTGTGTGTATGTGTGTGTGTGTGTGAGAGAGAGAGAGAGAGAGGGAGAGAGAGAGAGAGAGAGAGAGAGAGAAAACAAAATTTTAGTAGATGCAAGATGACGTACTTCAATTGCCGTTTTCGGTTCATTTCGGTTCATATAGCAAAAAGAATACCGTCACCAAAGAATAAAGACAAGTGTAGTCTGTTCTGTTCTCTTCCGCCATCTCAGCCTGAACTTTGAACTACAACCTGTAATGAGTATAGACCTTACCCAGTTTTCAAATTGAATAGATGGTGGTGGTAGTTCGATTTCTTGACCTTGTAAAAAATCTTCCCTGTCTTTGAATTTGTTTGTCATCATTCCAGCCAGAAATGAAAAAAATGAGAATTCCTCAGTTTACAGCAAGGGGAATTGCGGACAAGACATTAAGGATGATATTCCTGGAAGCTCATGTATCACGATTGTTTCATTCAATAAACCGAGGACACTTTTCTATGAAGGCTTTTCAACATGTTTTCTCACAAACGGGATTTTCCCTTTGCAATCTATATGACCACTAGCAATTTCAATCTTGGCCATTCCCGCCAGCATTTTCATTTTCGAGACACGAGACGAGACGAGACATTTCACGAGACGTCCCGTCTCGTCTCGTGTTTCGTCTCGTTTTCGAGACGGGACAAGCAGTCTGTCTCGTCTCGTGTCTCGTCTAAAAGGGTTCTGTCTCGTCTCGTGTCTCGTCTCGTTTACGAGACGAGACGAGACGAGACACGAGAAATGTCTCGTCTCGTGGCAACACTACATGCACTCACCTTTATACTCGAAAAAAAAATCATAATTTTGATTTTATAACTAAAAATATTATGGAACACACACACACACTTTCTTTTTGCTGCATATTCTCATTTTTTAAAAAAATGATAATGTATCTTTATTTAGAAATCGTGATCGTTGCCGTTGTTAGGACAATTCTACTAATCACTTATTCACTGTTATATTAACTGTTCTGCTCAGCTAAAGATGCCTTCAGTTGTTTGATCAATGCAACGAAGAATCTTCGTAGCGAGATGGTTCACACATTTTACGTAAATCGCCTCAAACAAAAAAGTATAACCTCAACACTTTTGTTGTGGCAGTGATTAGCACTTTGAACTAAGATTTGGTGTAGAAAAGAAATTTATCTTTACTATAGTGACCGCGATGACTCGTGAAACCTGGGCTCTACACTAACTAGGGATGATTTCATGCCGGGACCAAGTACCAGCGGAAAACCTATATATCATCTGAAAACTCTGGCCATGAGAAGTACGAAACCGTTTTCAAATCACGGGCAAACCCGCAACCTGACCCTATATGGGGTCGATTTGTTGGTGTTTGTGACCCTGTGTATGGTATATTCGACAGAAGTAAAAATGAATGTTTCGATGCATCACGCGTAAGCCCCTTAGCCCATCATGTTCCTGTTTGGTTCACTGCTAAAACGTGACTCGGGCAAGGGTTTGATAATATCACTTTGCACCCAAACGTACACATTTCGTCAGTGTTGACAACGAATATAAATACAACGTGACAGATGGTTTCTGTAACATTGGATGTATACCCATGAAACGTGGCATAAGCATCATTCGTCAGTAGAGAAAATATACTTCGGAGATATTCCCCTTATAAGGACCAGTTTGTCAGTGTTGCCAGTCAAGTATAAAAATAAGAAAAAAACACTGGCAACACTGACGAAATGAGTAAGTTTTTGTGGAAAATGATATTATCAAGCCCTTGCCCGAGTCACGTTCTAGCAGTGAACCAAACAGGAACATGATGGGCTCAGGGGCTTACGCCTGATGCATCGAAACATTGTTTTTTTTTTTTTCTGTCGAATATACCATACATAGGGTCACAGACAGCAACAAACTGGCCCCATATACAATCAGGATGCGGGTTTGCCCGTGATTTGAAAACGGTTTCGTACTTCTCATGGCAAGAGCTTTCAGACGATATATAGGTTTTCCCTATGTACATGGTCCCGGTTTGGAATCATCCCTAGTAAGCAGAGAACAGTTCTGCCTCGCGTGTGATGTATCGGAAGAATTCAGTTCAATTCGTGCAGCTGCTTTCCGAACGCACATTTGAGAAAACTTGAAATCGGTATAATTCGTGCAGCTGCTTTCCGAACGCACATTTGAGAAAACTTGAAATCGGTACAATTCGTGCATCTGCTTTCCGAACGCACATTTGAGATAACTTGAAATCGGTACAATTCGTGCAGCTGCTTTCCGAACGCACATTTGAGAAAACTTGAAATAACAGAAGTGCACCAACAATGTTGTCAAACGTACAAAACATGGCGAACGAGCGACAAAAATAACATCACTTAAAAGACTTATAACACAAACTACAAACTATTATAACGCAAACAGACTTATAACACAAACTCTAACAATTATTCAAATTAAACGGTAATAATAGTAGCAAAAATATAAAACAACGATAACAACAACAACAAAAAAACGAAACTTAGCGGCAATTCGACAATACTGTACCCTCAGATGTTCTTCGTATAGAGCGAGAGGCAACACTGGCAAAATGTCATGGATGGGGGGTTGGCGACCGAGACACACCCCTGCATTCTATTGGCTGCTGAAATTGATAAATCTAGGTAAAGCTCTTCGACTCCTTGCGACCACTTTAACAATATTTGCTCAAGGTCAAGGTGAAAATGGCGGGTTTATTATTGAACTATCGAGTACCGAAGCTATTCAAAGCTCCTCACCTCGTATTTGTATTATAATATTAACATCGTGATGTTAGTCCAGACGTTGTGATAAGCACGAGGCGGAGACAGAGGCCGACTCATGTGGAACATCACAAGGTAAAACTATTTTCATTACTCGAATGTTGCCCTAGTACGCTCGGCTACGAGGGTTGACTATCATATGAACGTACTAGAACACTAAAATATTATAAAAGGTACTAGATCTAGTACGAAAGTACTAGCGGTGGTCACACTGGTACTGGTATTTGCTCACGTCGTTCCTGTCCAATAAATACAGCTAAAGTGCTGCCAAAATATCTTAAGCCGTGACAACAATGCGAACTAAAGCTCACACCCTCTACACACCCACGCGCTTAGCCAATAAGGGTTCAGCTATTGCTAAGCGAGAAAGTGGATGACGAAAGGGAGTGGAATTCCTTCAGCCGATAACAACGCTTGGAACAGAAGATTAGGTATCAAGTCAATGTGTTACATCTTTAGTAGTGTTATTACTGCTTTAGGAGCAAGAGTTGAAAAGCAATGAAAATTGTACACCTCACACTCGATGATGTGCATATCTTAGTATCAACATTAGTAACGTCGAATTATTAGCTATCAGGCGATATTGTTTCTATTGAACAATAAGTTCTGATAGATTGACATGGAATAATTTCTTACCTGTGAAATTTATTCTCCACAGCGAAGCAATAAAACTCTGAAAGAGAAAAGATGACAATATTAGTTTCGGTAGAAAACAATTCATAAACGTTCCTTAATGAAAATTTATATTAACCTAGAAGAATTTTTAACCAAAATAATTATTTCTTTTATTTAATACTACATTATTTTTGCTTAGTTGGATTTTAACATACATTTCAGCTCTCAAGCTATTATAAGGGTGAATATATAGTTTACGTTAGGTTCCGAATCACATGGGCTCTCACCGGGAAACAAATCCGGGTCTCCCGCGTGGAAAGCGAGTGCGGTAATGATATAACCACAAAGAAGCAACTCTATGCATTATTTTCGTTTGTTCACTGACCTTGAGCATTAATTTCCAGCACTATGACTATATGAGGCGTGGACCTAAGATTAGAGTTGAATCCAAACTATCATAATGCGTTCAAATTTCAATGCTCACTCACCTAGAATCGAAGCCAGGACCACCTGCACAAAAGGCGTGCGTGCTAGCCACTAGACTAGCGGAGAGGGATTTATATAGGGCAAGTCAAAATAATGGACCTGATTTCAGATTTTTTTTGTGAAATTTAATCAACATATATTATTGTGAGACATGTGCTTCGAAAGGTTAACTTTCGAAATTTAGTTTCCATGCAGTGTTTCCACTTCCTACCGCTATGGGTAAGTGGAGAACAGCTAAGGAAAATGGCGTTGATTGGAGAAGTGTTCTGTGTGCTTAATAGGGTGGGCCGAAAAAAAATGGAATTTCGATTGGCCGGGTTGCGGAAAAGTTGCCTCGTGTTAGTGGTAGTCAACACACAAAATTTGGATTTTTTTGGTCAACCCCTTCCTTTGCTTCATCGTTTATCAACAATTTTTCATGACCTATATTCATAATGCGTTTGGAAACATCAATACAATTTCTTCGTCTAATTGATTATAATTTTTAACCACATAGGAACAATATTGCATCTCACTTTTATCTTGCGTTTTATTTTCGGCCTCAGAGCGCTTCAGTGTGAAAAAGAACGAAAGGTTATAGCTGTGCAGCACAATTTTCTTCGTAGCGTCGTGCGGGTTGCATAGCTGCAGCTATGAAATATTCAAGTTCCATGAGGCAAAGGAAGGGGATGACCAAAAAAATCCAAATTTTCTGTGTAGACTACCACTAACACAAGGAAACTTTTCCACTACCTGGCCAATCGAAAATTAAAACAAAAATGGCTGTGGAGCACAATTTTCTTTGTAGTATCGTGCGGGTTGCATAGCTGCAGCTATAAAAATATTCAAGTCCGATGAGGCAAAGGAAGGGGTTGACCAAAACAATCTAAATTTTGTGTATTGACTATCACTAACACGAGGCAACTTTTCCGCAACCCGGCCATTTTTTTTTTTTTTTTTTTTTTTTAGTTTTTTTTCGGCCCACCCTAGTACTTATCATGTCAAGTAAACAAGTCTGTGATTAATGTGCAATGGCATTTCCGTACCAAATAACGGAAAGATCCACCTACTGGGAAGACCGTTCGTAAGTGGTATGAACATTTCAAAGATTCTGGTTACATCTGTAAACGAAAATTAACTGGCTTGATATTGACTGTAACATGTTACAAAAGGTTTTGGCAGAAGATAAGACTGTTGGCTTGATGTACTGTATGTCATGTTATGCAAGGTGCTCATATGTTTGAAAGAAACTTCGACACTTTACCTTTCTTGTCACACGTCCCACAATAACATGTTTATTAGATTTCACAAATAAATGTCTGAAATCGGGTCCATCATTTTGACTTGCCCTGTATTTATAAATCTCAATTAATTTAATTAATATTATAGGCTACTTATGTGCAACACAAATTCATTTTTACACAAAAACAGGTTTTAAAATAAATATTAAGAAGCGAAAAATCAAACCATAGAAGAGTTACAGTCATAACGAAATTTTAGGAATGATCAAAAAAATGGATCAAAAGATAGCGATCTTGGCCAAGAATTTTAGGAATGATCAAAAAAAAAAATGCATCAAACGATTGTGATCTTGGCCAGTAAATATTTTTGGATCAGGGGCAGCAAAATTTTTGAACGGCCTCTAAATCGAGTTTTCGTATTTTCTACGGAATAAGCACATTCTACTGAGCTAAGTGATAGTTCGGATTTGACTACACTATATGCAGTCCTCAATATACAGGGTGGGCCAAAAGTAGATATAACTCACTGTATTGATCAAGAATAACATTCTAGCTTATGGGTTTATTTGCCTCGGATGTTCCGGGCTTAAGGTGTAACTAAAAAGGCATTAACAACAAATAATAAAGCTATGTCCACGTGTTTGATAAAAATAAGAAATTATATGAAATACAGTGAGCAGGTCAGTACGGGACTGTATACCTATTTTTGGGGCACCCTGATAAGGTGTGGAAGGAATTTTTTTTCACTGAAATATATTGGATCTTTTGATTCTAACAGAAAAAAAATATCTCATATAAATAAATCGGATAAAAATAGTAAAGGCATTCAGATAATAATAATAATAATAATAATAATAATAATAATAATAATAATAATAATAATAATAATAATAATAATAATAATAATATAAAACAATTTCTTATGTAAGGAACATTATTTCAAACGAACGAAGGACACGTCGGAGAAACACAACTAATAATTCTAAGAAACAACATCCAACAGGGGTTACAGACCTAGATAAATGTGTTCGAAATAATATGACAAAAATATATGGTCTGTTATTATTATTTTTTTTTCTTAACTCCTGTGGGTCAGTTTAAAGAATCTTCGCAGGCAAATTTTTAGGACGATAAAACGAAATGGCTTCTTTCGCACTACCTTTTAAAGCGTCTTTCGTTGTCAGAACTAAAAAATCCATTAGCTCAACACCTTCGTTCAGCATTGCTTACTTTTCTAGATCAAATTCTGTGTACATAACAAATGTAACACTCAGCGTTTACCAAATAACACTCTCATTCCCTGAGGTAAATCCTGACAGCAGTAAAAAGGTGTCAAAATAGTGGCAGGTAAAATTAGAAAGAGAGATTAGTGAGGGGGAAAAAAGGAGAAAGAGATAGATGTTACGCATAAGATTTATGTCTACTGCAAAGTCTTCTTCTAAAATAATATTGACAAAGAAAACACTAGAACAGTATCAACTGCCACTTTTCTGTTTAAACGTAACCAACTTATCTACGCAACAACTACATTACAAGCATTACATTTTCTGTAGAAGTGCGAATGCCTAATACCGAAAGAATCAGTGGGCGCCGACTCTGTTAGTGCGCTGGTGCTCCAGCATGTTTCAGAATTTTTGTGAGGGGATGCTCAGCACTCACTCAAAAAACAGAAGAAAAATAAGACAAGAGAAGAAAAAACTGAAACAGAAAAAAAGGGGGAAATTCTAATCTCGCCGTTTTTTTATTTTTTTATTTTTTTAAAAAATATACTAGGGCCAGATTTTTTCTAGCGGAGACGGGAATGTAAAATTTGGGCAGAGATTTCACGAGAAACGAAACCATGGAAAATTTCGAAATTGTAGCGCTGGGAATCAAAAGTGGCGAATTCCTCTTCACTGTATTTTTTTTCTCTACGAGGGCGCGGCGGTTAGTGTTAGATTCCCTACATTAGCGTTTAGAATGCCGTAAGGAAAACTATGATTAGGAATTAGAACCCTAGAACCTCTCGAGTTATACCGCCATACTCTAATTCAAAAATATTTTGCACTATGTAAAAAAATCATCAAAAATACAATATTCAGGAAGTTCAATTTTCAAAATTTTCTGAGTAATACTCCCAGACTACCCACTAAACCGCGGCTGGCATCAGTGTATAGCTTCCCAAGAGAAGTACCTTCAAGGTGATCACATCAGTATGCAGCAATAAGGTACCTAGCACATTTTATGAAACAAGTTCGTGAACTTAATTGTCAGTACTCGCAGAGACGTACGCAGGAATTTATTTCGGGAGGGGTCTAAAGAGTTTCGGGGGGGTCCAAATACAATTTGAGGCTAAATTATATGAAAATTTCTAAAATTGCCCCTAAATGTAGACTATATTTACAAAAAAAATCGGGATTTCGGGGGGCGGACCCCCAGGACCCATTTCCTGCGTACGCCTCTGAGTACTTGTATAAAGTGGGTATTTTTCAGGATCAAGACTGGCTAATTGTACACTGCCATTTTCTCTGGAACCAAAACTGGTGAACTTAGGTTTCATTATAGTTGTGAGCTTGTGATTTATGTAAGTTGAACATTTTCTGCAGAACCAATGCTAGTCAACTTAGATTCCACTTATCTTGCAACTTGGCTGCTTTCTGTGGAACAAAGCTGACCAACCTAAGTTTATTGCATTTTTAAAGTGGCCATTTTCTGTAGAACCAGTGATAGCCAACTTAGGTTTATTATATATGTAAGCTGGCCTTTTTTATAAACTAGACGTTTTCAGAAGAATCAGGGCTAGATAACTTATATACCACGGTACTTTGTAAATTGGCCATTCATAATGGCTGGTCAACATAATATCATTGTACTCTATATATATAAGCTGTCTATTTTCTTCAGAACCAAGACTAGCCAACTTAGATTTCATTGTAATTTTAAGGGGGCAATTTTCTGCAGAACCAAGACTAGCAAACATAAGAGTTCAAGTACTTGTAAGTTTGTCATTTTCTGAAGAATCAAGGCTGGCCAATTTTTGCTTTCACAGCGCTTATCAAATTAGCCATTTAAATAAACTGATACTTTCATCGGTAACAAAGCTGAACAACTTAAAGAGATTTCACCATATTCGGTGGGCATTGTTATTAATATCAAACGATCTAACTTCAGACACCAATATTTTGGAGAGAATTACGAACATAGAAGAGCCTATTCTTAAAATTGAGTTGTTTATAAGACATTCAAGCATAGAACACTTTCTTTACATTGCTATATAGTCAAAACGTAAATCAGACAAGTGAGGCTACCTTACTTTCTTTTTAAACGAGCCCAACTTACCTCATGTTCCAAGTGAAAATGCAAGTCACGTTCAATCTCATATTTCTTCCGCCTATCGCAGGAAGATTTGAAAAAGCTAACTTTTTAAAGGAGTTCATTTCAACTTACGCTCAAGGTAGAAAAACCGAGCACAGTTCATGGTTAAATTCGCATTCTGGAAAGAAACTAGATTCAACTCATATTCACCCTTTTAGTGAGCTACGCTACCCTAAGGTCATATATTGGTGATTTGAAATTATCAATTCATGAGAGTTTGTTGGAGTATGGAGGAAGAATAAAAGTGAATTAGTAAAATTCAATTTTAAGAAAGATCTCTCAAATATCTTTCCATTTTTATTTTATTTATTTATTTTTGGATATTGTAAGGATCCTCACCTTTCAGTGTGTATTAGTTCTTCAAGCACATGCTCAAACTATAAAACATGCGCTATTGTTTACAAATATAGACGAGACACGGAAGAATCAGGAAGACACGCAGCCCCGACATGGTGGAACCCGAAGATTATCGACTTGCCCAGAAGCCACCTATAAAAGGAGATCAGGAGAGGACCCAATCATCATTTACCACTGATCAATTAACCTCAAATCTACTCCTGAACTCGCATTGGATAAGGGAACCCACTACTACCGCATCTCCGGAACAGCATTGGGAGAAGGAAATTCCTAGGTACAAACCACCTCTGAAACTGCGAAAGAGGCATTTCCACTCACCTTTCTTAGTCGCTTCGAACTAAGAAGACTCCATAATAACAAACACTTGAGCTGCTTTGGACAAAATGGGGTTCCGTACATACCTAAATTAACCTCCATGATTAGTTACTTAAGAAACAATTAGAAAAACACACATCTACACAGAAATTTTGTAAATTATTAATAGATAACTATTTTTATAATAAAATATGGTGGAAATCCCGGAAATATTGACTTTACCTGAAAAAATATTACAATATACACTAACCCTTGGAAGGCCTATACTGGATCACTTTTGGCCCTGTATAGTTCTCGTAATAAATTTGACTGTTTCCCAGTGTGTTACCAGTCAGTCGATCATCTGGAAAACAGCCTTATTTATTACGAGAAATATACAATAATAATAATAATAATAATAATAATAATAATCGAACTTGATGTTTTGTTGGATTGAAATAATCGGTGAATTCCGAGGGACAAATTCTAACTAAAATGATAAGAAAAAACAAAGTTCATATTCTATAGTAATCGAAACACCAACACATTAGAATGATCACTCATTTCATTATTAAAATAATACAAGAGCTGCTTCGTGGCTAAGCGATTAGCATACGCGCCTTTGGTGTGGGAGACTCAGGTTCGATTCCCGGCGGGAGCTCATGTGATTCAGATTCCAAGTTAATCGGTAGGTCCCACGTCTTATATAGCCTCGCTGCTGAACGGGACGCTAAACTAAAAACATCAAAATAATACAATCTTTTAAATTGTCAGTTTCATACTTCATTGCAAGATAAGTATTTTTACAAGTGAATGTAATTCTAATTTCAAAATGGCCGTTATATTGAGCGAAATTTAACTAACAGCAGTTCCCCAATTCACCAACTAGTTCACAAAAAAATTGACAATGAGAACGCTCCTAGCGATATGTTCATCATATTTTATTCTATCGCTATTTCATTGTGTAGATACTATCAAGCCAGTTCACGGTTTTGCTGTGTCTGCCCCTAAACACTGAAGATTAAAAAAAAAAAAAAAAAAACTATTATTATTATTTTAAAACAGGTACCATGTTCTTGCACCTGTTTGCATAGAAAATTGAACTCGAATTATGTTCGGAACGCTGACCATGTGTAACAGCTTACAGCTATGCTAATTTTCCGAACTCTAAATATGTACAAGCAGCAAAGGCACACCCTCTAATTTATAAGAAAAGGAAAGTCCGATAGTCATCATTACTCTAGTCTGCAACAATTACTGCCTACGTAAGATGAAACAACCGTTCTTTACATATTGGCATCTGTTTAACATACTGTATAACACTCTCTTAAAAGTGACAAAAAAAAAAAAAAAAGTTCGTGGTACCAGACAGGATTTCAATTTTCAGGGGATTTCAGAGAAAACGCCAAATTTTGTACTCTTTGCAAACGGAAAGATGTGCACCATCATTAGCTCATAGACCTAGAATCGAAATAGATATCCTTCGCATTAAGAGTGAGTTATCCACCACTATGCTATTGTGTCTGTGTGTAATTAACCTATTACCAAATAATTACAAATTTAATAATTTTCTTTTATTGTTTAGAAGGAGTGAAAAAAAGGCTTATGTTTGGTTAGTAGAACTCTGGTAGGTTCTAATCTGTATCTAGGGAATTTTGAGTCCTGATCTGGTTGGAAATGGCCCATGAGTTACTGGTAACACTGACCCAGCTTCGATTCTCGGTGAAGGGACAGATTTTATTCTTGACATAGCATCGTAAGGCAACTGGAAAGCAAACTAAAAATTAACGAACTCACTCGTGTAGAGATATAAACTTGTCAAGGTGACGGTTAATTGGTTGGAGTCCGAACCACCGTAATACGTTGAAATTTTAAGGCTCTCCCATCGGGAAGCGAATCCGAGACCACTAGATCAGAGCAGAGAACAAACAACAACAGTAGGTGTGTTCGCCATCAAGGCGAGTCAAATTATTAGAGCATTGACTAATGGAGTTGTATAACATTGGAAAACTAAAACTAATCTCGTTTGGGTTTTCGAGAAAATCGTTCTCAAACATTTTCCACAACTGTGACAGGACATATGACTATACGTCGTTGGAATCAACTATTAGCTTTGTATTTAACTTTGGCTATGAAAACTGTATTAACTGAAATATCACAGCATTCATCCAATGTTCTTGGTGGAAAGACAAATCCCGAAACATTTTCCGCAAATCTCAAAAACTAGACTTTGTAGACATTTCAAATATTGCATAATGTAGCACTTCTAGCTGTTCCTAATAACAGTAAGTGTAATTGCTATCCGAATGACAGAGACAGTTAACATAATAACTGAACTTACATGTTAAAACTTATGTGCGACTATATTTAACACAATTTTCGCAGTAATGAAAACCAATAATCACACGGTTAAAAAACAAAGGATATAACAATTGTCTTTCCAGCAAAAAACATTGAATGAATGCAGTAGTATTATAGTCAATACAGTTTTCATATCCACAATTAAATTCGAAGTTGAACAAATGATTCGAACCATAACCATAACGGAATATAACCATGTACTCTGTAACAGTTGAGGAAAATGTTTGAGAACAATTTTCTCACAAATCCAATCGAGATGAGTTTCGCTTTTACAGTATGTTATACGGCTCTATTAGTTCCATCGAATCACTTTTGGGTCACCTTCGTGGCGAACTCATCTACTGCCCTTGTTAAGATGATGTTGCAAACTGATGTTAACCCATTGTGTCTCCTTGACGGCAATTTTTCGTCACAGCGCAGAAACTCATGGATTGGCATTGCTGGTTTTAACCGTGAAGTTACTTTGGAGTCTGTTTCGTCATAGCATTGTTGCATTTTCTTTGTATGATATATTGACGCGAGGTTAGCACTCTTTTTTGGGGTACAATGTGTTTTGAGGAGAAAGACTCAACTGGATTGATTTGATAGACTCCAGAAGGAGGGATTGAAGGTCTGTAAAGGAAGAATTGATTTGATTCTAATAGTTATGTTTTTGCAGTGTATTTTCTGCCTCAAAATTATAACTTTTCAAAATGTTTTCTTTTTTGAATATGTATGTGCCTGTTGGCAATTTAAGTTGCCGGGCTAAAAAACAAGAAAAAAATAAATATTTTTCAAAAATATTCTAATAACTACTTTAGAGTACTATTAAAAATAGTCTAATAACTATTTTAGAGTACAATTAGGATCAAATAGGTGAAAAAAAAAACTTTTCAGAATACCAGTTGAATTCTGGGCACTAATGGGTTAAGACCAAGCATCATCCACTTGAATGTGCGCCATACAGCAACTTATACTACAGCAACTTTCAAAAGCTGAAGTACCAAGGGATTTAGTATAAAGCAGTCAAAAAGAAACATAATTTCCGTGCAAAAACTTCTGAATTAACTCCAGAAAGAATAACTGTAACCTGTGCAACATTAGACATCTCAGTTCTTTTACTCCAAAACTCAAGAAGCAACGGTTTGAGAGCTCGAGAAAGTGCCACTATTTCCACGGAAAAAAAAAATGTTGAAAAATTAAGGAAATATTTTCTCCCAGCATTGTGGTCCAGCTGTATAACTGATTCTGACACCCCATTTTCTGTGGCCTTGTTTGCAATGCTGCTAAGTTTACTAACCCAAACGTCTCAAGCAGTTAATACCACATGACTGAGTGAAAGCCTAAATCTTAATTTAAAAAAAAAAAAAAAAAATCTGGGTGTTTTCATCGCCGCGTTTTTAACACTGTCAAAGTTCATAAACAAAAGTTTTAAAACATTTCAACAGAACCCTACGTAACTAAATACAACGAGTTTCACTTCCTTATTATATATATATATATATATATATATATATATATATATATATATATATATATATATATATATATATATATATATATATATATATATATATATATATATATATAATAGTAATCCCTATTATCTTACGATTCCTTGGCGCCAGTTCAACATTTTTATTTTTATTACTCAAAGAAAAGTAACTATTTCTGTCAAACATCTAAATGCATGCGTTGACTGAAATTACATCACCACGAGAAGGCAAATGCAATAAACTATATAGATTCCAAACATTCTATTCCACATACACACACACACACACACACAAAGACATAAGAAAACTCTTCAATTACTTTGGTTATAGTAGGTCATTTACCTCATTCGACATCAGGAAACAAACACTGCCATATTAAATAGAGTTTATTATCTTTGCTTTTATTATATAGGATTGGACAGAAATATTTTCTATTTTAAATTATAAACAAAATATGAGAGATAGGTATGATATTACTATATAGTTATATTCATTATAGCTGACAGGAGTAATCAATACATCGACCGTCAAGATTTGCAAAATAGCCCGCGGTTCTCTGTATTAATTATTATCATTGTTTTTCCTATAACATGCTAGTAAATAAATAAGTAAACCGCCAGTAATTTATGAAATGAAGTAGCCCTCTAACTTAAAAATGCTGGCCACCCCGGTTTTATAGTATATAATTTCTCTTCTATTTTTTCTGAACATTTCCAAGGGATACATACAGTAGTAGGGTGGAGCGAAAAAAATCGAATTTTCGAGTATCGAATTTTAATAGGGCTCAAAAGCTGCGTATTCGCGTGCTAATCACTGGAAAAATAACAAAAATAATCACACTTTGGATCTTCAGATCGCGCAAACGGCCTAAAGTTTGAAAAAAATATTACAAAAAAACACTAAAATTTACCTTTACGCGAAAAAAATCAGATTTTCGAATATCGAATTCTAATAGGACTCAAAAGTTACATATTTGCATGCTATTCAATGGTAAAATAAAGAAAAAAAATCAAACTTTGGATCTTCAGTTCGCACAAACGGTCTAAATTTGAAAAAAAAAATTACCAAAATTTACCTTTACGCAAGAAATATACAGATTCCTTTTTTTAAAATTACTATTATTTCTATACCGCCTAAGTACTTTATTCTAGTTGTGGAAGGTCGTGTTTAATAATTCGTTAATATGAGTTATTTTATACATTTTATTTTCATAATGATTTTGAAGTTCTTCGTCCGTTCTTTTTTTTTTTTTTTTCATAAAATGGCCCAGAACTCATTACAATTCGAGTTCCACCCACATCCTACCAATTAAAGTGTGCTAAATTATGTTGATTTAGTCAAGGATTTAGCCTTAAATTCAGATTTTTTTTTAAAAATCAAATGTTGGCATTGTGAGTCTTGAGAACTAAATTGGTCTAATGTAGCCATCAGTTTTCTTGTCCACACACTTTTCCTGTAGATTCTGAGTCAAGTTTGACACATCTTTCAACTTCCTGAATATAGCATGGAAAATTTAAGAAGTCAAACTCATGACCAGATTTGTCATACATAAGTGATAAGATGTCATACGTTAAGTTTCTGTTGTCAAGCTTTCGAACACTGGAGGGAGAAACAGCTAACATTTTCTCCAATCTATCAGTTCACTGTAGACCGTGACATCAAAATTTATTGAAGGTGCCATAAAAGTTCTTACAGAGCAATTCAGACAGGACAGTGTGCTCCATATGTGGCTATAAGAGAACTTGGACTTCTCAGTCATTCCCGATGCCTGACATCTATTAATCTGGTCTTACGATTGTACGTTTCTCAAATAAATCCTACTAACGACCTCAAAATGTTTGTAAACTACATGATAAAGACACATTCCCCTGCCTGGTTCGACTAAAAGAGATAACAGTAAGTGAAATATGGACCTAAACATATTTTGAACGTAGTTCAAACAACAAGACATTTGCCAAACAAAATTAAAAGAATAATCGATCCTGTGATCGAGAGAAACGCGTTCTTCTGTCATCCAGAGAATATCCTGTTGACTATGACAGAGTTGGGTACGTAAGAGAGTTGGGTTACAGGAACGTGCCAGAGGCAAGAAACCAAGATCCGAAGGGAAAATCTGTTAGAACTTTTATGGCACCTACAATACATTTTGATGTCACGGACTACAGTGAGCGAATAGATTGGAGAAAATGTGAAGCTGTTTCCCCCTCCAGTGCTCAAAAGCTTGACAACAGAAGCTGATAAATTTGATCATGAGTTTGACTTCTTAAATTTTCCATGCCATACTCAGGAAGTTGAAAGATGTGCCAAACTTGTCACAGAGTCTGCAGGAAAAGTGTGCGGACAGGAAAATAGAGATGGCTACATTAGAGCAACTTTGCTTTCAAGACTCACAATGCTAAAAATTTGATTTTTAAAACATCTGAATTTAAGGCTAAATTCTTGACTAAATGAACATAATTTAGCACACCCTAATTGGTAGGATACTTGGGTAAGCTCGAATTGCAGCTACCTCCTCGTGGTGAGTTCTGGACCATTTCATGACGAAGAAAGCGTTAAGAAATGGACGAGGAGCTACAAAATTATTATGAAAATAAAATGTATAAAATCACTCACATTAACGAATTGTTAACAATCATGACTTCACACAACTGAAATAAAGTACTTAGACGCTACAGAAATGAAAAATGTAATCTGTATATTTCTTGCGTAAAGGTAAACTTCGATGCTTTTTATATTAAAAAAAAAAAAAAAAAAAAAAATAGGCTGTTTGCGCGAACTAAAAATCCAGTGTGTATTTTCCGTTATTTTTCCATTGATTAATACGCGAATACACAACTTTTGAGTCCCATTAGAAGTCGATACTCGAAAACTTTTTTTTTTTCGTAAAGATAAATTTTAATGTTTTTTGTAATTTTTTTTCAAACTTTAGGCCGTTTGGGCGATATGAAGATCCAAAGTGTAATTATTTTTGTTATTTTTCCATTGATTAGCACCCGAATACGCAACTTTTGAGCCCTATTAGAATTCGATTCTCGAAAATTTTATTTTTTTCACTCCACCCTAATACATAGGCAGTCTAAACTAAGCCAGCGGATATCTCAATATCGTGTTCACCAGGTGCACGGTTGCTCACTGGTAGAGTGCTTATCTCTAGTGTGTGGGTACCTGGTTCGATTCTCGGTCAAGTGAGTTTGTGGTGGACAACATCGTGTCCGTGAGTTTTCTCTGCATACTCCCGTTTCCTCCTGCTTTCTCATTCCACCAATTCTTTCATAATCTATTCCTTGCTTTAATCATTGTCTCCCTTAGCCTAAAAGACATACTCGTGAGATGATAAACTCAAAAGATTTCATTTCATTTCAATACCATGTTCATGTGGTGGAAGATTACCTCAAGACCGCTGGGTCAGTTGTAGAAATCACGTAACAGTTTGCCATTTCGTGACATGGACGTGTTCCAAGTTGTAAGGGAAAAAAGTTATGGATTGAATCATTCCGCCACAGTATTGGAACAGAAACCAACTAGGACGACCACGAAAACACTGAAACAGTGCAACACACGTTCACTAACTTAGCCCTGCAAACAAAGTCTTCCTCTGTTCAAAATACCTCCAGAGTATTCCGAAGCGATCAACAACAGAAATTAAACAAGGGGTAAAGGGAGTACACGGCGTCCGGGACGAACGTTTTGGCGTTCCGGACTCCTCCGAAATTCCAACTTTTCTGTAAACTTAGTCTAATTTTATGGGTGATTTTTTTTACAAATTTTAATATACTTTATCCTCATATTGAATTTGGACCTTCCGAAAACCTTCGGACCCCCCTCCGAAATAAATTCCTGCGTACGTGTCTGCGCGGCGCACAACGACACGCGGGAAACATAGTGACTATATCTTAAGACGTGGTGCTGCTTGTGTGTAGTATGATTTCATACAGCAGTACCTCTGACAACTTGAACATACATGCGAAAACGGTAAGTGGCATGCGGAAATATGTTTAACATTTATCGATCGTTGAGGACTATTTAAAACCGTGTACGTTGATACAAAATATTTTTACCAAGTACTTTCAGAGCAAGATGAATGAATATAGCAGCGTAGTTTCAACTGAAAAATATTTCACAAAGTACTTTCAGAGCGAGATGAATATAGTAGCAAAGTTTCGACTGAAAAATATTTCACAAAGTACTTTCAGAGCGAGATAAATATAGTAGCAAAGTTTCAACTGAAAACTATTTTGAATTTACTGTGAATAATGAGAGTCAGTCCTTATACAACTGAAATTTAAATCCATATAATAAATCTTTCGAACTGAAGCAATGAAATGCTATGGATATGCGTTTGAAATCACAGTTGAAGCTGTTAACAGAAATTGAAGTAATCTGCTTTAAAAATTTTAGTATCTATGTATAAAATATTCTATCAAGTATACACGCATACATAGAATGAGTAAGTTCAATTGTGTCGAGATGATAAAAATTGGATAGCTGATTCTATTTTTATTAAAAATAAATAAATAAATAACAGCAAAATAATAAAAAAATTAAGATTGCATATTTTTATTTACATATAAATGTCTTTATGTTATAAAATGAAAATGAAATTTATAATTTTACGCTCTACGATTATGGCCTTTAAGTGGAATGAGAATGTGGAAGGAAATGGGAACTCCACTCACAAGCTCGCGTGGCCGGAGGCTGAACTCCCGTACCAGAGATGCGAGCCACTGTGTTCCCACTGTATAACAAAAGGTGTAAATTTACCTATAGATTTTTACGTTGCTCCTATCAAAATTAAAGCAATACTAGGGCATTCAAGCATACAGTATTCTAGCAGGAACCTTATAGTTCAGCGTGCACTGAAGAAAATGCAAGTTCGTTTCGTTTCGTGAGATTACAGTAAAAGTTTCAAACAGTTCTACTTGAATACTGAAACCGGGCGTAGCTTCTACCACTACCGGTTGAAACAGATGAATAAAATCGGAGATGAAACTAACTTTTGCCGTACTGAATCCACGTTCTTGCCATACACGAGGGTTATCATTTGTTCACTATGATGATCAATGTTGAAAGTAGGGATGGGCACCTTTTTCTTTTGTCGAAAAATACTGTATCGAAAAATGAATTTTTCGAAAAAACGAAAACCGAAAAATCAAAAATTTTCCGAAAATCAGAAAACAGATTTTTCGAAAAAGATCATCCGTAGTTAAAACTAGGGATGCGCACGAGACAAGATTTGTGGATGTCTCGTCTCGAAAATGTGCTGAAAAAGTGATGTCTCGACTCCAAAAATGTATATTTCTCTATTGGAAGAGCCGTGTCTCGACTCGAATTTTGTCAGGAAAATTCTGTCTCGACTTGTCTCGTGCGCATCCCTAGCTAAAACCAAAAATCGTAGATATCCACCAATTCCGGTATGAATAGTGGGATAAATTTAACTTATTCTTGGGACACTGAATCAGGGGTGTATCCACGGGGGAGATCTACCAAGGTCGGTCCCCAACCCCTCCCCCTTCCCCCCCAAAAAAAACTTCTTAACTCAACATACATTTGTACACTTTCTCAACAACTTGTTTGTACTTGTTGAGCTGAGCGAAGCGAAGCTCTTATACTCGGGTTAGCCGTTTGGTTGTCCGCGAACTCCTCCTAGACCGTTTGGCCGATCTCAACCAAACTTAGCACGCTGATAGAGTATGTCGTGCTGAGTGACAACATAGGTCGAAATAAAAAATCCGATGTACCATCGAGGAATAATCACCGAAAAACGCTTGCTCCTAGACCGTTTGGTCGATCTCAACCAAACTTAGCACGCTGATAGAGTATGTCGTGCTGAGTGACAACATAGGTCGAAATCAAAAATCCGATGTACCATCGAGGAATAATCACCGAAAAACGCTTGCTCCTAGACCGTTTGGCCGATCTCAACCAAACTTAGCACGCTGATAGAGTATGTCATGCTGAGTGACAACATAGGTCGAAATCAAAAATCCGATGTACCATCGAGGAATAATCACCGAAAAACGCTTGCTCCTAGACCGTTTGGCCGATCTCAACCAAACTTAGCACGCTGATAGAGTATGTCGTGCTGAGTGACAACATAGGTCGAAATAAAAAATCCGATGTACCATCGAGGAATAATCACCGAAAAACGCTTGCTCCTAGTTTAACAGGGAAATGATTGATGTAGTATGAAGATTTGATCTTACACTTCATCTGTACTCTTTCTCTAATAAAACGACGTAGTTCTATCATTTTTTTCTGAAAGTATAGGTGCAAGTGTTTTATAATTACTTATATTTTTTTCGGGTTCATAATAATAAGCGTTCAACACTACATAGACGGCTTCTAGTATTGGACCCTCATTCTAACGTTTGGACCCCTCCCAACAAAACTTTCTGGGTGGTGCATGCGCTGAATCAATACCAAAAAGGCATTTATCGTTATCTTTTATCATCTTTGCTCTATAAAGATCAATACCGAAACCGGAAATAGCAGTAAATTTTTTTATCACTTCCGGTTTTAGTAAAGTTATAAGGGAGGAGATTAAATCTATTCTTCGGATGCTTAATAAGTTTCAAAAATTCACTTTTTTGTTATCCATTACCGTTTTTGTTCTAGAGATCTGCACAGGCCGGAATGTTTAACCCGGGCCCGGACCGGCTCGTGAATTTATAATATGAGGCCCGATCCGAGTGTGAAATACATTTTAGCTTTTAAGCCCGAGCACGCCCCAGGTCGTGTGATAATCAAATGAGCCAGAATTACACAAACTCAATAATTAACGCAAAATTATGCTTTTATTTACAACAATTAAGAGGTTTAATTTTGCAGTTTCAAATCTTACAAGATTCAGAGAGAATAACGAAATAAAGGTTATAATTTACACTTACTAACTATATGAATTATCTAAAGAAAATGGTCATTTATATAAATTCCGTCTCCCTTAGCCTCGCTGCATAAGCGCGGGACGTTAAACTAAATATTTCATTTCATTTAGACCTATATAAATTCTCATGAAATGGGAACATGAATATTCCAAATATTTAAAACAAAATGTCAACGTGTGCAAATTCTTATGTAAATGGATGAGTACTGAACTCAATCAGATAGTCCTCAAAGCAAATATTGTTGATTGTTGTAGAAAAAAATAATGGAATCCAGACTCTGGCTGCTCAAAATTTCACTCACAGATAAGCTAAGCATATTCATTTCTGTTACTTTTAGTTTTTCTCTCAACTACACAGTTAGCTTTACTCTCAACTCCACAATGATAACCAGATTTTTAGTTTGGGCGTCTCAAGTTACAAATTTAGATATGTTTTAAAAGTTCTTTAGAAAGAACGGTCCGCAAAAATATCATTGTACAGTATATTTACAAAGTTAGGCCCGAAAAATATGGTTGTATATTTAAAAAATTACGGGCCAGCCCGAAGTGGTGTATGCTTTGCAGGTCCGAGCCCGTGCAGACCTCTATTTTGCTCTATGGCGATCATGATCAGCGATGAAACCAGAAATGTTTCTTTCCGGTTCGAATAAAGAGTTAAGGAGGATACGGAACCTATTCTTAGGACGCTAAACCGGTTCCAAATAGGGATGCGCATGAGACAAGATTTGTGGCTGTCTCGTCTCGAAAATGTGCTGTAAAAGTGACGTCTCGACTCGAAAAATGTATACTTCACTATTGGAAGAGCGGTGTCTCGACTCGAATTTTGTGAGGAAAATCCTGTCTCGACTCGTCTCGTGCGCATCCCTAGCAAAAACTCCCTCTCGCTATCTATTACTACCTTAGCTCCGATACCTGTCAACAGACATATGGACGGCCATAGCCGTTTCATAAGACTTTCCGTTTCTTAATGCACATATAGTTTATAGACTAAGTTTGATTTCACCTTAATAAATTGAGAATTTTCAAACAAGCTAAGAATTAATATAACAGTAAAAACAAAGAAAGAAACAACTGCGTAAAATCATTCATTATATTTGCTCAAGCAAACAAGAATATTTTATACCTTATTTTTTTAAAAAAAAAAATAAATGACTGATTCATTTATTTCTTTTTGCTACGCATAATTAAACAATAAAGAAGCATGGAAGTTCTAAAAGAATCAGTGTTGCCAACAAGTTGATACAAAAAGTCGCTAAATAGGATATGAAATTATTCCAATTTTGGGTGAAAAGTCGCTAAATTTTTTTTTTCGTGGAATTTTGCCTCTTCCATATTATATAGAAGAACCATGAAATAAAGTAAATAGACATTCGTCAATTTGTTATACAATTACACGGCGAGCAGATTTTATCTGATCCCAAACGGTTATAGTCGAATATACGGTTACAGGAGCACTCTGATTAGCCGAATGCAAAAGACCTCAATAATTTATCCCTCTACAAGCGACGTTCTTTTCATCACCTCTGAGGCCAAGTCGAAAAGCACGCGGCTAGTAATCCAAAGGTTGGTGGTTCGCGACCACCCTAGGGTAGCCCTGCATATTTTTTTATTTTTACTTGTTTAAAGTGTTGTTTAGACTCACCTTAACGTAAACACATTACGCATATAGGCGATTTAACATATTTTGGGGGAGTAATTTTGTGGTTCATTGACGCTTACGACATGGGGAACATACCTAGAACATACTAGGCACGTTCCCCAGCTACATGTGAGGCATGTGCCTAGGGGCGGACATAGACTGTGACTATCACTTGCCATCCATGTGATTTCTTTCTCAGAAGTATATAAGGCACATTCTGGACACATTCCCATGTACCTGAAGGAACATGATAGGCATATGCCTGCTATGTAATTGTGCTGTTAGGGAATTTCACTTTTATATATTTTTAACTTTATGATCAATTTTGCTTCAACGAAATCAAAAATGAGTTTAGAAAATCCAGCAAAAATGAAGGTCTAGAAAAAAATCTTACTTCACTTCTACTCACGCTTCTACAGATAATCTGTTTCCTATCGGTAATAGATCATTTGTGCTCTGTAAACTAAAGGACATTAAAAGCAGGAGTTGGTCCCCGTTAGACGTAAGAGATAATAGCAATCAAAGAGGGAATATAGAGATAAATGTTACGTAATTTCCCAGCTCGTCAACATCTGCACTGATACAAATAAGCAAAAGAAAAATAAACATATATCTGAACTGATTCGAGTTAATACCGCAGTACTTATTTTAGGACAAGTTGTTCGCAGCGCAAAAGTCACTAGATTTGTAAATCAGTCGCCAAATCGTCATTCCAAATTCAGCAAAAAAGTCGCTAATCGGAAAAATTATTTTTTGTCGCTATCCTGAAAGGCGAATCCCCTAGATTTAGCGCCTTTCCCCCCAAACTGGCAACACTGAAAAGAATGTCGTCGAACGTAGCCCTTCATTTGATACTCTACAGGAATCGTTTCAATACGATTCACGTTTCACGTTTTAATAACAGACGCTAAGTGGTGAATTTCAAGAGACGAAATATTCGCCATGGATATTAATCAAATTATGATGAATCTTTGTCATCAAATGTCTTTCTATGTTTAAACTTCAGTTACATACACAGAAAGCATTACCATAATTCGGCTTCGCCTCCCTCCCACTCTCCCAGTTGGATAAATATGGGAATTTCAAGTTTGAATTCAGATTTCACCGATTGTTAGGTTTTAGGCTGGTCTTTACTGCCAACATACCAATTAAACTCAAAATTGATAGGGTTGGGGCCAGTAGCGTGGTCGGTAATCCAGCCAGGAGCGCACCTACGAGGAGAAGAGGGTCCACCAGGTCCTCACCCTCCCAAAATTTCGTAACTCGACTATCATTTGTAGACTTTCTTAACAGAACTATACATGTTTAACAGGGAAATAATTAATATAGGATAATGATTAGGTTTTACGCCTCATTTGTACTCTTTCCTTTCTTATAAAAATCATTTAGTTCTATCATTCTGGGGGGCCCGCGGTGGTTCAGTGGTAGAGCGTTCACTTCTGGTGCATGGGTCCTTGGTTCGATCCCAGCTCGCTTTATGGTGGATAAACACCGTATGCGTGGGTTTTCTCAGGGTTCTCCCGTTTTTTCCTACTTTCTTCATTTCATTCATTTCTCATCATCGCCGTCTCCTTTAGCCTAACCGGCATAACTGTGGAACGTAAAACTTAAAGACCTCATTTCATTTTCTCTATCATTTTTTCCAAAAATATAAGCAATTAATAATTACTTATCCACTTTTTAGGTGCAGAATAAGACCGGCTGAATAATATATAGACATACTGGACCGCTCCCTTCAAATATTTGGACCCTCCTACCAAAGATTTCTGGGTGCATGCCTGAATGCAGCCATCTTGCAGGTGAGGTAGTGCGGTCGGGAATGGTGCAATTGTGAGGGCTGATCTCGCATGATGGTCGTGCACCTATCAACTGTATTGGATTCAATCCCTGATCGTGTATCGCAGACCCATTTAATAGTAGGTCTGTCATTCTTAGACTCGGTATTACATAAGGATACAAAACACAAAACCTTAAAACCTCAGTAAAAAACCTCGAAGTATACAGGCTACTTTGAGAGACTCGCGTAGTGTGGTCGCTAACACAAACTTAAGGAAAATACTATTTTGTTATGCAGGGTCTTCTTGTAAGAATATAATTTGATAATGATTTTGCAGGGTACTTTTAATACTGATACTATGTGTATAACCGGAAAATGTATATGTGTGGTAAATTTCATAGGAAAAGAATTATAGATACGAAAATTAGAATGAGTAAAACAAAATGTTCCAAAATGGACAAGAAAATTTTATTTTCATTTTATTGTTCTTATTTACTGCTCTTTTGACATGAAATTTTCCACATACATGTCTTTGCCGATTATACACATACTAACATTATAAGGAATATCGGGCGAATTCGTTATCAAAGCATATTCCTACAACAACATATTTATAGACATGCGACAATAATTTTCGACATGAGTGTACATCAAGTGACACACTTGGATATATTATTATTATTATTATTATTATTATTATTATTATTATTATTATTATTATTATTATTATTATACGCATTCTGTATTTTATTAGTTGATTGGATTAAGAGTTGAGCATCCCTTTTAGCAGCAGACTATATAAGTCTCACAATTATCAGCTAAACCTCACTAACCTTAGTAGTATTGGCAGCGTTTAGTCCGATTTTGCCCAATGAGCCCTGCCTCAGGATCAAGGATCCATGGGCCATGGTAAATGACCTAGGGGTACATAGGATCACCATCCCTAGATTTTGGAACATGTAGCTTAGCTCATCCCTACATTTTGAGAAGCATGCACAGACCCACCCCCGTAAATTTTGGAAATAACCAAAATTAAAATTTTAATATGGTAATATAGAACAGAGGCGCACCCACGGGATTGGTCCACTGGGTCCGGACCCCCCCCCTCCAAAAAAAATCCTAATTCAACATACATTTGCACACCTTCTCAATAAAACTATACTTGTTTATGCTAACATCAGCCCGAGTTATCGCAATGTCTCGTACATTGTGACCAGTGGACTAAAATTAACATAAATTATTTTCTATATTCTGTTTGCATGTGCATACAGGTGCTTTAACTGAGTGGTTTTTAGAATCAACTGCCAACACTCTTCAGTCGACCACTGCAGCTCGTACCTTGAGCTTTGAGCTCAAGGAGTTTGACTCCGGAATTGTGTGCAGCCACCACGCACGTTGCGTCGGAAATTAAGTATGACTGTGTTAAGGGGCACAAGCTATTAGCCGGCAAAGGACGTTTTCTTACGGCTAGCCCCAACTAGTGAAATCCCAGGTTCATAAACCTTAGCGCCAAAAAAAGTTTTAAACGCGCCCTCCAACATCAGCATTTCAATTTGGAAACTGATATTTTACTGAAGACTCATCTTAACTCTTCAGGATTGTTTGTCGCAGCAACTGGATTTCTACGTGGGATTATCCAGGCAACTTTTCCCTCAGTGCTAATCCCCCAAGTGCGTCAATGGTGTGAGAGAAGCATTTACAGTGAAATCTGAACTATAATCTTGTATATAAAAGTTACAAAAAGGGCTACATTGCATTAAAAGGGCAAAGTGTGATTTTAGTAATGAAGATAATTATACATATTATGTGTTAAGTGTTGTGTTCATTCCTCTTCGTTATTTTTTTTTATAGTGTTATTTAATCCAGTGTGTTTTTGATGTTTGTATGAGTGATGTTTGTGTGCGTTATGGTCTGGATGACCATCTGATCGTCCATGAGGTATTCGAGACGAGACAACCGAACCTCTCGGCGCCTAATGCTCATCTCATCATTGAGACCGACGAGCGATTTGGAAACAATTTGTAACCCTTCTTGGAGAGGTTCTTCATCGTCCTATCCAGGTAAGTTCAGGTCTCAGGAGAATACTTATTGGTAGGACCACGAACCACGAACAGCGACCAGATTACAAGGCTGGTTAGAAAGAAAGTGGGAGGAAACGGGAGAACTCCGAGAAAACCCACACACACGGTGTTTGTCCACCATAAAATTCACTTGGCGGGGGCTGGGATCGAACCCGGGACTCCTTGTGCATTATTGAGACATCTAGCATTCTTGTATGCAGAATTTATGCAACATATTTAGTACACGACAATATATTTTAGAGCTCCTCCTCACTTCCCGAAATTTGCACTTTCCCCTGATTCATCCACTTTGCTTCTGGTCCCTTGAAAACTTGGTACATATGTATATATAATAATAAATTGAATGAAAGGAAGAGTTCTTCCACTTGAAGTAAACGAAACAATGACATGCACTACATCAAGAGGCAGAAACTTTCGTTTTTACTGTGCATTAATGGAAAAGAGGAATTAAATGCTGGAAGTGCTTTTCATCGTGAGAAACAGTGACATAAGAAATAATGCACTTGGAGAACAGGCAACAGACTCTTCCTTTTAAGCTAAAATTGCCCGCATACATCATTCTCAACGGGAGATCGTCTTTCAGAGATATTTGCTGATAAAGCTGCAGCGTCGAGCACGCGTCCCATCTCTTAGCTAATGCCCTCAGTTATCTTCATTAAGCGTCAAAGACGGCAAACCGTAGAAAACGATTAACTAATTTAAGAATACAAGAAACGTCTCTATTCGATCGTCATTATAATGAACAATCGATAACAAGTATGAGTAACTGCTCGAAAAAAAAAAATACAATAAGATTGATTCGAATGAAACACAAATCATGAGTGCACTTCATATACTTTACATTAAAATGTTTGGAGGTTTGAATTATCTTGAAATATATCAGTTTGTACGTGACAGAAACACAGAACAAAGATAATTTTACTGTATATTGTTTGTTGTTTGACTTAGGACTATACATTTTTACATAAGAGCTAATGACTTTTGCATTTTTAGCCGGTTTATACAAACATAGATACGCGACGAAACTAAGTCAGTAAATAAAGGGGCTAGAATGGTCCCTTAGAAATCAGAAGGATAGAAGCAAAACTAGAAATTCGGGAGCTAGAATGAAGGAATACATTGTAAGAACTTGGATTATGGATTCCACGCCTCATAAAACTCGGCCAGAAATATTAATTTGTACAGTTATACAGCAGGCATAGGAATACACAGTTTCTGTAATGTATTTTTGTCATTTAACTTCGAACGAATCAACTATTTTTAATTTAGTTTTCCCTGAAAAAGAAAGAGTAATTCTTTGTGCAGTGGCCTACTGAATTCTGCATTCCAACTGATAGTTCACCCAAAAGCAATGGATAAAATAACTTGTAGACAGGATTATATTAATTTAATGAAGGTAAGAAAAACTAGTAACGAAATGTTTATACAGGGTGCCCGCGAGCTGACTGAAACATTTCAAACTTGAATATTGGATAGGAGTAATAACCGATATTGGTTGGCGGGGTGGAAACCGAAAGAGGAAAGAATGCCACGTAATATGATCAGTCGCAATGGAGCATTGGAGCACAGAACATCGTGTTATCTCAGTTCGTACGAAACTAAGTCTGTCCCAGAAGTGCAACGCTTTTTAGACGAAACTTGAATGTTGGTCAACATGCAAGGTTCCGTACGTATAATATTGGCTTGGGTGAAGAAGTTTGAAGAGACTGGTAGTGCGTTGGATGTAAAACATGGAACTTCAAGAACAATGTCGGGGGCGCGGTGGCTCAGTGGTAGAGCGTTCATCTCCGATGCTTGGGGTCCCTGGTTCGATCCCAGTTCGCGCCGTGTGGACTTTGTGGTGGACAAACACCGTGCTCGTGAGTTCTCCCGTTTCCTTCCACTTTCTTCATTTCACTTATTTCTCATCATCACCGTCTCCTTTAGCCTAGCCGGCATAACCGTGGGACGTAAAACTTAAAGATTTCATTTTTTTAAGAACAATGCGAACTCCTGAGAAGGTGAAGAGACGAACATAAAGTTTTAATAACTACGAACTGAGGTAACAAGATGTTCTGTGCTCCATTGCGACTGACCATATAACGTGACGTTCTTTCCTTTTTCAGTTCCCACCCCGCCAACCAATGTAAGTTATTATGTCTGTGCAATATTCAAGTTTAAAATGTGTCAGTCAGCTCGGAGCCACTCTGTATAATGTATACAAGAACAATACATTTTAATAAAAACTGTACAAACTGAAGGAACAGTGTTAGATGTCAGATCCACCAAGTAAGTTTAAAACTTCTTCGGCACATGTTTATTTATTGAGATACCTTTCCACGAAAATTTTGCGAGTGCCCACGGGGAGATGAACACCGTTCTTTTTACTCATTTTTACTAGTAACAGTACAAATCAATCAATATTAGGTAGTTAAAAAAGTTTTCGGAATTAAACTGGAATATCGCGCCACTTGTAATAAGCAGTCCATGGCTGTCAAGCTGTGTCAGTTTGTTGGAGGCAGTGAACCGAATCAGTCGCTGTGTGCGTTGAACTCCCATCTACATGACAATGTTCCAATCCACACGGTTGTTGTTGCTCACGTTGTAGTAAAAGATTGACTTTAAGGAGATTCAGTATACATCTTTCAGCCTAGATTTAGCACTAAGTCAAAGAACACCAATATGTTGTTAAAAACCTTGAGCAAGGGCTGTGAAGAATATGAGATGAGAATAAATGTTAGAAAGACAAGTCATGGTGATTGCAACGAAGAGTCGATGTCAAATACAGAAGTAGGAGGGAAGAAAATAGAAAAGGTGACTAGTTTTCGATATTATTATTAGTTATGATATGAAGTGTGAACGTGAAATGAAAGCAAGGATAGGAATGGCGAAAGGAGTCTTTAGGAGGAAGAAAAGTCCGTTTTGTGGGACGTTGAACAAAGAGTTGAGAAAAAGACTCATAAAATGCTTCGTGTGGAGTATTGTACTGTATGGGTCAGAAACATGGACATTTCGCAAAAATGATTTTAAAAAACGACTGGAAGCTTTCGAAATGTGAGTGTAGAGAAGAAATGGAGGGAATTAGCTGGGTCGAGCGGAAAACGAATAAGAGAGTGTTAGAAACGATAGGAGAGAAAAGAATTTTAGATATTATTAAAAAGAGGAAGAGAAACTGGTTTGGACATTGGCTAAGAACGAACTGTATCGTGAGGGACGTTTTTAGAGGGTATGGTGACAGGAAAGAGAGTGAGAGGGCGAAGGGGGGCTACAGTTGATGGACGATATCAAAACAGAAAAATCGTACGTGAAGACGAAGAGATTAGCAGAAAACCGTGGAGCATGGAAGATTCTCAGTTGCAGTAAGTGACTTGCCAATAATGGCAGAATACCTGTGATAACGATAACTTGGCAACAATAGGAATATGGACTGGAGCATTGTCACGCAGTATGCGAGAGCTCAACGTACACAGTGACTGACTCAGGTCTCAAAAATGTAGCATATCTGAAATATATTATTATTATTATTATTAATAATAATAATAATAATAATAATAATAATAATAATAATAATAGTTAATTCCAACGGTAACACCTATGTTAGTAATACTAAAACTATTGTTAATAATGGTAACGAGTAAAAAGTAGTTAATTACGAGTATGGCAATTATTTGCTACGGAAAGAGTTGAATATGATAAATATATGTGTAAAAATAATTTACTTCAAATCAGCACAAAGAAAGCAAAATTTATGACATATATAACTAAAACACAACATTATGTTACTAATAAGAGGTCAATGGTGTGGAGATTAAAAAAAAAAAAAAAAGACATGATTAAAGATCTGGGAATCACATTTGATAGGTTGTTAATATTTTGTCACCACATAAATGCTATCATGCAAACAGCAAGAAAGAACAATAAGCTTTATTTATTTATTATTTCAGAACGATAGAATATGTATCGTTCAGAATATGTTTATACAAATTACTTGTAAGAACTAAGTTAGAATCTGATTCTGTAATATGAAACAGTGTATCTGAAATGTTGACTGACAGATTGACAGTATTCTTGGCACGGACGCAATGGTAGCACCACAAGGGATTTTTAGGTCCAGTGCCGTTTAGGACTAAAGCCTGTGACAAACATCTTGGCATTTCAGCTAAACGAATAAAACGCAAGCTCTGAGGCGACGTTGCCAAGTAGTATAGGGGTGTGGCTATGGCTTGGCTAACCAAACGAACTACAGCGCGATCAGGTGGCAGGAATAGATTGAAGTGAATGTGTAGAAAATGAACGTGGCAATACCGCAGGCTTCTCATTTACTAGCAGCATTTAAAGGGAATTTGGAGCGCCGCCTTCAAATGCCAAGATGTTTGTCACGCCGTTTAGTGCTGTTCAGGATCAGTGCCTTTTAGGACTAGTGCCGCGTCTCATTACGACGGCCGACTTGAATCCCAAGTAACAAGTGTCAAAACTCTAATAGGAGAAACGAAAGAAAATAACAACTAAGAAAAAGAAACAGAAGAGCAGCATGAACGAGAGAAAGAAAGAAAAAAAAGAACGCAGTCCTTACATGGAATGAAATTTGACAAATACAGTAGCTATTATTTTGCATAAGCAAATAGCATAAACAAAGAGCATAAGAGAATGGAAAGTCAATGAAATTCTTAACAAGGAGGATTGTACGTGGAATGCGAAAAACTAACAAAGTTATTTCGGGGGGCGGCATGAGCCCGATAGCCTCCCTAAATACGCCACTAGCTATATCAAATAAAAGACACGCTGCAAGAATTGGTCAACAACTGGAGTAATGACCACTCGAAGTCCTATCATGGTAAATTCTTACAAACAAATAATGTTATCAACTGTGCAAATAAATTGTATTACCCACAAATAATGTTATCAACTGTGCAAATAAATTGTATTATCATTACTGAAACAAACAGATGTTTTATTTCTCCAACTAAATGTGAACATAATGCTGCTTTTGAGAGTGCTTATCAAACACACCTGTTAATACTAACACACTCTGAATGCAGTATTCAGCAATGTGTAACAGGAAATAGGCAAACACTGTAACAGAAGAGAGAGTAAAATAAATAAACAGAAAACTGGAAATTTATTGAAAACTGTTTTGTAATTCCTGAATATTCACGTTTTACAAATGAAAGGAAACTATCTTTTTGATATACAGTACATATCAGGACACTTTTGTATTTATTTTGCTTTGGAAAGTGAAAAAAAAAAAAAAAAAAAGTCCACACAAGCACATAAAAGAAGAGCATTTTGCTAGACATTACTTTATGTCATAGTCAAGATAAGGACACAAAATTCCCCAACTATATTTACCTGAAATTACCTTACTAAGTATACATAATATTTTTCAGGTCCCGTCTCGTATAGCCTCTCTACTGCAAGAGACGTTAAACTCACAATCAACTCAATACACATACATGAATTAATTGTTTGATAAGAATTCTAATATTCACTTTCAACACTAAATTCATGTAAGGTGGTAGCGACTCTGTTTAATGCATAATTTGCACATTTAATCCCGAAGAATTAAAATAAATGTGTTAAAGCTATCTCAGATAATTGTAATAAAACTTTTTTTTTTTTAATGTTAGCTTTTAAGAAACGCTGAAAAGCAGAAAATTTTACGTTATTCTAATAAAGTAGGCACTTAATTAATTTAATTCAGCATACTTAAATATCAATATTATATTGTATCTACTTATATAAAATTGAAAAAAATCTAAGTTTTACGTCCCACGAGTAGGCCGCCTAGGCAAAGGAGATGGTGATGATGAGAAATGAATGCAATGGTGCAATGAAGAAATGGGAGGAAACGAGAGAACCCCTAGAAAATTCACGTACGGGATGTTTGTCCGCCACAAAGCTCACTTGGCGCGAGCTGGGATCGAACCAAAGACCCCAAAGAAGTGAACGCTCTACCACTGAGCTACCAGGACTCCCTTTGGACAATTCATTTTCCTTAAATAATAATAATAATAATAATAATAATAATAATAATAATAATAATAATAATAATAATAATAATAATAATAATAATAATAAAACCCATATTTGTGAAAGAACAAAACCGGAAAATCTTAAGGTAAGATCAGCAGAAACTCAGAAGTAACTGTACAAAACCATGGAGTTTAAATCCATCGCCCACACGAACAAGCTATTTACATTCTTTCTTCAGTTTTCGTTTCGACATGACAGACTCAATTACATACAGATGATTTGTGTGATATGAGTAAAACATGTGCTTCGCGCAGTCTGATGGAAATGTATACCACGCCGTCTGCATTCACGTCACAGTCTTCTCCAGAAGCCAAAGAACTCAGATATTACGTCGGCAGTCGCAATGATGCCCCCACAGAAACCTCACCGCACAAGACACTCGCCATATGGGCCGATGGAAAAGCAAAAATGACAGTTGTAGCTTGGTTTGCCTTTGCGTTGTGCCATCTATTCTGTAACCGCTTTGACCTTGTACACGAGTGGTTTGTTAATCAATCAGGCCCCACTTACCAAGTTTCCCATTCAGCACTCAAAATCCAAAGCAGTTCAAGTGGGCAAGAGAAGAGGGAAATTTCTGTCTATAAGAGACCTCACATCAGTTCAGGCTTCATTTGTAAACAAACTAAGCACATACATAGAGAGAGGCTTCATTTACAGATTAACTAAAATTTTCTCTCTGTTTCAGCATTAAGAAACGCCCATATGAGACAGAACCTAATATATACATACAGTATAATGTTTTAACTACAGTAATTGGACTTGATCCGAAGCTTTCAATCCTTACGGGCGTTGAAGTTGGGACCAGAGATGGCATGGGTCAATGAAAACTTGACCCATGACTAGGGTGACCAAATCTTCAACTAGAAAAAACGGGACAACTTTTTACTTTTGGATAGGTTGCTGCCCTAAATACATTCTCTCTCTCTCTGTCCTCTCTGTTTTTTTTCTCTCTCTCTCTCTCTGTCTTTCTATGTCTCACAAAAAGGGCAAAATTACACTTTTGTTTGTTTTAAAACCTATTGAAAAGGTTGTGGAATTAATTAAATAACAAACTATCTGCAACTAACAAAAATGAAATTTTGAAAACATTACTAAAAATATATGAAATATTTATCAATATCTGTCACCTGCTGCAGAATTTATAACTACTCTCAGCATTGGATTCCAAGTCCCTTTATTTGCTTTTTCTTACTTTTAAACATTATTTCACTTAAAACTAGTTTTCTTTTTACTTTCACTTTTATAGTTTTATACTTCTGTTCACCTTTCGTAAATGACAGTATGTTACATCTTAGTCAAATCACGAAAACACTGTGCTGTACTGATGACAGCACCTCAGTCTTCTACCGCCCGAAACAGAGAGTAAAAACAGTTTTTCATAAGATTTTCAGTCCTTTGCACTGTCGTCTGCGTTGAGGGGGGGGGGGGAATAGGAAGGAAAACAGTGTAGCCACCAAATCCAATATCGCAAATGTAATGACGCTGCTTAGAAATTAGACATATTCCAATATAATCACATAGCTTAGAAAATAATAATATAATTTAGGAAATTGTAGATTGGAAAGTATTTTTTTGTACCCAATGTACGTAAATACGGGACATTTTGGCGTCCCGGCAAAATTTTTCGGTACACCGGGAATGGTAATAAAAAAACGGGACGATCCCATTTTTACGGGACGGTTGGTCACCCTACCCATGACACACTCTGACCCATGATCCATTCCCTTCCCTTCACTGACCAAAGAGTTTACACTTGTAATAAAACAAGGCTGTGAAATTGTCACTAATCGGAGTAGAATTTTTTACGGTAAATCGCTCAACCATCGCTCGGTCAGAATACCGGTCTGTGCCATATTACAATGAATTTCAGTTTCACTATCACATATAATTATTTCTTTGTTGAATTACAGATACTTTTCAGTGGAAAATAGAATGAAATTTGAAAGTTTCAAATCAACGTAAAGTAGGTCAACCTAAAGAAAGAAAGAAACAGTAAGATTGGACTGAGTCTCAAAAACCAAGTAGTACGTCCTACTGCTATTATTACAATTACAAATATAAATATCCATAAGTGCCTGAAGTTCTTTTTTCATTCATTTCAGGTGAGTAAAATAGAAACATATGAAAAAGGAATAAAAAAATTGATGTCTTGAAAGTAAAACATAGATAAATTCACCAGTGTTCACGAGATATTGTCTTCAATGCACTGAGCAGAGTGAGTCGTAGTAGGTCGGTGTCAAAGTGGGTCACAGTGAATCCTGGTGAGTCAGAAGGGGTCACCTCCTGTTGACTCACAACCATTGATGGGCAAATTCTCGGGAAGATATTTTTCGGGAATATTTCCGGAAGATTTCCAAAATTGGGAATATTCCGGAAATTTATGTACAAACAAAGAAAATTGCAATTCTATTACTATATTATGATTTCAAAGTTAAATTTGATTTTATCACAGTATACTGATTCTGTTTGCTCCAGAGGATTCTTTAAAATGTATATTCTGTACGGTATTATGTTATTTTATTAATATTTTATTATATTTAGGGAGTACACATAAAGATATATTTGCTTACAATATGTTTTATGCAAGTAAATATGTTGGAAAACCATTTGGTGTAGGAAGTCCACATACTTTTACACCGCTAAACAATTTAAATTTATATGTAAGTGGATATTTTAAACTTGATCCTACTACTGATATAAACATATTAAATGTTTAAATGTTATAAACAAATTAAGTTGGACAACTACCACAAAACATATGTCTCACCATTTTGTCAACATTTGAGCATACGTATTTATGTGCAAAATAATTGCAATATACTGACTTATCTTTATAATTTTGCACTAACATTGCCACACATGACCTTTCTTCCTACTCATTTCTCGAAATTTCATGCGTTAATTCACATGTAAGAGAAGTCCGAGTACCTCTTCAGAAATTCGAGACAGAGACAGCAGACAGACCGACGTCTGTTACTAACGGTGGTTTGGGGTATATTAATAGTACTTCATCTCTATTTCTGCATAATTTCTACATTACAAACTGGTTCCTTTTCATCATTTGTAAATTAGTACTTGGCTATTTTCTACTACAAATGGAAATGACTAAAAAAGATTACTATATAAAGTACAGTCAAGGAATTTTAATTTTTTAACCTCAAGTTATTTAAAACCTAGAAATAAATTATAATAAATTAAAATAAAGTAATTAGTCATACGATTCTTATAATTTGGAAAATAAGGTAAAGAAATGGAAATAAATTTCTTCCCGGGAATTTATATGCCGGGGAAAAACCCGGAATATTCCTTTTTTTTTTTAATATTTTCCTTCCGGCCGGGAGTATTTCCACTGCGCATCACTACTCACAACCCACTGACCACGACCCACTTCATCTCTGGTTGGGATCACACGGACAGAAAGCACATGCGTTCGCCACTTACTACCACAGGATCATTACCTACGGAAACTGATCGAAAACGCAAAAAATAAATAATACATTATATGCTCTTAAAATGTTGCAAGAACGCTTAAGAACAGAACCTTTAATTCAAGTTTAGTACAGCTTAGTATCAGGCTTGCTTTCAGAAAACTTTGTTCGGAGGAGGGAGAGTCGGGCAAATTCAAAATATGATGGGGTTGCACTACAGCACTATTTGTTAAGAGGCCTTATCACTGCGAAATTAAAATACCGCTAATTTTACAGTAAGTATCTGATATCTTCAGATAGATAAAAGATAATCAAAATGTGGAACAAGATCGCCCTAGGCAATATTATTTTGCATGAGGTATCGTTACCACGAGTCCCCTAATAGCTTTCCGTTTGCAGCCATTTAGAAACGCGAAAATAAATGCCGATTTTCTAAATGATTGGAAATCGAAAGCAGATAAGTTAGTCATGATATCGGTATCTTATGTAAAATAATATTGTCTAGGGCGATCTTGTTCCACATTTTGATTATCTTTTATCTATTTGAAGATATCACATAATTACTGTAAAATTAGCGGTATTTTAATTTCGTCGTGATGGGGCCTCTTAAAGGAAGTGCCGTACACAAGAGTGACATGTAATTGCATTAGCTCCGTGAGGAGGCAGTTTGTTGACTCGGGGAGGAAGGGAGAGTCCTGGAAGAAACAGTGTTCACTGTAACTGTCTGTAGGAATGATAGTAACAATATAGTGGGCGTTTATGCCAACGACTGCAACATAACAGTGTTGGGTCAAGGTTCAGAAAATTGATGTGTAAGATCTTTTATTTCACAAAGAGAGTCTGTCACAAGAACTCGTATAAACAGGCAACATTCGGGGCGTTCAAAGTACAAGCGAATCAAGTCACATTATTAAAGTTTTTAGAAAAATAAACTTTTTGCGGTATAACATTACACGGAATGCAGCAAGCTTCATTACAGGGATTTTTTTCTTTCTAAGAGTTATTTACAAAATCTAGAAATGGATTTTTAAAGCTCTGAAAAGAACTTCGGATAGAGATCTTGAAGATTAAATATGTTCAAAGTGACCGAAAATGGATTTGGTTCCCTTGTGTGCTACACGCCTCATTTTTGTAACTAAAGCAATAAGGTAGTAATAACATAATGCAAGCCTCATTAGCATGTATTCTTCCATAGGAGAAATGCTACACACAGTATATACACTCCAACTCCAAATACCTTTCCCCAAGGGATTGAAAGTCATGATGACAGCAAAAGCAAACAGCGCCCCTTTGCGCCTTCGGCACCCTAATCCTGTAGAAGTTATTCGTATGCCAATATTCTTGCCATCTCTTACATTTCCTGGTCTCTTACGAATAGAACTCTCAGACGTCACGTTTTTTTTTTTTTTTCCTGAAATTTTAGCAAAGAGTAAATGCGAGTAACTATTAACATATCATTAATTTTCATAGTGTGTCAGTTTTTTAGTTTAAAAAATATGAGAGCCCTAGCTACGAAGCAATTTTCCTCGTGTGAGCATATTTAATTACATGGCAAGTAGCTAATGGAACAAGTTTTCAAGACACTAACAGATTATTTTTTTTTTTAGATTAGAAAAAAAAAACAATAAATTTTCATTATGTTTGATATTTTACACTCTTTGCACTCTTTAGCTATACCAGCATGGCAGGGATCACAAGAACCCGCTACTGAAATAAAGAAGAAAAAAACAGATTATATCTACAAAGAAACAACATATTTGCACTCATTATATAGTGGCTTACAAATTGTTTAACTGCACGGTTTATAATATCGAAGGCTTTTCAAAGACATTGTAGAATCCTAGTTAACAAACAAGTTTCCATGGAAAGAAATTGATTCACGACATTCCTTTATACTGTCCGACACATCTCAAGTCTAGAGTTATAATAAAGATCAGTCTGTGAAAATAAACAATAACGATAATACGAAAAGGAACAGATACAAAATTTAAATGGGTGATATAGACAATGAATTATTAAAATCAGATGTACATGCGTGGAAAGTGCCTATTAAAGATCGTGGGCATATAAGCCTTACAAAAGATAAAGAAGGTAAATGGAAAGGACCGTTCTACTTCATCGTAGGCACTGATCCTCAATTAGGGTTTATGCAACGTGAACTGGAGAAGAGTTCCGAACCAAAATGGGATAGAGAAATTGAACTGTTAAGAAGAGCAATTGAAAAAGTAAACATTATGAGACCAAAACCTAAATTTTTCGCATTGTGTGGAAATTACTGCGATGCAACGTACAAAGAAAACCACGATCTGCGAGCTCAGCAAGAACATGATTTTAAGAAACTGTTCCTTACTTTGGATCCCGATATTCCTCTTGTTTTTTGCCCCGGAAATCGCGATATTGGTGATTATCCCACAAAGGAGACTTTAACAACCTATCGTGCCACATTTGGAGATGATTATTATTCGTTCTGGTGCGGAGGAGTATTCTTTATTGTCCTCAACTCTCAGTTCTTTGAGCATTCAGCGTATGCCAGAACAATGGCTGCAGACCAAGATATGTGGATTGACTTACAGCTGAAGAAAATACAGATCAATGGCTGCAAACACGCTATTATCTTACAACATATTCCATGGTTTTTGCAGACTCCAGACGAATCTAAAATTTCGACTTGGTCTGTTAATATTGAAGTTAGGAAACCAATGTTAGAAAAGTTCAAGAGAGCTGGAATATCCAAAATCTTCTGTGGTCATCGCCACAAAAATTCTGGAGGCCCAGATGAGAACCTTGAGGTGGTCGTCACAGCACCTATTGGAGGTCAACTTGGAAAGGACGAGCCAGGCATTAGAATTGTTAAAGTATTTGATGATAGTATTCAACATAGTTTTCACTCACTAAAAAGCATTCCAACCAAAGTTAATCTGTAAAAAAAATTAACTTAGAATGCCAGTCCTTTTTGTTCAAAATTTAATTCTCTACCTTACTAAATATCTCTCCTTTTTTCTAAATGGAGCTATTCTTCGGCGAAATAATTCTAACTTTTTCTTCTTTTCCTCGACATTGTACTCTTTATACTTTAAACTCATACGAAATTTAATTTAATACTTTTGGTAGGAACTGTAAAGTTATTATTGTTGCTATTATTAATGTAAACTTTTAAAAACGTCTCCCTAATGTTGTTTCGAAAGTGTTTGTTATATAAAATCGAGTAACGTCATTTAATTTGTTGAATAAAAAATCATGAAATGTACGAAGATGTTAGTTGCCTTTATATTTAGAGTACAGTGTTTTGTAGTATAATTCAAGTATATCAATTTTTGTTTCTATAATTGTATATTTTTGTATTTCAAAAGAGAAAAAGAACCAAGCTCGTTTCCTTGGGAGCCAGGAATACAGAAAAAATAAACAACTAGAGAAAGCCTCACAATAAAATAGGAAAATAGAAAGTAAATAGATGAAAACCAAGACCGATGAATATAGAAACAGTCTTCAAAATAGAAAAGGGACTTCTCCTAGAAGTAGTCCTGTGGCACGTAAGTCTATAGAAATTCACAGACGCTCCTACTCTAGGATCTTCTGGCTTGGAACGAGATAGGATGTTGTTCAGAAACAAGGATTTGTTAATCTCAACCCTGTAAGTTATCAGTGTTTAGTAGACGTTATATAAAAAAATTAAACAAGAAATTCTGAGAAATGTGGAGGTCTTTCGCACACAGTGCATACCCTCATTGTAAAAACCTAAAATTCAAATAGTCATGCTTTACTCATATTTAAATAACACATGCAATTGTAAATGTTAATAATTATATTGGTGTAGGCATATGTCTTTTGAGTTTTCTTCTAGTATCCATGAAGATAGACCTTTGTATTTCCACTATGTTACCATAAATAAAAATCTGCATTCAAATTAACTATATTAGGAGACAAACTATAGAATTTAGTTTACCGTAGAAATTTAATTAACCGAAATAAGCTATACCACTTACAGAAGCAAACACGAATACAAAGCTTAAATTTCGACTAACAAGGTACACTCGCAAAGTGTCCTCTCGGGATTCGTGTAAAATTGAGCTACGGTAAAATTCACTACACCAGTGAATTTCCGAGAAAATTGTACATGAATTTGATGTGTCACTTGCACTTATTCTAATTTGAAAAATCGATAACTGAATCCAATACGATGGATCCAAGATGGCGGCCGGGATGGGTAATATGTGTCAGAGAAGCAGTACTTGATCCAATTTGTTGAGCATATGCCCACATTTATGTTCACTTACATGTAAAGAAACTAAAAGCAATTTTGTGTCCGAGCGTTATAGTAGTGTATGATTGAATTCCGGATATATGAAGGCCCATAAATATGCAAATTATCAGTATGGGCCGCTAGAATTAGTGCAATACATATTGGGCCGCAGAGAATTTTGCATTTGAATCATTTTACACGCATCTCGAGGGGACACTTCGCGAATGTACCTTGTAAGAGACGAAAATACCTTTTTCCTGCCGATCAGAAGAAAAATTAAATATGGAATAGAAGCATTTCAAGAAATAATCCCGGAGTAACAACATGGTTGTCAATGTTGACGGAAGTAAAGTCAACGAAATGCCACACACGAAGCACCAGTCAGACAAACAATTTTTGACTATTATAGAGAATAGTGCGTTAAAATCATAGGCGGCGCCACAGTGAGTGCATCCACATTAACTTCGATTTTCAGATTTCCTACAATAATCCTTTCTATTTTGTATCTGTATTGTTTCCTATGTTTGGATATATTTGAGTGAATTCTTAAGTCTCTCATAAGATACTTGCTATCATATCGTGTTTTTCTAGTGTTTTTTTTTTTTTAAAGTAAAACTTAGGGATTATTTTTGAGATCTTAAGGCTCAATAGTGCAGAACGTTCTGGCAACAATGTTAGGACGTGTTGTCCTATCCTAGCCTGCACCCACATTTCCAAAATCCTGGCACCGCCTATGGTAAAAATGGATATCTTAACATATTACGGAAGGTATGCCATTTGTCAGCAGGGAGGTTATAAAGAACGAGACGTAAAGTTTAAAGTGGGAACTAACCACTGTAATGTGTTTGATGTCCCCATTGGTAATCGAACCAGGACTCCGGAATTTCTTAGGGGGGAAAATCTCTTGAATCTGTTTCCAAAAATCTTTATTCTCTGCACAACAATGACTAATCACCTCTGGGTGCACGGGATCTCTAGTTCAATCCCAGCTTCAATAAAGTGGGCACGATGGTGGACAAACACCATGCATATAGATTATCTCGGCGTTTTCTACCAGATCGATGTTTACCTTTTCCTAATAGTAACACACACATTCTTTACGTATATACTACTTATAAATGAAGTTTTTGAGGAAACATTTTCACTGATGTTTTAACTATACATGAAATCGAAAAAAAAAAGTGTTATCTCATGAAGAAAAATCAATGATATAGGCCTTACTGTTGCTTTCTGTAGTAAATCAGTAATATATATCAGTAATGCATTAAAACCGCACGCACGCTACGAAAATTGCACAAACTTATTACATTATTACATATATGATATGATCACTCCTGGTGTGACTAAAGAAAATAGTTCTGAAGGCAAATCCCAGGTGAGAAGAACTTGAGAATAAACATGTTGGCGTTATTCCAGCAACAAGGAGGATTTTGTGTATGCTTTGCATTAATTTTGAGTGGGTTAATTAGGTTATCAGTCTACTCATGCACGAGCCTCACTTACCAACAGAAAAGAAACTTTTTTCTTTAAAAAAAAGGAAAAAAACAAGTGGAGGAGGCATAGAAATTCTAGTGAGAGTAGAGAAGAAAAGGATTTTGCAACGCAGTAATGCTGAAGAAAACATCAAGCATCACGAAACGTATAACCCAACAGAGGTCACGAACCCCTCGAGACATTCTTTGTATTTTTTTTCCGTCTTTTCTCTCTCTTTCTCATTGAAATTTTCACATCTTGTAGAAAGAAAAAGTGGAAAAATAAAATCTCTTCCACAACCTGGCAGTGACACGCAGAGTTCAGCAGCTTAGGAACACAGACAAAATAAGAAGAAAACAACACACAGCAAATGGAAACTGAATGTATATTACTTATGCAATATGTTCCAAGTCCGTACCCACACTTTTTTTTTTTCAGAATAGGGAAAACAACAAAAAATCTTCCCCGTTTATATTATAAACTATAATATTATATATATATATATATATATATATATATATATATATATATATATATATATATATATATATATATATATGTGTGTGTGTGTGTGTGTGTGTGTGTGTTTGTCAGCTACACAAATCGATATCGTTCAACCGTTTGAAATAAATTTTGGAACATACATAGTTAGCACAAGACCGGATTAAGGAGGGGCTTAGGGAGGCTATAGATCCGGGCCTCCACTTTGATCACATTCTCAATTGCCTATCTAAAAAGAATCATGAAGATATAATCATCATAAAATAAAATATTACTGAAAATTTCCCGAACATTGAAACCAATACATTTATACTATAGCTTTGTCAAGTTGCTCTTTGAATTTATTTTTAAATAAATAAATAAATAAAACAGAAATGTACAACGCTGCAAGCTGCAATAAGTGACTTCATTCTGATTTATAAAATATAAATAAAAATTTTTCCTTGCTTTTCAGTTATATATGATAAGTATTTTTACTATTATATAAATATTGTGTTCTCAATTATTATTTTTATATATAATATTTTTTAAATGCAAAGTTTTTTTCTGTTGACATTTAATAGACCTAGAATTTATAATAATGAACAAGACTTATCACTACCATATATAAGTTGTTTCAAATAACATGGAATAACTACAATCCATAACATGGGTTTCATCATTATACCAAAACTACTTGCATACACAACTGAAAAATTAAAATTGACTTATATATGGATTAATAACACAATAAGCTATTGACTGTGTGCATGTTGCTTCAAAGTTATTCGTTCCATAGTGACACAGTAAATCAAGTCACGATAAAATTAATGCAGAACTTCTCATTTTCTGTAACAAAAAATAATAATTTTCTTTATCAGAGATTTTCATACAGTACTTTTTTCATTAAATAAATGTACTTTCAGAAGCATTTATTTTTCCTGGACTTTACACACACACACACACAGACTTTTCATTACCACGCAAACTTTTCATTATCAAGTACGAAATAATATTTGAAAATTTTCCAGTTTTGAAAATTGTTATTGGAAAATTATAATTAGTTGCTATTTAACACTGGTAAAATAAGAAATTAAATGTCGGTGGTTGCGAAGCATGGTCGCTTACTCTGAGGGAAGAATGTAGACTGGAAGTATTTGAGAACAAGATCCTGAGACGAAAATTTGAACCCAAGAGGAACGGGAATGGGAGAAACTTCATAACGAAGAACTGAATAATTTATATCGTTTATCACGTTTATAGGGTCATCGTGTCTACAAAGCTCAGGTGGGCAGGTCATGTGACCAGAATGGAAGAAAGTAGAAACGTTTTCAAAGTTTCAACTGGAAATATAATCGGAAAACGATCATTAGGAAGACCCAGTCGCAGATCGGAGGACAATATTAAGATGGATCTCGCAGAAATAGGAACAAAACTACAGTTGCGTACGAACAGAAGTCAACGGAGAGCTTTGGTTGAACGCGGCATCGAACTTCCGGGCTCCATAGGTCATAGGGTTAGTTAGTTAATATTTCTACACATAGTTAGTTACAATTGGGTGGTCGCATGCCAAAACGGACTAACAAGATATCTAACTAACTGAGATAGAGTGACATTAGTTTTGAGAACTGAAAAGTTCCTCACTCGCCATAAAATCCACTCATCACAACAACTTAATCCATCCATTGGCAAACTAAAGAAGCTACAAACTTGGTTCACTCTTGCATGATAAAATTTTCAGTTCACACACAAATGTAGTTAGTCCGTTTCGGCATGGAACCACCCAATTAATCTTATAGCTTAATGCTGAGTTAATACTTGATCCTGGGTACTTTTTTAGCATGAAAAACTTCCCATTTCACATCACTAATGAAAAGTGGATCTGCTATTATAATCGTACACGGCCACGACAAAGATTGGATCTTGGTCAAAGTCCAGGACGGTTTTGCAGACCCTCAGAGGATGTTATTGCTGGTACAGTGATCTATGGTGGGGTAGATCCATAATGTCTTTTATCCGTCGAGACAAAATCATCACTACAGATCTTTAATGCGCTAAACTCCATGGAATGCACTGGAACTTTGCCCGTCCTTATGTTGCACAATTTATGCGTAAATCTAGCTCAAAGGACGCTGCAGACTCTCCATATTTCCAATGCGAAATTCTACCTTATCAACTCTATTGCCCTAATGTCTCTCCCACCTACTACCATCTTTTCCAGCATCTCGAGCTTTCTAGGGAGGGAAGACATCCCCTGATGATCGGGAAGTGCAATATGCGATTGAGGACTTCTTCGCATAGCAGACCCAGAAGTTTTTTCATCACGAAATTCATTCGTTGGCAAAGGTGTGTGTGGTTGCAGACTGTGATTATATCAATATTATAGGTCTTTTTATTTCTTTGGCCCTTGGAAATGACGTACTAGGATGGACATTTCATTAGCACCAATCTAACACTTCTAAATTGTTACTAGCTTACTTTGAAGCTTGAAACTTAGTTTGTAAATTACTTTAGATTTATCGAAAAAATCATTTGGAAGATCATCTAAACTTCCTTTTATTGAAAGAAATAATTTTTAAAAAGTTTAACTATTAAAATAGTTAAATATACATCTAACGATGCTGCGCCTCTGCATCCAGTTGCAATACAAAATCGCCGCCCCTGTACACGTTTTAATGCACTGAAAGTGGAATTCTGTTTCACATATAGTTTTATTCACACACGAAAAGACCTGAATTTTATGCTATTTTACAACACATACACACGAATATATCAAAAGCAACGTACGTACTGAAACTACGTCAATTTTGTAGATTAAAAAGGGAGAGAAAAATAACTCGTATCTAGGTATTATCGAATGGAGTTTATATGGTGAATTAAATAACGATTCACTGACTTATAAATCAACGTCCATTTGTAAATTAGCGCACAGGTTAGGAAATCTATAAAGCAGTGCTGAATGGATAAAACAGAATCTACGCCACAGAGAACATACAATATACGGAGGAAAAAAAATCGAATGTGTACATAGCAAATAATTCACTTTTTACGTGAACAAATTCACTTTTACACATTTATATTTATTTCCTTAATGCATCAAAACTTTAAAAATATGATTATATACGGGTAAATGCGTTAATTTGATTAGCTGTGGTTGCTAATTTTCGGAGATTTATCAACAGAATTTTCACCACATTTACAAACTCCAAAAGGAAAGACTTGTAATAATGATAGCAATTACCATTTCACTTATTACTGCTACACATAATTACTTCAGTATTAACTGAGTTTATCTGTTTACTTATTTGTGTTGTTAGAGGAAGTGAATTTCATGTGTGTCGTCCTAGGTGAAGTAGTCTTTGAGTTTTACGTCCCACGGTTATGCCGGTTAGGCTAAAGGAGACGGTGATGATGAGTAATGAATGAAATGGTGGAATGAAGAAAGTGGGAGGAAACGGGAGAACCCCTAGAAAACCCACGCACACGGTGTTTGTCCACCACAAAGCTCACTTGGCGGGGGCTGGGATCGAACCCGGGACCCCAAGCACCAGAGGTGAACGCTCGTCCTAGGTGAGATTCCCGGCGGGGGAACAATTTTGGGGTACTTGCCAAGCATAGAGAGGCAACTGAAGAGACAAGGTTAGGAACTGTCTGCTGGGAGGCAGACCTTTTGATCGGTCTCGGACCTGTGGAATACTTCCTAGAGGAGTGTGGAGTTAATATAACTCATTTTTTGTCAAAAAGCTGGGGGTAATACCCCATGACCCCCGTAGCTCCGCCCATGGACAAAGTGCAAACGACAGATTCATTTCGATTGAGATATTAGTGTCACATAATACTTCATTCATGCAACAGCTGCCGTAAAAATCAGTTGGCTCCACCTGAGGCAAAATATCTACTTTATAAAATCTTATCATATTGTTCTTCAATTTTTCTATACTAATTCCTCATAAATTATGATAAATAAAGTTACCTAGTTTTTGCATCCTCTCATCAATTAAGATGTCAACTAATAAGAGATTCACGCTTATTTTCAGAAATTGTTCAAGGATTTAAAATATATTTTTCATTTTTGTATGTATGTTCTAGACAGGCATATGTTCCGATTTCAGGCGACGTTGAAAATTAGTGCAACACCAAGGGGGCTGCTGTGAGCTGAAAAAAATAGGGAAATACTGCTTAGTTTATTAATTTGGTCTTTAGCTATAATGGGTAAGATCAGGACCAGCGGAAGGCCCATGCGAAACATACGGTTGTATGAGACACCGAGGAGGGCTCCGGCACACACCACTCATCTTTTATGTCCTGTACTTGAAAAATTAACGTTTTATTATTTTTTATTCTAAATAATTTAGACCTATAATTGGAGAGAAGATCCTCTTTACTCCACTTATGCGTTCGCTTATCCGGATACTCCTTCAATACGCCTGAACTGTTCTTAATAAAATTTGACATGGTGATCTGAGAGAGCGCTGCTTATCATAAGGAGTAGGGTGTCCCACTCGAACATGCTATTGAGGAATAATCACCGAAAAACGGGATGCCCATAGATTTAATCTTGGAGAAGCATGTGGCGCGCGAATTCTGATTGTAAACAATGGAAAATAGAATTTTCCGCATTAGAAATAGGCCGAAGCCCTTTTTGTTTTGTTCTGCGAATACAATTTTCCAAAGCCATTATGTATTTTTTTCTTTTTTTTTCTGAAATGCCAAGTTAAACTATTTCCAGTCGTGTTCATTCAGGAAAATAACTGATGCATTGAAAATTCTATGAATAATCAATAAAGGTCTATAGCTTCGCTCCAAAGGGCCTAGCGGAATAAGCATGTGAAAACTGACCCCAAGCATACAGTAATATACAGTAATACCACAAATATACAGCAATACCATCGAAACAAACTAAACACACAAATACCTATTTACAACAGGCATATTATTAACCAACTGTTACAAAACAAGAACAATTACTAAACAAAGATCTATATATATCACAGAACATTGATTATGTGCAAATTTAACACAAAATGCGGGAATGTATAATTTCAGTTGATGTACAGCAGTGGCGTAGCCAAGGAAGGTGCGAACAGGGTCGAGAACCCCCTTCATCCTCAGAGACCAATTACCATTAAGACAAAAAATACTTGTTATCATAAGATTCCAATGTTATAACAACTTCATCCCCCCCATTCAAAGGTATTGATTATCCTAGTGGTGTACAGTATCATACGTATACCACATAGATGCTGACCTATGTACATTTGCCTAATGTACACCACTAGGATGCTGACCTATGTACATTTGCCTTTTTTTTTTTTCACTATGAGGTACACTTGCAAACAAAATGAAAACAATATATGATGTTAGGGACTCTCTCAAGACAAAACTGGCAAAAAATTGTGAGTGTCCCAGTTACTCTTCCACTATTTTTTTTTTTTTTTGAAAATTTCAAAAATTTTTTGACTTCAATTTTCAACTCCAAAAAATTTTTAAAAAAATATTTTCCGACTTTTCTCTTGTTGAAAACATCTAACATTTTTTTTTCATGAAAATCGGTTGAGCCGTTCAGGAGGAAAAAAATAATTTCAATTCTCCTTCCCCCCTCCAAAAGCGTGTGGGGGGCTGAAACTTTTGGAAACTGAGTTTCTCATAAATGTTAATCGATACTGTAAATTTGATGCAGATATGCTTAGTAGTAGTTTTTAAGCGCTTGGGGGCAATTTGCTGTGAATAAAACTTAACCTAAGTCATACTTAATTTTAATCTAAATAATGTCCTTGCATTTTAGAAGTCGTTTTGGAATAACTCTTCCGTATATTTTCAATTATGAGAAATTAATTTTTAACTAGTAACAGCAATACGGCTCTTATATGTACAAAGACGACCATGGAACATATCTTTCGAGTTACAAGTTGACACAGGTTTATGATAAATCAGATTTGCAGTTGCAAAAAAGAATAAAATCTTAATTTTTTATCTTAAGCAGAATTTTGTTTTAGCATTTGTCGGAACATATTTCCTAACAACTGCTAAAATAGCGACACAAATATAAAAATATCGAATTTACGTAACTTGTTACACATTTATTATTATCAGCACATGTAATTTTTAGGGATGGCCACAAAGTTCCGGCTCTGACGGAACCGGTTCTCGGAGATCCGGTTTTCAGAACCGGTTCCGGACCTGGATCCGAAACCCGGTTCCAGAACCGGATCTTAAGAACCGGTTCCAGATCTGGATCTGAAAACCCGGTTCCAGAACCGGATCTTAGGAACCGGTTCCAGACCTGGATCCGAAAGCCCCCAAAGACCCGTAAAGGAGGCACAAAGTTCACCTTCAAAAAAAATGCAAAGAGGACCATGCGCTTGTGCCTTCCCCGCCCAGACCCGATTGTGCCCCCGAAAAAATGTTGGTCCACCAGTGGGAGTTTAGCCAAATGAGTTGGCCAGTTTGCCTGTTTAGCCAATGAGTTTGCCAGTTACCCAGTTTAGTTAGCCAAATGAGACAAGCTGCTGCCGCCTGGGCGCCTGCCTGTCGCTTCCACCATTTCATCTAGCATACTGTTCACAGCCTGCCAGCAGCTCGGGTTTAGTGTAGGGATGGTCATAAATTTTCGGTTCCAGCGGAACCGGTTCTTGGAGATCCGGTTTTCAGAACCGGTTCTTGGAGATCCGGTTTTCAGAACCGGTTCCAGACCTGGATTCGAAAAACCGGTTCCGGATCTTCTAGAACCGGATCCATTCAGACCCGAAAACCGGTTCCACCCCTAGTAATTTTATCTTCGAGGGGTGATCAAAAAGTAAGGTTACAAAGCCTACAGTGAAACGTGTATATATTATTTCATACAACCAATACAGTCAACAGATTGTATGCATTAGGTCATTTTTCGGCGTAGTCTCCATATCGATTGAAGCACTTGTCGCATCCATGGATGAGCTTGAAGATACCCTCCTGGTAAAAATCTTGTCCTTTGCGTGTTCAGTCGCGTTGTCACGAAGTGTATCACCTCCTCGTCTGAAGCGAAGTGACGGCCTCCTCGATGCTCTTTGAAGTGCGGGTGAAAGTCGCTTGGAGCGAGGTCCAGGCTGTAGAAAGGCTTAAATCTGTTGATGCCGCACTGGGTCGGCCACTGCGCTACATGTCGGTGACGTTTCATTTACCAGTCGCAAACTTTCGACACCATTCTGCGACATGCTGACGAGACATTTCAGTCTCTACATAAACCTCTACCAGCTGCCGGTGAATTTTAGGCGCAATTTCATGTTTCGCCCACAGAAATGGAATAATTGACCGGATTTCTTCGCGAGACCAGTTTTTCAAACAAGTCGCCATTTGTTGAGTTGAGTTGATTTTGAGTTTAACGTCCCGTTCAGCAGCGAGGCTATATGAGACGTGGACCTACTGATTAACGTGCAAATCCGAACCACATGAGCTCCCGCCGGGAACCGAACCCGGGACTCCCACGCCAAAGGCGCGTACGCTAACCGCTTAGCCACGGAGGAGCTCTAAGTCGCCATTTGTGTTTACCTACAACTAGTACCGTAGGAGGCTGAAACTCTACTCAGTTGCCAACTCTAAGTATTAAAATTACCGCACACAGCCCATTTCTCTATAACAGACGAAACTGAAGAAATATCGGCCATGTAATTTTAGTCTCTGATCCTCTCTCGTAAGTAAAATTACAATTGAGCGACACAAGCGGTTGAGAACCACTGGATTATCGTGTGCTCTGAACCAAATGTACTGTTTGAATCCGGTGCAAGTAGCAGCGTACCGACCATTATCCATAGGGTTATCAACAATCTCATTTTGACCGAGAATCCCGGCTTGGTGTATCTTGTCCTTGTGTTCCGTCGGTTTACATTTTACCAAGGTTTCACTTGCGACAACCTTTTCATTCTTTTTTTTTTTTTTTTTTTTTGACCCATCCTCAATGCATATTTTAAATAATTATTTTTGGTATTACATACTTAACGTTAACACCAAAAATCGTACGTATGTAATCTTACACGTTCGTACTATGCTTGAATATTTGTGCAGCGCTCTGTTCAGGGCATATACAGAGTGGTTGTAAATTCAATACCTATTTTCAATTTAGATTATCCTAGAAACTAGCATCATCTCTAGTTGGCATGTAATACTGCTTACTAATGTTAGATTTACCATTTGATTTCAGAAGCTGATCCAATGAAAACCATAAAATGGCTGGTGTATACAGCGTAGAAGAACAGAGCTAAGACTGCCGCTAGGTATATCGTTTGGAGGTCGGTGTGCAAGTGCAGAGATGGTGGAGGCAAGAGCGAGGTAGAAATGCAACGTTTTAACTCTAAGACAATAAAAAAAAACTGTCAAAGAAATTAATGACTATCGATAGCTCCGTCCCACTATGCAATTCCAGTAAGAGCATGGCTTTATGGCAATTTCCCTGGCAGATGGATTGGCCATCGAGGACCGACAGAATGGCCCGCACGCAGCCCCAATCTAACTCTATGTGACTTCTTCCTTTGGGATTAAGCTAAGGAAGAATTGTACAAGTTAAAACCAAGGGATATTAACAATCTTGAACAAAATATCCGTGAAGTGTGGAGAAATGTTCCAGTTGTGATGCTAAGAGCCGTGGATTCTGTTCCTAAGAGATTTTATAAGTGTGTGGAAAATGCAGATGCATACGTTGAAATATAACTTAATAACCAAATGGTACACCCTAATAATGTATTGAATGGAAATAAAACTGTGATAGGTTTATTTTTTGAAATATTCACTGTTACAAATGGGTACTGATTTTACAACCACCCTGTAGTTCATACATATATTTTTATATCTAAAATGCGGTTACTTTCCCACATCCAAAGAAATGTAATAAAAACGGCTTTTGCTCAGATTAGCTATTTTCCACCGGTAGAAGAAATGGAAGTAAATTTCCCACTAAAGCTACAATTTGGAAGACTTAATTCCCACCAAAGTGTCATGGTTTGGAATTGCAGAAACTGGATGACAACCATGCAAAATCAACGCTGACAGTATAGGCTGTTCCCCACCATTCTATCTCGCCTTCAAAATAGCTAGATTACCCAGTGATTTATCCTTGATTATCTAGCAATGAAAATATATATATAAACTAAATGCAGCTTATATATAGCTTTTAATGCATCAATTTACTCGAGTATTTTGTTGCATTCAAGCATTAATTAATTACGAGGGCTATCCAGAAAGTAGATTACGTTTTCGTCTGTGTCCGCTAGGGGCGGGGCTAGCGCGGCCATCTTGGGGTCAGAGCGTTGCGCAGCTCAGTCGGCATCTAGCCGTGCTAGTGAGAGGTTCGTGCTGTGCTCCGTTAAGATACTGTGACGGTTTGAAATGTCTGCGTTAATTGAAAATCCCGCGAGCTGCGAGGTGCGTGCAGTAATAAGGTTTCTGACAGCAAAAAACTGTAAACCGATAGAAATCTATCGGCAGCTGTGTGAAGTGTATGGGGACAACATTATCACTGAAGGTGGAGTGCGACAGTGGGTCATAAGATTTAAAAATGGCCGAACCAATGTTCACGACGAAGATCGAAGTGGGAGACCCAGCAAAGTGACTGCCGAACTTGTCGAAAAAGTCGATGTTAAAGTCCGTGAAAATCGAAAGTTCACAATAACGGAACTTTCTTTGAGTTTTCCACAAATTTCGCGAAGTTTGTTGCACGAAATCATCAGCGAAAAGCTTGGTTACCACAAGTTTTGTGCAAGATGGATTCCAAAAATCTTGACAGAGGACCACAAAAATCAGCGAATGGCTGCAGCGTTGCACTTTTTGGACGCCTACAATAAGGATGGTGACTCTTTACTCGATCGCATCGTTACTGGTGACGAAACATGGGTGAAACACGTGAACTGTGAAACGAAATTGCAATCAATGCAGTGGGGGCACACAGGTTCTCCCCAAAAACCCAAGAAATGCATGCAAACAATGTCGGCAAGGAAGATGATGGCGACTGTTTTTTGGGACAGAAAAGGTGTGATTTTGGTGGACTTCCTGGAAAGAGGCACTACAATAAACGCTCAAAGGTATTGCCAAACTCTGCAAAACCTCAGAAGAGCAATTCAAAACAAGCGCAGAGGAATGCTGAGCTCTAAGATCTTGTTGATTCACGACAACGCCCGGCCCCACACGGCAAATGTCACGCGTGAAGTTCTTGAATCTTTTCAGTGGGAGTTGTTTCCTCATCCGCCGTACAGTCCCGACCTGGCACCGAGCGACTTCCACCTATTCCCAGCAATGAAGAAGTGGCTGGCTATGCAGCGTTTTGATGACGACGAACAGCTGCAAGAAGAGGTAACGAAGTGGTTGAAGTCGCAGGCGGCCGAATTTTTCGACGAAGGAATTTCCAAGCTCGTACATCGCTACGATAAATGCCTTAATTTGAATGGTGACTATGTCGAAAAGTAGTATTTGTGTGTGGCTTTCATCTGTATATAAAAAAATTTGTTTCCTATACTTTGTTGATTTTTTATTCCAAAACGTAATCTACTTTCTGGATAGCCCTCGTAATTATGTAAATAAATTAGTGGAATTCTCAAGCGAGTGCTTCTATTTTGTTGACGATTTCGTTTACGTTCATAGCTTACAGCATAATTGTACCAGGAGGACAAATGATATCTCATTTTATATGTGATTAAATATAATTGAACAGGCTTTCAAACGCACGAACACGTTTATTGGCATCATGGATCTGTCGGAAATAATGGAAATTCACGAAAATTTTCCATCTAGAATTGAAACAAAATTACATAAAATGCATAACCACGTCAAGAAATCTGAAAAATAACTGTTACAGAAAGTTATAAAAATAGATTTAATCTATATTATTTATGTATATAAAAATATATGTATATGTTCCAACATAAGTCTGGAGCAGGCCTGTAGCCAGCCCAAAAATGTAGGGAGGCCTAGCTGAAGTTAGGGGGGAAGGGCGATGCAACCATATTATACTTCATCACCATATTATAGTTCATTTGCCAGTCTATCGTGAAAATTTTAGGGAAGGCAGCCAAAATTTAGGAGGGAGGGACAGCCCTCTAGACCCCCCTGGATACGGGCCTGGTCTGGAGTGTCTGCAGCAAATTTACCCGAATTCAGTACATATAGGACTTTTAAGAAATGTTGTAGAGGTAAAATATCCCTAGTACGCCCTTACTGATGAAATGTAAAAATAATCGAAAACGACCAATATTAGTGTTGAATTATACTTTTCGGAGTCGCTGAGACGAACAGTAACACTGCTGAACATGTCCATTTCCAAGTTCATTCCCCAATGTAAAACCTTCCTATGCCCCCTCTAAGATCAAGAAAATCACATGTGAAAATAATGGAAAACGACCGATATTGGTGTCGAATCCATAGTTTTTAGGCCTGTTGTTGGGAGTTGAAAGTAGACATGAAAACAAGCACACACACACACAAAATAAATAAATAAATAAAACAGTATATTACATCGAAGTCGAAAGCGGTGTCCTTTCCGAGTTATTAGCACGGTAAAGTGCAGAAATAGAGCTGTTTTTGCATTAATAGAGCAAAAACTTATAGTGTTAGAAGAAGCGGTATGGTAAATTTCAGAAGAAATCAGAAGAAGAAAATTTCGAAAAATGCCACATTCAAGATGTTCGGAAAATTACACAAGACTTTATTAAAACCTTGCCCCATTCAATCCACAATTATCTATGAGACCTTGACTTAATTGGTGAAATCCTGTACCTACTTTCCCCCATACTTTTGAACTTCGTCTTTCCTGACAACACAGGTGTGGTTTAATTTGAAATATAGGCCTACTACACCGCTTCCTCTAACACTATTACTCTTTCAACTATTAAGATCCAAAGTTCAATTTTCTGCATTTTTCCGCGCTCATAACTAGGAAAGATGCAGCTTTGAACTTCGGTGTGGTATTTTTTCCCCCTTTATTTTCGTGTCTACTTTCAACCTTCAAGCGCTACAGCCTTTCAGCGAAATTATGAAATACCCTGTATAACATTTAAACCATATTTATTGCTGGAGTTTATATTGTGTAATGACTTGTGTATTTTTAAACGTTGGTAGATGTCTTCATTATGTGTAGAAGCACTTTATCCATTTATATATATAACAGTGGCGGATCCAAGGGGGGCTATAGCCCTCCCTTGACGCTCAGATATACACGGGATAAAATGGGCTCTGTAATATATATATATATATATATATATATATATATATATATAACTATGAATTATGAAACACTAAAACAGTGCTGGAGATCTAAGACTTGAGTGAACTAGTGTTGCCCATGAGACTCACGAGACACGAGAGTTACTGTCTCTCACCTCGAATTAAAAAAAAAAAAAATACTTCTCGTCTCGACTCATTTGCGAGACAAAAAAAAAGAAGAAGAAAAAGAAGAAGAAGTTTTTTGTCCCGAACTCGGCAACACTATGAAAACTGTGACAAGCTTAATATTATATGAAAGTTTATAGTGTGCAGGCCTTTGATTCCGGAGTTATGGGCCACCCAAATTCAGGTTTGGGTCGAATTTTCGAGAGAAAAAAATTACGCAATTTCTATTTACAACAAAAATGGTCATGGAACCAGGGGCCGATAAAGGACGGACTTCTGAGGGGGAAGTTGTAATACTGCTACTTAGAGCTACTTTTAAAAGCTTAAACTCTGGGATGGGTTATAGAAAGAGGAAACTTTCATATTATATATATATATAATATAAAAGTTTTCTCTTTTGGGGGACAATCGCTCCCTGGATCCGCCACTGCATGGAACAAACTTGTAATCAAACGTTACCTTGTGATGTTTGAAAAAAAAAAAATGATGATACGGCAGGTTAGCTATGTTTGAAAACAGGAACACCTCCAGAATTTTTTCCAAGGTGGGGCACAAGTCCGATTTCAACGGTGAGCAAAAGGTCGATTCCAAGGTGGGAGCTGAAAGATTGACACATAAACACAGTCGCAAGAACACACACACAACTTGATGAACGCGTACATATAATACATAATATAAAACAATAATACGGAGTCTGTCCAAAAAGTAACAGACGTTATGAAATAAAAAAAAAAAGGAGGAGAATGAAGAAACCAAATTCTATTATATACATTTGAAAGGTACAATCTTAAGCTATTTTGCCACATAATTGCCATACAAATTAAGGCACTTATCATACCATGGCACAAGGTTTTCAATACCATCACGGTAGAAATTGCCACCTACGAATTCAACCACTGGCTTACACCAGCATGCAGTTTGGCGTCAGTATCAACGCGTGGTGTAGCGAACCAGGTCTTCATCGCTGGAAAGGGGTGGTAGTCGCTCTGCGCCAAATCCGGGCTGTATGGTGCGTGATCGAACGGCTCCTATCCATCGCGAACATTGAAACGGCCATTTAAAAAACCAATGTTCCATTGCCTCACTCGCCCTTCACTCATTATTCCATGTCCGTACACTTCACACAGTTGGCGATGAATTTCAATTGGCTTGCTTTTTTTTTTTTTTTTTTTTTTTTGCCAATAAAAACCTAATCACAAAACGCATCTCACAAGAAGTGGGATTTTCTATTGCAGCGCACACTGTAACACGTCACAGAAAGCACAGTAAGAGCGTCACAGTCCTCACGCTACCGCAACTGGATGCGTACTGAGTGTGGCAACGTTCTAACACCTAGATGGCGAGCCTAGCCCCGCCCACTGCCATGATAGGCCAAAGCGTCTGTCACTTTCTGGACATTCCTCGTATACTACTTAATCACACATCCTGGTTATCTACGGTAAAAAAAAAAAAAAAAAAAAATAGAGTACTTCACTATTTAATATAAATATAATAACTACTATAGTATGTAAGAGCAAATTAGTATGTTTTGACATGTGTTTCTAAGACCTGAACAGTCTTTGGAGACTCCAGGGGACATCTGCCTACCCATGCACCTCGCTGCGGAAGACCATGGTTTCAAAAACAAAAAAAAAAAAAAAAAAAAAAAAAAACGAATTTTTATTCCATCAAAACCTTTGCAATCACACAAATGTAACAGCCAGAGAACACTATTTCATGTCCCAATGTTATTCTGAGAACAAGAATCTTACAATGTGAAAGAAAAAGTGAACCATATTTCTAGTCTGCTAACCCTCCTAGTTCTCTAGAGAGCTTCCATTCACAAACTATCCCACAGTTTATAGGTAGTACGTTATCTGAGCCTGTATTGATCTCTATGTGTTTATAGCGTCGAGAGGTTTCCAAGTTTATGAACAATAAAATCTGCCAACGTTATGTGTTTGGGCTTACACCCATTGTCGATATCTCCACTGGAACATTACAACGTCAATATTATTAGAAATACCATTCAAACCACGATATCATGTGACAACCCACGTAAAAGGTAAGCTTCATAATTCTTTCTATACAGTTAGTTACATACGAGAAAGGATAACAACGTAAAACTTGCCACCAACTCTATTATTCCGGAGTGATGTTGAACTCCATTGCGTAATGAAGATTCAAAGCTCAATTTTCAGCGGCAAAGAATCTTATTAGAAACAGTTTAAAAACTCATTTTTTTTTAAGTTCCTACACGCAATATTTTAAAATATAGTAAAATTTGTTGGCTTTGTACACAGGTACTGCACACAAATAAGATATTTAATTGGAAAGAAAGAAAAAACTCATAGAAGCTGGTGCTACATTACTGAATGTAATTCCTCAAGTTTTCTTTTCTTTCTTCCTTTCTTTTCTCTTTCAAATATCGAATGTCAGCTCCTCTTGTGACACGAACAACGTACCTCTTTGAGCTTTCAGAAAAAATGTGAAATGGTGAAGTCTAATTGCAAATAATGTATATGAGAAATTGTATATTATGTATTAAAGGAAACGAGAGTTCCGACATAATGGTTAGTGTGTTGGAATCAGGTCTGCGTGGCCCTAGGTTCGATTTTCAGCATGTGCGTCCCAACATGCCTCCCCAGTTTGCATCGTGAGGCAAACTGGGGAGGAACGTAAATAAAAAGATGTGACAATTAGGTCCAGAAAGCTAATGTACGCCTGTTAGAGCAACGAAACGCCCTGACGCATTCAATCCGTTTCGACACAATAACAATTTTTAAAAATGAAAGAAAATCTTTAATTTACCCTCCTTCGTCAAAATAAGGCACATTATTAACAAAAGTGAATTAATATGAAATGAGTAATAGAATGAGAATGTGGGAGGAAATTTAAAAACTGAGACAGACTACAGATACTATAATGTTCATTACACATTTCCATGATATGGAATCCCAGCAGGAAACCCACGTACCAGAAGAGGTGGCACCTAAGCATTGTGCCTCCTGCAATAATAATTTGTTAAATGCATATACCTTATCGATTTATCACTAATATTCATCTCCAATCGTTGTCTCTCTACTTACTCTCATTATTAGTAAAAACTAATTTAATCGAAACACTTTAGTATTAATTCTTTCGGTTTCACCATCTTGTTTGTAGAAGATATATTAAACTTTACTTTTGTGTGAAATTAACCCTCGTGCCGGCACTATTCTACATCCACTGGTACATAAATGCATTGGTTCCCAACCTTTTTGAGAGACGACTCAATGAACACCCACGATATTACGACACTCTTAACTTGATTTTTATTATTAATAATATAAATTATAGTAGTGTAAGACTAAAGGTTTCAATAAAGTTGTGACTTTATGTGGTACTGAGCCAGGGGCGGATCCAGGGGAGTCGCGATCGCCCCCCTTATAAGAGGAAACTTTCTTATTTTATATATAAATAAACCCATCCATAAAAAAAGTTTGGAGCTCTTAAAAGTAGCTCTAAGTAATAGTATTACTACTGACCGCCCCCCCAGAAGTCCGTCCTGGATCCGCCCCTGTACTGAGCTTTGCGACTGCTGCTGGAGGTGTTGACTGGTACATTCTGTCTCAAAATTGATTTCAATTAATTATTAAATGCTTCATGATTTTTAAATTCTAAAAGTTCGCTACACATCGGTTGGGAACCACTGCATTAGTGGAATTCAGGGATGAAAATAATTGCTAATCCTTTTTACCCGACCTTGATCCAACACTTCGCTTTCGAGTTATTTAACATCGTTCCGTCAATTTTTCGGCGCGCTACAGTTACACGTTGACGCATTTGTGCACCTATGATAAACTACAATATTTCTCATGTCCTCGTGTAATGAACCACTTCCCAAAGCTCTTTGATGTTATCTCCGAACACTTACTCCTATATGTGCCATCGACTTTTAAGTATGGAGACTACATCCAGAATTTATAGGGAATATATGTTAATGAACTATACCAACAAACTGTAAGAGGTAATTCTTCATCAAGATAAGAGAAAAAGCTCATCTGGATATTTGAGGGTGCATAAGCCTAGTATTAACCTTGTAAGTTAAATTTCGAACGTGCTATTTCTAATTCGAGAAAGCGTGGACTGGCAACTCATATCAGCGTAAAAGAATTCATACATACGTAATCCAAAAATGCATGTATCATCAATGTGCAATGGCGTATTTAGGAGGAATATGAAATGAAATCTTTAAGTTTTACGTCCCACGGTTATGCCGGTTAGGCTAAAGGAGACGGTGATTATGAGAGATGAGTGAAATGGTGGAATGAAGAAAGTGGGAGGAAACGGGAGAACCCCGAGCAAACCCACGAGCACGGTGTTGGTCCAACCACAAAGATCACGCGGCGCGAGCTGAGATCGAACCTGGGACCACAAGCACCGGAGGTGAACGCTCTACCACTGAGCCACCGCACCCCCTCGTATTTAGGAGGCTATCGGGCTCAACCCCCCCCCTCCGAAATAAATGTTAGTTTTTGGCATTTCACGTACAACTATAATCCTTCTTGCCATCTCTAAGAATTTCATTGACTATTCATTTTCTTATGCTGTTTGTACAGAAATAATACTTTATTTGTCAAATTTCATTCTTTCTTTCGTCCATTCTACTCTCCTGTTTCTTTTTCTTAGTTGTTACTTTCTTTCTTTTCTCCTATCATACTTTCGACCGTAATTAGTTGCGAATCAGGTCGACCTTCGTCAACTAAGAGAAGCTGATAAACCGAGACTGGTGTTCCACACAAACTTACACGGATATCAACATAACGGGACTTTAGTTATTATAGCAAAGAAATATTTACATCATTTAGTTATAAAGAAAGGTAAATGTTTGAATTAAAGAAAATCAAGAGGAGGGAAATAAGGAGCCCGGGATATTAGGTAGGCCAAGAGGATGCTTCCTCTTTCTTCTATGAACAGAATAAAGGGTTAGATTCACTGTTAATTTTTGGTATCTTATCACATAAAATTTACCCGCCTGCAATTCTTGTCATTAGCACTGCAATCAGTATATTTCAGCTTCAACTTTTGTCAACATTTATTTTCAGGAAAAAAGTACACAGATAAAACTGAATATTTCTCTCTCTCTCTCTCTCTCTTTTTTTTTTTCTAAAATGAAATCAGTTAAGTTGAAATGAGATTCCAAATATTCAAAGTGTTTGCAGAAGCGTCATTTCAGATTTGCCTGAGGGTGGGGGGTAAGATCCTAGACAATCGATTAAAATATATACCTGTTTAATTCTGAAATTCAGGTGGGCAAATGCCCCTATGCTTCCCCAATTACGCCTTTGTGTGTTTGCGTTTTAAAAGGAAAAATATAAGTGCTTATTTAAGTCTTGCGCATAGACCCCCGAAACAAAATCCTAAATACGTCACTGTCAATGTGTAATGGATGTGCAAGGGATTCCCAACTACAAATACTTTTCTCACACATACTCTCAACAGAATTCTCAGATATCCCCTAATTTTAAGGAGTGTCCAAAATAGGCACAAAGTAAGAACTGAGAATAGTGAATACTAAATGCTTCAGTGCGAGTATTAGGGACCGGCAGCTCCATGATTCCTTGAGTTTGAAATACCGCGTACTGCGATGTATTTTATCACGGACTCGTTATATTTAACGTCATTTCGTCTTGGTTTGAGGGTTATTATTTTGAAACAATAAAAATAACGCGAGTACTCTTTAAGCTCACATCAATTTTCAAATTCAAATGTCTTTAAATGTTAGAAAAGACACCATTCAATAAGTAGACTTATACAGTTAGCAACAAAAAATTCTTTCCGTTCGATGGAGGCGCGGTGGCTCAGTGGTAGAGCGTTCACCTCCGGTGCTTGGGGTCCCTGGTTCGATCCCAGATCGCGCCGTGTGAACCTTGTGGTGGACAAACACCGTGCTCGTGGGTTTTCTCGGGGTTCTGCCGTTTCCTCCCACTTTCTTCATTCCACCATTTCACTCATGTCTCATTATCACCGTCTCCTTTAGCCTAACCGGCATAACCGTGGGACGTTAAACTTAAAGATTTCATTTCATTTCATTTTCTTTCCGTTCGATGAAATTTGCTTCGTAAATAACTTCAGAGTTGAAGGGCAATTTTCAGTGAATTAAAAACAATGCAATTTTCTATGCGTTTCAGCCATACCACTGCTATTCCCAAAATAAATTTTACCACACGGGAAAGAACTTTTGTCGCTGACTGTACAATGCTTCCATAGGGAAGGAAGAAATAAATATTCAACACACAAATTAACAACAGTAATAAATTTAAAACAAATGTAAAAGAGCTTTATTATCAGTGTTCCTATATGCATTTACTCCCTCTATTTCAATCGAATAGCATACCGTTATACGCTTGGCCAGTTAGAGTTTAAATATATGCATAACGCCAGGTGCATATCTTTGACAGCAATCTTAAAAGAATTAGTATGGGAACACAATCTACATTTGGACATTACGTGCTTCGCTCTTTAAATGTCTTTATTTTGTTGAAAGGATTCCAAACCTCTGTCTCTGACATCTGATAACAATTTACTGCCGTAACTGCGCGCGAATATAGGGCAGCGATAAATTCTATTATTTATTTTTATTGGCAATGTCTTTCTTTCTCAATGGGTCCTTAAAACAAATCTCTCTCTCTCTCTCACTCACTCACTCACACACACACACGCACACACACACACACACACACACACACATATATATATATATATATATATATATATATATATATCGACGAACAGGTATGAAGGTGCAGTGTTGTTGCTGTAAAGATACCGCGATTAGAATCCTTTAGGTTGATTCAACTTGTGGAACAGGTGTATTGGTCTTTTGGGATTTTTCTTTTCATATCAACGTAATATGTTTATTTTTAGTTTCTTATACCTGAAATGTTTATTTTTAGTTCCTTATACCTGAAAAAGTATCCTTGATAGGACCATGCAAGTCTACTACTTATTTAAGAACATTTTTAACATGATGCAAAAGAGAACACTTTCGGATCCAGAAGCGCGCGGACCACCTCCTGGACGATCAATGTAGACTTCATGAAATCAGAATGAAATAGTGCTACCTTTTATGTGTAGGCTTATAAAAAAGGTAATCTTTGGGGGATCTTCCCACCGCCCTCTCGTGAAGCAGCCAGTGAAATAGACTAATTCCTCTAAATATATTTCTATAGTTAAATCCACTGGATTATCTGAAAATCCACTGGATTTCTACAGTTAAATCAGCTGAATCGCAGACGTACTCAGGTACGATTGTTTCTGTTACAAGTGAGGAGCCGTGCAAGAAAAGCAGAACGTAAGGATCGCTGGGAATACCAGTGTTCCGATGAACGGAAAGATTTATTGTTAACACCAGGAGAGAGAAATTATGACAACTGACCCCTGGACGAAAAATACAGTAGTCGTTTTAGTGTATCTGACTGTGGTATGTGTGAAGGATATATGGTGGCTTTCTGGTGCAGCGCTCATGCTTGGTGCAAGTGGTCCCTGCTTCCATCCCTAGCCATGTAAGTTTGTAGTGAATAACAACGTGAGTTTTCTCAGAGTTCTCCCATTTCCTCCTGCTGTCCATTAATTGATCGCTAAGTAAAATAAGTAAGTAAAGGATCCTCCATTTCGGGACCGTCTATGAAAGGCCCATGCATTGAGTGTGAATGTAAAATGTTATCTCTCTCCATAGGAAGGACTGTTTTCTTTTACTCCACTCCCGGTGTTTATCCTATGCTATTATGTAAACCTGCAAAACGAAGATGTATTGAGGGTTACATATTTGCACGGATATTTTGTTAAAAGGAACCGTTACAAACGTGTATAGATTTTCACATACCAAATCTGGTCCCATCGAACTCAAAATCGAAAAAAGGGGCTCTTCGTAGAGAATTATATCTAGTGAAGATATACATCTAATTTGGTGGCTTTATACGACTTTTCTTTTTAATCGAAAATGTGATGATAAACATATACAGATACACAAATTATTATATATATATATATATAGGGTATCTCAAAAGTCCCCTGGCATAGAGTAACTCTGTTATTATTAGAGTTTCAACAAAATGTAAGAGAGGCAACTTCTCCAAATATGATATTGTCAATATAAAGTGAAGGATTTTTTTTAATCGGACGAGCCGTTTGAGTTGTACACTATTTATGCGCCAAATGTTAAATAAAAATGCAACGTTGCCATTTACTGGCACCCACAACGTAAGTAAATGAAATCACTGTCTTTTATGCTAACATGTCGATGGTCAGCCCCCATTCACCATATTCTTACAAAATTTAGTGTGACCGTATGGTAAATAGCAGTATGTAGTTGTAAATGTGTTGGTAGTTATAACTGGTATCCGAGGAGTAATTTCAAGAAATGAACCTCATGAAATTAATAGAGGGTCTGGGAAAGGCAAGGTGGGGCGGGAGGTGGATAAATTTTGTAAGAGTATGGTGATTGGGGGCTGGTCTTCGACACGTTAGCGTAAAAGACAGTAACTTCATTCACTTATGTTGTGGGTCCAGATAAATAGCAACGTTGCATTTTCACAACATTGGGCGCATAAAAAAATGAAATGAAATGAAATCTTTATGTTTTACGTCCCATAGTTATGTCGGTTAGGCTAAAGGAGACGGTGATGATGAGAGATGAATGAAATGGTGGAATGAAGAAAGTGGGAGGAAACGGGAGGACCCCGCGAAAACCCACGAGCACGGTGTTTGTCCACCCACAGAGTCCACACGCCGTGAGCTGGAATCGAACCAGGAACTCCAAGCACCGGAGGTGAACGCTCTACCACTGAGCCACCTGGGCGCATAAAGAGTGTACAGCCCAAACGACTCGTCCGATTTAAAATGTTCATTCATTTTAGATTGAAAACATCATATTTGGAGACAGTTTCCCCTCCTACATTTTGTTGTAACTCTGATAATAGCAGAGTTACCATGTCAGGGAACTTGAGACAACTTGTATACTACAGATTCTATTCATTGCACATAGTAAAACAGTGTTAATAATGACGGAACGCATTCTTCTGTAGTTTACGTGTAACAATAATGTATGATGAAGCCACTTTCATTGTTCGTGACCTTCCGCACCACACGGTACGATATAGACCAGATTAATAAACGACCTATATAGACAATGATAATTCACACACTTAATTAGTTTCAAGGTTCCTTAACTGTATATAGTCCACTTTAAGGAATACAATCCATTAGGAAACAACATTTTAATTACCTTAATATAACCTTAAAACTAATAACAATCTCACGTTAATTAGCAATAAAGTTAAGGTCCAATAAATTCAGAACAAACTCAACTATTTTACTCGTATGTTCATGCAAATCCCACAGTTACCCATCTCAAACGTGTTGTATTATTCCTATAATAAAATACATGTATTTCAGGTGTTTGTTTTAAAACCATGGAACAAAACAAAGACGAACGGGAACTACAGGCTAATTATTTAACACTAGAGTGCCTACCAGAGAAGATGAGACAATAAATAAGGTTTTATCGTCTCGTCTCGATTAACTCTTCTTGTCTCGTCTAGTTCTGTACTGATATTTCTTCTCAATTTCAACCCTTCTCCGTTACGAGAGAACCAAGAAGGGTGTGATATAACAACATTTAAACCATATGTAACACTATATATTACAACTCTGTACCTTACGGAACTTACTCAATTATTAAAACAAAGATAATGGCTATAATTAATGGTGAACACGAAATCCGATTATTAGCTTTTGCATAAATCGAAACTGGTTTCTGAAAACAACGGTCTTGAGTCAAAATTGGTTTCGGTTTTAATAATGATTTCCGTTTCCATCAAAAATGTTTAGTTTTGTAAATGAGCCAGAAACAAGAAAAGATACCGGATTCGGCGATAATCACACTTAGGGATGCACGCGAGACGAGACGAGACATGGAAAAGTCTCGTCTCGACTCGCAGCCTCAAATGTTGGTCTCGTCTCGTCTCGCATAAAATTTTGAGACTCATCTCGCGTCTTAGCGCGACACTTTCTCGCATGGTCTCGCATATATTCTGGGTCAAAATTTTGCAATGTGTTATTCTATGGCTGTTAATGAATGATGGTGTGATATTCTGTCCGAAGGCAGGTATTTGACCTAAAAGTCCCTTGGCAAGGTGAATCCATGGTGGTTTGCCATTGCTTTCCATGGGATGAATGTTCATAACATCCTAAGGAGACGGAACTTAAGAGTTCAACATGGTATCCCAACTTGTGTCCCCTCCGCTCCAAATTAAAAGAAAAGTTGTGCTGGAATTTGATTGCTGGACCATTAATTGCTGGACTAGCATAATTTACAGCAAAACCAGCATAAATTGTTACTGGATCCAACATTGTTTTCCAGCTTAGAGGTCCCCAGCAATATTTCCAGTATGCCATGCGGGCACATTTTTGCCCCACAAAAAAAGTCGCCAATGTAATTAGGGTATAAAGAATATACCGTTTCCGTATATGTTTTTCTGAACTCATTGAACCAAACCCGGATCCTTTTACTATATCTGTATGTAAATTTCTTCGTCTTTATTTAACCGGATTTCAACCTTGTCTTTGCCTGCTACTAGTCCGAGGAATGCTCTAACGCAACAATATCCAAAATGGACACGGTTTTGTTCCCTTAGAATAGGTTTGAACTTTCTTTTCAGAAAGTTTTAAACTCTCTAGCATTAAATTTGTGGAAGCAGCAGAGAAAATATAAAAATACATTAAGAGAACAGTGCTGCTATCCATTGTCGTCTATCTCCCTTTACACCAACCACCAAGGAATAACATTACTTGTGTCAACGGATTTGTGGATAACGCAATATGTTAACAATTGCGAGAATCAAAATATCCAGCAAACTATACTTGATACGAAAAAAGCTTTCTGGATCAATTTTCCAGATCATACAGTTGAACTAACTGCAGTGTTGCCAGAATTCGCATTTTATCAATTTTCGCTTTTAACTTATATAGTGTTGCCAGATCTAGAAAATAAAATTACTGACAGATATAGGGCCATTCCTACCATCTCCCACCAACCTTAGGGTCATCCTACCAAACCAGTGTTTGAATTAAACTTCAGAACTAGAGAGGGATGTTTTTGACAAATATATAGAAACAAAATACTTATTCCATGTAAAAATATCATGTTATTTTCTGCGAGCCGGGCCGGGGATAAACTTTGACGAGAGGAGACTTCCCCGCCATTCCCCAACATTAATCGCTAGTAGTAATGTGAAAAAGACAGAAACAACAGACATATCACATTTCGAAGCAATAGGAATCTTATTCGCTTTTCAGACCAAAAACAGAAGTTCATGTATTCGTGCGCGCCCGCGTGTATGTGTCTGTGTCGCAAAATAAAGTCCTAAATCGATGCTGTAATAAATTTCCAATTTACAAAGCTTTTCTTTTTTAATGATGTTTAGAAACTAAAGAAGGCTTTAATTCTGAAAATCAACCTTGAATATTAATAAATCTGAGAAAATGTCTATTGCCCCAATCACTTTTTTGTTTGTGGAGGTATTAACGCTCTACTTAGAAAACTCAATAAATGTTGTGAGACTGCAAGAAGTCTCGCGAGACTTAACATAGTCTCGTCTAGCGTCTCGTCTCGCATGGTTTAGTCTCGTCTCGCGTCTCGCATAAAATTTTCACTCTCGTCTCGTGTCCCGTCTCGCGTGCATCCCTAATCTCACTGGTTTCAGTGGAAGCTCGTAACTCCTTTTGGAGAAAATGGAAAACAGTTTGGATTTTTAAAATGTTGACTCTTCGGTTTTTTCTGCAAATCGATTTTCTTTTTTTTTTTTTTTAATGAAAAATTTTGTCCTCCCTAGTTATAATTTTCTTTCCTGGAAGTCTAGAAGAAAAACATGTCTATTGCTGCTTTGCTTTAAAATACGGCATGCTCCTTCCCCATCGATGCGTTAATAATGTCACCTTAACGGTTGATTTACTATATACATATATACCACAAATGTATGCTAATAATATTTAATAAAATACTGCTATTATTATTATTATCATTAATATTACTATACTAGCACAAGTACCAGTTCCTCACACTTGAAAAATAGTGTTTATATACGAGGGACATATTGAAAGTCGTTAGCAACACATTTTCACAACCGTAATCTTTAGTTGTAAGTGAAACCAAGTATATAATCTCAATTTACAATACTTTGTTTCTATCCTTCCAGATGTTGACGATGTTTGTTGCTAGCACGTGAGCACAGGCAGGATTTCCAAAATGGCTGCAGCGATGTTTCGTTTCGACAGCGTGCTGAGATTGAATTCCTTCTTAAAGAAGGCCAATCTGCTTCTGAAATTCTCCAGATACTGCAGTATGCCTATGGAGATGTGTGCATGGGTGCCAGCAGTGTTAGGAGGTAGGTGAAACATTTAAAGGATGGAAACACGAGTTGAGTTGAGTTTGAGTTTAACGTCCCGTTCAGCAGCGAGGCTATATGAGACGTGGACCTACTGATTAACGTGGAATCCGAACCACATGAGATGGAAACACGAGTATCGAAGATGGGCACCCTCGAACTGCCTCCGCGGAACGCAACAAAGTAAGGGTTGATGAGCTTATTAGGAGAGTAGACGTATCACTGTGAATGAAATTGCTACAAAACTTGGTGTTGGACATAGTGCGGTGCAAGAAATGATTCAAAGCTTAAGTTATCGGAAGGTTTGTGCTAGTTGGATCCTATGTTTATTAAACGAGGATCACAAACATCAGAGACTAACCATTGCCCAAACCCTTCTTAAGAGATTTCAACATGAAAGTGATGATTTTTTGAAGAGTATTGTGACTGAAGATGAAAACTGTTTCCTTCATTATGAACCTGAAACAAAACAACAGAATACTGAACGGCACCACTTGAATTCGCCGCCGAAGAAAAAAGCGAAGACAGTGCAATCGATTGGGAAAGTTATGGGGAGCGTCTTCTGAGATGCATAGGGTTGCATTCTGGTTGACTTTCTTGAGCATGAACAAACCATAAATTCTGCCCGCTACATCTAGACACTTTTGAAGCTTCGTCGTACCTTGCGGGATAAACGTTGTGGAAAGATCATCCTTCAACAGGATAATGCGCGTTTGCATACTGATCAGGAAACACTTCACATACTGATCAGGATCGGAGCAGATCAGGAAATTTGGGCGGTTTTGTGAAGGTACAGATGTGAGGCCATCGCTACGACACACTAGAGGATATTCGGCAAGCAGTGCGTCAGTGTCTACAGGCAGCTGGAACAGATTTCTATCGCAAGCGTATTTTCAAACTTGCAGAACGATGGGAAAATATTTGTAAAAAAAAAAAAAAAAAAGAGGACTTTTCTACAATTTTAATATATAGATAGTTTTGATAAGGACTGGAATGGTTTTCTTAACTACTGTTTCCCATGACCGTTTGTGTAATCCTCAAAATAGGCTTAACTTTCAAAATGGAACTACATTAAAACGCATAGAATTCACCATAAAAATTTCTACTTAATAGCTCCTCATTTTATGGTAAATAATGATTACAGAAATACGAAATGCGATATGCTGGTTCTCCATTACACAAGGCAATAAGCGCGGCAGTAATTGAGGCGAATTACACGCAGATAGGTCATAAAATGAACAATAAACTGCTCTTCTTTAAAAATTAATAAAAGCAAAGGCGAAAAATGGCTACGAAAATGGTGATTATTAACTGCAAAATGATCACTCGTCAATTCTGAAGATGAAAATTTTGAACCCCGTTCACACAGCAGAAACACTATGATATACATGTAATGTCTCAAACCACGAAAGGTATTCCATTTCGTTCTTTTCGTCAGTACACAGACGTTCATCAAATAAAGATAAGTAACTGTTATAATTAATGATTAAATCCTGATTATAGAACCGCTCCAAAGATAAAACTACTTTTTTATATATAGAATTGTCCTACAGGTGGCGTTACTATACACACAAGGTAATAATTGGGGATTTACTGTTGCCTTCGAGACGAGACGAGACGAGAAATAAGGGTTTTCTCGTCTCGTAAGTTTAATAGAAGTTAAGAGGCCTCATCCCGGCCAAATTAAAATACCGCTAATTTTACAGTGATTATGTGATATCTTCAAATAGATAAAAGATAATTGAAATGCGGAACAAGAGCGCTCTAGACAATATTATTTTGTGTGAGGTACCGTTATCACAAGTCACTTAGTGGTTTTTCGTTTTCAGCCGTTTAGAAACGCGAAAATAAATGCCGATTTTCAAAATGGCTCGAAATCGAAAGCAGATAAGTCAGTCGTGACAACGGTATCTCATGTAAAATGATATTGTCTAAGGCGCTCGTGTTCCACATTTCGATTATCTTTTATCTATTTGAAGATATCACATAATCATTGTAAAATTAGCGGCATTTGAATTTCGACGGGATGAAGCCTCTTAACGTCTCGAACCGATTCTGGGAAAGTTTTTCTTGTCTCGTCCCCTTTTGTAAATTTATGCCCTAATTGCATTCTTAGTTTCATCTAAAATTATCAGAAAATTTTTCATGGCCATCAAAGGTCCACGAAAGATGTGATATAACAAAATTTAAACCATGAAGTATACAGTGTAACGATTGACATATCTTTAAACGTCGATAAATGTCGTTCATTGTGTTTGTACAAGGACTTTATCAACTTATAGCTTTTATACTATGACTTATGTAACACTAAAACAGAGTTTGAGATCAAAGACATGGAAGAAATAGTGTTGTCCATGAGACTCCAGAAATTTTTCATCTTGTCTGGAAAAAGATATAAGAAATCTCATGTTTGTTATGTTATCTCGAATTTCAAAATGTACTTCTTGTTTCGTGTTGTTTACCATTTTATTGAGGGTGCCAACCCTTAATTTTGTTCATCCTATCGGATTAATAACCAAATTTCGTGTAGCAAGTACTACGAAGAATATTATAATTTTATACATTTTCAGTTTAATAATAATAATAAATTGTCGCACTGCTGCCTTGTCGAGCCAAATTACGCCTAATCAACTGGACAATTTATTTAGTAGCAAAAAACTAGAGATACAGACTACGTGGCAAAATTACACTAACTAACTAACTCACTCACTCTATGGCCTATGGAACCCGGAGGTTCAATGCCGCGTTCACAAAAGCTCTCCACTGACTTCTATCCTTAGCTAACTGCATCCAGTTTCTACTTTGTATTCCAATCTCTGTGAGATCCATCTTAATATTGTTCTCCCATCTGCGCCTAGGTCTTCCTAATGGTCGATTTCCGATTGATCTTCCAGTCAAGACTTTGAAAGCGTTTCTACTATCTTCCATTCTAGTTACATGACCCGCCCACCTAAGCCTCCTAGACTTGACGACCCTAACAATGTTGGGTAGACCATATAAATTACACTATAATATAATAATTAATAAGTCAAACAACAATCGAAGTCGGCCAGGAAATTACATTTAAAAGTACTATCTTGGCATCCGCTTGACGGAACTGAGGAAAAAAAGCTATGGGTAAGCATGTTGGCATGGACGGCCGCCGGATTCGAGCCGAATCCCTCCCGACAACAAAACAAGAACGCTAACTGCTAACATAGAATCGCTCGATTTGGTATGATGATACGAGGAATGTACAATAAGTTATCTACCTAGACAGGAAGGAATTCAAATAGGCTTACTTGGTCACCACTGTTTTGTAGTCCCCATGGAGGTCTATGCACCGTGGTCACTTTATGGCCAGCGAAGAAATTCCAGAGAAAAAGAAAAATGGCCTGCAAACCACTGGGAAATAGCCTGTTGGACCTCGTTGTCCGACGAAAAACGTTGTCTCCGCAGGTGCTTCTTCAGGTCCTGCTCCTGCTTGCTTTCAGGATCCCAATGGTGGATCCAGGTTTCGTCCCCTGTCACCAGTTGAGCGGTGCTCCAACTTCTGCAAATCAATTGTTCGCGGCGTCATATAAACATTCACTACGCGGCATAACGCAAACAATATTCTCAGGGCTACTGCGTTGCTCCGACTGACAATCTGCACAGCGGGGTTCTCTATAGTGGCCTTGGCATGCGTGTCAGGTGTCATTATGCTCCGCCCCTTCCTTCCTTTCTAGGTAGATAACTTATTGGATGCCCCTCGTACGTAGTCACTGTACGGTTAGAGTCTGAAAGTGCTAAGAATTAAGGGTCTTCACTACAGCGAAATTAAACTACCGCTAATTTTAGAGTTTTTCTGCAATATCTTCAAAACAAATTAAAATATTGGGAAAGCAGAAACGTAGTGAAATAGACAATATGATTTTGCATGTGATACTGTTATCACAATTCACCTATCTGTTTTTGGTATACCGCTATTTACAGAACCCGCAAAAAATGCTAAATCTATCTTCAGTTCCAAATCAAAAACAGATAGGTGAGTTGTGATAACGGTATCACATGCAAAATCATATTGTCTAGTTCACTACGTTCCTGCTTTTCCAATATTTTTATTTGTTTCGAAGATATTGCAGAAAAACTCTAAAATTAGCGGTAGTTTAATTTCGCTGTAGTGAAGACCCTTAAGCACATGCATTGTGAGAGAATTGGAAAAGAAAAGGAACTGACTTTCTTTGCTATTCTTTGCTTTTCTTGCTGATGTTTAATATTGGCTGTATTGCACCTATCGAAATAAAAGTATAGGAATGAATCAAAGAGTTTTAGCAACAGTTTGTCTAGGTAGAATTTGCTGGCTGTTGGGTAGGGTAATGTGAGTTATTTATAACCTTGTAAATGTGGAGCTATTTATATTTATACTTGATTGTGTTATGATAGAGTTACGGAGCATATTCATGATAAGGTGTATGCGAAGTTGTTACAGGACTGAGGCAGATAATACGGACGAAGAGAGTGACGGATGGCATGGTGGGCCAGTGGTAGAGCGCTTATCTGGTGCGAAGAGTTCCTGGTTCAATCTCCAACCACGCAAGTTTATGTGGATAACATCCCGTCTGTGGGTAGGGATGCGCACGAGACAAGATTTGTGGCTGTCTCATCTCGAAAATATGCTATAAAAGTGATGTCTCGACTCGAAAAATGTATATTTCTCTGTTGGAAGAGCCGTGTCTCGACTCGAATTGTCAGGAAAATCCAGTCTCGACTCGTCTCGTGCGCATTCCTATCTGTGGGTGTTCTTTCTAGGGTTGTCCCTTTCCTCCTGCATTCACATCCCATCAATTTGTTCATAAATATTCACTCGTCTCCTTTAGCCTAAAGGAAATAATCGTGGAACGTAAAACCACAAATTTCGTTCCAACAGATGAGAATATTTCTCGTCATTTTGACCAACAGTTTATTAGTTATTTATTTACACAGGTCCCCTATTTCACCATTGACTGAGGCTCATCACCAAGGGTTCATTCCGTACCTGTATTCGCAAAAATTGAAGGGCGTAACGAAACTCAAAAAATGACGAAAAAAAACAGTTATAACTGGTATGCCTATTATCGCAGATTAAGACGCAGATACATCGCTGCGTTGACGCAAACCATTAACGAACGGTGCACCAAGTCATTTCCGTAGAAGACATTTGTTTGTATACATAAAATGACTGTTCTGTTCTATGTCATGTGACTTATTAATATAAACGGTACGTGTTAGGAGAAAACGAACTTCACATATCGAATTAGCATCTCTAATTTAGTTACAATCACCTGCATTCCACTAAAGGACGTAATATGAACTTCAGATTTGTTGTACTATGTACGGTAATCTATTTAGTCCTAGCAAGCACAATCGCAGGACGGAATATAAAACTAAAGATTTTTTATTTTTTATTTTATTTTATTTTATTAAATTTATTTATTTGAGTATAAATTTCTTCGAAAATAATCATACAGACAGCTTCAGGCGGCCTACTCGGAGTATGAATCCAGAAAATCGAAGTAGATAAACCAAAATTGATCGGAACTTCAATATTATGAAATAAAATAACCAAAATAAATACCAGGCAGAATGAAGCTTCCTAGGAATTCTGGTGGTCTCCCGGGTCCATATTTCTCTAACCATGATGTAATAATTTGCCAATAGAGAAAATTCCAGAAATTATATTGGAAACCACCGACTTCCTCTCAGTTGGGTAAACTATGTGGAATTTGGCTGTGCTATTCTTGAGACTTCTTTTTTTTACGTTATAAACGAATATACAGCATAACTAGATAACCCACGTCATGGTGATTTCAGATCAATTAATCTGGATACAGGACGTTCAGAGGACAAGAGAATCAAATCCAATTACCAACGTTATGAAAAACAAAAAAAAAGACAAAGTTTGTACGGTGCGCTAATAACTTGGTAGGCAGGGCCAAATTTAGGGGGAGTGCACCCCCCTTCGATGTAAATATACACTTATCTAAAATGAGAAGCTAGGAGTGGAAATAGCAACAGTTTCATAAGAATTCTGTACGATATAGGTATTCATCATATTCCAAGTGTCCATGATTAAAGAAATTCCTGATCTCAAGCACCAAACTAATTATATTCTGAAAAATTGTCCGATACAAAGTGTCCGTGATTCAGTTGGCTTTGCATTCGAAAAAATATATAAAGATTTTAATTCAAATGTACTGGTCGTTGTTGGTGCACTCCCCGTCAGAAAATTCTGGATCCGGTCCTGCTGGTAGGTTTTCTTTTATTGTATTCTACGTATATATTCATTCCTTTATGCACTGAACGCGCCATACTACAAGGCATTGTGGAAGTATATGTTCTATTAGTATTTGTCACTGTGAAGACTATTAAATGCATAATGCCGCTCAATTTAAGTATCATTTTAATGCCTTATGCAAACTATTCTAATTCAATTACTTATTATAGTTGGGGGACACGGTAGCTCAGTGCTAGAGCGCATACCTCTAGTGCATGGGGTCCCTGTTTCGAATCCCGGCCAAGTAACATGGTCTTCGTGGATTTTCTCGGGATACTCCAATTTCCTCTCACATATTCATTCCACCAATTCTTGCATCATAATTCATTTGTCTTAATTATCAGTCTTCCTTAGCCTTAAGTCCATAATCGTGGAACGTTAAACTGAAAGATTGCATTATCATCTACAGTTATTAATCCTTCCACTCTCGTGCTAACAGCATCTCTTGGTGTCAAATACGAGGCAGTACAGCTAGCGACAATCACTATCCTCCACTACCCTAGCTGCGAATTATTCACAACTGACTTGACAGACTGAAGCGTTTTGCGCTTCTAATAAGAATTTATAATAACGTCAATATCTTCGCCTAATGTTTATGCAAACCGCAACTCTTAAATGCGTTGAAGTTTCCATATTAACGTTACTCATAGACTGACAGGTTTTTGCTTCATAATAAGAATTCTTATATGTGATAGTCTTTACGAAATACACAGGGAAAACGATGCTCAGTCAGGTGGAGCGTCCCTTTCAACAGTGATACCACATAAGGCATGGACCTCTCCGATTAACGTGAGATTCGAACAACATAAGCTGTCAACGGGAATCGACCTCAGGTTTTGTGCTATATGCTAACCATACAACCACGAGGGAGGTTGGACCTCTCCGATCAACGTGAGATTCGAACAACAGAAGCTGTCACCGGGAATCGACCTCGGGTTTTGTGCTATATGCTAACCGTACGGCCACGAGGGAGGTTACAGTAGCTATGGTTGCCGGTTTGGTAGTAGAGCAGTTTGAGCTGTTCCTCTCAGGAATTCGGGCGTTCCAAATCTTTCCTCAATATTTCTAAGATTCAGATTAGGAATTACATTTCTGGGTTTTTGGCTTTTATGGTTATGTTAGCCCGCCACATATGAGGGATGACATCCATTGGCGATCATACTATCTGAGGAATGGGAAGGACAAAAAAAAAAAAATGCGAAAGGAATGGAGCGGCCTGAGACCTGTGTGTTAGATGGCATCCCGTCATTCGTCTCGTGGGAATGAGGAAATCTCACTTTAGGATGGCTGGCCTCAAGAAGCTTTTACACTTTGCGACCGAGTGTCCACATCGGGAATCCAACCTGGAATCACTCCCACTAAAGACGAGAGTGTTACCTATGTTTCTGTATTCATGTCCCTGTTGAGTTTGTTAAGAGTCTTCATCCCGGCGAAATTAAAATACCGCTAATTTTACAGTAATTATGTGATATCTTCAAATAGATAAAAGATAATCGAAATGTGGAACAAGAGCGCCCTAGACAATATCATTTTACATGAGAAACCGTTATCACGTCTCACTTATCTGCTTACGATTTCGAGCCATTTTGAAATCGGCATTTATTTTCGCGTTTCTAAACAGCTGAAAACGGAAAGCCACTAGGTGACTTGTGATAACGGTACATGACGCAAAATAATATTGCCTAGGGCGCTCTTGTAATCACATAATTACTGTAAAATTAGCGGTATTTTAATTTTGCCGGGATGAAGACTCTTAATAACCGAAGCAGAGCACTCATCTACAGTGCGAGGAGCCACTGGTTCGATCCCAAGCCATCGGAGCTTGTGGCAGAGAACATTCACGTTTGTGAGTTTTCTTGGGACTTTTCTGTTTCCTCCCACATTCTCACTCCGCCAATTCTTTCGTAAGCATTGCTCTCATTAGTTAACAGGACATACCAATGGGATGTTAACTGAAAAAAAAAATTTAATTTTGTTAAGGAATACATAACTGACTTATAATCTGAACATTAAAAACAACTGTTAACTTACACGCACTTTCTTGCTAAATACGTTCAATTAATATTAGCAAATGCTCCTGCGTGTTACAGTGGGAAACATTTTGCGTTCTTCCTTCTACACTTTTCATATATTAGAAGTTGTCTGAATTAAAGGTCTCGCCAAAAAAAAAAAAAAAAAAAAAAAAAGTTTAAATACCAAATGTCATAACTGCAACCAGGGCCGTGCCGTGGGGGTCGAGCGGGGCGACGGCCCTGGGCGCCGAAGTAATGGGGCGAAAAACTCGGGAGAAAAAAGGAAAAAAGACAGGAAAATTGCTTGGAATATACGTATGGGGGCGCCGTCGCATACTCTCGCTCCGGGCACTGATTTTCCACGACACGGCTCTGACTGCAACAACCACCTCTCTCTCTTCCCACATCTTTTCTTTTTCTTCTAGGACAAACATTTAATACTGCTAAAACATGTGTCAAATTATACGGAGCAAGTCAAAATGATGGACCCGATTTCAGATTTTTTTTTTTTTTTTTTTTGCTGTAATATCTAATGAACATAAGTGATTGTGAGACAAGTGTTAAGAAAAGTAAACTGTCAAAGTCTTTTTCAAACATATCACAAGTTTTGTATGAGAGCACCTCGTGTAATATCGTACATCAAGCCATTAGTCTGTTTATCTACTGTCAAACCTTTCGTAGCAAGTTGCCGTCAATATGAGCAATTCATTTCACGCTCGCTACTGACTCTTTAACTATACTAAACGCAATGTTAACTTGAGAGCCGCATCACAAGCGCATTAATACATATCGGCGCGCGAACCTTTTCACAGGGAAGCCTTTGTATGTGTGTGTGTATGTTTTGGTTTGGCTCTCAATCGCCAGGGTTTCAACGGGCGCTGTTCTGAGTTTCAGCTGATATACGCGGAGCGATGACTTCTCGTCCTTTTCCTGCCGCTTACGAAAAATATGTTTCTTGGTCTATTTGTTTTAATAATTCATGAAGACACGACAATAGTAATAAATGTATTGGAAATTCGCACGTCATGTATTTGCAATCCTCACAATTAAAACCCGAGAGCATAAAAACTATTTTGCTTATTCATTTCAATTGATTAAGGCAGCGTTTCCCAACCGGTGTGCCGCGGCACACTGGTGTGCCGCGAATGGGACCGCTGGTGTGCCGCGAGGAAATCGAAACAAAATTATTAATTCTATAGGAACCAAATTGCAAGACATAGGAAAAAATGTATATTTTTGTATTTCACATTACTATGAATTTCTACCATGTAAAAAATTACTGTAATTGAAATATATTATTCTACATATATGACTGTGTAGCAGACAGTATTTCGGCTCGTATACATTTCCACGGTTAGCTGCTATGTTACGCTTCAATTGAGAGTCATACTAACACCGAGAAATGGAAGCACTTGTACGGTACGCGTCAAGTGAATGTTCGTAGAACACTCATTCGCACGTGAATGACAGAACAAAACTGTTCAACAGGTGTGTTTTGACTTCGACGCGCATCGCACGCTGTGTGATTGCAATAATATACACCGGTTTTGGTTAAAACAGCAAAGTTTAAAGTACAAGACATTTGTTTATTTAGTGATCTTCGTTCTTTGTGAAAGGTTGGATACAGTTTTCGAAAAAGAAAGAGTATTTTTAAAAATCTGAGTCCTATATTTCATTGCAATTGTTTTCTATTTTAAAATTAGAACAAAAAAATAAGCACAATGAATTAGCATAGGGGAAAACCAGTGATCGAGCTTCCATCTCTGTGAGAAGGAGATCAGTAATCACAGAAAAAAAAATACCATGGTATTTTATATTTGCAAATAATAATATCTATGAGTGTGCCGCGAAAATTCAAATTACACCCGTAGTGTGCCGCAAGTTGAAAAAGGTTGGGAAACGCTGGATTAAGGTAAGAAAGGATAAGAAATGAAGTTATTCTCATATATCTACCTGGAAAAGGTCAATCATAAACAGAAACATACGAGCAGCCACCCTCCCACACAATAAATTAAAAATACGATTTTTTTTTCTAAAAGCACAGCAACTCTACATTGGCACTGAGTAAACCACAGCGAACCGGCAACAATCATATTAACAATTTCTTCAATAGTTTTGTCTGCATATTTTTCTCTTAGTCGAGCGTACAAATTGTTGACAATTTACTTTGCTTGACTTTAAAGAGGTTTCCCTTCCTCGTGTTTGCGATAATACTGAGAAGATGATAATTCGGATTCATTCACATTTTCAACTTCGCGCTTAACACTCTTCATGGTTTCAGTTTCAGTACACCCACGTACCCACTCTAACGCACGCGCGAAGACGATATTTGGCAGAGCAGTGTTACTCTCTGCAGGGGTGCACACAAGGGGGGGCTATGACGCAAACTGCGTCATTGAAATATTGGGGGGGGTAAAAATCTATATAAATATGTTTGAGAGGGTGTAAAAATTAATCGAAAAGATTTTTTTTTCATGGAAGAACACCTACGGATAGGCAATTGAAGGGGGGTGCGTCATGGACATGAGGGGGGGTGGGCACCACTGCTCTCTGCACAAAAATTGCAGAAGTTACATGTGAGTTCCGTTATTTCTTTTGTTTCATTTATCAGCAGGCAATGAAGTTTCTTACGGGGTAGTTACTCTATTTAATTTATATATCATATAAAAATATTAAGCCATTTCCTATCCATTGTGGACGGTTTCTAACATTGACCAATTAAGTAATTTTACTGGTCCTCTGCTTTTGTTATAAGATTTTTCAAGTTTATAATCTTGCAACACTTGCAAGAGACTCGCATCTTAGCTGCCGGCTTTTCACTCCTTTCTTTCCTTCTCTCTTTCCGATTCTGAGTCGTGACGTCATTTTCATAACCCTTTACTAATAAATGTAGTATCATTTATTTTAAGTATTGTTTCTGTATTGACATTTTTATATACTTGAACTCAATTAGCTCTTTGAATTGATCTCCTAAGTAATGTTTTACTTGTGTAACGGGAGGAACTATGTAATGTGCGCGGAGTCGCCTGTATTGAAGCTGCGTATCTCGGCTATCAGGATAAGGTCGCGGCAAGTATAGGGATGGCCACAAAGTTCCGGTTCCGGACCTGGATCCGAAAACCCGGTTCCAGAACCGGATCTTAGGAACCGGTTCTAGACCTGGGTCCGAAGAACCGGTTCCAGCGGTTCTAGACCTGGATCCGAAAAACCGTTTCCGGAACCGGATCTGTTCAGCCCCGAAAACCGGTTCCACCAGGAACCGGTTCTGGCCATCCCTACTCTTAACCAGGGAACGGTCGAGTGTTGATCTGTGACGCGAGCGGTCGACAGGAGAGCACGGCGCTCACTTACAATATAATCGTTTCTATAGCTGTTTATGACTTTATATGGGATTTATTTTGAACATATTTCTATATGTTGACATTTTGTGATTTATTATTATTAAAATAAAATCGCAAATAAAATTATAATGCGTTTATATAAAACCATTTCTCATTATATCTATTTTTACAGGGCGGCTATTTGAAGCGATCGCAACGCGTTTTTATTGCTCATGCGTACGCTTGGAATACGCTGACCATGTATTTAAATGTGGATGACTAATCACAAACGCGAAAGCAATAAAAACGCGGAGAAAACGTCAGCTCGAGCGTATTTGGTGCGTTTCGGAACTATAAACCACCTGCTGTTTAAAAGATGTCAAAAGGAAGGGAAAAAAAGGAAAGACGTGTTGCCAGCAAGGGGATTTTAGAAGAAACAGCTGCTTTGAAGATGCTTTGTGCAGAGTACTGGAACTCTGCTATTATAGACCTGGACTTGGCAAAAAAGACCTGGAAACTCTGACTGGCTCACAGTATGATTTATAACTCTGGCAAAAGTGAAGTTACCAAATAGCCACCTTGGTCGCGTTCGCTCTAAGGGGTAACCCTTCAAAAACGCATTCTCAAATAGCCACAGACTTATTATCAAAGTTGAAATTAATTTCTGTTACCCGACAAACAATAGAATTAGTTGATTATCATTGTCGCATAAAATTACATTTTTATTATCATTATCACATAAGGATTACATTTTCTTAAAAAAATATTTACATAATTAGAGCGAGTTTTCAGTATATGTTCCTCATATTTTCATACTATTCATATTTGCAGTTGGAAATTTCGAATGAATTTAAAGATATAAACATCTTAGTGTAAACCTACTTATGTCTCTTGATGCATACAGTAGTTATTTCCAAACGACACTGTTCTACTTCATGTCTCATCACTGTCTTGATGTCATCCATCACGATTCCAGCAGATGCTGACAGTGTGTTTCCCACAGATTGGCACCTCACGCGCAGTATATCGTACAGTTCTTTCTTTCTTTCTTTCTTTTTTTTTTTTTTTCGCAAGCCGTAGCTGAATCTGTTCCTTGTTGTCCATGATCTCAGAAAATTCTCTCAGGCCGTCGGTCGACAGGTGAGCATGGCGCTTAGAAATTACGCATAGTTACATTTATAAGGCCAGTGCTATCCAACAGAAGAGAATGAAGAGGTTATACTTGACTCTCACACACGAGACACATCAAGAGACGGTGACTCACGTCTGTGACCCCACTAGGCCGGCTTTGAAATGAAAATATAAACCAGGGTGACCGTTCCCGGGTTAACGATACAAAGTGGAAATCAAACTTTGAAAGCGAATGTCTCACAATATCATATGATTATTAGGTTTCACAGAATACATTTTTGAAATCCCGTCCATAATTTTAACTTGCCTTACATCAAATGAGAAGTCTTAATACCAAATTTCACGTCTCTTAAATCTCCAGACCGCACTGGCATGCCGGAACAACCATGGTGGTTTTGATCTGCCCGAACCAGGTGCTCTTTATTGACAGAATTCACGAACATATATAACAATAAAACAATATACACAAACATACTACAATAACTTTATTCAAATAACACAAACGAGAAAAATCACATTGACATGTAAATATACGCAATTGAAAATGCTGATTCACGTACAAAAATGTATTGAATAGTTTGTAGCCATCTCCGATTTTGATTCAAGATATGGACATATAGCTAATTATGCTAATTGTAATCCTACCCAGGGACGGTCGCAGGATTTTTTCAAGGGAGTGAGAACAGAAGATCGACACAAATCAGTCGCGAATCTACACATACTTCGATGCTACGTTGCACATAAACAGCACAACATAAAAGAAGTTATTTACACACAAATCCTTATTGACTAGACTAAATAGACTAACTAATATGTCTAAACATGTTTTACCAAGAACTCAAGACTCTTCGACAATCCAGGAGGAGGCAGCTGCCCACCTTGCCTCTACTCTGAGGGGGTCATGATTCTATCCCTTTCTTCATGCTCACTGCATTTTCTTGCCTTTTACGTCAAATATCAAAACACGGTGAAACACGTGTCTAACTACATTAAATAAGAAGACCAAATACCAACTTTCATGTCCCTAAAGTTAAAAGATTCTGAGATATGATCATTTTATTGTAATAAATCTAACGCGAATCCTTTCCCTTCCTACCCGATGTGCATCCCTTCTCCAGTGGTGCCCACCCCCCCTTATGTCTATGACGCACCCCCCCAATTGTCTATCCGTAGGTGTTCTTCCATGAAAAAAATCTTCTTTTCGATTAATTTTACCCCCCCTCATCAAACATATTTATATAGATTTTAACCCCCCCAAATATTTCAATGACGCAGTTTGCGTCATAGCCCCCCCTTGTGGGCACCCCTGCCTTCTCGGTCAAATATCAAATTTCAGGTCTCTAACTTTAAGAGATCCCGAGATTGAGACATCTTAGTATAATAATTGTAACCCTCACCCCTTTTTTTCTTCCCTTGTGGGTCAAAAATAAATATATTTTTTTTTAAAAAATGCTGAAAAATATGTCAACTTACAATTCGCAGATATGGCCATTTTAATACTATTGCATCCTTATTTCCCCCTGTCGAATTTCCCAAAATCCGGAAGGACTAAAGCGAATGAAATGTTTATAGAGGTGAAAGGGAAAAGTAATGAGTGTAGCATACGCAACTAGGCCCAGGCCGTTCTAATTACTGTACTGTGTGACAACTTTACCTGTCATTATTCATTCTCCGCTTTCTCTACGCATTCTAAGATCGGCAGTCCTAAACTCCTTCTGGGCAGTTGGGGCCTTGGGGGGTCATCTTGCTGCAGCGTAGCAAGCTATTGTACACATTCTCTTATTTTACGTCTATTAGGCCCATATCTAAAGAATTTCATTCTTTTCCGTTTTATTCTTTTTGTGATCTTGGTATTGACTTTCCATTCTTTGGGCAGAAGCTTTTGCTCCCAAGTAGTTCCGTAGTTTGTGGAGGACACTGCCCTCCCGTTTAAACTCTAAGCTGTTCGACGGGGAGGGGCTTTAAGATACGGTAAAACTTTCCTACACTATATGATAGATACGAATATGAATGTATAAATGAAGCGTAGGATAGGTTCAACATATTGGGGGGGGGGAATCATATATGAGACAAAAATGTGATCTAAGCCCATTTCAGTAAAACGTCTATTATTAGGACTATTGGCCCTCCACCCCTTAATTTAACTACTGATGAATAGAACGAACCCAGCGTATCATTTCCAAAAGAACTGGAAATAATGTAAGACTATGCTGAATCTCCCAGCATCTGAACTAAATATATTTTCCTAAGATGAAGCATAAAATATAATCTGAACCCTACTGCAATGAAATGTCAGGGCCGCAATGGCTCAGTGGTAGAGCGTTCACCTTCAGTGCATGGGGTCCTTGGTTCGATACCAGGTTGCGCCAAGTGAACTTTGTGGTGGACAAACACCGTGTGCGTGCGTTTTCTCGGGGTTTTCCCATTTTCTTCACTCCACTACTTCCTTCATTTCTCATCATCACCGTCTCTTTTAACCTAGCCGGCATACCCGTGTGACGTAAAACCTAGATTTCATTTTTCAATGAAATGTTAACTGGAAGACCTAGAAGTAATATAAGTGTTTATTAAGGTTTTTAATTCTTTGGCGGCCAAATTTCATGTTTCATATATTGCCAGAGGGTAGTATTAATGCTTACCCTCCCAGCAAGAGTCCCAAGAGTCGTTTTTTCCGCAGTATTCGCTTATTTCATGTCTAGTACAGACCCGAAGCTAGGGATGGCCAGGCAGGCAGCCCTTTGAAATTTTATTTATTGTTATGTATGGATAAATAATGTAAGATGAACTCAAGTTATCCCCCCCCCTTCTGAAAAATGCTTTCGACTTCTTCTGACTTCGTGTTTTGGCTACGGACCTGGTCTAGTATCCAATTGCCAAATTTGATCGAAAGTAGCGCTTGGATCACTAAGATGATGTTTCTTGTTAACAATCATAGCCTAGTAAAAGATTCCGCAATCGCAAACTTGACTTCTATAGAATAAAATTTCTAGTTTAACACCTTGGAATGAATACGTGGGAGGAAAGGGGATAACCCAGAGAAAGTCCTCAGATACGATGTTTCACCACAGTTTTTTGACCTGGGACTGAACCAAGCACCTGTCGCATTAAAAATGAACGCTCTACCACTGAACCACCGCGCTCGTTACGTATCGTTACCAAAGCTAGTATCCATATGGGCAATTTCGTTATAAATTTGGAGCCTAATTGAAGGGAAAAGTTTAGATTAAAATAAAATCTCACAAATTCAGTAGAACACTAATTGATATTTATTACGGGGATGAGTAATTTTTCACAATATTTGACCGACATTATAAGAATTATACTACATTCAGATAAAATGACACTGTCTTCGCTAAATCACTTGTTTATTACCGTAAATGTAATATTTGGAGACTAACGCTTCAAGCAATGTTTATGAAATTTAACCATCGTCTTCTAGTTAATGATGATATTATATCATGCTCTTGCTCTTATCTTACTATTTCGAAATTTCGGGTTCGAAACTCAACGCCGGTTATTTCTTCTTTATTCCTCGGTCCGATAATGTTCTTAATTTAGGCCAAACGGGTACCCTAGAGAATGAATATTTAAACGAAGCTAAATGCCTCAGATACTGAATAATTTATTTCTTATGGTGCTTGACGGACTTTGAAAATTGTCGCAAGGAATTGACGACCGCTACAGAAAAGGTTAACGGCACGAGAAGTAGACGCACAGAATTAACACAATCCTTGACCTGAGTTTATTTAAAATCCGAAAAAAATGTATGTATATGTATTTCACTTAAATACACAAATATGATTGAAATAACATGATTAATAATATTTTTACTGCTCGAGAGAAATTGTCAAAAACTACTACATAAAACTTCTACTGAGCTTTTTCATGCCGTCATACATGAATATGTCATGATTCTTTCATTCAAAACAAGTTAAAACCTACGACTATTTCAAGTTATAGAACACTTACCTTACAGCAGAATTCTAGTTATAAACCTTCGATACGTGATCACAAATTGCTTCTGTTACTCGAACGCAACAGATTAAACCGACCTATCATTGTAAACAATCGACCATTCGTAAACAAATATCACGACTTCAAACAGCACGGAAAATGCCAACACTACACAGCGAAGTTATCTTCCCTCACCTCACGCTCTACAGACGGAAGTGACGAAGAACCAAAATGTAGAGGACTGCGTACCAAATCAAATCAGTACATTTCGTCATTAAATATGCTTTCAGTATTAAAATATGAAAAGCATTAGTAAACGATAAATCATATTATGGATAAAAATATATATTACATACGAAATAAATCTTCTAGGAAGTTATATAAGGGTTTTAAGAGGAGTAATATAGTACTTGAAACAAATGAATAACGATAAAATCAGCTGGGAATGTACGTAAGCGAGGAATAAGGTAGGATTTCTATATTTAAAATTTCTGATATAGATGCTTCTTCTATTTAGTTCTGCATTTCCTAGGAACACTCATTTCAGTGATAACCCTGAAGTTTGTTATAATCTTAATACAAAAATTCAATCTTTAAAAAGTACTGAAAGTAATGAAAAATGTGTGAAGAGCAAATTATGTGTCTGAATTCTCAATATAATTTCTTCAGTAACATCACATGTTAAAAATTACACCTTAATATCTGAGTGATCAAAACTATTATTTCTCTAAACTTATGTACTAAAATAATATTGCAGAGTTTTCTATTCGATTAGAATGGCAGATCAATACAGATGGTAAAATGTGTTTTGTAAGTGCAAGGGAAATTAGTTTTTTTCTTCTTTATTATTCAAGTTAAGCAAGAAGAACTGGAATACGTACAGGCCAAGTTTAGGCACATCACTCGAAATAATTGTTGAAAAATATTATAACCCTCTCCGTGCAGGTCAAGTTTAGGTACAGCACTCGAAAGAATTGTTGAAAAATTATAATTATTTTACTAATTTCCTTCTTATTTACCCTGGGCAACATGACAATGTACCCAATAGCATAGGTGGAGTTCAAGGAGATCACCAAAATTTCACGATTTGCATATAATTACGGTGTCCGGGCATATGCCACAAAAACTTCAGTGCGAAAAATACAAATCAATCTGTGCTAGGTGGCCGCTAGAAAGCACGAATGCTATCTATCCTAGTTTGGGCAGGGTGAAGCTGATAAGCCTGCACGGGAACTGCGGATTGCGTGTCTAGAGAGCAGGCTTATCATTGACAGTGGGTATGCGCGTAGGCGATGGTAGTGAAAACACTGTTCCTCATCTTACTAGATGCTATACCTGTCGGACACCTTTATCATTAGTGATCTAGGGTATTTAAAGTTAGAAGTAGTGGAATATGTTAGGTGAACTTTACATACATTCCAGCTGCGCATCGATAAGTAGGACCGTTTTAAAAGGATATAGTAGAGTGGAGTGGGGATAACCAGGATATCAGAGTATTGGATTAACTTGGGGAAGTTTGAGTCCATTTTCTTATAAGTTAGCAGAGTGTAATTTATCGTGTCTGTGTAAGAATACCAACTGGAGCAGCCATTGTAAAGTTCATTCAAATAAAACAGCTTTCGTATACTGTGCAGGAATACTACACTGCTAGAAAATAATATCTAATACTGTGCTTTTCATGTGCACTTATTTATTTTAACCGTCACACAGCGCTGGTAATCATTTTACACTAGTAACCCTACACTTGTAAACATAAAGTAAAGCTTTAATACTATTTAAATCAGTCGCCTATGGAAATTTGTTCATTATAAACATGTGTGTTTATGCATTGTGTTCAATCTAATCTTTAAATTTTGCAAAATGTGATGTACTTTACTTAACCTGAACCCTTATACAACCTATTCAACTTTAACTTAACATTATTCTAGAGTTCCTTCGTCGCTAATCGGATAGCGTACCCACGCCTTTGGTGTGGGAGACTCGGGTTCGATTCCTAGCGGGAGCTCATGTAGTTCGGATAAACGTTATTCACTAGGTCCACGTCTCATATAGCCTCGCTGCTGAACGAGACGTTAAACTCAAAATCAACTCAACTCAACATTATTCTACTTTATCTAACATATTCTGCACGAACTAGACGTAATAAATACAAATTAACAAGCATGGAAGAGAACTTGCAATTGACTGCTATAAATGTTACATTGAACGTTGTGAATATACAGTATATATAATTCAACATTTAACATTTTACGCATAATCGTAGCACAATAATTTGCAGTAACTTGACAATACATTCTCCAGCTGCACATTGTTATTAGGACTTTGTAGGATTGCTTTAAAACAATATAGAAGCGTAAGAGGGTAGGGGTAAGTAAGATGAGGTTAGCCCAGATTTAGGGAATTTTGGATCAATTTTGTTGGATGAAAAGATGCAATATATTTCAGTCAAAAAAATTTTTGTAGGCCTTATATCCGGAGAACTACATATAGTGTAGCCAAACCCAAACATTGAATTTGGGGGCCGTTCAAAAATTTTGTGGACCCGGATCCATGGCCAACATCGCATTCCTTTGATCTATTTTTGGTTTTCGTAGAGAATTCTTGTTAAAATTAATGGAGTTTACTCTAATTTTCTTGTGTCCGGGGAAGGATACCAACCAAAGTGGGCAGGCATTATAAAGTTCAACCTAATTTAAAACACTAATACGTATAAAGTATCTTTGTATTCACTATTGTCCGGTGTGTAGCGAGCAATACTTTCTTTTATAAATTGATTCTCTTTCTTCTACGTCCCGTCTGGCGCTCAAGTGGTTCGGATTCCACGTTAATTCAGTACGTCCCATCTCATATAGTCTATCTGCTGAAAGGAACGTTAAACTCAACCCTTTCTTCGTCTGATATTTAGTATCTCCTCCAAATCACTTGGTTGTGACTTCTGTTCACCTGATAATGATTATGGTTCAGTTGATAGTGATTACGGTTCGTTCTTCGTAACTGTGATGTAGTCATTGATGATTTGTTGTAGTATTGGATAACGTGTGTTATTTTAACGCCCTCTGGTGTTCGAGTTATGAAGTCGTTTGACACGCATGTTTGTTTTTAGTGTAGTTTGAGCATTCAAGATGATCATGATTTATTTGACTTGTTCTTTTGTGCGACGTGAAGGATGTTTGTGAATTTGCGCCTTTTACAAAGCGAGGTGTTAAGTGATTTTGAGACAGTTTTGAGGTGGTGTCAGCATCGTTGGCTTTTCCCCACTTCAAAATTGTACATTAAATGTTCTAAGAATATGAATTTAGAAATTCGTGAACATGATCATGGGTTTGGTAGGTTTCGACGTTGTAATTTGAAAGATCACGTTGATGGAAAGTCTGTTGAGGTTTCTTTGTAGAAGAACGCTTGTTTCGAGAATTATAGAATTGGGATTGATAAATCCATTACTATGATGTATGCTTTTGCCCGTAATTAAAATTATGAACAGGCTATGATCCAATGTTCTTCTCATGATAGTTGTTTTAGCTCTGCTACAATTGTCGATTGGTATCAGTATTGCCGGGAGGTTTTGGATGATTGCACTTGACCGTCATTATTGTGATTCTGGTGGTCGTATTGGTGGAATGGGACATTGTGTTCAAATCGATGAAGTTAAAATTGGTCGGCGGAAGTATCAGCGTGGAAGAGTTGTGGAGGGGAGTTGGATTGTTGGGATGATAGATGTAGACTCGAATGAATTACGTTTGGAAATTTGTTCTGATAACAAGAGGAGTTTTCCAGCCTTGTGTAGTATTATTTTGAAGCATGTTCTCCCTGAATCTTGTGTAGTTACTGACTGTTAGAAGGGCTATGATAGATTGACAAAACCTGGTTTTCGTAAACATTTGACTGTTAATCATACTTATTATTTTGTTGATCCTGAAACTGATGCGTGTACAAATAAGATTGAATCTCAGTGGCGACTTTTGAGACGTTCTATTTCTTCTGGAAAGCATAAGGATTTTCTAGCTGATCATTTGTGTGAATTTTTGTGGCGCCGTGATGAGAAATAAGGTGTGTGGATGCATTTGATCAATTGGTTGAGGATATTACGCATATTTATTCTGGTTGATTTTCCATATTTTAACTTCGTTCTTTTTTTTTTCTGTGGTGGATTTTTTCTATGGGTAAGTATTTTTAAAAATATTTATTTGTATGCACATATAAGATTTACAACAATGTTATTTACTTTACAAAATATAGCTGAGCTAGGGACAGCGAGCGAAGGGAGTTAGAAGCCCTTGTACTTCTACCTTTATCACAACTTAGACAAAAACAAGGTACTCGGTTCTGGAACCATGAAACGAGTTGGGAGTTGTTCGGTTTGTTTTTCTGTGTTGGAATAATTTTTGTTTTGGAGGGACTTTTGGGAGGTGCGGGGTCTTCCCCCGCAAGGTGCTAGTTTTTTTTTTTTTTTTTTTCTGGGATTGGGTAGGTAAATGTGGTGTGTATTGGTGGAAATGTGTCGTGGTGTGTTTCGGGGTTTTTATTAAGGTTATCGGAACTGTTCACTTGGATTTGCAGTGATCGTTCAGAACGGCGCCGGTTCCGGAGCCGTCGATGGATTTGGGGGAGATACTAAATGCCATCCCTTTCTTCTACGGTGCTTATTTCTTGTAGTTTTCTAACGTAAATCTGAGAAATTATAAACTAAGACCCACCACAGTTTGCGTCAATATTAGTAATAACCGAGCGCTTTCAACAGAATACATCTTTGTGAATGGTAGTAATGAAAATTTCGCTCGCATTTTGTAGCACAAACTTAGATTTCTTGGGACTTAAAAGAGATGTTCTGATACGTAAGGACGTTAATTGCATTGTACTAATGAAAAAAATAAGACTGAGGGAAAACGGCAGCGAACTAAGAATGTTTTAAACTAAAACACTATAGCACGAAATTCAAATTGACATATTAGAATTAGGAATTCATATGGTACATTCCATGAAATTCTTGGTGAAGAATAAGGCACTTGAACATGTATTATTTCGAATAATTTTCTACAACTGTTGTGGAATATATCTACACGATTTTAAAGTGCGTTGCCCGTATAAATTTGTTTTCCATATACGTATCCATTGGCAACAATCATTTCTCATACCTTGCCCGGCGAGGGTAATCTATAGCGAATTAAGAGGTATATTTTTTATAATTTTCTTGACTTGTGTAACAATGAAGGCGCTCGCATAACGTTCTTCCAGATCTCTTCTATTATGGACAAATTTGATTAAGGTTGGTTTAAAGGGACAAGTTTTGCCAATAGATGTCACTACAGTCTTCGTATCTCTCATGTATTTTTTGCCTTTCACGAAAATTCACGATTTCTCTTACAAATTTCAACCTAGAGACTTCAAAATTTTAGAGAAGGAACTTCATAACCTATCGAAGGCAAAAATCCGTGCCGATTTTTTTTATTTAGCTTTCTTCATTGTTGAAATGGATATTCAAACCTTTAACAATATAACTGTTTCAACACTAAAGAAAATTTTAAATAAAAAATTGGCACGGATTGTTGTCTTCAATAGGTTATAAAGTTCCTTCTCTAAAAATTTGAAGTGTCTAAGCTGAAATTTGTAAGGGAAATCGTGAATTTTCGTGAAAGGTACAAAATACATGAGAGAATACGAAGACTGTAGTGACATCTATCGGCAAAGCTTGTTCCTTTACACCAACCTTAAGTCTTTCTCACTGGACTTCAACTTGTTCCTCAGCAAATTAATACTCAAAAGTTTGGAAGTAGGAAAAGAGTGTCCATGCTGACTCAACAGTTACGAATAGTTTTTACCAATCTGAAGCTTGAGCAATCAGGGCGTAGTTATAACAGAATGATATGGTCATTGAAAATGAAAGAAGAAGAAAAAAAAAAGACAAAATTAATTACAGGGTTATTGCGCACCTGGAAAACCTGGAAAAGTCAGGGAATTCGTAAAATTTTCTGGAAAAATATAAGATTACATATGTTTGTTTTTGTATATTGTATTAGCATTCGGGCTAGCATTAATTATTAACATGGTTATTAGTACTCAACGTATTATTAATTCTAGAGTTTCTAAGTCATGCTTGAAGATTTTTTTTTTTTTTTTTTTCAGAGCGAAAGTTTGTTGTTTCATTTTTCTTTTTGGGTGTATTGTGGGAAACCTGGAATTTTTATGAAAATGCCGTGGAATTTCATTTCTTTCGAATTTTTTTCCTAGATTTTTTTTTTCGCGCTCATTGAAAATTACGCTTTTATATATTATACTGCGACATTTGTTATAATGCAGTGGACAGATGACGTTATTAAAACACTCACCCTTTTTTCTTGAAGCCTCCTGAGCAGATTATTTTTTGGAGCTAATTTTCAGCCACCTCTGCGGCTTTGATCAGGCTTCTTTATAAAGAGAGAGTAACAAAGTAGCAACCCCTTTTCCTTCTTACACGAGTCTGACGAAAACCGCAGCTTTTCAAATATCATCAATTCAAAATCTTGAAGAAAAGGACGTATGTGTTATTAAAATAAACGAAATTTTTCGTAATTTGACAAAGACAGCAAGAAACATTTTCTTAAATCAAACACTTCCCTCGTATCAAAGATGAATAAAACATCTGCGATATTTTGAAGAAATTTCTTTCTTCATCTCTTCAGGAATGAAAATATGCGCTTTGGTCACATTTTCGCTGTTTTACATCTTTAGTGAATATTACTGTAAACTATAAATGAAGATGATAAGCGGAGTAGACTCAAAGAAACAAAATTAGTGTGAACTCAAAGAGCGAAATCCTCATGTGATTATGATTTGTATAAATACCAGTAAGTGTTATTACACAGTTTATAGAATATACCTATGCACCTTCAATTTTCATATGAATACATAGGGCCGCGGTGGCTCAGTGGTAGAGCGTTCACCTCTGGTGCTTGGGGTCCCGGGTTCGATCCCAGCCCCCGTCAAGTGAACTTCGTGTTGGACAAACACCGTGTGCGTGGGTTTTCTCGGGGTTCTCCCGTTTCCTCCCACTTTCTTCATTCCACCATTTCATTCATTACTCATAATCACCGTCTCCTTTAGCCTAGCCGGCATAACGTGGGACGTAAAACTTAAAGATTTCATTTCATTTCTTTTTTTTTTTCTTTCTGGAGAAATGGGGGAGGGGGAATTGCGTAGGGACGGCCCTGAATATATTGGAATTAATCAGAACAAAATTGAAAAGCTATAGCGATGTTTTACATATTCATAGCCTGTTATATAGGCTTACAACTGTAGAAATAGTAACTGTTTACGTTTCTTAATTACATCCATGTGACCTTAATTCTTTCTATATATTTAACTTTCGTTGGTATAGGTACGATGCGAAGGCTGAATTTCACGTGGTGTGAATGGAAATTAGTTCTCTCTTCACTAAAGTCCACGAGGGGAACAAGATGTATTCACATGAATACTCCAGCATGTGTTCACGTGAACACTCGAGCAGATGCATCAGCAGTGCCTTCCAAGTTTGATGTCATTGTCGTGGGAGGAGGACATGCTGGGGCCGAAGCCTGTGCAGCAGCTAGCAGAATGGGTGCTTATACACTTCTTGTAACACACAAGAAAGAAACAATAGGTAAGCATTTTTAATCTAATGTAGTTTGAACAAGAAAGAAAGAAAAAACTGGTTACTTTACCTCCCTATTTTCAATATTGGCATTGGGTATGCGATTTACATTTAAAAGTGTTAATATTTTTTTATTGACCATATATTTTCGTACTTGTAATAATGCTTGGATCAGAAAAAGAAGATAACCGTATTCGTTACTGTGTGAATGAGGATCCCGTGGGGCTTTCTTTGAATTTGGCAAAACTCGTAATCTACATTGTCTCTCACATACCTAAGAAATATTGCTCCTTAAACTGAGTCAGACTATCTTTCAAAAAAAAAAAAAAAAAAAAAAAAAAAAAAAAAAAAAAAAGGCTAGTTGGGGGAGAAGGAATTAAAATGTGAGGAACAACAGTGGGACACTATTTAATAAAAGATGCGCTCTGCTTAAGAGTGATATGTAATCGAAATTACCTCCTTGGGACTTCGGTCTCCGGAAGTATGCCTGAAAGAAATACTAAACTGAATGGTAAGACACTCACTCCAAGTGCAGAGCACATCTTTCCCTTGGTCAGTCGTAAGCTATGTGAGCTTGAGGTTGACAACATCGTGTTGGATTTCTTTCCTAGTCTAGTGGTTAAAGAGCGCGATACTTTGGTACACGGAATCCCGGATATGATACGCGGTGGGAGAGCCTTGACATTGGAAGGTGATTTGAACTCCAAGTTTATGTCTCATCTACCCTCAGTACTGGAAAAAACGCTGAACTCCCAACAAATAACAGCCACGAACATCGTGTTGTTGGTTCTCAATTTCTTTTACTATTTTTTATCTTCATTCCACTCCTCCATCATCGTTCATTTTCATGTATTATCCGTTGTCTTTAGTGAATAGTGTGCGTAATTGTAGGATAAAGTATTGAATTTGTTATCGTTATTTATCAAGTTTTTTTAACTGTCAGTATGTAGATCAGCGTCATTTCTATTAGTTAAGGCTGAGTAACTTGTGGCGACATGGATCGTCACACAGATAGTTAACTCTTTCAGCAGATTTCCTCACAATTGTGAATGCTACTTCCAGTTGTCAAAAAATGCCAATCAAAGGATTTTAGTACACAAATTAGCTACAAGCACATTTATGAGTGTCTGAATGACAAGTTGTCAGGTACTGAGTTGCCATCTGTTGAGTATATTGGAAATCACAACGTTTATAAGTAGTGTGTTCTGCGCTCACAATTGTGAAGGTATCTGCTGAAAGGGTTAAGGAGTATTATGTAGATAATACTAAGGTAAATATAATATTATTGTGAATTTAGTTGAAAGTATGTGATGCCACCTTCTACTTCTATCTGTCTTACGCCTTTTCTTCTGCCCTTTCTTCCTTACTTTTCCGGTATTAAACCCGAGATAAATACAGTGTTAGCATAAATGATTTATTCGTTTTGAAAAGGCTGTATTTTCAAAAGTATTACACGAACACAAGTGAAAAGAACCACAAACTCGCCTGTATTTTCAAAAGTATTACACGAACACACGTGTAAAGAACCACAAACTCGCCAAGTTTATACACCCTCTACAAATATTCTTTGAGCTCAACTAAGGATTGTAGTAATGGGGGTACGTAAACAAGATCTTGAACGTACCCCTCACAGGAAGAAGTTCAGGAGACCAGGGAAACAAAGCTAGGTCATTCTCACCAATACACCCAATCTAGCGATGCGGGATGTGCCGATGAAAGGGGTGTCTCGTCTTGTACCCCCTCGTGCTGCCACCTGGAATGCACATTACAAATTTGGTGAGTTTATGGTTCTTTTCATACATCTTTCATATGTGTACCTGTAATACTTTTGAAGTTATAGCCTTTCAAAACAATTGAATCATATATGCTAACCCTGTACACTGGGAAATTATATTGAACGATCTGGTACCAGCTGGTTGTGTAATATGACAAAAGTCTCGTGATTTATATGCTGGATTAAGATTGTTTAGTTTTCAACTTGTAATGGAATCCAATGATCAACTGACAGGTCGGTCGTCAGTTGGACTTGAATTGTGGTACGTAACATACATATATATACTTTACATATTGTTAAGTTTGATTATTTTTGTATTGTGTAAAAATGATTTAAATTTGTCTCTTTAAGTGTAAATTCTTCTTTTACAAAAATGTAACTTGCCAGAAATTAATAGGAGAAATTAGAATTTTACTGTAGGCCATGTTGAAATCAGGGGCGGATCCAGGACGGACTTGTGGGGGAGGTTGTAATGCTGCTACTTAGAGCTACTTTTAGGAGCTTCAAACTCTGGGATTAGTTTTTTTTATTATTTATTTATTTATTTATTTATATACAAAATAAGAAAGTTCCCCTTCAGGGTTGGGACGATCCCCTTCCCCCTGGATCCGCCCTGGTTGAAATGCCATGCTGGGACATTTTTCAGGTTGTTCCTTTTCGAAACTGTAGTTTTCACATTTATTACGTATCCTGTTGTTATTTTTTCTGTATTGTTGTTGTGTTTTTTTTTTAATCAATTTGTTCTTGTTATTAAAATTATTAGAGTTGTCAATGCTACGGATTTTCTAACTAAAAAGATTTTGAGTGAACTTTATTAAATTAAAAGTAAGAGAGAAATATTATCATTTTCTGGATGCTTTTTTTTATTTATTTTTTATTATTATTATTTTTTTTTTTATTTATTATTACAATACCGGCGAAATCTCTCTCTACATTTTTGGACTATTTTCCCGAAAGTAGGGTCCATGGTTGAAAGTTAGACTTTTCTAGGATGGAATTTTGCTCCCGGAGTGGTCATACAAACTACACTACTTCAACGTATAATAGTGTGTTGTAAGACTATCCTATTTTTCTGGACCTCTACAGATTTCTTATCTTTTGCTAGTCTGCGAATATCAAGGTGTTAAAAGCACTGCTCCATATACCTGAGTTGAACTAATCTAAAATATTTTCTTCCGTTACTTGATCCAATAGAACACGTTGAAACAACACTACATTTTCCTGATAAGAAGCTTCTCTCATTTGCTTGGTTTACTCATTTGTGTCTCTGTTTGATTACAGTATGTAGAGCAACTAAAATTACTACTGTCTTATTTATGGTATTCTATAATAATAATAATAATAAAGTAGTTTATAATTGTAACAGACATCTAGGAGGGCACAGTGACTCAGTGGTAGGGCGCTTTCCTCTGCTGCGTGGAGTCGCTGGTTCAGTCCCCGACCAAGTAAGTTTGGGATGGACAACATCGTGTCCGTGGGTTTTCTCGGGAGTTTTCCCGTTTCCCACCACTTTCCATTCTTCCAACATCATTCACTTGTTTAAATCATTGTCTCCCTTAGGCTAACAGGGATAATCGTGGAACATTAAACTGAAATATTTCATTTAGTAACAGACATTATGACTGTGCTTCAAAGCTGTAGGTTTCCAAAGTATTAGCAGAGTTTCAACAAACTTCGGAATAAAACAGTTGATATTGTTAGTAACAATTATACTATATGTAGTCTCATCTATATCAAATAGTGTATGTATATTTCATGTTTATAGTAGATTTTCTAATCCGTTGAATATGTTTGTTGTATCATTATTTTAGGAGAGATGTCGTGCAATCCTTCTTTTGGAGGTATTGGGAAAGGTCATTTGATGAAGGAAGTAGATGCCTTGGATGGCGTGTGTGGAAGAATTTGTGATTTATCTGGCATCCATTATAAGGTAATTTACACCGATGACTTTTTATTTACTATCTTCTGTTCGAACTGAATAACCTTTCTTTAAATATCACTCCAGTTTCATGGGAAAATACTTCAGTGTTATCACATATCTGGAAAGTTAAGGAAGATCAGGAAGTTACTTTTCAATCGGGCAGAGAGAGGTTCTAATACAGGCAAGAGTTATAATTAAATAACGTATACGTGTGATTAATAAGGGAAATTTTGGCGTCTCATTTCGACAAACCAGTCTGCTTCGTGCTGTTTTGCATAGATCAAGGAACTTTGTTCCACACTGTGTGCATATTATTATTATTATTATTATTATTATTATTATTATTATTATTATTATTATTATTATTTAAATAATAATGTATAGGCGTTTATTATAAATTCTACAAACATAGCAAAACTAATGATTTAATATTTCTTTATTATAGACAGAATGTTATTCCTTGAAATCAGTTAAGGTAAACTCTTGCTTTAATCAATCTTACAATGCCAATGCCTTTTGTTAATATCTAATGGACTTCTCCTTTACAACTTATAACATTTCTGTTCACTACTCATATTCAGAAATATTGTACTTTTCAGGATCCTCTTATTACATACTTCAATATTAACATCCACTTTCTCTGATTTTACTCTGTCTAAAACCATACAACATTATTCTGACTCAAAATCTAAACTAACTACAATCAACTTGAATCCCTTCAAACCACATAAACAACTAACTTGATATATTCCAAATTATATAGCAACCCTCCTCACTTCTTCTTCTACCTCTCTCGTTTTTCGGTACAGTACAAACACTAAAATACTTTACGCCCTAAAGTCTAACTCAAGCCTGTCCTCATTCCGTACCCTAAGCCTCATTTTATCTTATACCCCTAACACAGAAGGTGACATTATCGTTATTCTTATGAGAAGATGAGCTGGGTCCAGTTTAATAATAGTTTATCAAAATTATTGGCATGTTCTATTTGACATTCAGGCTCCATTATGAGAGCTAGACAGGAATCTATCACGCCTTTCTTGTTAAGTGTCCCCGCGTAACGTAGTCGCTAACGCTCTCGCCTTCGGTGCGAGCGGTCCCGGGTTAGATTCCCGGTAGGGACGAAAAAAGCTTTTTCAGGCCAGCCATCCTGAATGAAAATTTCCTGGGTTTTCCTCATTCACACCAGGCAAATGCCGGGGTGGTACCTAACATATAAATCCCGAGCCGCTTCCTTCCTTCCCTTCCCCGGATAGTCTGCTCGCCGAGGGATGTCACCCCTCAAACATGACCCGGACTGATATGGCCATTGATGCCAAAAGCCCAGAAATCTAAATCCTAAACCCTTCCTCGTGAAGAAGAGACACACTAATTTTCGGTTACAGTCTGTGACCTATGGTCGTGATTTGTAACTTGAAAAAATCTTTCTCATTTTTCAAAAAGAAGAACACACTTGTCTTTCTTTTTAATTTTGAAAACCTTCATTGCTTTCTTCTCCCTCTAGTTGAGTTCTCTTCTTCTTAAGTGTAAACTTCCCAAATTATGATACTTCAAACTAACAAACTAGACAATGACCTAATGGGATGTAAATCGAATTAACCCTTTAGGGACTGGTTTCAGTCTCTTCAGAGAGACGAGAAAAAAATAAAAACGCCCTAAAAGCTATCCAAGCCTATGATTGGGTATTGAATAACTTGTATGACAAATTAAATGCAAGTCATGTTTATAAACCACTTGTCCTCTCCCTTCAAATGCTGTGTTTATGTATCTTACCTGTCCTCAATGGAGCGATCAGCTGTATGTTTATATGCCACGTTCATATCTGTCCTCTCCGTCCATATGGCGTGTTAAATATCACGCTCGTCTCTAAAGGATTTAGGGATGGCTATCAGTCGTTTTTCAGAGCCGCAAAAAATTCGAACCCCTAAAAAAGTACTGAAGCCTATGATTGGGTACTGAACGGTCTATTTGACAAGTTAAACGCAAAGGAGGCTTATAAACCATACCCACGTTCTCCGTCTATATATTGTGTTTATATACTACGCATGTCTTCAACGGAACGATCAGCTGTGTTTATATGCCACACATATATCTATCCTCTCCGTCCAGACGTTGTGTTTATATATCACGCCCCTTTCTAAAGGGTTTAGTCTTTCTTCAAAGGCGCAAAAAATGGACGCTCTAAAAGCCATCCAAGCCTATGGTTGGATATAGAATGACTTACTAGACAAATTTAACGCAAGTGAGGCTTGTAAACCACACCTGTCTTCGAATTAACCTGATGCTGTGTTTGTATACCACACTTGTCAAGGGAACGATCAGCTGTATGTTTATATGCCACGCCCATATCTGTCCTCTCCATCTAGATGTTGTTTTCACCCCGTCTTTAAAGGATTTATGGACGGTTGTCAATCTTTCTTCAGAGACGCAAAAAATGGACGCCCTAAAAGATACCCAAGCGTATGATTGGGTACTGAATGGCCTATTTGACAAACTAAACGACCCGTCTCCCTCTAGATGTTGTTATATATCAGGCCCATCTGTAAAGGGTTTAGGGATGGCTGTCAGTCTTTCTTCAGAGGAGCAAAAAATGGACGCCCTAAAAGATATGCAAGCCTATGATTGGGTATTGAATGGCTTATTTGACAAATTAAATGCAAGTGTGACTTATGAGCCACCCTTGTCTTCTCATTGCCCAGATGGTGTGTTTGTAGACCACACCCATCAACGAAACAGTCGGCTGTGTTTATATGCCACTCCCGTCTCTAAAGGGTTAATAAAGTTTGTATTTATCAAAGTACCCAAATGATAAAAACTATAATCATGAGCATAAATGTTTCAGCGACGACATCCGTACTTTAGAAATAATGTTTAATGGATTGATGTAACATTGTTCTGAGTTTCCTTCGTTTTCGTTCTATATTTGTGTTACTTTCTCTTTACCTGTATTCAAACCAAATGGATGAAATACATAGGACCAATTAAAGAATCAATGAAACACAAGTGATAAGAGCTTTTGTTTACATTTCGTATGTGTATAACTTGCATAAAAATTAAATCTATGACATTTAATCTTATTTAAATTATATATAACAAAGTTGAATTTTGCCAAAGCAGGGACTATTTAAATAGATTTAAAGGAGAAATCAGTAAAATCAGACCATTAAAATTCTGTAATGCACAAAGAATGAAAAAGTGTGTAACTGGACTGGGACTCGAATTCGGGATCTTCGGCGTACCTTGCCGATGCATTAACCAGTCCGCTATCAGAACAGCCATACGTTCTCACACTCTTCGGTGCTATCTTCCACTCAGACCACGTGCAGTTGGTGTCTGATGAAGATAACGTTAAATTGTCGAAACCGTCACACTGTATTTTAGTTTTTAATAAATAAGTGTATATACTCTGGTCAGAAGTGCTAATTATTCCTTAAGAATTCGTATTAAGTGGAAGAATAAATAATATAGCATTGTGAGTGCTTTAGAAATATACTAAATAATAATAATAATAATTTTCATTTTGGTATGTAGTGGATGGGAACACCATATCTCAATAAGAAACACAGCTATTAAATTCCATGTAATATGCAATGAGATTAATGCTGCTTTTTTGCTGCTAATGCTGAGTTTACTTTTAAAAATGTCAGATGAACTGTGAATGAAGAACAACTTAATGATTTTATTGTGCGCATTTCAGGTGCTGAACAAACGCAAAGGTCCTGCAGTTTGGGGACCAAGGGCGCAAATTGATCGCAGTCTTTACAAGAAGTACATGCAGAAAGAGTTGTTGGAAGACACAAGTAATCTTCAAGTGATAGAATCCTCAGTTGAAGATCTCATTGTGGAGGAATCGGTTTCTTCGAATGGAAATGATATTAGTCGAAAGTGTGGTGGAATTATTCTAGGTAGTTTCTCTAGTAATATAAGTAAGAGTATTGTGCTTTATTTCTATATATTGCGAGCGGTGATTGTATTTGGAAACAACTATAAGTAAAAACCTTAGTACTCATCGCAGACCAAATGTTCATTTAAGAAATACCTTCGGAAATTACTATTTCTATCCTCAACTTAGCAGTTCAAAAATAAATAAATAAATAAAAATAAAAATGGGCAAGAAACATGAATAGGTAAAAAGCCAGGTTAAAAAAAGTAAAAAATTGGAAGTAAACCACTTCTCGTCAAAGGAAAGTTGTATACATGAATACATGTCATGTGTATAACTTTTCTTCTTTTTTCGAACTACTAAGCTGGGAATGAAAATAGTAATTTCTGAAAATACTTCTTCCTGTTAAATTAACATTTGGTCTGCAGTGAGTACTAAGCTTTTTACTTATAGTTGTTTCTATTTTGCTTTATAATTATAAATATTATTATGATATAGCATTTCTTTTCCCTCTGTTACTGGGTTGTATATTTTGTACCCGCAAGGAGATAGCATTATGAATTCGGTACTAAAAGGAAGTCATAATTCAGGACTTGACACGGGGCCGCAGTGGCTCAATGGTAGAGCGTTCACCTTTGGTGCATGGGGTCCCGAGTTCAAATCCTGCTCCCGCCAAGTGGATTTTGTGGTGGACAAACACCGTGTGAGTGGGTTTCCTCGAGGTTCTTCCGTTTCCTCCCACTTTCTTCATTCCACTATTTGATTCATTTCTCATCATCACCGTCTCCTTTAGCCTAGCCGGCATATCCGTGGGACGTAAAATTTCATTTCATTTTTTCAAGACTTGGCATAGGAGACATGCCTCAGCTGCAAAGATCCACACTTCCTAGTATGGTGTAATGAGACTACAATATATGTGATTAGAATTCAGAGATAGATAAAGAAGTTCAGCGCAAAATGAACATAAAAACTACCATCAAACTGTCGGAGTTTATGTATTTGAAGACCCAGGGCTAACAATGTTGTGTGGTCTAATGACTAACGGAGTAAATGGAATGCCCATTACCAAATAAAATAAGTACTATCCTTTATTGTATTCCTAAGGAAAAGATATTCAATATTTCGGACACCCTATCTAGTATCCATTTTCAAGGACTGAACAGCCTTCTGTACCAGAATCTTCACATGCTGCAAGCTTCGATTTCAGTGAAAATCTTATTTAAAAGGAAAAAGTAACGCATATTAACCTAGTAACGCGTTTTAATAGCTCACTCATTTTTTTTAGGGGGGGGGGGGTAGAGTTACCTTGTGTATGCGTTTCCCTTTTGGCGGGGAGGGGCAAATAAGCTTAGTATGAATGTATTTAACACGAACAAATTTTTACAGAGGACACAGTGTCTAGTGTTATATCACCAGTGCAAAATTGTACAAACCATTGATTCATGTACAGTTGCCAACAAAATGTAGATATTGGGGTACTGTGGTTCAATGGTAAATCACTTACCTTTAGTTCGATTCCAGAGCATCTGAGTTTGATGTGGACAGAAACTTCTTCGTGAGTTTTCTTGCAGTTCTCCCGTTTTCTCTTACGCTTTCAGTTTACTAATTTGTTCAAAATCATTCTGTTTTATTAATCAATCGTCTCCTATAGGACGTAAAAAATAAACAAATAAATAAATAAATAAATTTCAAAATTGAGTATTATTCAACTAGATGACTTCTTTTCTCTCTACTCTTTTAGAACACTTTGCTGTAACAGTCCCCTTTAAATTAAGAACAATATACTCAGAGTTTTCGTCATTTCGAACTTTCTGGTGAAACAAATTATGAGAGTGGATACATATATTTGCTGTCTGCGTTCATAGACGTTTCATTTCCAAACATTATGTAACTATTATTTCCTACTAATCGTAGAGAATGTAACATATTGATTTTTAGTTTCTGTTTAGAAAATGTCTTTCGTTTAACCTTGAATAAGACTCTCTTCTATTAATAATCAGGAAGACAAATCAAATTTAAATCGAACATGCAAAATTTAGTGTTAGTGGGATATCTTACTGATTTATTTGTAATATATTTATTTTCATTGAAGCTGATGGCAGTCGTATTAAGGCAGAAACTGTGATCCTTACAACGGGAACCTTCTTAAAGGGACAGATCAACATTGGTCTCGAAGTACGTCCTGCAGGACGAATTGGGGATGAGCCTGCCATTGGTTTAGCTCAAACATTAGAGAGATTAAACTTCAGAATGGGAAGATTAAAAACAGGTTTGTACCTAAGTATACTGCAATAAACAAGTTTCCAATCTTGGATACTTCACACATTTGAAGGAAAAACTCACTAAAAGATGAACCTATGATTTACTTATTTATCTATATCTATCAGAGAGAGAGAGAGAGAGGGGGGTATTGTTCTTGGTGTGAGTGAAGTATAAAATAGAGTAATTGCACTTAAATAGTATATCGCACTTCCTGAATGAGTCAGTTGTAACTAAAATGTCAATTTTATTATATTTTTCTAGTTTTGAAAATTGCAATGTTATTTCAATATGTATAGTATTAATTGTTGTAAGAGAAAACTTTTCTTATATGCATTCAAATGTTGGAATAGGATACTTGACAGAACGTGCCATGAAAATGTACACATGCTGGCTATTATAGTTGTTAGGCAGAGAGTCTGTGTAAATAAGATAGTTTTAGATTCCAAGATTGGGTAAGAAGTTACAACTAGAGGCACGAGTTTTTCGCAATGTGCGATAAAACGAAATGCGTCAGAATTAAGGAATTTTCAGTTTCTTGACGTTTTATGATATTTTATGTGTATTTTCATTGGTTTCCGTTGCGCGATAAAACGCGAAATTGGCAGTTTTGCGCGAAATTTCTAACAATACACGATATAACGCGAAATTTTAAAAATACGTTTTCATTACTTTAAAAACTAGTTTTCCCCTAACAGAAGGGTAGAACGTGACATGAACTGTGCATTTGGGCTGATTAGGACAACTATAGGGAACATGTTGCCCGTTAGCTATCACTATCGCAGCTGGATGGGGAGTTCCGATGAAGTTTTTTGTAAGTGCACTTACATATGTGTGGCCTCCAAAGAAGCAATGCTAATTGTGAAAGTTTTTTTTTTTTTTTTTTTCTCAAGTATGGACTGATGATAAGTGACAAATGTACAACAATAAAGGAGGAAAATGTGGAAACATGTAATATGCTTATGTTTAATGCTTAAATGTAACTTGTGCTATGTGTTTTCAGAAGACAGCAAAACTTTCCTACTCATAGTAAGTTTAGTTACTGATTTTGCTCAGTTTGATTTGAAAAAATATAATTTTCTATAAATGAAACTGACATTGTCAAGTGAAATATTTAGTGTATTTTGGTTTTAGGTAATTAATTGGTTCATTTTTATGGTGATCTATGAATAAAAGATACAATCGTAAAAATATTAGGGAATTCTTTTCGACAAAAGCTACAAAATACGAAATTTTATTTGGAAAATGCGACAAAACGTGAAATATAAAAAATGAAACTCGAAATTTTCAAATTCTTAGTGCAAAAAACTCGTGCCCTTAGTTATAACCGCTTTCCGATTATATATATTCTTTTGTCCCCGACTATACAAGTTAACTTAAGGAAAAATCCATTTTAATATATTTTTATCTTCTTAAAAAAAAAAAAATCTTTATGTTGGTAACATTGATGAGAAATCAATTTCTTCAATTGTCGTAACCAACAGAACAAAGCATTCTTTCATTTCAATTCTATTTTCATAGCACCAGGTGTGACCAAGACAGTCACGCACAGTTCACAGTCGATATTATGCTAATCACAGTTTGTTTGATCTAAAGCACTTTTATATATATGATGTTTATAAATATTTAGTGAATTTTTGGATATTTTCATTTAGTCAGTTAGCAATATTTACATACTTGAAAAAACTGAAATTAGCAATTCTCTCACGAAACGTAGTGTTCCGATAAGAGAACAATGTTAGTGGAACTAGATATTTTACTTAGAGCATAGTTTCTATATGTTTTATATGTACAATTGCATTTGTTCATCTTGAGTATTGGAACAAACTACCGTCAACCCTTCGGGACTTTCCCTGTTGAAAGAACAAGGCATCAGTCACCCTGAGAAACTACGTTCTTAACGAGAATGTGCATTTGTATTAAAAAGAAGGAACATCAAGTTGTTATCCTTTCCTGTAGAATATAGTGTACGCCAAAAACTGCATACTAAAATTGAACTTAATACTACATTATGAATCATTAAGAATCCACATCTACAATAATATCCTCGATAGGAAGTAATTCGTTAGAGCTGCTACTCCCCCTTTTTTTTTCCCTCTTCAGCTAATGCAAATAGTGTGGAAAAGTGTAACGATGAAAGTGTGAAAGTTTATGTGAACCACGATCTAAAGGGCATCTCATAGCAATTCGTTAAATATTTTTAATTATTATTTGAAGTTGTAATCTCTTTAAGTTTTGTGGAAATTTTTGTGTGCTGTTTTTTAAGAATTCAAATTACCAATAAATCTTCGTTACCCAGTTTTAAATTTTTTATTTTTGATAAAGATGTTTCGTAGTCATATTGAATTGCATGCATACATTTTTAACATTCCGAAACCACGAGTGAACAACTGTGGAATTGTAGCTATACTTGTTTTCCAGAGGACAAACGGTTACAAAGTTACAAGAATTAGTTAAAGAGGAAGGAAACAAAATTACGTGTATTCGAAGAATAGTTGATATCGAAGATAAGTAACTATTGTGAGGAGTAAGAAGAAATATTAAAAATTCAAAAACAAAATCAAGATTATCAGAATATTTGTTGTACATTTAGAATACGAGTACAATTAACAAGATAGTAACAGCAAATTATGATTATTACACAGTAAAAATTGATATAAATTTAAAACCTATTTTGAGTTACGACAGCCGTATTCTAGGGGATACGATATTTTCTTCCTCATGAATTGATCTTGCTGGAAGAAAAGTAAATTAATTGTAATAGACGTATACACAGGGCTTCATATGGCGGTACGGGCTTCGTCGACTAAAGGTTAAATGTATAAGTAACGTAACAAAAGAACTAAGGTCTTTTCGCAAACTACACAGTGTATATGTACACATCTGACCTCTCACAGGGTGTCTAAAAATGTACTTAACGCTGCATTCCAGAACTTGAAATTATCGTTGAAAGTTTTATTTTAGTTTTCGTTGTCCGCGTAAGACAGTTAGCGTTTAATGAAGGAAATTTAACACCTTTCTTATCCCTAAATACATGGAACCGTAAAATATTTCCGTTTAATAATGGGTCCGCTGAAGGCAGTTTTTACCGTAATTTGGCATTAGGCGCGAAAAAAAAAAAAGTTAAATTTTTATTGATGTGTTGTAGAATTTTAGATTACATAGTTAGTGTGCCAGAAACTGAAACGAAGATTGAAAAACGCTGGCGTAGTGGTTAGTAATGCGGGTTCAATTCTTGGTTCAGTCACACTTTTTGAACTTTGAATTTTCATTAAATTTATTATTAAATTTAAATTTATTGATAGAAGTTGCCTAGATTCCAATAGGATCGACAATTTTTTTTTTCTAAATCCTCTTTTATACGTTTGTTTAGTAAAATTGTTAATATAAAGTGTGCAAATAGCAATTACATTAAATATAGTAGTATGTAATGAACTATTGAAATTTTTATCTTTTTTTTTTTCTTTCTTTCTTCAGGTACACCGCCTCGTCTAGATGGAAGGACTATAGATTATAGTGTTTGTATCCCACAAATTGCAGACAATCCTCCTCACCCATTTTCATTCGTAAATGATTCTGTGTGGATAAAGGTAGGTACTATATATATATATATATATATATATATATATATATATATATATATATATATATATATATATATATATATATATATATATACATAATTAAATACTAATTTGTATAGTCATTAAATTTTGAGAACCGAAATTTTAGTAGAATAGCAAGACGTATTGTTGCTCTTTTTTTGTGTCTCAGATCGTACCATGCAAACTAATATTCTTAAACGTGTAATACAGAGTACTGTACCTTTTAAAGGTGGAAGAAAATGTTATTATTTTTCTAATTTTCTTAATGTTAAAATCGTACAAGAGAGCGGTCAGACTGTCCTAATTAACTATTACCTTATATTCCCTGACAATAGAATAAATTCGTTTACTTTTCCCAATTCTTTATCATATATGCCTTTTAATAAATCTTATCGTACTTGATAGGGCTCGATGAAATCCAAAATTTATTCACACAGCAAATTGAAATCTAGTTATTGGCCATCCTACTGGAAGTTGGAGGGCATACTAGAAAGTGATTTTTTTTTTTTTTTTTTTTTTTGGTTGGGGTGTAGCGTCCGTTTTCAGCTCCAGGGTTATAGAAGACATGGACCTATTGTTTAAGGTGAAATCCGAACCACCGTAATGGGTTAAAATTTCAAGGCTTTCCCACCAGAAATCGAAGCCGGGACCCCGTGTTCAGGAAGTGAAATAAGTAAGTAAAACAACAAACCTACTCTCGTATTTTGTTATATACAGTTAGGCAGTGGCGTATTTAGGGGGGGTGCTTCTGGGCTTAACCCTTAAGCCCCCCCCTACCGAAATCTTATTTACTATATTAAAGTAATTGAAATATCTTGCAGAATTTTCACATTTCCTGGATCAAAGTTAGTAAAGCCCCTCCCCTCGAAACAAAATCGTAAATACGCCACTGCAGTTATGTGTGCATATAAGATAGTAGATTTAACTAAAACTGTCAAGTGTTTTCTAATTGTAGCGGTAGTATTGAGAAGACTAAAGAGAAATATATATATATATATATATATATATATATATATATATATATATATATATATATATATATATATATATATATATATATATATATTAAGGATAGAATAAGTTAAAGTAAATTAAATAAAGCAGTGTAAGAAATACACATCGTAATATATGCAGATTTATAGGTATTGTGTTATGGAGTAATGTGCTTTTTTATTAATTCGTTTTACCTCACTTTATTTTGTCCTCATTTCTCACTCAAGTTTCGATAATACTAACAATAGCATTAAAATTTGGTACTTTTAATTAATCAACCATCTTAGTAGACATGCAATAGCAAAATAAGTTGGTTATTTTGTTTACTCGTAATACGGTTCTAAAAGCAGTTGTATTAATAACACCATCATCTCATTATAGGTATTCACTGTCATTATTAGCAGGTCACTGGCCGCCCCTGTACACGGTCTTCAGCTAACTTCTTCATCTTCACGTACAAATTTTCTGCTTTGATACCGTCCATCAATTGTAGCCTCTTTTATCCTCTCCCTCTCTTTTCTGCCACCATACCATCTAGTACGTCCCTCATAAAATACAGTTCCTTCTGAGCCAATGTTCCAACCAGTGTCTCTTCCTCTTTTTAATTACATCTTCTCAATTGCATCTCTTGTGTCCTTACCTCTCCTAAACTCTTAAGTGTTCCTCCTCAACTTCTTCATTTGTTCTTCCATACAACCTTCAGTCAGTATGTGAAGCATAATTTTTGCTGCATGAGATATTGAGATTAAAATAGCAAAACGGTATCATGATAGTCTTCAGGAAATTTTTGGGCTATTCTCCTATTTCATATATTTCATTGCACAGTCAAAACAATTCTTTCTTGCCCGCGTCTCTTATATTCCTCATGAATTCGATTGGTATATTATCTATCCCAATTTCCATTTCTAATCTCGCATATAGTGTTTTCAAACTCATCCCGAAGAATACTAAACTCATCCTCGCCTACTTCATTTTCTACTTCAACATCAAAGCCACATGATCTATCCTACTTCCGTAGATGTCCTTAACATATTCTTTCCAGCTTCCTAAGCCTTCAGTTCTCGCTGACTACTTTTCCATTCTTATCTTATACAACCATCACAATATTTCCTTGTTTCCACAACAGTTCCATCCTCCTTGTACATTTCCTCGTACTTTCAACTCCTCCTAATTCTTGTATGTCCTCACATTTTCTTTTGTAAAACTCTTCCCTTCCTCTGTCTGTTTCCCTTCGGAACTCATTGTTTAACTTCCCCTAAGCATTGTATTCTAATTGCTATATCTTGTATTTTTGTTTAGCCAGAAGATCAACTCATTTGTCACCTAACGTATACGAATCCAGATATTAACAAAATCGTACTGGATAATATGCATCTAAATAAACATGTTGCAGAAGAAGTTACAGGGCCTAGGTACTGCCCTTCAATAGAATCCAAAGTTCTAAGGTGAGTTTCCACTTTTTTCCTGTTCCAAAGCTTAATGAATCACTATGATTCGTTAAAGTATTCCAAAATTGCAGTTTGAATAAATAAATTATACAGGAATACCTTGCCTAACATGGTTTTGAAGAATGAGGGGTTTGCTCTTGTGCAGTTTTTATTATTACATACAGGGTGAGTCTGAGTGATGTTCCAAATTTCAATGATTATTTTTTTGCTATTAATAACACGTATGTAAACAGAGATTACACACACTGATGGATCAACTCAAAAAATTTTTCTAACATTCTCAAAAAGTTATTTTTTTGCAACATATTATAAATGTTCGATATATGATCCACGAGTCATACGAGACACTTCTAATCTATACCCGGCGTCGGGAAAGTGGCGCTCCCATCGCCCAGCTTCGTGCTGCAATAGCTACTGGTCCTCCAGGTTGGGGGTTGTGTTGGGCCGATCACCCTTCACGTAAAAGCTGCTTTATGCAGCATTCGATCGAGTGTGCGAGAAGAAGAGCCTCGGATTTGGACGGATTTCGTTTGTTGCTAAACTTGGCTCTGGTTAATGGAATGCTTCGGACACATTTGGTTTAGACGCTTGGACCCGGAGTCTGGTGACTGAGGACGGAAGCTCTGGTGGCTCCCAGCTGTACTGGAAGGAGTGATGCCCTGAAAGGGAAAGCTGGGAGTGCGCCTTGTGGAAGTCCGTAGGAAGCCTGATTCCTCCCCTCAGTCGGTGGGACGGCGGTCTCCTCATCAGTACTTATCATTCAGGGGTACAAGTGGTCCTGCCTCATCGCAATTGTTTTGTCTCTTGCTTTGAGCCATGACTCAGCTTGCTGACATAGGGCGGTCCAGAGACACTGGCCGCCTCGTAGGCCCCTAGAACGATGACGGGGAAGTGGAGGAGATTTGGGTTCTCTTATAACATGGATCTGCATCAAGCCCCTTTTACGGAAAGTGGAAACATAGAGGAAAAGACCGTGGAGTTTACTCCAAGGTACCTAATTATCAAAGATAAATCTAATGAAACCTTAGGAAGCTTAGGTAAATTATCACCATTCATTATTCATAAACAGCTTATGCATATTGTCACGGGCACGTTTCCGCCTGGCCATATTAAAAAACTTAGAAATGGCACCTTATTAGTCCATACCACGACCGACAAACAGTCTCAATTGTTACTGAAATGCACGTCCTTGGGCTCTGTCCCTATCATAGTTGAAGCTCATCGCCAACTAAACACAATACGTAATTACCTGCTTTGATTTTCATAATGTCACCGAAGACCAGTTGCGAGAAGAACTGCATGATCAGCATGTCGCTGATGTCAAACGTATTCAGAAGAAACAGAACGGCGTTCTTTCACCTACCTCGTCCTATATTCTTACGTTTGGCCTCTCTGAGCTTCCATCGTCTGTACGTGCTGCCTACTATAATCTCAAGGTACGCCCATATATCTCATTGCCATTGCGGTGTTTCAAGTGCTAACATTTCGGTCACAAAACGGGGTCTTGTCACTCTTCTCACACTTTGTGTGGTCATTGTGGCCAGGTCGAACATAGCACCCCTGTACCCGTGCTCCTTGCTGTGTCAACTGTACCGGTTCTCACCCTGTTTGGTCTCGAGATTGTCCGTCGTTTACGCTTGAGAAGGGTATTCGAGAATTAATGGTTACCGAGAAAATTTCTGCTGCTGACGCTCGCAAACGTTTGAGGACTACCCCCACATTTGGAGTCAGCTTTTCTTCAGTGGTTGCTGCCGGCACATTCCAGGGCACTCAAACAGTTGAGATAGCTACTCAAACGCCTTCTGTAACACACTCTACCTACTCTCAGTCTACCCAGACTGTAGATGTAGGTACACAAACCAGTTTTCAGCCGCCTTCTACACCTGATTCAGACGTGGCTGGTGTATTATCGTCATCTACTAACACCGACAATCGCCACCCTCCAGCAGCGCGTCCTTCTCAACCTCAGTCGATTGGTACTCCCAGTTCTTTACGGGAGACCTTCTTAAAACAACCTACCGCCTCTAGTTCTCAACCTGTTGCTTCCTCCAAGGATCACTCTCGTAAAAGCAAGAAGACCTTGTTACGAGTTAAATCTGCTAGCCCGCCTACTCATAAGAAGTCGAAATCTTCTTCTAGTCCTCCTGGCAGTCCCCAGCGTAGTGATTCTTCCCTTTCCAACGATATGGCGGTTGACGAACATGAATCTTTTACTCTCGTTGAGAAAAAGAAAAAATCAAAACAACGCATTACTCCACCTTAACACCTATTACTCATAATGGACCTGCTTCAATGGAATTTAAATGGTTTTTCCAGCCATTTCGAAGAATTTATGCAGCTGCTTCGCACCATTCGTCCTGCTATTTTTTGCCTGCAGGAAACACATTTCCTTCCGACCCGCTCGGCTGTCGTATCAGATTATACTCTCTATCGGCACGATCAAGTTGCTAATGGCCGTGCTGCAGGAGGAGTGGCCACTGGTGTTTTAGACACCTTTCATTCCTCGCTACTACATCTTCACAGCCCATTGCAAGTTGTTGCTGCTCGAATATTTCTTCCACAGCCGGTCACCTTTTGTTGTATTTACATAACTCGTCACGATCATTTTACAAGGCACGATCTAGAACACCTCTATCGCCAGTTACCACAACCTGTAATTCTTGTTGGTGATTTTAATTCTTACCATCGATTGTGGGGCTCCTCTCAGACGTAGGCTCGGGGTCGAGAAATCACCGCCTTTCTTGATATATTTGATCTGGTTTTGCTTAACGATGGCAGTCCCACGCATTTCACTACAGCTACGGGCACCTTTTCGCATTTGGATCTTTCCATTATCAGCCCTCAGCTGGGAGTTCCTCTTACGTGGAGTGTCTATCCTGATTTGTGCGGTAGTGACCATTTTCCAATAATCATTCATGGGCTGCCCGGTGCGCACGACGTTCGCCTATCTACTTATAATTTACGTCGGGCTGACTGGGATCATTTCTCACAAATTTTTACTTTTGGTGATGATCGTACTCTGTCTCTTGACGAGCGCACTGCCTTATTTCAGCAAAGTGTTCTAGCAGCTGCTGACTCTTCCATTCCTTGTTCTCGAGGCCAAAGTTCTCGGCAAGTTCCTTGGTGGTCACCTGCAATTCGTCATGCTATTCTTGCTCGGCGTCGTGCATTTCGCCGCTTTAACCGTCTTCCAACGGACGATAACTTGGGGCATTTTCGTCAGCTCGTGCGCGCGCCCGCTACTTGATCAAACAAGCAAAACGTCGCTGTTGGCATGACTATGTGTCCACTTTAACAACCTCTAGTTCCATGAGTGCTGTTTGGTCTAAAATCCGCCGTCTGCAGGGCTCTGATGGCTCGCATTGTGTCCCTGCTCTCGTCGTCGATGACGAATTGGTTACCGATCGAAAGCAAATAGCCAACGAACTGGGTAGTTTCTTCTCCTCTATTTCTAGCTCTACCCATTATTCTGCCGATTTTCTTCGGTACAAACAGCAAGCTGAACGCATACGTTTATCGTTCACCTCACGGCGTGTGGATTCTTACAATTCCTCTTTTACTGCCAACGAACTAGACTATGTTCTCTCCACCACCAAGGATACTGCTGCAGGTCCTGATTGCATCCATTATGCTATGTTACGCCATCTGCCCCTTCATGGTAAAGCCTCCTTATTGACCTTATTTAATGATATGGATAATATTGAACTGGCTTGCTGGCCACTTTCTGGTAGTTTGGCGAGAGGCTTATATCATTCGTATTTTGAAACCCGGTAAGATCTCCACTTGCAGTTCCAGCTATCGGCCTATTGCCCTTACTAGCTGTGTCTGCAAGGTTTTTGAGAAGCTGGTCAATCTCCGGTTGGTCTGGTTTTTAGAACGGCATTCCTTACTCTCCAATACGCAATGTGGATTCCGTCATTTTCGCTCGACCACTGATCACCTTGTGCATCTTGAAACTGTTGTTCAGGATGCTTTTCGTCATCGGGAACATTTAGTCGCTATCTTTTTTGACCTCGAAAAAGCGTACGATACCACCTGGCGGTTTGGAATCTTGCAACAGCTTCACTCCTGGGGCCTTCGTGGCTGCATGGCTTTGTTTTTAGAACAGTTTTTAGGCGACCGATATTTCCGGGTACGGGTTGGCTCATCCCTTTCTGATCGTTTCGTCCAAGAAAATGGAGTCCCTCAAGGTAGTGTTCTGAGTGTGACATTGTTTGTTGTTGCTATAAATAGTGTCTTGTCTCATATTAGTACTCCTGTACAAGGTCTACTTTTCGTTGACGATCTTACTATCTATTGTCGTTCCCATGACCTCCGTACATCTACTCGTCAACTCCAGCTTACTCTCAATCGTTTGTACAGATGGACCGCTCAGACCTGGTTTCATTTTTCCGTTGAGAAAACTAAGTGCGTCCATTTCTGTCGCTTACGTACCTGCGTGTCCGATCCTGATCTTTATTTTAACGGAACACGCCTTTCGTTTGTTAATAGTGCTCGCTTTCTTGGCTTGGAAGTCGATCGTCAGCTAACTTGGCTTCCGCATATACGGGATTTGAAATATCGTTGCCTTCGAGCACTTAATCTCTTGAGAGTTCTCTCCCATCGTTCTTGGGGTGCGGATCGTACTGTACTTCTACGCCTGTACCGTACCCTGATTCGTTCTAAAATGGATTATGGTTGTGTGGTTTACTCTTCTGCTCGGCCATCTGTTGTTCGTCTGCTGGATACAGTTCATCATTGTGGCATTCGCTTGTGTATTGAAGCTTTCCGTACCAGTCCTATACCTAGTTTGTATGTCGAAGCCCATGAACCATCTCTTCACCATCGCAGGCATTATCTACTCCTACGATATTTTGCACGCCTTCAAGCCCTTCCGAATCACCCTTCCTCTTTTGTTCTTGACGCGGGTGATAGATATCGTCGCTATGCGGCGTGTCCTCGTGCCACCCGATCGTTTGGGATTCGTGCCCTCGAACTTCTCGATGAATTAAATCTTGCTGTGCCGGCCTTGTATCCCTTGGGTTTTCTTCCGATTCCACCATGGCGTATCAATTGTCCTAATATCTCGTTTCAGTTGGCCTGTTCTCCGAAATCTACCACGCCTGATCACCAATACTTGCAGGAGTTTCGCTCTCTGTTGCAGCAGTATGGTGACTTTTCTCACTTTTACACCGATGGCTCGAAACGTGAAGGGACTGTTGGCTGTGCTTTTGTCTGTGGTGACGCTCGTTCTGGTTACCGACTTCCTCCGTTCACCTCCATCTTTAGTGCTGAGCTTTTGGCTATCCTACAAGCGTTGCATTATGCACTTATCCATCATCTTGCTCGTGTTCTGGTCCTGTGTGACTCTTAAAGTGCTCTTCTCAGACTTAAGAATGTTTACATCAAACGTCCTCTGGTCCAACGTGTTCTGTTGAAATGCCACTCTCTACTTGCTGTTGGCTCCGTTGTGGAATTTTATTGGATTCCTAGCCACGTTGGCATCGCTGGCAATGAGGAAGCTGATTCTATAGCAAAAGCTGCCGCTCTTAATGGTGTCGACCTTCCGACTCCCCTGCCTCCCACTGATCTCTACCCGATTTTTAAATCCCGTATTTTACAAAAATGGCAGTCGGAGTGGGACGTAGCCCAGGCCAACAAGTTGCACGCAATTAAACCTCGTTTAGGTGTCTGGTCGTCTAGTTCCCGACTCTCTCGCCACGAAGAAATTATTTTAGCTCGCTTACGTATCGGTCACACTCATTTCACGCATGCACATCTTTTACATGGAACTTCAGCTCCGGATTGTGCGTCTTGTGGTACTCCTTTGACCGTCCGTCACGTACTTGTCGACTGTCACGTTCTTGCTCCTGTTCAACGGCACTATGGGATTGAGGGAGATCTGCAGATTCTCCTAGGTGACAGCACACGTTTCATTCCTGGGCTTGTAGATTTTTTACGAGCTCTTAACATATTGCATGCGTGTTAATTTCATTTCGTGTCTGGTTGTTTTATTTTGCTTTTAACTAACTTATTACTGGTTTTTATGTTTGACTTGCTTTTTACCTTTTACTCCCTTTTCTTTTATTAACATACATTAGACTTTTAAAGGGTGCAAAAAGATCCCGCTGTCGACGCACCCATATTATACATTACCTTACCTTACCTTACTTCTAATCTATAATCGAGTTCCTGCCAAACTCTTCCTAGCATGTTAGGGTCGATATCGGCCATAGCTACAGTGACGCACTCACGCAATTCAACCACAGTTGTAATGAGTGATGGCAGAAATACCCTAAATTTTCAACAGAAATGCCGTTGAACTTGCACAACGGACTTAGTCGCATGAAAATCAAACACACACAACACTTTCTGCTGACCTATAGAAGCCATATTGCTCACTTCGACTAAACTGCCTCCTGGTGAACGAACTACGCGTCTGCAATAGAAAGAGAAAACAATTGAGATTATATTCCAGAAAAATATATATATATATTGGCAAGAAAAGCTCATTTCTGTTCGAATAATAAATTTACGAAATCACTCACCCTAGGATTGCCAATTCAGATTTTTAAATATCACCAAATAAAAGAAGTAAATACCACGTATGCGGGTATAGATGGAAGCACTGTATAAGTCGGACCGAATATGACAATAATAACTATAACTGTAGAATGGGAGTACGGTGGCTCAGTGGTAGATCGCTCATCTCCGGTGCAAAGGTCTCTGGTTCGATAATAGGCCATGAGAGTTTGTGTTGGACAACAAACATTGTGTCCGTGGGTTTTTTGTCTGAGTTCTTTCGTTTCCTCCCACATTTTCAATCCATATATTTTTTCATAGTTATTCACTTTCCTTAATCATCCATCTCCTTTGCCATACAGGGCATAAATATGGAAACAACATAAACCGGAAGGTTTCATTTTCTAGTTTCAGTTGATTTCAAAAACAACTTTTTATGGTTGGTGAAAAGAGTTTCCTATATTGTTTTGTTTATATTTTTCATTCATTTTTAAAGTAACTTGTTATTCTAAATTTTTGTGATGAACGAGTCCAGTGTAAACCCATTGTAAATGGATCTCAAACAACGCGAACGTTTCTTGCAACCAATCAACCGCGTTATGCAAGATATTCCTCTATTTTCAGGTGGAATATTGAAGGAAATATTATGAGAGGAAAATATTCTTTTTACATAGGTAAGAGTAGAATTGCCTGTATTTATCTTATCAGACAACTGGAGCAATCAATCCTACTAGCTTTACATCGTATCCTCTGTAGGCGTAAATTTAATGAAGATTCAAAGAGAGAAATAATATGATTGGACTTAGAATCAAATCTTGGTCTCAGCCTTGCCGTGCTAGTGTGTTAACCACTTTTACTCGATTTGCTTCCGGCACGGTAAGCTAAAGACTGCTAAACTTGACTAAACTACCAAATTATTTTCTTTCACTTGTCTTCTTTGTAATGTGATGTCGTTTTGCATTTGTAATTATGCTGAGCGAACGAAGTAAAGCTCTTACTAATGAGCTTCGTGTACAGATTAAAATAATAATAATAATAATAATAATAATAATAATAATAATAATAATAATAATAATAAATTAAAAAAGAGAAGTGTCCAAATCTAATTCTAATATATAAAATTGAAAGTAACTATGTTTGTGACTTCATAAATCTTAAACCACCATACCGATCACGATTAAATTTTCAACATAGGTGAGGATCGGGCCTGGGGAATTTTTATTATTATTATTATTATTATTATTATTATTATTATTATTATTATTATTATTATTATTATTATTATTATTATTATTATTATTATTATTATTATTATTATTTCATTTTGACTGTAGAACTTAAGGGAGAGGGATAAAGTATTAATTCGTGAACTACCCGACCGATGTCGATCAAATTTTTAACAGATGAGGTTCGGGCCTGGGGTGGTTTTTATCATTTCACTTTGACAGTGCAACGTAGAGGAAGGGGAAGAGGATATATATATATATATATATATATATATATATATATATATATAAATGATTGAAAATGACCGGCATTAGTGTCGATTACATGGTCTTCGGGGTCGCTGAGACAAACAGTGACAATTCTGTTGCCGTTTAAATCCAAATTCAGCCCCCAGTTGCTCTTTATTTCCAAAATGAAACGTATCCTCTCCGTGCGAAGAACAGGCAATCTGCTAGTATTGCATATTTACTTTAAATAGGTAACATTGCTCATAAATAAAGAATTGTCTAATGAATTGTGTTCTTGAGTGATAGCACTTAGCTATTTCATTAATTGAAATTTAGTTCGCTATTATTACAATTAAATAGCCAAGCAATACAAGAGTGTTCTGTTGGAACACACAACAAGGTTAGTTGAAATCATAATATTATGGGTACGCAGTGCGATTGTGTACAAACACTGCTCATATAGTACACTTCTTAACAGTTCGCTTCATTAGTAGAGTCATATATCATGCTATTATAAAGCTAACTTTACGTTCAATTTAATTTTGCATCTTAAATGCTAGTATCTTTTTAATATTAAAACTTTTCTGTCCCTTAGGTTTGGTCAGCGACCTCATCAAGTGTGGCTGGAACCAGAAGGATTGAACACCCACGTTGTGTATCCAAATGGACTATCCTGTACATTACCTGCAGAATTACAAATTGAACTTGTTAGGAAAGTCAGTGGCTTAGAAAATGCGGAAGTCCTAAGACCAGGTACTTGTATTCATGAAATAAAATTGTTTTTGAAAAGATTTCAAGAAAAGGTTTTTGAAGAGGGAAGAACTTGACTTATTGCATGGTCTTTGCGATCCAGCTTTCTTGACGACGAGATAGTTTGGTAGAGAACGAAAGCGTCGTTGTCTGGTGGTATATACGAGGTATATTCAAAAAAGTATCGAATCTTTGATTGGTAAAAATACATTTATTGATTTGGAAATCCGAAACTAATCATCTTCAAAGTAGTCTCCTTGGTAATGCACACACTTCTCCCAACGCTCCCGCCAGTGTTGGAAACACTTTGACAACGAAGTTTTTGGAATGGTAAGCAACCGTGCTGTCGCATTTCGCATGGTATCTTCTCTTGACTCAAATCAGGTCCCTTTTAGTGACATTTTCAGCTTGGGAAATAACGAAAAGTCACACGGAGCCATGTTGGGTGAGTGGGGAGACTGACGACACACAGGTATGTTGTGTTTGGCGATGAAAGCCTGAATCAAATTTCGCGGACACTCTCCTCATGCCCAAATTCTCGTTCAAATTTGAATGTACCGATCCAATTGAATGGTTCTCGCTTGGGTATCGCCAGATTTTTTGCAAAATTTGATGCAATATCGCTACTTAAGTTATTCTGTCATTTTATAAAAAACTGAAACCCGACGACCGCTCACTACACATCTTCAGTCCTTTGGCGTCTGACGCTTTCTGTGGGCAAGAACAAAGATTCACGACTGCGCATGAGTGTCTCCTCTACATCTACACGTGGAAGAAAGTCTCCCACGCATCATTGGTTTATGTAAGGGGGTATATGGTTCGATACTTTTTTTACACACCTCGTATATTCTTCAATTGCACTAAATTCGGAGCCCACCTAATTTATATGACATCTATCATAACCATAATATTACATAGATAAGACTTGTTGTGTGATCATGTAATTCAGTTCTCGTAGAGGCGAGATAGTGTGGTGAGGAACGGCCTACTTTGCGTAAAGTTATCTTGCAGAATGGTCCGTGCATCCGTCAACTGCATGGTCGTCAAGCACCGACGTGGTTCGAATCCCACGTAAATAATAAGTCCTGTGTCCTATAACCTCGGTATTCCATATGGATATAAAACAGAAATCAGTTCGGTCAGTCGTTACTATATAATGTATAAAGCTAAAAATCAGTCAATCTAGTCGTACAGTATGTATTGTTAAATTCGTAGTGGCGTGAAATCACATAAATAGATGGTGAATAAAGAACAGTCGTGTATTCTTTTGTTTCAATGGTATGTGTTGGAACAGTATATTGCGAGTAATTCATTCGGGATGCCTAATAAGGTATATGGGTTGTGTCGGTCGTGTATGAGACATACACGTAAGGTTCATAAAGCGTCCAGAAAAAAGGGTCTTTCTGAGAATATGATTGAACAATGCAAAGTAAGATTGAGGGAATTGGGTAATAAAAATCTTGATTGAATGTATTGAATTGGCACAGGTACGAAAATGAATTTGTGCCGCCTCATCCCTCACTTTAAAAGATTTCCAAATTATCTCAGTTGTATTAAAGATCTAGTACTATTTCAGTGTCACAAATTCTAACACGTTATTATCTTATGAGCGTAGGGTTGCCATATTTCAAAAATGAAAATCCGGGACGCTACTAAATTACGAGAATCTTTAATTTCTCAGGATCTCTTATGTTTCGTAACTTTCGTTTTAGCTCATTAAAGGTATGTTGTTTCCTTTCACACGTTTTGTCTGTTCATGTTGTATCTTTCTTTTTTTTCCTTTTCTTAGAACGTTAGTTAACTGGTAATACGTTCTGGCGGCGTTTGTTATCTTCAAAGGACTTCTTTCATTAAATTGTTACTTTATTTCTGTTATTTTTAACAAACTAACAACTCAATAACTCGCATGTATGTACGTCAGCATGACTTTTTTTTTCAACTTTTGAATTGCCATATTCAGAAGTTGAAGAGAATAATTATGTACCTAATTCTGTGGAAAAGCAAACTATAATATTCCTGTCCTTTCTTCCTCGCTGAAATTCGGGACATTTAAGCGTCCCAAGAAATATTTTCGGACGCAGATCTCGATTCCGTGACTGCCCAAGATTTTCCGGGACGAATGGCAACCCTATATGAGCGTTAATTGCATTCTCTTTGGAAGAAACTCCTTCCTATGCCGTACATTAAGATAGAAAAGCTGAATACTAAATATTTTCAACAGTCGCATGAAAGTTCCATTTTTTATTAGACTCTAGTAAATATCGGGAATAGCTGAATACTAAATGTTTCCAACACACATCAAAATTCCGTTTATTATTATTATTACTATTACTATTATTATTATTATTATTATTATTATTATTATTATTATTATTATTATTATTATTATTATTATTATTATTATTATTATTATTAGACTCTTGTAAGTATTGGACTATCATGTATTTCATATGAAAGATGTCCCAAAAGTAACGAAGTGATTTAAAAAGCCAATAACTTATTTAAGAAATCTATTTTAGAAGAAGGGTTGACACTGAAATGTATCATAATCTATTTTTTCCACAGTGGCGAAGCTAAGGGAGGGCCAGATCCCCTTGCTCAAATTCTTGGCCCCCCTACACAGTGATATTGCTATAGGTCGACAAACGGTGAGTGGGTCGTTGCTACAAGTGAAACTACTATCAAAACGTCTCTCGACAACAGAATTACCAGTTGCAGAATACCGTACGTTGCAATAATCTGCGCTCCGAATAAAATATCTTTACTCGTTTTTGCTTGTAGTTCAGCAAGATCTGATTCATTGAAATCTGTGGGGTGCATATGCATTGACCTCACCACTTGAACATTCCTTTAACCTCTATCCCTTATCTAGTTATCTCCTTTGTTTTGGACAAAGAACCAGAAAGAAAAATCAAATCAGTCGGCATTCTCATTCGCTTCAATGTTGAAAGTCATACTAAAATATGAGGTGCTTACTTACAAATAGCGTACACTGCAGAAAAACATTACACTTGGGTTGGAACAGGCACGTAGCCAGGATTTCGTGAAGGGGGGGGGGGTCCGTGACATGAAATACTGTGGTCATCACAAAAGGTGCTCGATCACTCTAAACTATTTTACTGGAACATATATTGGTTCGTTTAGCCAGGATTTCGTAACGGGGGGGGGGGACATGAAATTCTGAAGGCCCAGGAGCTCGGTCAATCTAAATTACTTTACTATCAACATATATTGGTTTGTTAGGACAATAAAATGAGGATATGTTGGCAAGTATTTTAATAACAAACTATGAAGAAATTTCGAGCAAAATAATAAAAAAAAAAGTATTGAAAACGATTTTGCAATATTTACGATCTTCTTCTGTTTATTCAAATATAACAATTTTCCTTTCGTTAGGACCTCAATTATTATAAAAAGAACATACTGAATATTGTCTTGTAAACTATCTTCTAATATAAATAAAATAAAGAGTTTGTGTGTTTGTCTGTCTGTCTGTCTGTCTGTCTGTCTGTCTGTCTGTCTGTGTGCGGCCTGGGAACCAGACGAGTTGACCGAGAGTTACCAAATTTTGGTCAGGGGTACCTTGGCCCATGCCCCAGATCAAGACGACGCGTTTTTTTTTCAAATTTCGAAACAGTGGGGTCTCAGGGGGGCGTTTACTGGGACATGTAAAAGTAGTAGAAAATGACCGATATTTATTTATTTATTTATTTAACAATCACCAGATACAGCTCAAAGGCCATTTTACACTCAATATCCAAAAACATTAACAATGGGAAGGATTTGGGAAGGTATCGGCCAGGGCCTGTTTAGTAGGTGCCATCCCGGCATTTGCCTGGTAGGACTGAAGGAAACCCTGGAAAACCCCAGTCAGAATATTAGGCAGCGGGATTCGAAGCCACGACCTCCCGAATGCGAAGCCAACGCTCTACCACTTGAGCTATTAGTGTCGAATTCATATTTTCGCGGTCGCTGAAATCAATGGTGATACGTCCATTAGCGATGACTTGCAAGTATGCGGGCCGAGAGTCAATGGGGGATGGATACCAAGACATGTAAAAAATAGCCCAAAATGACCGATATTAGCATCAAATCCATAGTTTTCGTGGTCGCTGAGATCAATGGTGATACTCCCACAGGCGTTGACTTCCAAATACAGCCCCTGTGCGAAGCATGTGTATATTCAACTAGTTTTACAATATATTCGTTCCTTTCTCTGTTGAATCAAATGCTAACATAACTTTCTTTCAATATAATTTTTTGTTTTTATTATTCCGTCAACTACTGTCGGTTCCAAATGACAGGTTAAAGGAGCAACAGAAAATTGTCCTTGAAATAACATTTTTGATACTGCAAGGATGCGATGACGAAAAGTTATGATTAAAAATGTCCACGCTGTTACACAACGGCACTTATGCTTTCGAAAGCTTGAAATCTCCCTGACTAGTAGCAGGAATTCTGAGAATTCCATAACTTTTCTTGAAATTTCAAATTCCCTGACTCTTCTAGAATATCTCGCTTACCTCGCCACCATATTCCAAGTAATACAAATCTCCTCATAAGAAAGAGTAAGCAAAAGCTTCCTGTAGTTTTCTTTTTAATTTTTAACGCTGATCCTTCGTTTTGTCATTTCATTTCGTTTTATCCTTCCTTATTTTTTTCATTTTTGGTCTCGAAGGGGGGGGGGTCCGGACCCCCCTTGGCTACATATTACTTATTATAATTTGTACATTAAGTAATTGATTCCCATTGATTGTGGCGACATAGAACAAATGCATAACATCTATTAAATAATTTGGCATTATTATTATTTTCAAAGCATCTCAATATCGAGCCGTCTTGTTTAATTAACAATAAAAGAAGGGAGCAGAAGGTTTTTTATTATTTGTGAAATAATTATTCTCTCTGTTGTTTGCATCCCGATCATTTGAGAAAAATTAGATGCTGAATACTACGAGCAAGTACTATTTGCTACCGATACTGGTTCTCCCGCTCGATTATCTTCTGGTCTTGTCTTTAGTACGTCTAGTTTCCTAATGCTCTTGGCCATTAGCAATTCTGTAGAATCCTTCTGGTACAATATTAACAAGCGATACTAGCGGCCTCCAGGAAAACGGAGTCAGCGCTTGATGGAGCGATACTACTACCTAAAGCCTGGGAAAATGTAATAAAATTCAGTGATTCTTTGTAAATAAATCATTCAGAAGTATTTTCTTTTTAAAAAAATCAACTGTAGTTTAATCCCTAAAATGCTACTTCATAGAGAAATTCCAAAGTTTATCACAGAGCCAGTGTTACAATCTCCTGATCACTAACCATCAGGTAAGATACCGAAATGATACAAGTTGGTCGCGGCAGTAATGTTATTTTGTGTAAAAGTGGTAGTTACTCCCGTTACTAGGTTGTGTCATCCCGTTATCTTATCTGATATTGAGTAATCAGAGAAATAACAAGAATTTATGGAACTGGTCTATAAAGACTCCATTCAGTGAGTTCAGTCACTGAATAACAAATTTTATCGCAGATTTATATATGTTCTTCGTCAAAATATTCTTAACCATTTCCGAGAAAATTATATTGTAGGAATTATGCAGAACAATAAATCAGTGGTGACGTAAATTTTGAACAGGATATAAGCCTACTAGTTAATGCTGTGCATTCATATCCAATCTCAAAACTAACAATATTAATTTAGCATCGACTACAGGATAGTAGCGTTAAGTTACTTCAACTATATTTGAATTTATTTTAAGACTTTGAAACATCCGAAGCTCAGAGAATAGAAATGAGGGAAATGAGTCAATTGGGCCATAAACATTTCGCTAGTGAACTAAGGAAGAATCTTGGTAAACTCCTAAGTCGAAATATTTGCCCACGAGGATCGATCACATCATCTTCCGACTCTAAAGTCATTGTTCTACCGCTAAGCTCAAATGCACATGGTTGATCGTACTTTTGTTTCTGTATTCATATGCAGTTTTATTACCTACCTAAGTAAACTACATGCTTTTTTGTAATGTAAACTTACAAACTGATATTGATCAATGCTTCTATGTGTTACAGCTGTCAAGCACACAAGTGAAATTAGTATTTCAACAACTATAAGCTATTTTAACAAGACAATATAGACGAAGCGCTGTTTTTGAAATTTATAATCTTCCACCTTTTCTGAAATAATACTGTTCGTTCTACCGTTTAACACAACATAAATTAATTTGCTTTGTCACGTAATAATATTTGTTTATTAAAAGTTTTAGAAAGGTAACGAAAGTGTATAGTTTATACAAGTGTTTGAAGTGTTATATTTAATGTTTTTCTTTATTGTGAGAGAGAGGAAAATCCTTACAATAAATAGAGTAAGTTCAGTTTACTTTTAATGGAGTTTCCACTAGTCTGTTTGTGAAAACCTAACATAGCAGTATGCATATCAGCTTGATTCGAAAGTACAGCTAAAGTTCTGGTAGCTCTGCCTTCGTATGTAATAAGCAAATTCCTAAAATAGCTAGCATCATGATATAAGTGCAAATTTCAACGAGGCACTTTATTCCCTAAATCAATCAGTCACACATATTTTAAACGCCGTGATTAAGTAACTACTTATATTAGAATGGAAATCAATTGTATAAATGTGCCCTAGTTTGAGGTAGTAAGTTCTTATATTTTCACTGTTTTGAACAACAATCATGAACATGAACAACTAAGATGGAAACATTCATCTTGAACACACACACACACACACACACACATATATATATATATATATATATATATATATATATATATATATATATATATATATATATAAAATTTATGTGAATCAAGTTTTTCATTCATTGGAGATGGCCCCTTCAAAATTTTCTTGGGCCCTTCCTTGGCCCCCCCTGAAAAATATTCTAGCCACGCTACTGTTTTTCCATTACTTTCCAAGTATAATATTTTTTCAAGTGCCTACTATTTTCAGCCTCGCACATTCTTGCCCTTATTCTGCTATATATTGAAAAAATGTAGTCTCCTTATTTGAGACAGGTCAATTATAAATCCCTGTTATCGAAAACGTGTAAACAGATTGCGAATAGTTAACTCCAAGGGTGCTATTAACATATCTGTAATAGTCAGTTTGAGTCCAGTAATTTATCGTTGGTTTTCTAAATAAAGTTTCACAATTATGATTCTTCGTTCAGTACTGAAGTTTTCCATATTTTCAATGTCTTCAAATCTGAAACATACAGTATAAATAAATAATAATACTTTCTAGTTTTCAAAGTTGAAATAAAAATTTTTTTAAAAAATAATTATTTTAAAAGTTAATCAGTTGTAAAATTACTTAGTTACTTTTGGGACACCATGTAATAAGACTAATTTAGAATGTTTAATATTTATGGAATATCAACATGAAAAAAAGAATGTGAATAAGAAATTTAGAGATACTGCCTATGTTCCTATATTACAATGTACTTTTGTGGTCATGATAATTTTCTTAACTGTTAAACTAGTGTATTTTGTATAATTATCTTATTTATGTGTAATTAATGTATTTTGGATAATTTTCTTAACTATGTTTAATTAATGTATTTTGGATAATTTTCTTAACTATGTTTAATTAATGTATTTTGTATAAATTTCTTAACTATCTTTAATTAATGTATTTTGTATAAATTTTTTAACTATGTTTAGTTGATGTATTTTGAATAATTTTCTTAACTATTTTTAATTAATGTATTTTGGATAATTTTCTTAACTATGTTTAATTAATGCATTTTGGATAATTTTCTTAACTATGTTTAATTAATGTATTTTGTATAATGTTAGTAACTACGAATGTATTTTGAATAATTTTCTTAATTATGTTTATCTAATGTATTTTGAATAATTTTCTTAACTATGTTTAATTAATGTATTTTGGATAATTTTCTTAACTATGTTTAATTAATGTATTTTGGATAATTTTCTTAACTATTTTTAATTAATGTATTTTGGATAATTTTCTTAACTATGTTTAATTAATGCATTTTGGATAATTTTCTTAACTATGTTTAATTAATGTATTTTGTATAATGTTAGTAACTACGAATGTATTTTGAATAATTTTCTTAATTATGTTTATCTAATATATTTTGCTAGGATATGGGGTGGAATATGATTATGTTGATCCAAGAGAATTAAATCCCACTTTAGAGACCTTCAAGATTAAGAATTTGTTTTTCGCTGGACAAATAAATGGAACAACGGGATATGAAGAAGCTGCTGCTCAGGGAATCATGGCAGGAATTAATGCTGCATTGAAGGTTAGTGTTCGAAACATAGATTTTTCTTCTGTTTTATCATATACTTGTATTTTAGTGCAGAATCTGATGAGAAAATCAATAAGATGTTAAAAAACTTGAGGAAGGGCTGTGAAAGCGTTCACCTCTGGTGCTAGGGGTCTCGGGTTCAAACCCTGCTCCCGCCAAGTGGACTTTGTGGTGGACAAACACCGTGTGCGTGGGTTTTCTCGGGGTTCTCCCGTTTCCTCCCACTTTCTTCATTCCACCATTTCATTCATCTCTCATCATCACCGTCTCCTTTATCCTAACCGGCATAACCGTGGGACGTAAAACTCAAAAATTTCATTTTCATTTCAAGGGCTGTGAAGAATATGAGATGAAAATAAATCTGAGAAAGACAAAAGCAATGGTGATTGGAACGAAGCGGTCGGTGTCAAATATAGAAGTAGGAGGGGAGAAAATAGAACAGGTGACTAATTTTTGATACTTGGGTACTATTATTAGTAATGATATGAAATATGAACGTGAAATAAAAGCAAGGGTAGGAATAATGAATGAAGCCTTTAGCAGGAAGAAAAGTATATTTTGTGGGACTTTGAATAAAGAATTGAGAAAAAGACTCATAAAATTCTTCGTGTGGAATATTGTATTATACGAGTCAGAAACATGGACATTAGACAAAAATGGATGAAAATCGATTGAAAGCTTTCGAAATGTGAGTATGGAGAAGAATGAAGAGAATTAGCTGGGTCGAGCAGAAAATGAATGAAAGTGTGTTAGAAATGATGGGGGGAAAGAACAGTTTTAGGTATTATTAAGAAGAGGAGGACAAACTGGTTGGGACATTGGCTAAGAAGGAACTGTATCATGAGGGACGTTTTTGAGGGTATGACTGCAGGAAAGAGAGGATAGGGGCGAAGGAGACTACAATTAATGGACGATATCAAAACAGAAAAATCGCACGTGAAGACGAAGAGGTTAGCGGAAGACCGTGGAGCATGGACGCTTCTCAGTTGGGGCAAATGACCTACCAATAATGGCAGAATACCTATGATAAAGATGATGATCAGTGTCGTCAAAAGATAATTGTATGTTTTTAAATAAAGTAAATTTCAGCCAAACAATTCCATAGTAAATTACTAGTAACCAAAATATGTATCGTACATAGAATACAAAACAAGAATAAAATACCCGGTAGTAGTTTTAGATTTTGGAGTACGGAAGGAATTTGTTTCAAATCAACACTACGTAACATAGGACAAGGTCATGGAGTGTTGTATGGATTATCCAGGAAGAAATTCTGGGAAAAGAATGATAGAGAGCGAAAAGACATGTGACATGTAGAGAGAGGGGGGGGGAGAGAAAAGGAAAAGATGTAAGAAGTTAGATGGAAATGTAAGAAAAAAATATAAAATAAACAAAACGCATTTTATTACTTAAATTTTCAGTTTTGATGAATAGTTTTTGCGGGTTGTGGTCGCGGTGCACAATCAAATTTAAGAAACAAACTGTAATTATGTAAAACTATAATTAAATGGTAGAGTAGATATTGTTTCGTTTGTCGCAAATTACGTTATGGTTTTCAAAGAGTGAAAAAAAAATGCACAATTAGACTACATCTATAAAGGAATTAACGTAGGGATTTTTTTTTTTTGTCGATTTCTCATATATGTAATATACGAGGTGTGATCGAATAATACGGTGAATAATTTTATTAGAAACAAAGTAATAAGCTTACATGAAATTTGATTTAATCTCCTTCAAAGCACTATCCTTGGCTAGCAATGCATTTATCCCAGCTTTGAATCCATGACTGGAAGCATTTCTAGAAGGCTTCTTTTGGAAAGGCGTTTAGCTTCTCTGCCGTGGCCTTCTCGATATCAGGAATGTTGTCAAAACGTTTTCCTTTAAGCACGGTTTTAATTTTGGGGAAGAAGCAGAAGTCGCATGGTGCTATATCTGGAGAGGAGAATAAATGTGGACAGACAGACGAATATTTTTTTCGGCCAAAAAGTCGCGGATCAAAAGCAAGGCGTCACGGCTCGTTTTCGTGAAGAAGAAGGAAGCCATTTGGCCATTTAATCGGCAGTTAAAATACTTTTCACGGATGTTTATTTCTTCGGAAAGCTCTCGAATAGTCATTCGCCTGTTTAAACAAATTATTTGTGCCTGTTTTTGCACATTTTCATCTGTTTTTGATGTCGAAGGATGTCTCGATTGTTGTTCGTTTCAATCGACTCCTTGCCGCTTTTGGATTGCTCATACTACATAATGTTGGAGCGCGACAGAAACTCTTAACACATTCTTACTCTTCTGCCTCTGGAAGCCAATAAATATGTCACAACTTGTTCAAACTTGACACTGACTGTACCAAAGATTTAGGCTACCAGGCTTACCTAGTTGAAATGGATACAACATCGATAGATGGCGCTGTGCAACTACAGTCACCTTACCTTTTGATCATACCTTGTATGTTAATTTGTATACTAATTAACAAAACTTCAAAAGTATGATTTTTTGATGTTTTTATACAGGTTCAAGGAAGGCCGGGATTTGTCCTTAGTCGAACAGAGAGTTATATTGGCGTCTTAATAGATGACTTAACCACTCTTGGAACTAACGAACCCTATAGGATGTTCACCAGCAGAGCGGAATTCAGATTGTCGTTGCGTCCCGATAATGCTGATATCAGACTAACTGAAAAAGGTAAGTTGTACATTCATGTCCAAAATTATTGTCGTATATCTATAACTGTCATGTTGTAAGAATATAATTTGATAATGATTTTGCAGGCTACTTTTAATACTTATACAATGTGTATAATCGAGAAATGTATACATGTGGTAAATTTCATAGGAAAAAAATTGTAAATACGAAAATTAGAATGAGTAAAACAAAATGTTGCTAAGTGAACAAGAAAATTTTATTTTCGTTTTATTGTTCTTATTTACTGCTCTTTTGACATGAAATTTGCCACGTACATGTCTTTGCCAATTATACACATACTAACATTATAAGAAATACCGGGCGGATTCGTTATCAGATTATATTCCTACAACAACATATTTATAGACAGGCGACAATAATTTTGGACATGAGTGTACGTGCTCAGCAAAAATGTGTACCCGTCCAACTTTAGTAACATGCAAAGAATTATGTTGTGTCTAAGTCCCAAAAACTATAAAATTGGTCCAGTTGTTCTTAAAGTATGAAGGAAACTACAAATACAGTAGAGAAGAGTGAAGTGAGCATATATCGGTATAACATTGGAAACCACAGAGCGAGTAACGCTTTAATAATATATTTTATTAAATTTTCCACTTGTGTAAATTGGATATTTTGGCCAATTTAGATCATGTTTGAAAGTGAGCTAACAAAGTACAATGTGAATCCAGTTGCTTATCAATAGGCTCTGTTATTTCGTCAAAGTACAGAGATGCCTATTTATTCGTTTCTTCCATTGATCCTAATAGTCCCACAGATTTTCAGTTGACGGGAGCTCATGTGGTTTGGATTCCACGTTAATCAATAGATCCACGTCTCATATAGCCTCGCTGCTGAACGGTACGTTAAACTCAAAATCAACTCAAGATTTTCAGTTGGATTTAAATCTGAAAAGTTCGCAGGTTAGAGCAAGTGTGACAGTGTAGCTGAACATTACTCTTACGACACTTTGAGTCCTGTGAACATAATAGTATTAATATTGAAGACGTTGCGGAAAAGAGACTAAGAATGTCCAGATAAACATGTTGGTTCATGATTAACAAAAAATTGGCTACTTACCAATGAATCCTCCCTTGAAAAATTTAAAGATTTTGACGTTTCGGAACTCTCAGCTGGTTCCTTCCTCAGTGGCAAGGTAAAAAGTATTAAAACGGAAAGGAGATAAAAGGAGTAAAACCAGGAATACATACCACTATATAAAAGTAACGTACAAAAAAAGATCCTGAGATGAAACAGAGCAGGGTGAAAAAAGAATGAACTGAATAAAACAGAACGTGGTGTCTATGCCAAATCCAAAGTATGCATCAAAGGTAGGTACCCCCCATCCCCCCATGCGCCCATGTAATTATAATGTTGGTTCATGATTTAAAAAAAAAAATACTGACCTTTTCGTATCCCTAGTAGCTGAAATCAAATGAAAATCTTTTGAGTTTTACATCCCACGGTTATGCCGGTTAGGCTAAAGGAGACGGTAATGATGAATAATGAATGAAATGGTGGAATGAAGAAAGTGGAAGAAACGGGAGAACCCCGAGAAAACCCACGCACACGGTGTTTGTCCACCACAAAGTTCACTTGGCGGGGGCTGGGATCGAACCCAGGACCCCAATAACCAGAGGTGAACGCTCTACCACTGAGCCTCCGCGGCCCCCTGAAATCAAATGAGTTGCTGTTCGATGGATGTAGAAGACAAGGGCAAGAGAAGTTTCAAGTTGATGTTAATAGTCTCAAGTAACACATTTGGAATCGGATAATAATCATAGTGCTGAGTGCACTTTTCATACTAACATAGTTTTATGGGAAAAGGTATAGGATTGTGAAATACCCATATAATAGTTTAAGAAAAGTAATAATACGTTTCATTATTGTCGAAGCTCGAAGTACGTGCAAAATGTGATTTAAGGCTGCATGGTCCCTGAAAATGGATACTTGCTAAAGTACTCGAAATATCGGAAATTATTTCAGCTATTAGGAATAAAAAATGTTAGTACAATTTTTAGTATGTAACATGCATTCTATACGTTCAATATTCACCTGCATGAGTGGTCGCTTGAACCATACTTTTCACATACTATGAATAAAATGCCCATTGGACTTGCGGTGCACTTGACGTCTTGCATCGTTGAAATTCAGACGGGAGCTCGACTGTGGCGGATCATACTACACATTTTTAACTCGCCATGGTTCAGTATCTATATTGTTAAGTTCATTAAAGTCGTGCATCTTTATACACCGTAGTAAAAAGCGGCCATGTTCATTGTACTGATTCCCAAATATCCATTTCACCAAGTTTCGCTAACAGTGTTCTTTCGGAAATTAGTTAGGATTTACTTACATTCGAAGACAACAGCAAATCCTGTCAAGTTTAATAAATAATTATCTCACGTGAAACTCCTCGCTGGTTCGTCTGAGTCGGGATCCTTTTTGGGTCCTGTATCCATGGTTCTGATGTTATTTTATGTTCACAGTGTGTTAAACCATTCTTTATAGATACGTTGAATAGTTCACTTTGGTACACCAACAAAACGGCAACTTCATTCATTGTGTGCCTATCGGCATGCCCAAACACACTGTTCATTTTTTTTTATTTAATTCTGTCATATCTTTACTTTGACCTGTCTTGACGAGCTAGTCTCGTAGAACTAACTGGCATGCTTACTTCAAAATGAAAAATGAAATGAAATCTTGCAGTTTAATGTCCCACGTTATGTCCTTTAGGATAAGGGAGTCGGATGAGTAAAGCAAGTGAATAATGATGGAAAAATTGGTGGAATGAGATTGTGGGAGGAAACGGGAGTACCCCGAGAAAATCCACGAATACGATGTTGTCCACCACAAACATGCTTGTCCTAGGATCGAACTAGGGACCTCACGCACAAGAGGTGCATGCTTACTTCAGTTAACTGCAGTAGTTATTCGTCAGCAGTGATGTGATCACATGTTACCAGTGGGTCATTCCATGTGAAATTGAACTTTTCCCGGAAAATGATATTTGATTTTCAAATAAATGTTCCTGACGTATCTTGTAGCTTATTCTTTTCTTTTCAAAACGGTATATCATTTTTCTGTCTAGCTCTATATTTACGGGAGATATGAATAGTTGAAGCGAACAAGGTTCTCCAAAAAAAAATCTACATTTTTGCTACCCTGTATTCTGAAACTACAGGGGATAGTAGTGCAAAATTTAGTGCATGGTCATCTCTCATAGGGTCTACAGGTACAGCAAATTTCATCAAATTCTGAGACGACAAGGGATTTTATTTTTCTGAAAATTTGGTTGATTTCGTGGTACAAAGAAAACTTTAACAAATGCGAAAAAAATGCATTCAGGGGTAAATAAAAATCAACATAAACGAACAAAGTGTGGTCAGTAAATGCGGAATTCAAGTATTCGATACCACTAGTGTGACCCCAAAAATGACCCCGAAATTTCAGGTTATAACCCTGAAATACTTAGCGGTCGTTAGATGTTACTGTTACGTTACATTATGTCTGTGTGTGTGTGTGTAGTATTTCGAATTGAATTCAGCTTTCCACTTCCAAACATGTATTATTTCGTCGACTTTTTTTTGTGGTATCAGTAATTTTTTATTAGTATTTTATTTTTTAGCAATCAATCTGTGTGTAAATTAAGCAGTGGCAATTATGATCTCATATACATTAAGCAGTTTGGTTTGTCAAAACTCTTTATATATGTTTACTCTGTCCCTATGTGCGTTCGTCCGGGAGAAAAAAACTCAAGAATTACTTATTGGATTACTATCAGATTTGGTTAGAATGGAAAGTCAAACGTTAGGAACCAATTTCGTTTTTGGGAGTGTGATATTCTAACCGGAAGCGATAGAAATCAACCATTTCCGGTTTCTATGGTGCTCAGTATAGAGCAAAAACGGTAACAGGTAGAGAGAAGCGGTTTTTTGTAATGAATTTAGCGGAGGGGCAGTAAACAACCACTTCCCTGCTTATTGATGGTCGCCTTTAAAATAAAAACCGTAATAGATACCAAGAAGTGTTATTTGTGATCAATTAAGCTTCCAAGGATATACTCCATCTCCAGTGTAATCCCGCTACTAAAGCCAGAAGTGGCAGAAATCAATCACTTCCGGTTTAAATGATGAACCCTATGGAGCAGTGATCGCCAAACCGTCGATCGCGAGCTACTAGTAGTTGGCGGGGACATTTTCGGTAGATCGCGTTAACGCTTCGGTTGACTAACCTTGATCAGTGATGCCAATTTGGGGTAAAAGTCGCTAAATCTAGGGGATTCGACTTCCAGAATAGCGACAAAAAATATATATATATATATATATATATATTTCCGATTAGCGACTGTTTCGGTGATCTTTAAATGACGATTTTGCGACTTACTTACAAATCTAGCGACTTTGTATTATGAACAAATCAAACACTGTTAGCTGGAAGCACTTTTTAGTTCTTGAGTTCTACCCTTTTCATTAAAATTAATAAATCTCATAAAGAAAAAATCTGTTATTATATTTGTTATTTATTACTAACTAAGCTTCATTTTTTTCCTTATGTGCAATTCAATTTCAGTTTCTTTTTGTTATATACAGTTTAATTAAAACTGATTTCATATTTACTAGAAGTGTAAGTTTATAGGCAATAAAATAATGCAATTTTCTTAAAAAAAAAAAAAGAAATTAAAAAAGTTGGTAGTTCTTCTGTTTTAGGAATCGATTTAACGTTCTAAAAACAGGTACCATCTTTTCTCCTAACCTTTTCAAACCGGCAGTGGCGGAAATGAACTATTTCCGGTTTTAACATTGATCGTTATGAATGAAAACGGTGACAGATAGCGAGAATCTATTTTCTGCAATGAATTAAGCGTTCCAAGTATATATTTAATCTCCATTCTAATATCTCTTCTAAAACCGGAAGTGATATAAACATACTATCACTCATAGTTTTAATAATAATTGAGAAAATAGCGCGCTGTACAAACCAAACTCCTTCCCGTATCATACGCGTGACACTGCTACTTCTTTCTAACAAGTGATGAAATGATAAATTACAGTTTTTTTTAATCTTTTGTAGGGTATTCAGTTGGATGTGTATCTAGATCCAGGTACGAGAGAATGTGCAACTTAAGAAACGCAATTGAAGATGGCAAGGAACTTCTGAAGTCTGTTTTTATGCCAGTACCACAATGGAGAAGCAAACTCAGTTTGCCAATGAGCAAAACAACCAGACAATTGAGGTAAGTTTTAAAGTCGAATTCAGTAAACTATGTGCTGCAAGGTAACTGCTGTAACCTGGCTCGGTCTTGGGTCTGGGGCCACGGTGGCTCAGTGGTAGAGCGTTCACCTCTGGTGCTTGGGTTCCGGGTTCGATCCCAGCCCCGCCAAATGAACTTTGTGGTGGACAAACACCGTGTGCGTGGGTTTTCTCGGGATTCTCCCGTTTCCTCCCACTTTCTTCATTCCACTATTTCATTCATTACTCATCATCACCGTCTCCTTTAGCCTAACCGGCATAACCGCGGGACGTAAAACTCAAAGATTTCATATTTTCGGTCGTGGGTCAGTTCATATTCTACGCAGTAAGTGTTAGAACAATCTTTCACCTTTTATTTTGCTTCTTTTCATTTTCAACAAGAGACGACTCTTACAACAGAACTAAGAATAACCAACATATTAACAATGAACAAATACAGATACGTATCAAAATAATAGAAACACCTAATAAAAAGTCCTACTTATCAGATTAATCAAAATAATAGAAACACCTAATAAAAGCCTTGCTTACCATATTGACACGTTCAGCCCGACATCTGACAGTATTAAGAAGCTATGTTTTTCGAAAATCCCGAACATTTCGAAAATGCCATTCTTTTTAAATTCCCGACGTGAGCCACCAGTGGTGCATGCTATTCTTCCTTAATTCCCGACGTAAACCACCTGTGGTGCATGCCATTCTTCCTTAATTCCCGACGTGAGCCACCGGTGGTGCATGCCATTCTTCCTTAATTTTCGACGTGAGCCACCGGTGGCGCATACCATTCTTCCTTAATTCCCGACCTGCCCCACCGGTGATACACGATCTTTATTCTGCTATTCGAGGCTATAAGTTGCCTTTGGGTTTTTAGTTAGAAAAGTAGAACAGTGTTACGGATTTTATGTTATTATATACATCGTAGGCAATCTATGGAGTAGACCTGTAAATCTTTTAAGGGAAATAATCCTGGTATTTATTGTACATAAAATGTGGTTAGTATGACATCTTTTAAAATAATATAAAATACATATGGAAATATACAGATAATCGTTCTTATACAGTGGATCCTCGGGCCAATACATTTTTCTTTTTGGTAATGGACAAATACCTATTATCGTCAGAACAGCAATGAATATCTTTATTTCATCTGATGTGCTGTCGTACCATTTTGCCACCTGTAAATGCCTCTTGACGTTCTTGCAAGAAATGTATTGCCTTGCATATCAGTTAGTTTTAGTTACTATTAAATTGATTATTTCATTATCAACAAATTCCACATATCCAGCCCCCGCCAAGTGCACTTTGTGGTGGACAAACACCGCGTGCGTGGGTTTTCTCGGGGTTCTCCTGTTTCCTCCCACTTTCTTCATTCCACCATTTCATTCATTACTCACCATCACCGTCTCCTTTAGCCTAACCGGCATAACTGTGGGACGTAAAACTCAAAGATTTGATTTCATTTCATTTCAAATTCCACATATATAGTAACAGGTTCACTGACATCAAATTTATACTGCAGCCTATGTTTTTCAAAGAAAGGAAATTGTCTACATTTTGTCTTACAATCAGTCCATTCCAAAATCTTTAGGATAACATCGTTCAGAATAGAACTCACTATATCATCCACGGGATCATTCATTTCTACTACATCTTCTTCAACCTTCCGTGTCCTTTCTTGCCCACTAATATCGTATTCACTTTCTTCGAAAATGTCAGAATCAATATAGTCCTCACTATCTGATGGAACATACTCACTTTCACTTACCGATAATTCACTCTATTCTGACAAGTCTTTGTTCCTAAATAGTGATTATTCACACTTTTATAAGTATTTACCTAATTTTGATACAGCGCCACAATAGCACCGGTTGTTACACTAACTTCAGATTCTGCAACAATGCTACTGCAGTCAATCTCCGAACACAAACACAAACGAACTAATATACATTTTCTGTAATAAAGCTGCTGTTTGTGAGCATATGCAGTTTGAAAAATATCAGCAAGAGTACTCCCCCAACTCTTTCACAAGTAATGCCATTATGCAGGTATTCATCAAAGCACCTAAGCTTGAAATCGGAAAGATTTGACGAAATTATTGTGCGTCACCGGTGGTACACGTCGGCCCAGGCTTATGGTATAATAAACACGGGTCGCCATGTGCGACCGGTGGCGCACGAATACGAATATATGCAAATTTGAGAAAAACAATATTTTATGTCCAAAGATAAACCTCAGAATGGATTGCTTCATAGAAACTCCAAAATTCCCTGAAATTTGAATGTCGGTTTTTTTGTGAAGGTAACGCTTTACCAACTGCGTTACTTTAATTATAATATTTTGTAGAACGTGTTAATCAGAATAATAGAAACATCTAAAAGTCGTACTTACCAGATTAATCAAAATAATTGATTGAAACTCCTAATGAAAGTCCTACTTATCAAATTAATCAAAACAATAGAAACACCTAATAAAAGTCCTACTTGCAAGATTAATCAAAATAATAGGAAGACTTAATAAAAGTCCTACTTACCAGATTAATCGAAATAATTGATTGAAACAACTAATGAAAGTTCTACTTACCAGATTAATCAAAGTAATAGAAACACAAGTCCTAATAAATAATAGAAACACAACCCCTAATAAAAGTTCGACTTATTAGATTAATCAAAATAATAGAAACATCTAATGAAAAGTCCTACTTACCAGATTAATCAATATAATAGAAACACCTAATGAAAGCTCTACTTATCAAATTTTTCAAAATAATAGAAAACCTAATAAAAGTCCTACTTACCAGATTAAAATAATAAAAACACGTAATAAAAATCCTACTTACAAGATTAATATGGCGTTGGATCACCTTTCGCACTGGGAGTGGATTCATAGAAGTTATGAATAGCTTCAAGTGCAATATTACCCCATTCCGTGTGCCGTGCCCTACTTAGTTCCGTGAGAGGAAATGAAGGTGTAAATTGCGCCGTATTTTATGTCTCCGAAGTGGACTACAGATATGCAATCGTGTTCAGGTCCGGGGATTGGGCGAGCCAGGGCAGATGTTCCACTTAATCCGGATGTTGTTCGAACCACGCCGCAAGAGCTCCAGTTATGTGAGTAGGCGCGTTATCATTTTGGAATTCTCGGAAACATCTAGACCATAGGAAGTAACACATGGTCCCCTAAAATGGCGACATAATTACGGGCAGTGGAGCAACCAGTAAAAGTTTGTACAGGACTCACTAAAAATTAAATATTGCTCCCCTTAGCATCACAGAGCTGCTGACACTTTCACGGTTTGATTGAGACATTGCGGTTCATATGGTTCTTTGGGTGTATGCCACACATAAGCCCGGCCCGTGGTTTGAAATGAGGTAAACAATGATTCATCCGACCATCATACTTTTCCAGTCATTAATAGTCTATATTCCATGATTGTGGGACTATTAATATCGTGTTAAAAGCGTTATGGTTCCTTATCAGCGGTTTCGTCTGTACAACCCAACCCCGTATGTTCATTTCATGTTATTCGCGGCGGACTGTGTCAACACAGGCTGTGAGAGGTGCTGCTTGACTTTCTCCGTTACTTGCACCGGAGTCATACGACGATCCTGAGTGACGTCTTGTTTGATACTCGGCAGGACCTCTCATGGAGGGTTTCTTCCGAGGACCGTCCCTCTTCACTGATGTGGTTTTGCCATGAGTCTTCTAGGCCGTTATCACCTTAGACACTGTCTTTCTCGCGACATACTGAACAGACTTGCCACTTTTCTAACGCTCACACTATATGACCGAACGCCAACAATTTGCCCTGTTTGGAAATCAAAAGAGGTCACCCATTTTACACTATCACCGCCTGCTCAGTTCACTGCAAATGCTGTTCTCCTGCTTCTCATATACGGAATTTGCCCTGTCGCATACATGAGGAATTCACCGGTTCTGTTAAATATAATGCGCAAACGCGTTTTGTAAAATAACTGAACTTATTTTTCCTCGCAACTAAAGAGCATAAAGGTTTTATTGCCAACTGTCTTATATGCAAAGCATATTGCAAGACCTAAACGCAAAAAGTGCAATTCATCCTGGAAAAGAAAAACACAAGAAAATATCCAATAGCTTCCACACATCACATTCACTTATGTGCACTGCACAATTTAACCTTATCTAATAAAAAGAGTAATTTCTTGCAATAATCAAAAGAGCCTTTAAATTTCAAACAATTTATTATAATTTATCAAAGTTATTATTTGCAGGAGGAGAGAAAACTTCTTGTAAGGTGAATTATCTTTCAGAAACAAAAAACTTAATGTAGTAATATATCAAATTGCAAATGGTAAAGTTCCACTGTTATCGTGCTTGAAATTCCAAAAATATCAACTTTAACAATCTTTAGTTCGGAATTCATTCACTCAGTTTTTAATTTTTAAGATACTTTATCGTTTAATTTATAATCTCTCTCATTCAACACTCAGTGCAGTGTACATCCAAACTAATATCTACTAAAATTTTATAAAAATCAATACTTACCAAAACTCAGCAGTTACGTACTTACTTCCGTGTTATAGAAGAAATGGATTACCAAATTTGACTCAACTCACATACAACTCTTTCACACAATTATTTATGTATATCTTTTAAATCAGAAGTTTCAAAGCAATTAATTAATTTTAAGGAACTATTGTGCACGACTCATTTTAATTAAGTCAAATGAACCGGATTTAATTTGCATATGGATTTTAAGTAAATTTTATGTTTCACAACCAGTTTATAATTTCTAACCCAAACAACAAAACCTAATTTTAATTTCCCCCTGTATTTGAAGAAATTACTTCTTGTATTTTCTAACCGTTTTTAACTACAATCAATTACTCCCTTCTTTACTATTTTTACCGTTTTTTGAAGTTTTTAGTTCTATATTTAATCTGGTTTTAATCAAAAGACGTATTAGTTTTAAGGAATAATAATTCACTTTCTTAAAAATCTTAAACAGCTTTGAAAAATTTTTACGCACAAAATTGCAAAAAGAGAATGAAAACAACTAAGTTTAACAAGAAAATACTCGTTCTTCAACGTGAGTCGAATAACATTACCTACGTCTTTATCTTTCTATTATCCTTATCAATTTTACCTAATAGTTTATAACGACAAATTTAAGCACCTGATTTTTAAATCTCGAATATTTAAATTGAATTAAATTCACTAAACAAGTTTCATTCTAGGACAAAAATCATCCTTTTAAATCGGTCTTGTCAATTTAATCCCTTAACGTAAATGAAGAAAGCCATTTAAAGAATTTTTTGTTAAAAAGAAGTAATTTCAACGGATTCAGTTTCAAGCTAATTTTGATTTTTAGTTACGTGTTACAAATTTATGCACTCCATTTTTCTTCTTTCCGTTTTAACTTAACACTCACACACACACCATGACGGAAGCCAAAATCACACTTCGTGTAACGAAAAACACGTAACAGAAGACCCATCTGCTCTTATCCGATGTTACTTTCCCTTATGAACAAACAACAGGTACGGCACTCGAAAGCCGCGGGGAAGAGAAGGCGTGGTCAAGCACACCAAGCAGTAAGACTACTACTGCTGCCATCTCTTATTGAATAAGCAAAACATTACCACTTGCAATAAGATTCACAAACTTTTTTTTTTAATTTCCACTTTTTAATGTGACTACACGTCACAACCTCTCTCCTCCCCAATAAAAATTTTTATATATGTAACAAGAAAATTTTTTATAACAATAACAACTTCAAGATAAACATTTCAAATATATGTATATATATATCTATAGATAACTTTTAATATCTGAAAGTCTCTGTCTTATTTTTTTCTCTAGTTTAATTTTTAAAGATTCAATTTTCAAACTAATTTTGATAATTTTTGAAGTCGACTTCATTCTCAAATCCTTGAATCTTTATCCTTGGTACCAAGTTTAACAAAACATTCCACAGGATAACCAATACAATGAGGCGAATGCAATTCTGCATCAGCTCCAAATTGACAGGCACATGAAAAACAAACAGGAAATGAATACATGACTTGGACACTCACACCTCATCAAGGACCAGCCTCTGAAAATATTAAGAAACAATGTAATAAAAATATTTACAAACATATATACATTATTATTTACATAAACTTAACTTTATTGGATAGGTCGGATATGAGAATTATAAACATTTTACTACTAGCAACACTGAAGGAATCATCTTAACCTTTTATTCTTTATTCCTTACCCTTTACATAATTTGTATCAGTCAATAAATACAAAACTGGTTGCTAACCTATCACAAATTCAAATTTAATAGGAATTTTAGAAATCTGAGCACAACTCAATCAATTCTGATTTCTTCTAGGAAAGAATTTTTTCACGTCAGATACATGGACCCTTCTTTTTGTGTTTACATCAGAAACATCTTCAACTAACAAAGTGTTAGTTGTAAGAAAACGAATTATCTTAAATGGACCCACCCATACATAAGAAAGACTCTTGGCAAATTTATCCTTTAAGGAAGATTTTGCATGATTTTTAATCAAAACTTGATCTCCAATTTCAAGATTTATTTCCTTTCTATTTTTCTCAAATAATATTCTACGTTTCTCCCAACTTTTTCTCATGTTCTCCATAGCTTTCATCCAAACCTCTTTCTGATTTCCCCCATCAATGTTTGAATCTGATATTTTCCATCTAGCTTCTAATGGACTAAGCAGAGGACGACCTAAAAATATTTCTGAAGGAACAGCCTTCATACCTTCATGTTCACACAAATTCATACTGAACTGTAATTCTTCCAAAAAATAACTCCATCTGTCTTGACATTCAGCGAAATATGATTTCATACTCACTTTCAAAGTTTTCACATAACGTTCAGCAATATTCGCCTCCGGGTGATACGGGCTCAATTTAATATGTTTCATCCCCAAACTGAAGCAGAATCTTTCAAATATTTCCGATGTAAAGACAGAAGCGTTATCAGTTGAAATAGTTTCAATAAATCCATATTTAATGAACAACGAATAAAGGCGATCACAAATTAATTTTGAATTTAATTTTCTTAACTTTTCAAGCATAACAAAACGCGAACAATTATCAACTACAATTAATATAAATGAAAACCCATTAGACTTAGGTAGGGGCCCTATAAGATCTATCATCCAATTAGCATTTACCCTTGTTTCAACTACTGAACCCAAGCGTCCCATTTTTGCTACATTAGAAGGTTTAGATTTTTGACAAGTCTCACAAGATTTAACATAGTTTTTTACATCATCTACTACCTGGTCCCAAGTAAACCTTTTCAGGATTTTCCTTAACGTTCTCTGCATCCCAGAATGTCCCCCCGTTAATTTTTCTTGGTGAAAATATTCTAAAATATATGACTTTAAGACAGAAGGAACAACAATCTTCATAGGTACTCTTGCAGCTCGAGTTCTTTTTAACAAAAAACCATTATGGAAATCATAACCTTCAACAGGATTACCTTCTTCAAAACTTGCTATTATATGCTGTAATTGCGGATCCTTACGTTGATAGTTTTGAAGTGGTTCCTTAAGGTATGGCAAATTCCAAATATTTATACAAGAGATATATTTACTCAGAAGATGCAGTCCAACTATCTCCTTTTGCATTTCAAAATTATAAGGGTCATACACCCTTGAAAGAACGTCAGCTACAAGGTTCTCCTTGGTTCCAATGTGATGAATCTTAAAGGAAAATTGAGACAATTGTTCAACCATTGAGCCATATTTTAGGAGTCTCTTAGGATTATTAGTTATCCAAGATAACGCCCTATTATCCGTATAAATATCGAATTCTCGAAAAAGATAATGTTTGAAACGTAGAATAGTTTTAACTAAACTTATAAATTCTAGTTCATAAATCGACCTATGTCGGTCAGCTTCCGAAAGCCTTTTAGAAAAAAACCCAACAGGTTTTAATTCATTATTTTCAGTATATTGTGAAATTACCCCTCCAATTCCACGAGTTGAAGAATCTATATGAATAACAAACCTTTTATTTAAATCTGGACTTTTTAGGACAACATTTTCTGTAAACAATCTTTTTAATTCGTCAAAAGCATCTTGCTGTAACTTACCCCAAACAAAAGGTTTCTTTACAGATCTAAGTTCTGAAATAGGAGCAATAATATCTTGAAAACCAGATATAAGTCGAGCATAAAATTGTATTAACCCACATATTTTTTGAACTCCTTTTCTAGTTTTAGGAGGTGGTAATTTTTTTATTGCATCAATCCTACTCTGATCCATTTGAATTTCATTTCCATCAACAATGAACCCTAAATACATTAATTTCTTTTTAAAGAAAAAAGATTTAGGTGGAGAGATAGTAAGACCAACTTTTCGCAAACGCTCAAGAACTAACCTTATCATTTTCATATGTTCTTCTTTTGTTTCGTGGGCAAGCAAGACGTCATCAAAGTAAGAGTAAACGCCCTTGTCCTGTAAATCCCCCAAAACATCTCTCATACATTTGGCCAAAACACTCGAACCAATTTTTATTCCAGCCGGTAATTTACAATATTGAAAAGATCCAAAAGGAGTAACTATTGTAGTGAGGTCTGTACTGTCCTCATCTACCTCAATTTGAAAATATGCCTTAGATAAATCTATTTTACTAAAGAATTTGCACCCTGTAACATTTCCTAAACATTCCTCCATGTTAGGAATAGGATATAAGTAATCTGCCAAGATATTATTAAGTTTTATGTAGTTAGCAACTAAACGAAAAGACCCATCTCTATTCTTAACAATAAAGCAAGTACTACCATAATTTGAATGGTCTACTTCTTTTAGAACACCCTGTTCAACCAACTCTTTAATAACCTTAACAAAATTTTCACGCTTATCACGAGGTACTGGAAAAGGATTCTCTTTTATAAATTTGTTTTCCCTCAAATATAATTTACATTTATAACCTTTAAGACACCCAATTCTTTTACTAATAATATCAGCATATTCAGATTTTATTTCATTTATGAAATCTCTAACATCAGTTTCAATCCAATCGGTCTCATCCGAATACTCGTCTTCTTTCTTTACAGACTCTTGCTTTAATTCAATAGGAGTTTCCGACGATGTTGGTAATTCTCCACGTAACTGCCCAGTAAGTCTATTAAAACGAAGTTCAAACTCTTCCTGAAAACTATCTGTCCACTCACTCTGATGATTATGTCCACCACTCGAAGTAACATATGCCATCGATGAATCATTCACAGTTTGCGAAGAGACACTACGCTTATTTTCAATTCCATCTACCAAAACCTTTGATCCAGATGATGTTGCACCATGATAATGCACCTCCTCACTACTATCACCAACTCCCAATTTAAATGAATTCTCAGGTCTATTCAAATTTTCAAATACAGGAGAGGTAGTCCCACAAAGCTTCTCCGGTAAAATACTCTTAATTTGAGTATTTAAACCAGAAGGACAAGATCTTCCACGCAGATATACGCACACCAAGTTTGACGGATGCACCACCTTATCTTTCGATGTTACAGTCTCTCGAACCTCTGGATCATCTATCCAACACAAACTAGCGGATCTCCCAGTATCTTTGTAAATTAATTTTTCATCGCAGAAATCAATTATGGCATTAACCACAGTTAAATACGGCACCCCTAATAGAATGTCACATGGTAAACTTTCCACCACAATGAATGACACAGTATTTCTCATCCCTGCTATTTCGACTTGAAGAGTAATCACAAGGTTACTAATAAGTTGTTTCCCATTTGCCAAGTCCACTTTAACTGGTTCACATTGCTGACTTACAACTCCCCTATTACTAAGATTCTTGTCCAAAAACTCTTTACTGGACAAATTTAATGATGATCCTGAATCTACACAAAGGGCTACACGAAGACCATTTACTTTGCCAAAAACAAATGATGCGGATTTTCCTTGAATATTGGCCGGCACCACTCTTCTATTTGACCGTTTATTGAAATCTGAGTCAGAGGTTTTATAACTATTATAATTATAACCTTGGTTTGAATTTCCATTATCGAAATTTAATTTTTTACCATCATTCCTAAACTGTTGTTTCGAAGGACAAAAGTTACCAATTTTTTGAAAATTTCTACCTTCATTAAACTTATTCCCTTTGTTTCCACCATAATTTCCATTCATCGAAGAGTTTCTAAAATAATTTCCCTGATTTGAGCTTGACTTCCTAACATCAGGTCGAAACTCGAACCCGGTACCACCTTGAGTTGACATAGTCAACATATTACTACCTTTATTTCCAGAAAAAATCTGTTTCTCATTTCTTGATTTAGAATTAAATTTCAAAAATTCTAATTTAGAACGTTTATACAGATTATATGTTTCAACTCGTTGTTCTAATTCATGTAATGTTCTAGGCCAATTATTACCAAAACATTTAAATCGGTAACTAGGATGTATACCATGTAGGATTATAGAAACGATATCAAACTCAGTTGAACCAACTCCCAAAACTTTAGCTGAATGAGAAATACTATTAATAAATACCATAACATCTTCATTTAATCTCATACACCTGTATACTCTTTCCGAAATAAGCTTTGACCTAGCATTCATAGACACAAATCTGTAAAAGATTTTATTTCTAACATCATTCCATCCCAACTGAAGCCGAATACATGACCTAATTTCTTCCAACAGAAGACCTCTAGTTTTAGTTGTAATTGCAAATAATATTAATCTCAAGGGAAATTCATAATTTTCTATTAACTCGTTTAAAGTTACCAAAAGCTCAAACACAAGGACACTATCTGAACCATCAATGTTTTTTAAATGACCAATCCTTTCGTTTAAATTCTGGGTAATTTTGTCAAAAATAAATTTATCTATTAATTTATTCGGTACACCAAATCCACCAGTTACCTCGAAATTCTGAACAGGGTTCTGAATATTTGAAGCATAACCTGCGTTTGACTTAAAGGGCTGATTAATTTTAGTTTCGGCCTGGCCATATTTAGAATCACATCTTACTTTCGACAAATTTTGATTTAATGTTGTTTGAACATGGCTACTATTAGTTGCTAAACTTTGTCCACCATTTTGAAACCTTCCTATAGTTGGGATTTTAAATTCAACTTCTTTAACTACTGTTTCATGATCCTTAAGAGCACTAGAAAGGGACAAGTTAGTACCTATACCGGACGATCTAAAAGGAATTTTTAAGTTACAGGCATTTCCTTGATCATACTTCACAAAAGGATTACCTTTCATTGGAGACATTAAAGTTTCGGATTTCACCCTCCGTAATTCATGATTACTAGTTAAATTCCTATTTGTATTGAGTTGACTTGATCCTTTATGCCTATAAGCACTCATTAAACTAACTCTATTAGGATCAGAGTAAGGCACATGACTTGACACCCCGAGACCGCCACTACACCTCGAAACAGCATTACCTACTTCTGAATTATTTCTAACAGTTAAGTAACTTTGCTGTAACTCATTCGAATCAGAATCAGAATCATAACTAGGAATAGTATTATATAAATAAGCCGTCTCATTTAATCTAGCTGAGCTAAAAGGCATTCCAGAAGAACTAGACGCACTATCTGAAGTAATTAAAGGTTCGACTTCCCCCGTCCTATCAACAGTGTAGAAGGTTTCAGGTTCTAAACTCATATTGCTGCGCGAAAAAGACGAATACTCAGCCATTTAAAAAAAAATGTTTTTTTTTTAAAGGAAATCAGGGAAGGGATTACAATGCAAAAATTTATAAATATGCAACCAGAATACAATAGTACTAACTTCTAACTACTCTCTACTTCTAACTACTCTCTCACACATACAAACACACAGTTCATAAATATCAAAATTAACTATAAATAATGTCTAACAATCAAGATTATCAAACAATTTATAATCAATTTTATTATTTTATTATTAACACAAAATATAATATTGCTGCTGCTCCACACCAGACTCCAACATGTAGACGTCACGCCTGAGAGACCATTTAACCAGCCTTACTCGATTTTTTTTTTTTTTTTTTTTTTTTTTTTACGGAAACCCAGTTACTAAATCTAAGGGCAGGAATAAAGATACAGACCAAATTTCTCGTACTTCAATGGGATATAAACGAAGTTCTATTCCAACAGTCATTTAATTTTTTTTTCTATATTCTCTGAACAAGGCAATAGCATATACTGCATAGATGGTTAATCTAAACAACATTCAAAGCCGCAAATTTAATAGAACCTTAAAACTTAATGCCAATCGCAATTACCAAACGATACAATCAATTTAATAAGTATTCCAACTACTAAATATCCAAACAGTACTCCGACCTATTCAATAATTCTTAATTTGCTGATCAATTTCTTATAAATGTATTTAACCTGAGCACTATACACTTGAAAACCGTAGTTCTAATCAGAACTAACATTTACTTTAAATTACTCAAACTTGCAAAATAGATATCTACTGCTATGACACTCTGTATATTATTCATTCAAATTCTGTTGGCGGTTGATAAGGGAAAGTAACACCTATTATTGTCGCATACATGAGGAATTCACCGGTTCTGTTAAATATAATGCGCAAACGCGTTTTGTAAAATAACTGAACTTATTTTTCCTCGCAACTAAAGAGCATAAAGGTTTTATTGCCAACTGTCTTATATGCAAAGCATATTGCAAGACCTAAACGCAAAAAGTGCAATTCATCCTGGAAAAGAAAAACACAAGAAAATATCCAATAGCTTCCACACATCACATTCACTTATGTGCACTGCACAATTTAACCTTATCTAATAAAAAGAGTAATTTCTTGCAATAATCAAAAGAGCCTTTAAATTTCAAACAATTTATTATAATTTATCAAAGTTATTATTTGCAGGAGGAGAGAAAACTTCTTGTAAGGTGAATTATCTTTCAGAAACAAAAAACTTAATGTAGTAATATATCAAATTGCAAATGGTAAAGTTCCACTGTTATCGTGCTTGAAATTCCAAAAATATCAACTTTAACAATCTTTAGTTCGGAATTCATTCACTCAGTTTTTAATTTTTAAGATACTTTATCGTTTAATTTATAATCTCTCTCATTCAACATTCAGTGCAGTGTACATCCAAACTAATATCTACTAAAATTTTATAAAAATCAATACTTACCAAAACTCAGCAGTTACGTACTTACTTCCGTGTTATAGAAGAAATGGATTACCAAATTTGACTCAACTCACATACAACTCTTTCACACAATTATTTATGTATATCTTTTAAATCAGAAGTTTCAAAGCAATTAATTAATTTTAAGGAACTATTGTGCACGACTCATTTTAATTAAGTCAAATGAACCGGATTTAATTTGCATATGGATTTTAAGTAAATTTTATGTTTCACAACCAGTTTATAATTTCTAACCCAAACAACAAAACCTAATTTTAATTTCCCCCTGTATTTGAAGAAATTACTTCTTGTATTTTCTAACCGTTTTTAACTACAATCAATTACTCCCTTCTTTACTATTTTTACCGTTTTTTGAAGTTTTTAGTTCTATATTTAATCTGGTTTTAATCAAAAGACGTATTAGTTTTAAGGAATAATAATTCACTTTTTTAAAAATCTTAAACAGCTTTGAAAAATTTTTACGCACAAAATTGCAAAAAGAGAATGAAAACAACTAAGTTTAACAAGAAAATACTCGTTCTTCAACGTGAGTCGAATAACATTACCTACGTCTTTATCTTTCTATTATCCTTATCAATTTTACCTAATAGTTTATAACGACAAATTTAAGCACCTGATTTTTAAATCTCGAATATTTAAATTGAATTAAATTCACTAAACAAGTTTCATTCTAGGTCAAAAATCATCTTTTTAAATCGGTCTTGTCAATTTAATCCCTTTGTTTAACCTAAATGAAGAAAGCCATTTAAAGAATTTTTTGTTAAAAAGAAGTAATTTCAACGGATTCAGTTTCAAGCTAATTTTGATTTTTAGTTACGTGTTACAAATTTATGCACTCCATTTTTCTTCTTTCCGTTTTAACTTAACACTCACACACACACCATGACGGAAGCCAAAATCACACTTCGTGTAACGAAAAACACGTAACAGAAGACCCATCTGCTCTTATCCGATGTTACTTTCCCTTATGAACAAACAACAGGTACGGCACTCGAAAGCCGCGGGGAAGAGAAGGCGTGGTCAAGCACACCAAGCAGTAAGACTACTACTGCTGCCATCTCTTATTGAATAAGCAAAACATTACCACTTGCAATAAGATTCACAAACTTTTTTTTTAATTTCCACTTTTTAATGTGACTACACGTCACAGCCCTAACACACCACTACCAACAGCCTCGCTTTAGTGTCGCCATCTGACTGTGTCCAACCCAGACCTTCCAACTAGGCGTTTCTGTTAATTTGATAATCATCTGTACTTTGGTCTAAAAGAATGGTCGATAACTTTAGTCACAATATTCATATGGTTGAACTCGTATTAAATTGGCAGAAATAGATTTTAAAATATCATAAGATAAGTCAAATACGAATTGCAAAGCTTTAACTGTCCAAAAATTTTGTTCTTATCTTCTTTTGTTAATACAAAAAGTTCGCCCCTGCTTCCATTTAACACAGTTCAAACACTAAGATGTATTATTAAGTTGTTAATTAACTACTTAACAGCACATTTTCATTATAAGTGAAAAGAAAAAAAAATGTTATAATCCTGAAAGATTGTTTTTAACTAATGTTTGCACCAATTAACTTTTAAATATTTTCTTTTCATTTCATGTTGCATTTCGTAAATTTTCAAGAAAGAAAGAAAGAAAAAAAAAGAACTTAATGGCTGTAGACACATGCATCATACGTTACCTTCCTGATCACACTGACGTATTAGCTAGACCTGTTAGGTTAGCACATTCCTGAATAGAGAAGCAAAAAGCAGGGGTAACTAACTGCTGTTTGACGTGTACACGTGAGAAGTTTCTCAATCTCCAGTCCACGTACCCCTTACACAACCTTTAACATAAGATTTTATTTCTTTCTCTTTCTTTCTTTAGATTTTTGTTACTATCTAAAACACATAGAGTGCCTATTACTCGCTTTCGTCCAGTAACCTTTTACATTCAGAAACAGAATATGTTGTTTGGTCTATTTGTGATTAATCTATTATCAAACAATAATCAATATCAGTTAAGCCAGTGGTGAACTACAAACTGAATATCCTGATTTTATAGCACAATCTTACATCTTAGTACATAACATATGAAATATCTTCTTTTCAGACTTGTCCATTCAATCTATATTGTTTCACAGAGTATATGTCCTCTCACTCTCTCAACTGCCATAACGATATGTACCACTTTAAAAGCACTGTATACCACGCTCATATGACCAGTCTCATTCCCAAGAATATTTAACATTTTATTATTTACTCACCGTGTCACGTCACAACGCGCTAGAGTCGTGTTACCACGTAGGAGAGGCCTCAGTAGACCCATTGCGGAACTCATGATAAATCTTAGAATTTCATGACAGCGTAGATGTAGATTCTTAACCCAGTTTAATAATAAAGTAGATATCTAATTCATAAACCACTGTAATGCAGAGATTAGGAAATTTCTGTGTACCTAAGTATTTCTTTAAATTATTTTGCGTTGTGCCAATTCATGTGTAGTTAAAACAAATAAAGAAAAAGAAGCAATATAAATCATAATTACTGGTACTTATGATGATTATCTAGAGAAATGTTTAAATGATTTTTAGATAAATCATTGAATATATCAATATATCTGCCTAGTGACGTAAGTTTTATTTTTTTCGTTCCAAGGTGAATGGTTAAGGGTAAGGGGAAAAAACAAGGAATGTCCATGTGTGTGCTTTATCGGGTGCTTTGTCCTATCTGTTGGTGACTCTTGGTACTATTTGACTGTATATGCCATACATGCATAGATGTAAAAATGTCTATGTAAAAAGGGCAATAATTTTACTAACCTATTCAGTTTGTACGCAGTTTCCAATATTAAAACGCCGCTTTCTCGAAAATGCAATTTTGTGACATTCCTTCTTTTTTCCCCTTACCCTTCAATTATGGTTTGACAAGCTCAACTTGTGTTTAGTGCTTAAGTGTATTTTTTTTAAATAAATGATTCTCAGTTGGAGTTCCACAAAAATACGTTAAATATATTTTTTTTAACACCTATAAGTTCCACGTGCTCATTCGTAAGAAGGAGTAGCTGATAGAAATGAAATTAGGACAGGCATTAGAAAGTAAGGGTAAACAGGCTTTAAAATGTATCATGTTTATCAATGTATACACTACTGCAGTCTTTGAGATATCACTCCAATTTCTTTGTATCTCATTTTTGTTAACAAGCATTTTTATGATTGGCGTACATTAAAACCAAATATCCACATGAATGTATGTCCCTCCAAGAAAATCTTCGTGTTTGCGTATCACAATTACTGTCAAGAATAAAATAATTATACGAGGGGCAATCAAAAACTTCCCAGAATTTTGTTATAGCTCTTTATTACCATAATACAAGTATACATTCACTTAATCTTCTTCAAAGTAGGCACCTTCGGAACATACACATTTGCTTCTCCGCTCCTGCGATTGCTTTAAACACCGACGATAGTTCTCTTTTGGTATCTTCCGAAGTTCAGCCGTAGTGTTGGTTTTGATCTCTTCTGTGGTGTGAAAACGGGTAAATTTAAGGCCCATTTTTCGCTTTGGGAAGAACCAAACATCCAATGATACCAGGGCTCATAGCGAGTCACTTTTTTTTTTAACTAAAAGTCACTTTTTTTTTAAGTTGGTCACTAAAAGTTACTTTTTTTTCAAATTTGTCACTAAAAGTTACTTTTTTGGGAAGTAATGTGTCTTTTTCGTGTGATTTATGTTTTGCATTGGCAGTTTTCTAAGAAAAATATAAAAATAAATGGAAAAAGGCAGAAACTTGTTACTCATTACTCTTCTGAAAGCTTCAGTACTTGCTGCCACATGTGACACAGCCAGCTTTATTCTTACTTCAGCTTTTATTCTTTCTAAAGCACAGTGGATGGTTGGTGAATGCTTAAGATCTCAAGGTGGTGTTGAGATCCCTTCTGTGTCTATTCTTTCTTCTATCATAATAGTCTTTTAGTTTTCTCTCGTAATAGTTAACGCTCTGCTCAACGTTGTGTGTGTGTGTGTGTGTGTTTGTGTGGTTCATGTTCGTCTTGAGTTATGCTTCTTGTATGTTCTTCTTAAGAGTAGGTGACGAATTTGAATATTTCATGGCTTTGAGAACTCTCAATGCTAAGTTAAATATAATGTCTGAGTTGAAGAAATTCGGAAATAGGCCAGAACTGGTTCCACTTACTCAGAAACTTTTTACTTCTGCTAAGTCTGCTTATCGTAACTACAAAGCATACTTAGAAAACCTAAGAAAGGAGGAAGCTCAAAAAGAAGAAGTAAAGAAGAAAAGATGAAACAAAACAACAGAGAGGTGATGGAGAAATTGACAAAGGAAAAAAGGGGCATGATGAGAATTTGGTCACTTTTTCGTGTGCTTTTGGTCACTTTTCAACTATTTACAAGAGACCAGACCACTATGAGCCCTGTGATACTGTATTGTTTTTAAGGCTATCAAAATCTCTGAATTACATTTTCCCCAATTTGCACATGAAGTTGATGTTTGTGCGGTTGCTCTAACTGCGACATTGTGACATCTGGTCGCCACATATTCCTCCGTTCAGCTACATTACTCGTACACAACCTGTTATGACATGTTATGACTTGTATGCTGTATATAATCAAATTCGTAATTAGACAACTTAAGGACTATATGTACAAGTTTCATTGTAATTGCATCACAAATGCCAAAACTACAAGAACATCCCGAGAAATTTTTGATTTCTCCTCGTATTTCCAGAATCACACAACCCACACATTGAGCTATGAGTGTCAGTCGAATTATGTGCATGTATTTCCATAGTATTATGGTTTCTTAATTGAGAGTGGGTCGTAAGAAATTGCTTTGTAGAAATATTTTTTTAGCATAAATCTGTTTTAGTATCTGAAACGTTCTGTAAAATTTGCAAATATCGTTTCTGTTAGCGTATGGTCACAGTGGATCCGACTTTCGCCGATTTTTTAGTCTGACATACTCTGACGACATCGGTGAAATAAACAAATGCATTGAGAGAAGGAGAGAAGTGTACGTGGTCAGACTGGCGCCGGCATGGTCTGGCGACTACGTCTGACTTCTACCGACCACCGATCAGAAACAAATTATTTTGTTTTTGTCGTCAGACTACACCAGACTAGCGGGTGGTTTACAACTCATTGCAGGTATTGAGACTCTCATTTACATGTTACAGCAAGCCGTTCTTTTGCTGATATACATTTTCAAAAATTATTTTGCTTCTCAATGCATCCTCGGATCTTCTGTAAGATGTGCCAAAATGAATCCTGTTCCATTCTGAAGTACTCAAAAAACTTCTATGGCTGCTCCACCAACTTTGGAAATAGCGTGTGAAACTCGCCATATTTCTCTCTTTCTTGAAAAATAGTATTTACATATTCGCTCGTATCTTCCTCTAAAAGTAATATTTTTAACACAGGATTTTCTAATAGCATCAATTCCTCGTCCATATTGTATCCCACAAGAAGCCAGACTGACGACGGATCGGTTGCAGTGTGACCAAGCAGTCGGCCGTAATCGCCAGAGTGAAATATGGGATGCACTGTGACCGTAGGCTTACTTTCCGCCATCTATAATGTAATATGAAAATTGATTGAAAGGATTAGAGGGAATTTGGCGTATGCTTTAGCATCGAGGCTGATGAGACGTGGGCCTACAGCTTAATGTGGGATCCGAACCACATAAACTCCGACCAGGAATCACACTCTACAACATAGCATCGAATGGGAAAATCTGATCTAGATTATCCTCCAAACTGCATTGTCCGCGGTGTAGTTCATCATATTTTCAGTTCTCGCTGATGAATGAAATTGTAGCCTGCTGTAGATAATCATAATATTTGTATTCTTTACTGTAGTGCTTATGAAATGCTTGGACTTGCCAATAACACTGTAACTGTGGAAACTCTAAGCAGCGTAATGCCAGATAAGTTTGCTGCTCTGGCGCAGTTCAAGAAAGTGTGTGAACGACTGCAGATTGAATCGTTGTATGAGGAAGCAATCTCTGAACAGATGGAAGAGGTGAAGGAGATAAGAAAAGAGGAAGCTTTGGTCATACCAGAAGACATGGATTACACACAGTAAGTTCTCATTTCATAGCTCCAAGCTTTTGCTGTGTCATGTGAAAGATGGTACTTAGTATTGGCGAATTTTTAATTTTTCCTTAACACATGATAGAAGCAATATAAATAGGTAGGACAGATTACCTAAAACACAATCATCCGATGTGTCTCATTATTCGAGACAAATTGTAACTATTTGTTGTTAAACACATTGAATATATACTTATATAAGTTATAATGCTAAAAAACTCTTTGTTGCTACTAGAGATGCAAAAAAGTCGGCTTTTTTTGAATCGATGTTTTTTTTTTCAATAAAAAGCCGGCTTTTTTGGAAAAAAAAACGAGAATTTTGCAAATTTTGGCTTTTTTCATTTTCATGATTTTTCTATCTAAATAGCTTTCTTATAGTATATTCTATAGTTAGATAAGAATTCCATGACCTAAATGCCATATTTAGCTCTGTAATTCACCATCAAGATGAATGGAGTACATGTTTTACGAATTAAAGCTAACATGAAGAATGTAGTATTTGAGGGCAATTTTACAGGCTATTTAACTTTATTTTAACTTTTGAGTTATATACATTTTTTTCTTCTATAGATCATTTTAGTTTGTCATCCGTGTTTCATTTCTAAGAGCTTCTAGCGTACTCTAGCTTCTAGCACAAAAGTTAAACTTAGTTTTTCTATATATCCGTCAAAGCATACGTTTTTCAATATGTTCGTCAAACCGTACTTCCACATTTCTGTTATACTGTAGTTGTGCAGTGATTTAGCAATAATTTTCCGGATACAACCTTGAATACCAATTTATACAAATAATCAGTAGCGGATTTAGAAAAGTACTTTGGGAGGGGTTTCTCTGATTGTTTCGTTTTCTAAAAAGTCCTAATTTTATTTGGGAGGTGCTTGAAGCTTATGAGTACAGGCATAACTAATATTTCGTTTCGTTTATATGTTTAGCAATAATCTTCCGGATACAACCTTGAAAATCATTTTATACTGAGAATCAGTGGCGAATTTAGAAAAGTATTTTGGGAGGGGTTTTCTTGCTACTAATGTTTAGTTTTTATAAACATTCGTGATTTTTATTTGACGGGAGCTTAAAGTTTATGAGTAAAGGCATAACTAATAGATATATCGTTCGTTTTAGACATTCCGCAACTTTGGGGAACAGGCTTCAGTCCGGAAGACCGACCCCCTAACCTTCACAAAACCGTCACTGCTGGTAATTAGTAATGATAACGATTTAAAAACAATAAGAAAGGAAGTCGGCCAACTCCTACACTCCTAGTCGGCCAGTACATGCACTATTTCTACATTCACAGATGGAATGAAGGAAAGCTTTGTCAAAATGGTCGAATGCTGGGTTGAATCCCGGACTTCCCGACAGAAGCGCAAAAGCCAACCACTCAGTCATGTTTGTTGTGCAGTTGTATTTAGCTTAACTTAAATATATTCCGTAGCCCTTTTTTTTTGGGGGGGAGGGGGAGTTCTGTAATATGTTGAATCCCTCTTGTTAAAAATTGAGGACCGGGTAAACCGTGGTGGTGGTCAAGGGCGTCCATGTTGTGGTTTCCAAGGGGGGGACAAGTATAAGCGACGTTTCAAAAATAGTTTCAAATTTTGCTGTAACTAATGTAAAAATTCTATTGGATTTTCGATATTCTGAAGTACATTTTCCTCTAGGGGGACGAGCGCCCCCCTTGCCCCCCTGATGGGTGCCTTTGATGGTGGTTATAAAAAACTTAACTGTAGAATTTCAAGAATATACAGAACCAAAAGTTCCAGATGTGCAGCCTTTAATTGTATCATATAAATCTAAGTATTTCTCTTGTGTTTTATTTTAATTTTATATTGTTTCAAAAAGAGGGTATGGAATATTTTGAAGTAAAAATACTACATACAATTTTGCTAGTTATTTGTATATTTTTTTAAAAGAAGTTTTTACTTCTAGGGTTGGCTCGTTTACACCAGCTGTTTTTTTTTTTTTATAACTGGTTTAAACCTAAAATAAAATAAAATAAAATAAAATAAAAAGAACAAAAATGCGAATCGTGTGAACTTCATGGTGACGTTTCCACATGTTAAACCATCTGCATTAGTCTTATTTCCTTTTCACCTTTTAATCAAGGTGTCCCATGTTCAATTCTCGGTCGAACCACAACCCTACTTTCATGTGTAAACCAAGTAGCGGTTCGGATGTCACTTTAAGCGAAAGTCTTCTCCTTGATAACCTCGGTATTACGTAAGGATGTTAAGCCTGAACATACGAAACTAAACCAAATTATATATTTCTGCATGCTTGTTGTTTTATAAAGAAGCCAAGGTTGCTTAAATATATTGATTGAAATTGGTAAAATTTATCGATTGCCTACGTAGCTTCCAACATCAGCTTGGATTGGACTTTCAATGATATCTACATACTAAATTTGTAATTTAATACCTCAATTTAGCGTACTGATTATAATACGTTGACCTTTAAATTTTACATGGAAAGCAATAACAGGATTTTCCCGTTATTGTTTTACATTTAAAATAATGACGGGATTTTCCCGATGGTTAGGGCGGGAGTTTCTCAATTTAAGAAATTTGCTGACCGAACTTCTTTAAGCTTATGGGACCTCTTCCAGCATAACCCCGTTGTTGCATAATAACACCAAGGCGAAACAAACTTATTTCTGTGAATATGTAATATAAATACATAAAGCAAAATATCTAAATTAAAAAACCTGGTTTAAACCCCAAAAAAGCCTGGTTTAAACTGCCCCCAAAAAACAGGTGTTTGGCATTTTCACAAACAACCATGGTTCTTGCCAACTCTGCTTCCTTTTGTATATAGGAGGTTATTTTTTTATTATTACTATATACATTGGTTAATCCTTTGGAATTCATAATGTAAAAATGTTGAAGTAAAATTGTTTAAAACATCTTTTCGAAATTCATGGTTTATTTTCGAGTTTTTATATTATAATCGTCATCAACCACTAATTAAATGACTTTTTGTGTTATAGAGAAGCGAAACAAAGTCTGCTTTGTCAATTTAACGCAGAAGTTTGAAAAAAGTCCAAAATTTTCCCAGCAAAAAAGCGAAGCAGAAAAAACCTAGTTTTTTTTTTTTTTTTCAAAAAAAGCCAGTTTTTTTCCGAGCCCTTGCATCTCTAGTTGCTACACAGAGAGAAACAATGATTACTTACTAAGGTGCAATTACATATAGAAGTCTTAGTTTAAGCATAGTACTTAAAGTTGTTGAAAATGATACATTATACTTCACTAACTCCATCTAGTCATGTGAGGATTTCCTTTTGATTACTCGTATCAGACGAAAGTGCAAAATTACACAAGTATAAAAGGAATAACAAACTGTGGAAATTTCCGTAATCCAGGGAAATTTCGTAGGTAAATTTAACAAAGAAGAAAAAGGTATTTTTTTCGATAAAACGTGAAAAGCTAGGGAAATTCTTGCACTGACAGATTAACCAGTGTAAATCCTTAATTTTTTTTTGTTCTTCAGAAATAAAGCAATAGAGTAAAAATAGACACAGAGAAAGTGAGTGAGTGAGAGCGAGTGAGTGTGTGTGTGTGTGTGTGTGTTTGTGTTTGTGTTTGTGTCTGTCTTGTTTGTTTTTCAAAATATCATAATTAGCATCTTTTGTTTCTGGCTAGGTGCATTTCTCTCTTTTTTTTTTTTTTTTAAATGAGGGAAATGTAAAAACAACAAAAGCAAAAAACAAATGTGGTTGGCTTTTCCTTTATTATAGCTAAATTAATCTTATCGCATAACTTTTGTCATAGGGATTTGACACTCAAGGAACTAGGGAAAATTTGATAAGATAACTTTGTGTAAAACTAGGGAAATTTTCTGAAGAAAACCTATGAATAGAGCAATAGAGACTAGGTAAAAGTATTATCGCCGTTGGTATACGTGTGAGCGCCACGCTCACATTCAGGACATACTGTTTTTTAACAATGCTTGAACTTCAACTGGCCAGGTTGCGCCACCACAATAGCTACATCCCTTGACTGTAGAAAGTACAAAAGACAGCTGGAAATAATTTCACAATGCTGCTGTTAGTAATATATGAAAAATAAACGAGTTTTCTCGCAAGTGAGCGCCGCGCTCACACGTATACCAATCCAGAGTTAACGGGCAATTTTGATGAGGCTATAAATCAGCATCTAGTTCAGTTTTTCGCTGATAAAGACAGGTCTTTGTATGAACGAAGAATGAAGCTCACTGATTGATGACAAATGGCTATCGAACAAAATGGGAAATATATCATTTATTGATTTTTGTTCGTTATATAAATAAGTGACCTTTGAAACACAGGAAAAATATATCTTGTCTTTACGACAATCCAATAGAAAAACATTAAAACATTGTTTGATTTTATTACAATTACTTAGAATGTACAGGGTGGCCCAAAGTAAGGTATCAGTACCGTACTGATCAGCTCATTGCATTTCTTATTGTTATCCATCAGGTAGACTTAGTTTCTTTATTATTTGTTTTTAATGTGTTTTTACTTGTATCTTAAACTCGGAAGAGCCGAAGCAAATAAACCGATAAACTAGAATGTTATACTTGATAAATGCAGGGGTGTATACCTGCTTTTGCGCCACCCTGTATAATCAACATAGTGGTAAAACTGGGAGTTGACAAAGTCAGTGTAATGAGAAAAAATGATATCTGGTTGACTTACTGACCGGAAATAAAAGAAAAAAGCGTGGTTTTTATCGCAGTTGTGAGACATTTTTTCTTCAAAAAGGACAAAATTCTCTTGCTATGAAGTAATTGGAATCGTCTACAGATAACACCTTTTTTAAATGAAAGAGAAATTAACCTTTTAAGCTGTGATAATTTGAAAAATATTTCTCAGAAAATGTAAAGTTACTTGAACGTTTATAAATGTATATGCATGGTTTATTGCATCATTATGTTCGAGTTGAGTTAACTCAAAATCAACTCAACTCAACTCGAACATGTTTTCTGTGCTCTTAAATGTTTTCGATCTGTTTTCTTTCAGACATCATTTGAACCTGTCTATGGAAGAAAGAGAGAAACTGATGGCTGTTAGACCGCAAACTGTAAGTAGAGAATGTTAGAGTGACATATGAAATGATTAATATTGCACGAACTGATTGTGAGACTGAAAAAGTAAATACCCTATTGGCAAGTTTTTCAACTGTATTCCGTACAGACTGGTAACACGTGAAAATAAATTTTGAAAGGACCACTTATTCAGGTTAAAAATAATGTTAAGGTGATAGGTTAGGGAAGGTCCTGTACACGTTACCAGAAGCTGTATGATTGATTAACATAATACAGGGCTATAGTGCTGCCAAAATGTCTTGAGCCGTGGTAAAAATGCGAATTAAAGCTCACACGCACACGTTGAGCCAATAAGGGTTTAGCTATTGCTAAGCGAGAGAGCCTTAGCGAAAGGGAGTAGAATTCCTTCAGCCGATAGCAGCGCCTGGAACGGAAGACTAGGTGTCAAGTCAATGTGGTGTATCTATAGCATAAATGATTCATTCATTTTGAAAAGGTTATATTTTCAAAAGTATTATAATAAAAGCCCAATTTTTGAAATATAAATTGAATTTAATGTGATTTTCCGTTTAACGTTCCTTTCAGCAGCGAGGGTGTGTGAGACGTGGACTCTTAGTAACTACTAACAGCGTAACGTGGGATCCGAACTACATGAGCTTGCGCCGGGAATCGAACCTGAGCCTGCCACGCCAAAGGCACGTACACTAACCACTTAGCCACGAGGAAGCTCTTGAAATTTAAATAAATCCTCTGGACATAAGGATATCATTACCATGAGGCTGAGGCTACAAAGGATTTGGCATAAAAAGTATCGTTTGATTTCTGTATTGCTTAGTTTATATATAAGTTGTTGTATTAAATTATTTCCGAATTTTCTAGGTATTTATTAACAATGTCTGATTACACACTTGGCTGATGACACCTTTCTTTTGTGACGGAAAATTAATGAATATTGATATTAATTTGTTTCACAGTATATTTTATATGCTTATTTATTTATTTATTTATTTATTTATTTATTTATTTATGAGGGTTGTTCAAATCAATCCGGGACTTTCAGGGTCAGCTGCTCCACTCGCTGAATGTTCTCAGGAATGACTACCGTGGGCTGTGATCCACCACGACCGGGATCGTCAGTAATAGAGATACGGCCATGTTTGAAGCGCTTACGCCATTCAAATGTCTTACTGCGACTGAGTGTCTCATCACTGTACCGAACCTGAAGTCTTCTGTAAATTTCAGCAAGTTTTATGCCCTCGTTCACTAAAAACTTATTTACAACACGATGTTCCACGTAGACGTTCACAGTGTTGTCCGCCATCTTGAATAACGGTCTATCCAGAAGCGCGAGAAATGAGCGCTGTCTACCAGTAACAGGACACAGGTGCCAGTTTCTACTGCATACAAAACCTCCAGCCTAGGCGTCCATTTAAACCTGGAAAGAAAAAAGTCCCGGATTAAGTTGAACGACCCTCGTATTGAATGAACCCCCAGACAACATGCAAGGCCAATTTACAGTGCAGTCAGTAACATTCAACAAACGAAAATTGTAAAGGGAATGGAAGAAACTCGGTCAGAATCTACATTTAAAGGTACCATCCCGGTTTTCACCAGATAGAAGTGGCCTTTAGCGTGGGATACCTGGGTTCGATGACCGGTGGGATCTCCTACGGTTAAGATTCCACGTTAAGTTATAGATCCATGTCTCATATAGCTATTGAAAGGGACGCTAAATTCAAATTAAACCAAACCAAACCAAAACCTGATGGAATTGAGGGAAAACCTAGAAAAAATTCCGGAATGTCCCGCCACTAGTTTGGAATCAAGGTTTCCCGACACTAACTACTAGCTTCACTTGGTAAACAATGTACAATTTAGAAAATTCTCATTAATCTTTAAGTAAATCCTTGACACCTTGTAAATACTGTATATATATTTCAATGTTGTGTTAAACAAACTTAAGCTTCGTGGTACGGAGTCAGGGTGGTAAGCGTACGTACATCAGTCATTTCTAGTTGGCCGTTGTATGGTGTTACAGGACGTCTTTCTGTTTCAAATACAAAGACTTAAGCATGAGGGACTTCCATCATCATTTGTCTCCTGTAGGTCAAACAAATACGCTACATATAAAACCTAACAGTGGCAGTATTTTGTGTTATGCTATAAGCATTTTAACGGTTGCAATTTTGTCTGATTTCCGAGACAATAATAAATTAAAAGAAGACAAGAAAATGTATTGCATGAAATGTACCAGCATATTCTGAACCGAACTTTGGAAGCCTTTCGTTGTTACTGAAAGCGATGAAATTACTTGATCCATTTATAGGCATCTGGAAAACCAGTGAGAGGCTGGTGCAGTTGTTGGTTAGAGTGGCATTGTACGAGTGATAAACCTAAAACACTATTGAATCTGCTATCGAATTTTTGTTTGCTTATTACCACTGAATCGAGCTTTCCCCGTCATAGGTATCTAAACTCGCAATCCCGACGTTCGCAAGCTCGGCAGTCGTGCTCAACCGAACTCGGGTTTAATAATTATGAGCCCGAGCCTCAATGATATAAATGAGTGCGAGCCCGAGCCCCAATGAAATAAATGAGCGCGAGCCCGATTGAGTGCGAGCCCAATTGAGAGAAATGAGTCCGAGCTCGAGTGAGCGCGAGCTCAGTTCAGAAAAGTGAGCGCAAGCCCGAGTAAGCTCAGTGCAAAACAGTCATCTATGTTCCCCGCTGGTTTAGTGGCGAGTGAGCGCCCCTTGTGTGCACGAGGTTCCAGGTTCGATTTCCGGTGAGAAAGCCTTGGAATTTAAACACATTACGGTGGTTCATATTCCACGTTAAATTGCAGGTCTACGTCTCACATAGACTTGGTGATGAAAAGGGACACTAAACCGTAACCAGCAATCCTATATCAACGAAGTACCACTTGCATTGTCTGTTGCGGACACTTCAGTCTTAACTGAGTATGGAAGGAGCAGAGCTATGGCATCACAGAATATAGAATTGAAGATACCTAACGTAGAGTATTCTTCTGACATGGCGAGAAATGGAGGTATGGCTTAAGTATTAAACTTTGTTTCTTCAGTAACAAAACTGTTTAAAAGTGACAATTTGTGAACTTTGTACAGGGTGAGCCACGAATAAGTTAGCTCGGCACTACTTTACAACGTTTGTATAGATTTATTATTCGGCTCCCCGGCAAATTGTTTCATATTTATTGTTTACACATGTATTATTCTTGTAATCAATCAGTTAGGAGTGTGTTTTTTTTTAAGCTGAAAAGTTAGGTTTCACATCACATGATGTAGTCCCTATCTGCAATTCGCAACAGAAAGATGATGTTTGTACTACAACGAACATTGATTGTGGAAACTCATGTGCGAAGCGAATCCATTAAGGAAACGCAAGCAGTCCAGGAACAAAACCACCAACTGTATTCAGAATATGGCATGGAAATGAGTGAAACAAGCCCTGTTACTAACCTCAAAAAGTCGAGGCTTCCAGCAATTTGCACGTCCTAAAACATTCGTAAAATTGGCGGATGCTGCGACTTGTCCAAAAAATGCATGAAATAAACGGGGACCACTTCCAGTAACTCTTATGTCAAATGAGTATACTACCAAATCTTTATTATGAAAATACTGTGGTTTCAAGTTTAGGCTACTTTTCCGTAGCCTGCACAATATTTTATAGTTACATGTTTAGACATAGTATTTATCTAATCAATTCATACAGCAATAATTGCGTCTCTTGATAAGTATCTTTTCTCTTCCAGATAGCTGCAGCTAGTCGAATACCTGGGATAACGCCAGTTGCTGTATTACGACTTTTACGTTATGTGAAACAGTATGAAGCTGAGAGAAATCGATTGTCTGTAAGATGATTTTACAGAACAGATACACAATGATCGTAGAGGGTCTCCAGAAATGGATGGATGGTGTCGTGGTAGTTGGTTTTTCCCTCGGTAGAGTGCTGAATGGCACCTACTGTTGCCCTTGTCTCTACGTGAAGTAAAAAGAAAAATAAATAAATAATAAAACCTGGAAGAAATGTCAGACTTCCCATCCAAACTAAATCAAATTCGCGGTTTTCAAGGTCAAAAATTTTAAAATTTCACGGTCGGAAAGTATATAAAAATAAACTTTACTGACTGCACAATTACAATAAAAAATACCCGGTGCATGACAAAAGCGTTCACGGGAGCCAAGGCGCGGCGTGGCGATCGGTAAGTTACAGTGGAATAATTAAACTTGCCCTGGTTCAACCTTATGCGGTCAAATGTACAGTCCGCAGCGAAAAACCTGCAACATGAGCATGTTAGTTTATTGTGAAACTACACCTAACAGCGCAGGGAATCAACTTAACGTCTAAGTGGCACGAATCACGCCAGGGAGAAACCTCAGTGTCCTCCCCTGCACACTTATTTTGGAGCAAAAGACTTCGTCGTTTCACAATAAACTTACATGCTTATGTTGCAGGTTTTTTTGCTGGGGACTATATATACAAGGGGCGGGAAAACCGTAAAATATTAAAATTTCTTTCGACTTTTATTTTCGTCTGATAAATATTTTTTATTAAATCCACTGCCTACTAAAGAGTTTTACGGTTGAATGTAGTCCTGTATCAGATTAGCTCAATGGTTAGCGTTTTGAGCTTTGGTGCGAGAGACCCAGTTTGGTCACTGGTGGATTAGATTCCGTAATACATTGTATAACACCACGTGTCGTCATAGCCTCAATGATGACAAAGGATCATAATTTTTCAGAACATATCTAGGTAATGGACCGGAATTCCCAATTATTCCTCTTCCACTTATTAGAGGTTTCTTGTTCTGCAGAAAACTAATAACGCATTTCGCATCTTTTCGTTTAAGTTACGACTACATTTACACCGTTTTGTTTCCGCTAATTTATATTAACTACTAGGGATTTCAGTCAATTCCTGCTGTGTATAGTTTAAGATTCGTTATCTTCTCTAAAAGACATGTAGCCAGCGTTGATATTCTTCCGTATCAAATCAAGATGAAATAATATTTATATTGTTCCAGTTTGAAAGCTATGCGCGCAGCTCAATTAATTTGTGATTTTTACATTTCTGACTGCCTCCACTTTGGCCGTTCAGCATCGCAGCACTTCTTTAAAATGATTTTAATTTAGAAAATACAAAGGATCGCTAAGTGTGCTTTGTGGTCTACAAATATCGTGTAAGTGGGTTTTCTTTGTGTTGTACCGTTTCTTCCAACTTTCTTCATTCCACCATTTAGTTCATTATGGTCTCCCTGAACCTCGGAGCATAATCGGGGACATTAAACTAAAAATAAATAAATAAAATAAAGAGTAGCTTGCCTTTTAAGTATTTTATGGGTACTAATTTTAATTCTCAGATCTGCTACTGATGTTTTTATTAATTTATGTAGATATATCTCTATTATATTCTGCAGGTTAAAAGATATTTCTGGAGACCTACAGAGTATAGAAACTTAAAGCTGTGTGCATGAAAGACAAGTGTGCTTGTCTCTTCGATATTCCTTTGAAATGAAGGAAACATCTCTTGACCCAGGGGCATTATATCTGATCTTGAAATAGATCTAAGCTTGCAAATACAGAGATTGTTTTCAATCTATAGTGACGATTCAGAGATGTACTTACCTCAGGAACTTCCATTACGCCAGCACTTGAGGATGCTTTATTGTGGAGTCGCATTCTGGCTACCGTACAGCATTGAAGTTTTCGTTGGAGGAAAGCACGAATATTTATTACATCTGTTACGGATAAATTGAGATCGATACGAGCGGTGATGACATTTACTTCGCGCTAGGTAGCACTACTATCGCTAGTAAAATTCGTCATTATCAGTCGGAAACCTCTGTAAATGGAAAAAAAAAAAAAAAAAAGTCGAAATGTTTTTAAAAGACTAGCAAGATATTGTCAGGCTCGTATTTATATATTGTTCGTCCCCTGTGCTCTAAATAATTTGCCGCTCCCGCACGAAATCCCCCACCTCGAAAACGACCAATATTAGAGTTGAATTCACAGTTTTTGGGGTCGCTGAGATGAATAGTGACAGTTTTAATCCAATTTCACTTCAAGGTCATACTGCACTCCCCAGGGAGGGGGGCGATATTTTAAAAGTAATCGAAAACGAAAGGTATTAGTGTTGAATTCATAATTTTCGATGTCGCTGAGTTTAACAGTATCAGTTTTCATGATGTTCAAGTTCACCCTCATCCCTTGGGGTGAGGATGGGAGAGGTTGATTTTTTAAAGATAATCAGATAAGCTAGCTAATTAATAACTACTGTAATTAAAGCAAATTGAACACATTTACATATTTCTCGCGCTTACGTGGGACTCTGCGGGTTGCTAGTTTTAAATATTACTTTTTGTGAATCTTTTAAAAAAATCCAAAATTTTGCCGCCCTTTGATTGAGCACAGGTTAGCACTTATCTAAATACGGCCCTGGATATTGTAGATAATAGTAAAAATTGTTACAAGATTAAATAATATTATATTTTGATGCTATGAGCTTAAATAAAGTGTTGAATTAATATGTCTCATGGTTTTCTTGTTACCTTTGGCTGTGTACATTTCATAAAGCTGTGTAAGTATGATAAAAAAATATACTTGTGTTTTAAACAATAAGATAGGGTTTAAATTTCTTCTTTTCTTTTTTCCTTTGGGACCTCAATGGAGATACAGCACAAGAGAATACCACTTGATGTAGAATGTTAAATATTTCTTCAGGTTCTTATTCAGCAGTACCTAGACTACAATACTTGTTCGGGCATTTATGGGCATTGTTGTTGTACAAATTTTGGATAAGATTAATACACTACTAAACAAATAATAGTGTCACGTGTATACCACGTGAATGAGTTTGGTTTGTGTGGCGTGATATCTTCTCAATTAATATTATAACCGGAAGTTGTTGTAGAGTTCCAGTATTTCCGGTTCCAGTAGGAAGATTAGAATAAAAATGGAATACATTCTTGGAAGGCTTAATAAATTATTAAAAAAAAAAGAACTGCTTATCTATGATTGTTTTTATTCTATGCCAATCAACGTTAAAGCAGCAAGTGGTTGATTTTGTCACTTCCGGTTTGGATACAGGTTAAGAGAGAAGATGATACTTAGAATTGATTTCAAAATATCGCTTCTTACTGTCTCTTATGGCTTTTTCTGTATATAGATTATTGAAACTGGAAGCTGTAGATTTTACCATTTCCGCTTTTAGTGGAAAGTAAAGGATCAAGATAAAATATATTCTTACGACGTTTAATCGGCTGCAGAAAGCAGCTTCTCTCTATCTGTTACCGTTTTTATTCTATAATCATCACCGTTGAAACCGGAAGTGGTTGATTTAAGTCATTTTCGGTTTTAGCAGAGAGAGAGAAGGTGGAATATATTTCTGGGACTCTTAATTAATTGTAGAAAACATCTTCTTGCTTTCTGTTACTGTTTTAACTTTATAATGATCAATGTTAAAACCGGAAATGGTTAATTAATGCCACTTTTGTTTCTGGTACAGAGTTTCGAGTGTAGATGCAGTGTAGTCTTGGGACGCGTAATTGATTACAGAAAATAGCTTCTCGCTATCTATCACGGTTTTATTCTATAGTGATCAACGTTAAAACCGAAAGTGGTTGATATCCACCACTTCCGGTTTAAATAGAGGATTAAGAGAGATGATGATACCTGTTCTTGAGACACCAAATCGATTCCAAACAACAAAAAATAAACTCTTCACGCTATCTCATCTTTTGTGCTCTATATAGATTATTAAACTCGAAGTTGTGATGGATTTTTATCACTTCCGGTTTTAGTAGAAAGTTAAAGGTGGGTCCGAAATGTATCCTTAGGACGCTTAAGGTTAGTGTAAAGGGACAAGTTTTGCCGATAGATATCGCTACAGTCTTCGTATCTCTCCCATGTAGTTTTTACCTTTCACGAAAATTTACAATTTCTCTCACAAAATTCAACCTAGAGACTTCAAATTTTTAGAGAAGGAAGTTCATAACCTATTAAAGGGAACAATCCGTGCCGATTTTTTATTTAGAATTTTCTTCACAGTTGAAACAGTCCCATTGTTAAAGTTTTGGGTATCCATTTCAACAATCAAGCCATTTCAACAATGAAGAAAATTCTAAATAAAAAATCGGCACGGATTGTTCTCTTTAATAGGTTATGAAGTTCCTTCTTTTAAAGTTTGAAGTCTCTAGGTTGAAATTTGTAAGAGAAATTGTAAATTTTCGTGAAAGGTAAAAAAAATACATGGGAAAGATACGAAGACTGTAGTGCTATCTATCGGCAAAACTTGTCCCTTTAAACCAACCTTAATCGATTGCAGAAAACCGTTTCTCGCTATCTATTACCGTTTTTACTCTATAGTGATTAATAAAGCTGGAAATGGTTCGTTTCTACCATTTCCGGTTTAAATATCTGCTTCAGAAATGAACTCGATTCCTAACTTTTGACCTTTCATATCCTGACTAGATTTGGTGGTGATCAAACGAAAATTCTCCATCAGGACTCCACATTAAGCTCACCAAGTGGGACGCTGGTTGGATTTACACAATAAATGTGCACATTATTTGAAAGGCTAGGACCCACTGATTACCCTGATGAGAACCACTCACTATATTTCTAATGGAAATTCAAATCGTTCCCACAATGCAACAAAAGTGACTCTGCGACACTACCGGCTAGAGTTGAAACTAACTGCATCGTCTGCTACTGGCAGTAGTTAAGTGTATCATTGGCTAATTCTATCAGACTCTCACGCTCTGAATGATTTGATTCGTCCTTGCTTTTAGTAGTTCGTAGTATCCAACTTCCTTCAGTGGCGGCGCCATAGTTTCAGCGGAAAGAAGAGCTGAAACCTCTTATACTATATTATTACTTTATGCTAGGACCCGTAGAGTAGCCACCACGGCCAGTAGATATCTTGGCCTCTCATTTCAAGTTCTTGTCCGTGAGTTACGTGGAGACAGAGGCATGCAAGGTGAAGATGGTCAGCGTGGAACGTCTCTAGCATTGAATATTGGAAGTTCTGTTCATTAGTAACGCTGGAGAGACTGTGGCCTTTCAATATGAATGGCTGAATGTCGTGATTAATGGTTGTCGCGTTGAATATGTTGGGTGGTTGTAGTGTTGTAGTCCAAGCTATAATGAGTGTGTTTTTGTATAAATACTTTTGGGCTACTCTGTAAGTTTTTATTAAAAATTTTATTTTCCATTTTAAAATGTTACAAACCATTATAACTTTTAGGGCCAAAGTTTTATTTTTTTTTAATCGTTTATCTTATGTATTTGTTCAAACTTACCCAAATTCGTATCTAAAACACTACTCTCAGAAGCACATTCCTGAATTCCAGACAAAACATGTAACAACCACCCGCTCAATATAGATCGACCTAGACCAGGGGCGGATCCAGGACCGACTTCTGGGGGGGCGGTGGGTTGTCATACTGCTACTTAGAACTACTTTTAACACTTTCAAATTCTGGGAGGGTTTTATTTATATATATAAAATAAAAAAGTTTCCTCTTCTGGGGGGGGGGGGGAAGCGGATCGTCCCGATCCGCCACTGACCTAGACTATCAGTCATCCAACACTTCCTTTATTGCAAAACTATAAAATGACTTATATTTGGTACGCCTGTTGACATGCTATTTTGCATTACTACATCAATTCTTTAATACAAACACTCCTGTCTAGATTCCCTTTGTTGCTATAGTTATCAAGGTGTTAGTTTTTATTTAGACAACTTCGTTATTAAGTAAATAAATAAATGTATCGTTAGATCAAAGATATTTTGGCCGCAGCACAGTATTCTCAGGTTTGTTCTCATGGTACCTGTACAATGAAAAAAAAAAGTGCTATCGTTGTTTTCTTTGCGGAAATACCCAATTTTATAATGCAGAAAAGACCTCAGTGCTTGGATCAGAAGATAGAGTGTATCTATCACTATGAACAAACAAGCGTAGTGCATTAAATATATGTAAATATTCTCAGCAACAGAAAATCACTTCCTTTAATATGTAACAGTAAGCCAAAACTACGTTCTAGGTAAAGCCTAGGACCCAGGGCACCCATCCGTCAATGGCGAGAGTTGACTCATGAGATATGCGTTTGAATGTTACGACCTACTTATGAATTGTTTTGCATAGTGATCAAAATTCTGAACGTAAATTAATTTTATAATACGCAAAAGCTAGAGAGAAGCAACGAGTAGTGGTGTAGGTAATTTTCTGCTTAGGCAAAACTATAAATTTATGATTGACAAATGCTGATAGAATTAAAATAAACGCGAGTTTCATGAACACAGCTGTCTCGGCACCATTAGGAATACAAAGACCAAGCTGATGCGGGGGATAAAATATCTTAACCAACTCATGTATTCTGAAATATATATATATATATATATATATATATATATATATATATATATATATATATATATATATATATATTTGCCTATATTTTACGCCAAACATTCTCAACCGCTGTAGGCCGAATACCACCACACCTCTTTCTCAGCGATATAAGTTTGGTACCGATAAACAGTGGGCAAAGTACAATAGGTACTTTTTAAGAAGTAATTAAATTAAATAAGTCTCAAAAGGATTTTGGAGTTTTCCCTTCGATTCCAGTGTTTCACAAGAAAGAAAGTCTTTAAGAACTGAAGGACGAATCCTTCTAGGCTTTCTGTGCTGCTTGACAGAAAGGAATTAATTGTATTTTGAACCTCAATAGTTGAAACTCCTTAAAAAATGTGTTGATGATCAGGAAGATTGTGCGAAATAAAATTGCCAGGGTTGGCTGGATTTTCTCCAACACTGAAGTATCCGGGGCCGGAACCATATCATCAGAAATTAAAAGGCAGACTATTTCACGAATCAGAGATTTCTGACCTCCCGAAATTTCTACTTTTGTGTAATTTTAGCCTAATTTTAGGGACAATTTTGGGAATTTTAATATAAAATACCCTCATATTGAGTTTGGAGCCCTCCCGAAATAAGTTCCTGCGTACGCTACTTTACATGTTTGCTGGTTTACTATTTCACAAAAAATCGGTCTACTGTCGCAAAAAAAAAAAGAGGAGAAAGGAAAGAAAGACCTCAGATAATCGATAGTTTACTGTATATTAATTTGATCATACCGTGTGTAGAGAGTTAGTCATTTTTAACTCACTTATCATTAAGAAAGATTACTTCTGAAAAATCTAACTGCTCTGAATAAATAACAACAAATTAGCACTGGGGTCCAATTGGACCCCGTACAGCATTAGGAGAGTTATGGTACCTTTTTCTCGCCTGCCAGTTTGAATTCAAGCAATCCGTAAAACACATATGTATGAGAAGATGTATAACTTTCAGGCACTTTGTAAGACACCTTTGATATGCTAATTTGCATAACTTACACTTATTGGCAACCAATGCAATGCCAGTTTGAAAACCAATTAAAATAACCAGACATGGACTGAAAATATAATTCATAAGTACCGAATAATGTAAAGATACGTCTCTGATTGAGAATGCATTACAGGAAAACAAAGGTGGTACGTGAAGAAAAATTATTAAAAAGTAAAAAGAAAATCCGTCTTTTTAAAGTTTAAAAATGAATAAAGAATAATAATGTTAAATGCTAATAATGAACGGATATGCTTAAAAATGAAATAGAACTAGTAATTGTAGTAATGAGGTTTAAGAATTATTGTATAATCATGAGTCAAGTACACTGTTGGCAATAATGGCATGGAGGGCTACTTTGTTTAGGTACATTACATTTTTAAGAGCAGTGTGTAGCCAGCTTATGCTGCATGCATAGTGGGTATACGGTGCGGATCATATAGCCTCGCTGCTGAAAGGGGCGTTAAGCTCAAAATCTACTCAACTCAACGTCTACGCGTTGACGACTCAGTTTGTAAAAGATATCACTAGAAGAAAACGATTGTGTCTGCAATCTATCCCATCTCATGTAATTTGATTTTCACCCTCAGTAAACCCTGACCACATTTCCTCCGGTGTTAGTAATCGCTGATCGGAACAATATTGGATGGTCAAATTCCGAATCATTAGGGTTACCAACTTTTGAAAATTGAAATGCCGGACACCCTTCTGGAGTAATTATACTCTTAAGACTGTGACATCATCATTCCTCAAAAATGTGAACAGTCTGAAAGTGGTTACTTTACATAAAATTGAGTGGTTCGGAGTTCGAATTTAATAACTTTATTTACTTTTGAAGCATTTTTTAAACTTACTTATTCTAGTTTTGGTTGAGTTGGCACATGTAATTTTTGTATACTACAACCAATAATACATTGTATTTAAAACAGAAAAGCAAATATAATTGGCAATATAGGCCTAATTATGGTATACACAAAATATACTTGTAACTCTTACCAGCTTCACTGGGGCTGGTAATGTATCATAATGCCTACATACTTTTACTGGATCTGAATGCATTATTTAATTGCAAGATGTGTAGCTGAGGATGAAGCAGTGCTAGCTGCAATCTTGAAAATGTATTTTTGTTGACTTTCAGCAGTTTTGATAAGTTCAGGAAATTTTCCTGTCTTCAATTCTTCAGCGAATTCCGCGCACGATAGGTTGATACCAAAGCTAATTATAAGCTCTGCTTTAACCATATTCATCAACAAAGGATTCCTTTCGTCACTTCAAAATAATCTGAATAGAACTAGTAAGAGAAAAAATTACCGGACATTTTAGTCCGGTTTTAAGATCGTACCAGGCACCGGACAAGGAGGTCAAAACCTGAACTGTCCGGTAAAATACCAGACGGTTGGCAACCCTGTGAATCACACGCTCCCATGAGGATTAATAACCGAGAAATATATCTCATAAAAGTTGAATCGAGAGTGAGGAAGGTTCGAAATCAAATGAACCTTATAACATGCGAGGGAAGAAGACAGTATGCACAGTCGAAAGATATACATGATGTTTCAAAACAACACCGACAACGTTTGGGAGGTGATTCCTGACACCAAGATAAGACAAAAAGTTTAGACCAACCTGTGTGCACAAATGCTTCCTTTCGGAGTTATAAGCTGCCGAAAACATGAACAAACGAACTATAAAGGTTTATAGTTCCAAAACTATGGAACCTACCGTAGTCGGGTCAAGACTTGACTCAGGAACTAATATGTGCACTATCCAAAAATACATGTTTCAGAATCTTAAGGTATTCACGTAGCAATTTTTATAGACGGAGTTTGGCTTCGGGCGTATAACTTGAAGTACTCACCAACTACCTCTATAAAAATAGTTATGAAATACCGCAGGATTCTGAAGGATGGATGTTTGGATAGGGCACATATTAGTTCCTAAGTGAAGTCTTTACCCGACTACTGTAGGTTCCATAGTATTGGAACTATTGACCTTTAAAGTTCAATTTTTCATGTTTTCGGCAGCGTATAATTCCGAGAGGAAACGTTTGTGGACCCAGGTTGGTCTATACTTTTTGTCTTATCTTGGTGTCAGGAATCACCTCCTAAACGTTGTCGGTGTTGTTTTGAAACACCCTGTATATGGCGACATTGCTGATAATCTTTGAGTTTCCCTCGTATTATTGTAAACTTGGTTGCGAGTGGAAATCTTTCGAATTTAATTTTTGTGAATAGTAAGGTCTACATTTGTTTCTGAGAAATTCAAATCTACGTTCACGTCTACAATATTAAATCTTTCGAAACGAAGTATGAAAACTATTATGGATTTTATGTTCAAAAAGGAAAAGTTACCAGTATTAATTGAAGTAAAATGATGGGTTTGACAGTTACAGGGTTTCGTTTATAAGTTTGTTTATTTTACTGAAGTATGATTAAACATTATATATATATATATATATATATATATATATATATATATATATATATATATATATATATATATATATATATATATATATATATATATATATATATATATATATATACTAGCAGCGTTCACCCCGCTTCGCTGCGGTCACCCCGGAACGCAATAAACTTTGTTACTTAGATAATTTTTACTTTTTCGCTTTCAAGTGATTTATAGCGCCTGTCAGTTATGTTAACCCGCCGAGTCACAGGGTCATGCGGGTTGCATATAAATACGTTTATTTTTATACCTATGATGAACTAATAACAAAGGATTTGTACGTATGGACACCTGAATGGTCAATTATCTCAAGACACTGGTAATTGAAAATTAAAGTGATATGATAAAAACCATCTAGGGTCCACATCCTAACAACCCCCCAAAAATGAAAGAAATCGGTTCACCCGTATTAGCGTGATGAGCGGACAAAGGATTTTTTTTACGTATTCACACCTGATTGGTCAATTATCTCAAGACACTGGTAATTGAAAATTAAAGTGATATGATAAAAACCATCTAGGGTCCAAATCCTAACAACCCCCCAAAAATGAAAGAAATCGGTTCAGCCGTATTAGCGTGATGAGCGGACAAAGGATTTTGTGCGTTCTCTTTTATATATATATATATATATATATATATATATATATATATATATATATATATATATATATCGGGTGTTGCAAAATAAGTGTTACAACGCTTGGGAGGTGACTCCTGCCACTGAGACAAGAAAAAAAGTTCTCTTGAACTTTCGGCTATCGGACATAGTTTCGGATCTACAAGGTGCCGAAAGCGTGGGAAAATGACTTTCGGACGCCAATAGTTCGGAAACTATCCAATGTAAAGAAGGCGGGTAAAAAATTCACTGAAGAAGTCATACCTGCTGTATTGAATTTTGCATGTTTCACAATCCTATCATGCACGCGCAAGGGATTCCCCAAAGCAACGTAGGGAATCCCGGATAATCCGCCAAATGAAAATTGGTCTAAATGGATATGAATTGATAGGCTTTGTACCAGGTAACAATAATTTGTTTGTATTAAGTCGATATCTGGAACAAATACAAAATGGCGGACACCTTCTTGCCCGTTGTGTGTGGTTGCATAATCGCCAGGTACGGATGATGGCCAACAGTGACGTTCTGAGTATTAAGTGTATCGAATTTGTACTCGAATGCTTTAGAAGGACATCTGGAGTGTCGATAGAGCACAACAGATGAAGCAGGGTGATCACATGTGTGGAAATACTTAACGAGAAATGCCCAGAAATGCACTCATACTAAGTAAACGTGAGTTCAAACCGTCCGAAATGTAAGGATTAGCGTCAAGAACATGAAAGCCATTGCCGATTCACCAAAAATATTCCCTTAAACCGATGCAATATGATCTGCACGGTTGCATGCCAATAAGGATGCAACAACTGAGGCCAAGTTAAAATTGTGCAAGGGGATTGACAAAGAAACTGGGTAAACTAAAGGAATGTCACTAGTGGGATAACATGATCGATATTGAAATGTGGCCAATGTGTGTGTTGATATTGACATGTAGTTAATGGACAAATGTCAACATGTCCCACTACTGCTGGGACACCGTCCCACGTGCGAAAAATAGGAAAATAACTACTCGGGTCTTGAATCTGAGGACGTGGGCTCCCAGTAGGATTGGAAACTGCGACCACGCGATCGAAAGCGAGCACTCTAGCCCTGAGGCTCGAGTAAGCCTCACTTTCTCTGTATTCGTTTCTTTGAGGAGTACCCACTTTGTTTGGCAAGCGCTCTTGTACAGCCTCCCGACATGCTTGTGTGTTTCATTTTATTACTCCTACTGCACAGTTGTAAACAATCAGAGCTTTAAGACGTTTCTTTCTATTTCTCATGTCGTTTTATTTTCCATATGTATTGTGTTCCAGCTGTAGTGTTATGTGTTATAAATTGGTTCATTTTCGTCTTTGTATTGGCATGTGCACTGTGTAAAAGATACGAATTTCTGGAGATACTTTCTCATATTTTGAGTACGTTATATGTCCCAGAAGACGTGGGACATTATACAAGTTTGTTCTTTTCACGCTCTATCAAAATTGGAAAAATGGATTAAGATATTTATTTTCATATGTGTCGACTGGGGAACAATGTCCCAAACAAAGAGAGACATTGATACAATCGTGTTCTAGTTACGTTCTACCAAAATGTGCACTAGATGTAATAACAGAATGTACAACGTTATTTTCCTAGTTTTTCCACGTGGGGCGGTGTCCCAGCAGTAGTGGGACATGTTGACATTTGTCCATTAACTACATGTCGATATCAACACACACATTGGCCACATTTCAATATCGATCATGCGATCCCACTAGTGACATTCTTTTAGTTTACCCAGTTTCTTTGTGAGTCCCCTTGCACAATTTTAACTTGGCCTCAGTTGTTGTATCCTTATTGGTATGTAACCGTGCAGATCATATTGCATCGGTTTAAGGGAATATTATTGGTGAATTGGCAATGGCTTTCATGTTCCTGACGCGAATCCTTACATTTTCGACGATTTGAACTCATGTTTACTTAGTATGAGTGTATTTTTTTCTGGGCATTTTTCGTTACGTGTTTCCACACATGTGAATCACCCTGCTTCATCAGTTGTGCTCTATCGACACTCCAGATGTCTTTCTAGAGCATTTGAGTACAAATTCGATACACTTAGAACTCAGAACGTCACTGTTGGCCAGCATCCCTACCTGGCGATTATGCAACCACACACAACGGGCAAGAAGGTGTCCGCCATTTTGTATTTGTTCCAAATATCGACTTAATACAAACAAATTATTGTTACCTAGTAGAAAGCCTATCAATTCATATCCATTTAGACCAATTTTTATTTGGCGGATTATCCGGGACTCCCTACATTACTTTGGGGAATCCCATGCGCGTGCATGATAGGATTGTGAAACATGCAAAATTCAATACAGCAGGTATGACTTCTTCAGTGAATTTTTTACCCGCTCTCTTTACGTTGGATAGTTTCCGAACTATTGGCGTCCGAAAGTCATTTTCCCACGCTTTCGGCACCTTGTAGATCCGAAACTATGTCTGATAGCCGAAAGTTCAAGAGAACTTTTTTTCTTGTCTCAGTGGCAGGAGTCACCTCCCAAGCGTTGTAACACTTATTTTGCAACACCCGATATATATAACAGGTTCATTAGTGTTGTAGATTGTAGGGATAAATTTCTCTTTTTCGAAAGTAGAACTGCATATCTGCTTCTGGTTTTTGTTAGAAGTTTGCTTCTGGTTTTATCATAGCAAACAGAGTAGCAAAACAATATTATTTTGTAATTTATAATGGTTGTATTCTTTTGTTTCGATCTACGAATCTATGTACTTAGGAAAAGTAGTTATTTTTTAATGTACATTGTTCGTAGTATTATCAAAGTTTGGTGATCTGGCATACACTCAAACAATCTATTTATCTCCAGGAAAATAGTTTGCTGTTTCGACTATATATGCAAATATTATGTTCAGTGAAGTTATTCTTATTTGATAAGTCACATGCATATACGCCAGCTAAAATACATGTAACAAATAACAGAATTATCTAACAATTTAATGTCAGGAATAAGGACAGCAAATACAATTATATTCTTTGTTATAAATGGTGAAGCTAGCAATTACGAGTGCCCTCCCCTTAAATGTACTGGCTATCGACTAATCTATTGTTTGCACGACATTTTAAGTCGTCTGTGTTTTGTCGTGTGTTTGTATTTTATTGAATGCATTGGATGCTATCTTATTGAGGTGAACAATAATGACGCTTGAAACAAATGTAAATTCTTTTTGTCTCTGCAAAACATCAATGTGTTTTTGTCTTTATGCAACGAGCTGTGAAATTGATGTGTGCTAGTTAAGAAATAACATCAGAATTATCGTGCGAATATTACAGATGTGCTATGGAAAAATCGTTTTTTTGAAAAACTTACAAGCAAAACGAGAAGACCGATTTAAATTGTTTGTTTTTTTCAAACCATTTCAAATATTGCAGAAAAAATAAATGAACACTGTTTCGTGTGACTAAGTTCCTGAAGGATATAATAACGAATAATATATTATTCAAAATTAAATAGAAAATACAGTGAACAGCAAAGATATTTCTTTAACTTCTTAATGATTTATATGCCAAACCAAGTAAAAAAAAAAGTGCACATCACTTTTTAAACAATGAGTAGTGAATATCGTATTACTGATACAGCACTAATATTTACAGAATGTTCCTAAGATCTTTTAAATATCAAAATAATACTTCCAGAACATCCACACTGTATTAAGTACACGAGCTTACAGTTCAAATATATGAAAAAAAAACGGAATATACAAAATTTTGGCTTGTTTTGCAACACATACACTCAACTACTTGGTATATTTTTCATTTCCCGTACAGTTTATGAATGATGAAACCTAGAAATCAGTTCGTAGTTCCAGATTCTAAACTTAATAAAGATCAAATACATTTCAACACCATTAAATCAAAAAGAGGATCATTTCAGCCAATGGCAATGTCTGATAATGAAGAATCATACCGAGAAATGTTCTCAAGGTTTTGCAACAATGTCTCTTGTAATGGTTTTGTCCATCTTGAAGCAAGTAAAACTTTAACCGGCAAAATATTCTGGTTTTTAATTCTTATTACTTTCTTAATCGTACTTTGGTACCACGTGTTCGGACTCACGTTCAGACTAATTTTTAATCCATCAATTACGTCTGAACTTGTGTATGACTATAATCCGTATGGTGTGCTTCCAATTATAACAATTTGTTCACAGTCGCCGTTTCGGATGTCCAAATTAAAAGGTAAGTCAAGTAATTATTGACCTTTTTTTTTTTTTAAAAAAAAAATAGTAATCAACGCTATTTTCTGTTAACCGAAAAGAAAAAGAAAATTATTCAGGAAAATACTGCATATAACATTTCTGTAAGACATGATTTTACTTTAAAGTATATTTTAATTCTTTTAAGTGGTAAGTTTTTAGTGCTAGCAAGAAAATAATTGCCACCTTAGAAGAATATAATCCAATTGAATCATTAAACTAAGGAAATAAATCATCTATAACATTATATTAGATTGTTAATAGGATCTCATGTTAATGTCAGTACTAAGGAAAAACATCATCTATATATATATATTTTTATCATTTCATTTCCTTCCCTTCTCTTTTCTGTTTTTTGCTTTCCTTTCCCTTTCCTATCCTTTCCTTTCCTTTCCTTTCCTTTCCTTTCCCTTTCCTTTTCCTTTTACTTTTCTTTATATTTCGTTTTACTTTCTTTCCATAGGGTGTCCGAAAAAGAACGTATCCTTTTCAAAAGAACATTCTCAGGCATCCTGAAGTGATATTAGAATCTTTTATATGCTATACCAAAAGCAAAGTAATATATCAAAGTTTTGTTATCTACTTTACAAAGATTCAATATGGAAGTTTTTCGGGGTCCAGCTCAACAACACTTCATCCGACCAGTGCGACCTATTCAACGCTGTGGGAGATGTTCATTCAGATACCCTCTCACGTTAATATGGAAGTGGGGTGGAGCTTTATCCTATTGGAAAATGAATTCTCTGAAGTTCTCTTCAAGTTGTGGTATCAACCACATCTGAAGCATATTAAGATATATGTGTTTCCTTACAGTTCTCTCTGCAAAGAAGAATGGCCCATTAATAGGCTGACCATAAAATTTTCAGCTGAAAACGAGACTGGTTCCGCTTTTTTAAAACTCATGAGAAATGAGAAACAGGTCATGCATAAATTAGGCCTAGTTGCTGTTTACCTTTGCATACATAATAGATTATATTGTAATACAGTATATTAACTTTTGCAGTGTTGTCAACACCTAACCAACACTCTAGCTTGCCAAGTGCCAAGTTTCCAGCAGCTCTCGCCATGTCCGTAAGAAATTTGGCGTTAAAAATTTTTGCTTTTAAATTTCCTTTATCTACTACAATTTACTAATAATAACTATATTTTTTAAAAGACGTTAGAATTAATATGAAAATTGGTTCTAAAACGGCTAGAAGTGAAAAGAATGTGGCTAGGATTGCTACTATTGTTGCATTGGCAACCCTGAACTTTTAGGCCTACCTTTGTTCTTATCAGCGTACTGATATCAGAGCTCCCCCTCCTCTCTCTCTCTCTCTCTCTCTCTCTCTCTCTCTGTTACAGGGCGGGGTCAAGTAATTCCATACCTATGAAAAAGGAAAGATACGTTGAAGTTTGTTGAACAAAACAAGTAACTGCTAAAACCTCTGCTGCCTTTCGAGCAATACTCCGAACTATAGATCATGTTTCATATAGGGAATTTTAGTTCAATTCTTATCTCTTTGTTATTATTAAACGGAGTGACAAACATCTTGGCATTTGAAGGCGACACTCCAAGTTCTATCTAAATGCTGCTAGCAAATGGGAGGCCAGCGGTATTGCCACATTTAATTTGTACACATCCACATCTATCCCCTGTCACCTGATCGCGCTGTAGTTTGTCTGCTTAGCCATAGCCACACCCCTTTACCATTTGGCAACGTCGCGCCAGAGCTTGCGCTTTATTCGTTTAGCTGAAATGCCAAGATGTTTGTCACATGATTTAATACCTTTACAAGGAGTAAAAGTACTAACTAACTCTATGGCCTATGGAACCCGCAGGTTCAGTGCCGCGTTCACAAAAGCTCTCCACTGACTTCTATCCTTAGCTAATTGCATCCAGTTTCTACTTTGTATTCCTATCTCTGCGAGATCCATCTTAATATTGTCCTCCCATCTGCGCCTAGGTCTTCCTAATGGTCGTTTTCCTATGGGTCTACCAGTCAAGACTTTGAAAGCGTTTCTACTTTCTTCCATTCTAGCTACATGACCTGCCCACCTAAGCCTCCTAGACTTAACGACCCTAACAATGTTGGGTAAACCGTATAAACTATGTAGTTCCTCGTTATGAAGCTTCCGCCATTCCCCATTCTCGTTCCTCTTGGGTCCGAATATTCTTCTCAGGATCCTGTTCTCAAATACTTTCAGTCCATGTTCTTCCCTCAGAGTAAGCGACCATGTTTCACAACCATACAGAACAACAGGCATGATTATCGTTTTATATATTTTAAGCTTCAAATTCCTCGACAGAATTCGCGACGACAAGAGATTTTGAACCGAATAGTAACACGAATTCCCTGCTTTTAGTCGACATTTAATTTCTTCGTGAATATGATTTTCGTCTGTTAATATTGATCCTAAATATTTGAAAGTATCCACTTTAGGTTTGTTATTTACTTCTTTCACTCGCACAAAACAGGACAAATACTACATTTTTCATCTACTGACGGGACGGCCGGGACACGCCCCTAAAACGGGACTGTCCCAGTCAAAACGGGACGCATGGTCACCCTACCCATTAAACTTTATTCTGTACATGCCAGGAAAGACGTTTAACTGGAGAATCGCTAACATGCTCAATGTTTCGCCGAGGATGTTGTAAATCGTGGATTCAAATATTATGCCTATTGACTTTGACGTTGATATGGAATGTAGCCTCATCACTGAAGACTACTCTGTCCCTAAAATCATCATTTTCAGAAATCTCAACATGTCTACATTGCAAAGGATTGTCGAACTCTATCTATTGTTTCCTCTGAATGCGAAGGACGGCCGGTCCATTTGCTTTTGCATAGGCAGCCTGTCTCCATGAATTGTGTATGCCAACGCTTATTGGAGCTCTTGTCAGATGGATCGACTCCAAACTGTCGCCAAAAGTTGAGTTGAACTGTGATAACGGACGTTGTCTTTGCGTATTTCACAGCACAAAACTCCTAAATCCCCTCTGTTGTTTTGTAGGCGCCATCTTTAAAAATGTCTTGGGAATGGCGGGTATTTCAATCAAAAATTAGAATACAGTATCTAATAGCAATCCTTGTCGCCGACACATCTCTCCACGTACTTTGCACCTAGAAAACATATAGAAAGTTACAATCTTTTTCGGACACCCAGTATATATATATATATATATATATATATATATATATATATATATATATATATATATATATATATATATATATATATATATATATATGTGTGTGTGTGTGTGTGTGTGTGTGTAACTCGTTTTCTGTAACATTTTGTTCTTCTCAAGTAATGATCAAACAACCACAAAAGTATTACCATACCGTCCAGTTCAAAAAAAGTATACACGTTTTGAAAGTATGTATTTGTAAGGGGGTATTTGGTCTCACTTTAGTACCTCTGGTTTCCTTACTCGGGGGGGGGGCATGATCCAGGAATACATAGGACCACCACCTCTAATATTTAGCATGAGCACCCTTAATTTTGGGGAGGGATGCGTATTTCAACTTCTTAAATGTTAAAAATTGACTAAATTAAAATTTTGGTAGGGCAGTATAGGAACAGGGTATGCATCTTTTTGCACCTATAAAGTTTGGGTAGTTCATTTCGTACTCTTGTATGGGTAAAAAATTGTCAAAAATTGAAATTGGAGAGATAATTGTACTAATTTATCCTCTAAAATGAAAAAGTATCAAAAATATACGTCAACAATTGGGCCTATATTTTACCATCTGGACAGTTTTGTCTAAATTAATCTTCTAGGATAAGGCTTTATTACAGCTTATTATTCTATGAGTATGTAGTTGAGTCCATTCTTTTGAATAGGACATTCATTGAGTCACTCAGCAACTGAACTTTTAGATGAATAAAATTTCACTTGCTTCTTGAAAGAGAATCTAGATGGTCCATTCAGAACAGCATTACAGTAGTGTGTGATAGTTCTTTAAAAGTACAGTGTTCTTTAAGCCGAGTTCTAGTTAGTTACGCACCGACTCTTTCTAGCACCCTGGTTAGACCGTTTCAGGAAGTAAGATACAAAAATTTAAAAAATAACACCACTTTGATCTACTTTCGATTTCTACGAAGGAATATTAGTCTTGGAGAGTTGCCGCCTTATGCAGAGTCGCTTTGACGTATGATTAGTGTCATACTAAAGGCCTGACTACTGCAAGAAACGTATGTTAGTCGAACTCTTTAGTATGACACTAATCACGGGTCAGAACAATTCTGCATAAGGCTCTTCAGCTCCTCAAGAACTATATCGCATTCACATAGAATCTCAGTCCTGAATATCTCACAACCCGTTCACATCATAAAATATACATGCAAGACAATTCGCATAGTAAGATATTGAAATTTGTCAAACTCGAGCAAAAAATCATGTTCGTATAATAATTAGTAACAAATCACGAATTGAAGTCAAATTTATTTCACAAATTAACAACCGTGATGATTACAAATTTTTGGCGACCAAACAGGGACCGAAAACTAACTACATACTCGAAAACCATTTTTGAAGCCCATGAATAATTAATTAGATCGTTATTAAATTTTGAATGCTAGAGAATGCTAGTGCGTAAATAATCAGGTTATTCGTAAGTTTATTGGGAAAATAGTGACTGAGCGTAAAAGGATTAACGTCCTCTCCCCTCTCCAATTTAATATCTTTTTCATGGAACTGAAGAAAAAGAATTACAATGGAAATCAAGTCTGGAAGAAATGAAAAGTTTAAGCGTTTCTGTTGCAATGAACATCTCGTTCAAAAGTTACTAAGAAAACCTACTGAATACTTTATTTTGTTTATCTATGACGAAATTTTCATATGAATTTTGAAATAATATCATTCAATTTCCACCCCTGACTGTGGCAAAAATGCAAGGAAAATGATCCAGAACTAAAGGAAATTCGTAAGGATTTAGGGTCATTTTTGCGGACTTTGTCTTTGAAAAGCAGTCTAGGTTTTTGTGACGAAAAGTGTACAAAGTATGTTTTACCAGAATGAAACAATAATAAAATTTGTGGTATCTTGTGTAATATGAGTGTGTAAGTACACTAGTGTATTTGAAAAGTAGGTGTAACCTGGTACCATCTCAAAAAAGAATACGAACCAAAATGGGTGAAATCCATAAGTATACATCAGCAGTGCATACAAGGTACATTTTTTAATAATTAGATTCATGGATGGTACCTCTGGTGTCCGTTAGCGTTAAAATTAGGTATTACCCGGTCCTAGGTATCCTCCGAAAATTTAGAAACCAAATATGATAGATGTGATTTTCGTATGCACTTTTCTTGGTTGAAACCATCTTAGATGTTGTATGACTAAGATTGTGATGCAATAACTGTATCGTCGAAGTATAAATCTCTCTCATACACCTTCTCCGAAATACCGTATCAAAATTTAGGAATCAAATTTGGTCAAGATGATTTGTAAGGACTTTTTTAGAAATTTAAACCATCTTTAATGTTCTAACTTACGAGAAGTACATGAAGGTTATTACGTTTATAGACGATTTAGGACTTTATTTTCAACTAAATCTCTCGTTACTAAATCTCTGCATTACTTTCTGTTGTCCTCATATCATCTATCAAATTGACATCATCAGCATAAACTATAACCTGGTGAGTGTCATTCAGCTTTAAGACTGGTTGCTATCTTTCGCTTTTCTTATATCTTATTGCAGAACAAAATTGAATAATAATGGATACAATCAATCTCTTTGTTTCAGGCCATTATCGACGGGAAAGTTTGTGAACAATCCCCCCCCTGATTAGATTTTACTTTATCTTTCATTTAAACACAATTTAATAGTTTAACTAACTTTTTGGTATACCCCATTTAATAATAATGCTATACAATTTTCGGTTCTCACTGAATCATAAGCCTTTAAAGCAATAAATAATTGGTGTTAATATATAATTTTAAATCAATGGTAAAGTGACTTATCAAATGATCTTGATAAGTTCCAGCATAGAACGCTCTAGCGATTAGAAATCTTTCTGCTAGTTATGATGGAAAGCTAAAACCAAGAATTTTAGGAATGATCCAAACAAATAGCTTAAAAGATTGGGATCTTGGCATAGAATTTTGGAATGATCTAAAAATGCATCAAAAAATTGCGATCTTGGCCAATAATTAATTTTTGTATCAGGGGACACAAAATTTTTGAACGACCCCTAAATTGAGTTTTATTATCTTCTACGGAATAAGCACATCATACTGAGTTAACTGATAGTTTGGGTTTGGCTACATTATATATAGTTCTCCAGATATAAGGCACACAAGGAAATTTTTGATAGAAATATATTGGATCTTGGATCAGAGGCAACAAAACTTTTGAACGGTACCTAAATCAAGTTTTCGTATTTTTTTCGGTATAAGCACATCATACTGACTTATGAGACATAGAAGACTCATAAGAAACTTATACATAAATCAACAAGTACGTGTTAGGATAGGGGAAGAACTGACGGAAGAGAGTGCAATTGGAAGGGGAGTTCGACAAGGATGCTGCCTCTCGCCAACACTATTTAATGTCTATCTAGAAGAGATAGTGAAAAAGAGTTTACATGATGATGATGGCATTTCGGTAGGAGGTAGAATGATTAGATGCATAAGATTTGCAGACAACATGGCGCTTGTTGCAGAATCAGAAAAGAAAATCAATAAAATGTTAGAAAAATGAGAAAGGACTTTGAAGAATATGGGATGAAAATAAATGTTAGAAAGACAAAAGCCATGGTGATTGGAACGAAGGGGTCGGTATCAAATATAAAAGTAGGACGGGAGAAAATAGAACAAGTGAATAGTTTTCGATATTTGGGTAGTATTCTTAGTAATAACATGAAGTGCGAACGTGAAATAAAAGCAAGGATAGGAATGGCGAAAGAAGCCTTTAGGAGGAAGAAAAGTCTGTTTTGTGGTACCTTGAATAAAGAGTTGAGAAAAAGACTCATAAAATGCTTCGTGTGGAGTGTTGTACTGTATGGGGCAGAAACGTGGACATTACGGAAAGGTGATGAATATCGACTGGAAGCCTTCGAAATGTGGGTGTGGAGAAGAATGGAAAGAATTAGTTGGGTCGAGCGGAAAACGAATGAGAGAGTGTTAGAAGTGGTGGGTGAGAAAAGAACACCTTCAGATATTATTAGGAGAGGAAGAGAAACTGGTTGGGACAGTGCCTAAGAAGAGATTGTATCATGAGGGACGTCCTAGACGGTATGATGGCGGGAAAGAGAGGGAGGGGGCGAAGGAGACTACAATTAATGGATGATATAAAAACAGAAAGATCATACGCGAAGACGAAGAAGTTAGCGGAGGACCGTGGAGCATGGAAGCTTCTCAGCTGCGGCAAGTGTGTTAGAAATCGTGTGCAAAAGTCGAACGACGAGTCACTGGAAGATAGCATAAACCAACATTCTGCATCATAAGGAAAAATGGCCACTATACAAGATTAAACTGCTGCAGCACTATGCTGAGGAAAATTTTGATCGTCGAGTATAGTTCTATGTGTGGATGTCGATGAGATTCTTGGCTGCAGCAATGTTTTTGTTCTGTGAAGAAGCGTTGTTTTACGTTAATAAAGAAGTTAGCAAATAAAACTGGATATATTACAGTGATATAAATACTCATTAAATATATCCTTTAAAACTATACGAAGGGATATGATTATAATGCAGTGTGGGATTTGGGAACAAAGCAATCGGCCGGTTTTCAGCCAAGATAGTCTCATTGCAGATACGTTCTTAAATAACATGTGTTCCCGAGTGTGTGTTCCCTGACAGGTCTGTATACTTCTCGGATGCCAAGTTTCTTGACTCATGAATCGCTAGTAGTGATACCGTTGAGTGATCATTACAGTCTCCAGACTTACATCGATGAATGTCTGTCTTTTTAGTCTTTAAAGGTGATAGTCTCCTGAATTAAAATTTAAAATATACAGTAATTTAAGAAATGCACTGTGCAAAATAGACATGATTATGCAGTACGTTTTGTCAAAGGTTCTGGAGTACTGGAAAATTTAAAAACAATCACGCATTGATGATGTAGTTGTACGCATATGAACATTATAAATTTGTATGTCACATGATTTTGGTCCATCCTGTAATTTACGTTTTTAGTAACAAGCTATTTCTTAACAAAAAATGAAGTTAATAAATTTCCTTGTGCATAGATATACATGATCACAAAAATATTTTCATTTGCCTCTCCCTTTTCCTTTAGAACAAAATATTTACTAAACAAAAGCAACAAGGTTAAGTCTCTTAATGATTATTTACATCTGTATTTAGGCAATACTGTATTTAGCTTGGATTTTGTTGATGTTATTACCTCTAAATAGTGTAAATACTCTTTAGATTTTCTACTTTTCTTACAGAGCACAATGTATCAATTAACGCAGCAAGTCTTCTAGTACAGATAATTGATATCTTTAACCGACTCCCATCGGAACCTGATTCCGTAATACATGCAGCAATTGAAGAACTTACTGGAAAAGGATGGAACATAACAGAATTTCTTCGTGAATTGGGGCCCAGGTAAGAATAGTGAAGTGTTTGCAAGGCTATGATGAAATGGCCGAAAATTGTAAAAAAAAAAAAAAAAACATATATGAGGCGCCTAGTATCAAAGCCGCCAAATCCTTTTTTTTTTTTTACCGAAATTGAGTTATGTATCACTTGGTATATGTTTAAGCTAAAGGAAGTGCAGGAAAAGGAAGTCCAGGAAAACAGAATGTTGTTTAAAAGCTTAATATTTCAGAATAAATAAAATAGTTCAAATATGGAAATTCCTACTCGTGTTTATGGAGTTTCACTGCACGTTTTGCGAGATTATTCGAAACTAATCGAAATGGATGTAGCGGATTTTGATACTAGATGCCTCATATACAGTATATGGTGTGTCCGTTACAACAAGCTATATGATCTTCCCTATAAATTATCCGAAGATGTCCTTCCAGAAACAGCGTCATTTGTAATTTTTAATTTTACTCAATAGTTCTGTTCTCTAATTGCATCCTTTGCTTTTTCCACTTTGAGTACTGTTTCCATCTTTTCCCAAATCAACTTAAATCTTTTAATCCAATGTTCTCGGGATTGCTGCCAGAGTGAGTATTGCTGTGCTGAGCTTTCGTTACCATACAGCGGCAACATCTTCAGAGCTATGACATAATAAGTAAATTGTAGGTTAAAACAGAGCTCTGAAGATGTTGCCGCTGTATGGTAACGAAAGCTCAGCACAGCAACACTCACTCTGGCAGCAATCCGGAGAACATTGGATTAATAGTAGACGCCAGCAAAGCTTCAAGATCATATTAACTTAAATCTTTACTTATTACCATGATCCATCTTTACGAATTGCTGTACCGCAAATATAGTTACAATAAATTATTACAATTGAGACTACCCACAAAACCGTAGGCATATAAATCAGTTCCAATTAAGGTTATATTATAACTTAATGTTATACTTCAACATTTTTGTTAAAGTATAAAGCACAACTTTATTCTCTTTTGAGTAAAACGTGTATTCCATATGTCAAGCTTGCGTTCATCGTTCAGGAGGCGTTTCTTTTCCCAAGGGAACCTTCTAATGAATTAAAGATAACCTAATAAAGTAGGAATCATACATTGGTGATATGTTCTAAAGTTTGTACCTCCATACGGTGGACGAAGTGGATCTACATATTTGACTTTTTCTTTCAGTTGTGAAGACATTATATTTAGCTGTCGTCATGATGTTAATGTTTTGGATGCCACTCAGTGCTGTAGCTTCATGAAACCGATTTATACAGCACATGGAGTATGTTACTCTACTAAGGAACCAATTCGACGTAAATTTTCCATATTTTTCGAATTTGTTTTTTATTTGAAGTACAATCCTGATGAAGATGTGGGTAAGCACTTTGGTAATAATAATAATAATAATAATAATAATAATAATAATAATAATAATAATAATAATAATAATAATAATAATAATAATAATATATAAGTATTAAAGAAAGAAAAACTATTAATGCTCAATGATTAAGGGTAGCTGGATATGTTTCCGTACATTACGTTTGCATTATCCTAGTCATATGACATAACAAATTATTAGGAACTAGATTTTAGTAAGTCTTCTCGGACTATCAGCCAGGTGAAGGTATTGAGATCCGACGTTTCGAATGCAGACATCGTATTCATATTCAGGGATTGTACCTAGGTAATGAAGAGACCGGAGATGTGGACATGTATATATGGTAACTATTTAGAGGCAGAATTATTAATCGGGGCGTGTGGTTAGCTGATGAAAATGCTGGGTCCTGATTGGCTATTGTTGTGACTACGAGAAATGGCTTTCTGGAACAAAAAAAAAAAAAAAAACAGACATTCAACAAAACAATTTCTCGTAGCCACAACAACAGCCAATCAAGAGCGAGCATCCTTCAGCCAATCAGAAGCAAGCATTTCCCTCAGCCAATCACAAGCCCCCATTCATAGCTCTACCCCTAAATAGTCATTATACAGGGTGCGGCACGTAAAACCGGCCCGTCGTAATATTCTGGTATATTGTGTTTTTGGCAACATTTAAATAATCTACCCCTTCCTACCAAGAGATGGCGTGTCGAGGTCGGGTCGACTTACGTGACCTGCAGCAGTCACGTGCAGCCGCAGCCAGTGAAACTTGTCGAAACCAATTGAGAAAAAGGCCTCGTTGTGTTAAGCCGGGTGAGTGTCAGTGTGTGATAATGGCGTATTCGATACCCGAGCGTGTTGCCATTGTTAAAGGGTCATCATGAGTGACTAGGCGTGGTTCCACCTGTCTGGGTACGTAAATTCCCAAAACAACCGGTATTGGTCGACAGAAAATCCACACGCAATCCACCAGGTACCCTTGCATGATGAGAAGATTGGTGTTTGGTGTGCCATTTCCGCCACACGCGTTATTGGGCCCATATTCTTTGAGACGACAGTGAACAGTGACGTGTATATGGGAATCCTGGAGGAGTTTTATACACACTTGACCGAAGAGGAGCGTCAGTTATGTTACTTTCAGCAGGACGGTGCAACATGCCACACATCAGCTGCATTATTGTCCCTTGTGCATGAGATGTTTACACCAGAGAGGACAATCAGCAAAGGCTTGTGGCCTCCTCGGTCACCAGACTTGTCCACGTGTGACTTTTACTTATGGAACTGTTAAAGGGAAGAGTATACGAAACAAATCCACACACAATTGAAGAACTCAAGACCAGGATCCAGGATGTCACCAATAGCATTACAACACAAGAACTGACAAGGGTATATATGAATCTCCTCAATCGTGCTCACATGTGTGTTGAAGTGGGCGGAGGACACTTTCAGCACCTGCTGTGAAGGCTGCTGTGAAGGTGAGTAGTCATATTCAATACATTACATTTCATTTATGTGTTGTAGTTAATCATATTCAATACATTACATTTCATTTTATGTGTTCACTTTACGGGCCGGTTTTACGTGCCGCACCCTGTATATACATGCTCACCTTCGGTCTCTTCATTACAATCCCTGAATATGAATCATATCGCCAGGAAAATTCAATTCTTTCTTCATTAGGAACTCGTATCTATAACTGAATATTTCTGGCTTCTGCCTCGTATGAAAATCAACGCAGTCCATTATTAACCTCTTAACATACTGATTTTGAACAGAAAGGTGTTTCGATTTTAATGTGTTTTTATTATTACTCAATTGAAATAATCACTTAAGGACATTAAAAATGGTGATTGTAATATTGATTATATACAATATACAACTCAACAATGAGACACGTGCATCTGAATAGCTCCTGAAACAAAATCCCGAATATACTCCTGCTCGCAACGAGAGCAATATTACGTATGGAACTTATGAAAATAAGCTACAAAATGCATTTGATTAATCAAAATGGAATGGAAGGAACGCGAAAGAAAACAAAGACGCCACAATTTGTTTATCAAAACCACCACCGCAAACGGAAATAAGCTGGAATGCCCAATGGAGAAGATTACAGTGACACCTATCGGAAAGACACATAAACAATAAGTTCCACAGCATTATTTGGCGGAAACATACAGAAACATTGGAAAATGAGTATAATCGTTTTTTTTTAAAAAAACACGTACGGATAAACAGAAGTTAACACGAGTATTCTCGGGCTTTTATGTTAAGATGTTAACTTTGTGGATCATAAGAGTAAATATTATCCTTACTAACAATAATATAAAAAATCTGGCCACCTAACTTTCTTTAAAAAGCTCTGTACTCTAACCCACAACTGGAAGTAAATCAAACAAGTCTGTATTTTCTTTGGCTAATTGAGATTTATATATACAGTAAAAGTAGTAAAAATTTTTTGTGAGTGTGTGTACGGTTGGCGGAATATCGCCTTCTAAATTCATATCGCTCAGAATATCGCGGGTCGTCGAGAATTTTTAAACAAGATTATACCTTGTTCAGATACTATCACACAGCCTCGCTCTTCTTATTTTTCTCTCCATTTTTAGTAATTATTTGTTTTCCGAGGACTTTTATAGCTTCACTTTATTAGAATCACACTAGTTGGCCTTTCAAGGTTGAAATGTTCTTATGATCTCGATAGTGGGCCTTATAAGATTGTAATGTTATTAGGATCACACTAGTGGGCCTTATAAGATTGTAATGTTATTAAGATCACACAAGTGGGCCTTATAAGATTGTAATGTTATTAAGATCACGCTCGTGGATCTTATAAGATGTTAATGTTATTTGAATCACTCTAGTGGGCCTTATAAGATTGTAATGTTATTAGGATCACACTAGTGGGCCTTATAAGATTGTAATGTTATTAAGATCACACAAGTGGGCCTTATAAGATTGTAATGTTATTAAGATCACGCTCGTGGATCTTATAAGATTTTAATGTTATTTGAATCACTCTAGTGGGCCTTATAAGATTGTGATATTATTAGGATCACACTAGTGGGCCTTATAAGATTGTAATATTACCGTATTAGGATCACGCTAGTGTGCCTTATAATTTTGTAATATTATTAGGGATCACACAAGTGGGCCTTATAAGATTGTAATGTTATTAAGATCACGCTCGTGGGCCTTATAAGATTGTAATATTACCGTAATCCCTAACACGCTAGTGTGCCTTATAATTTTGTAATATTATTAGGATCATACTAGTGGGCCTTATAAGATTGTAATGTTATTAAGATCACGCTCGTGGATCTTATAAGATTTTAATGTTATTTGAATCACTCTAGTGGGCCTTATAAGATTGTAATGTTATTAGGATCACACTAGTGGGCCTTATAAGATTGTAATGTTATATGTTATTTGAATGTTATTTTAATGTTATTTGAATCACTCTAGTGGGCCTTATAAGATTGTGATATTATTAGGATCACACTAGTGGGCCTTATAAGATTGTAATATTACCGTATTAGGATCACGCTAGTGTGCCTTATAATTTTGTAATATTATTAGGATCATACTAGTGGGCCTTATAAGATTGTAATGTTATTAAGATCACGCTCGTGGATCTTATAAGATTTTAATGTTATTTGAATCACTCTAGTGGGCCTTATAAGATTGTAATGTTATTAGGATCACACTAGTGGGCCTTATAAGATTGTAATGTTATTAAGATCACACAAGTGGGCCTTATAAGATTTTAATGTTATTTGAATCACTCTAGTGGGCCTTATAAGATTGTAATGTTATTAGGATCACACTAGTGGGCCTTATAAGATTGTAATGTTATTAAGATCACACAAGTGGGCCTTATAAGATTGTAATGTTATTAAGATCACGCTCGTGGATCTTATAAGATTTTAATGTTATTTGAATCACTCTAGTGGCCTTATAAGATTGTGATATTATTAGGATCACACTAGTGGGCCTTATAAGATTGTGATATTATTAGGATCACACTAGTGGGCCTTATAAGATTGTAATATTACCGTATTAGGATCACGCTAGTGTGCCTTATAATTTTGTAATATTATTAGGATCATACTAGTGGGCCTTATAAGATTGTAATGTTATTAAGATCACGCTCGTGGATCTTATAAGATTTTAATGTTATTTGAATCACTCTAGTGGGCCTTATAAGATTGTAATGTTATTAGGATCACACTAGTGGGCCTTATAAGATTGTAATGTTATTAAGATCACGCTCGTGGATCTTATAAGATTTTAATGTTATTTGAATCACTCTAGTGGCCTTATAAGATTGTGATATTATTAGGATCACACTAGTGGGCCTTATAAGATTGTGATATTATTAGGATCACACTAGTGGGCCTTATAAGATTGTAATATTACCGTATTAGGATCACACTAGTGGGCCTTATAAGATTGTAATGTTATTAAGATCACACAAGTGGGCCTTATAAGATTGTAATGTTATTAAGATCACGCTCGTGGATCTTATAAGATTTTAATGTTATTTGAATCACTCTAGTGGCCTTATAAGATTGTGATATTATTAGGATCACACTAGTGGGCCTTATAAGATTGTGATATTATTAGGATCATACTAGTGGGCCTTATAAGATTGTAATATTACCGTATTAGGATCACTCTAGTGGGCCTTATAAGATTGTAATGTTATTAAGATCACACAAGTGGGCCTTATAAGATTGTAATGTTATTAAGATCACGCTCGTGGATCTTATAAGATTTTAATGTTATTTGAATCACTCTAGTGGGCCTTATAAGATTGTGATATTATTAGGATCACACTAGTGGGCCTTATAAGATTGTAATATTACCGTATTAGGATCACGCTAGTGTGCCTTATAATTTTGTAATATTATTAGGATCACACAAGTGGGCCTTATAAGATTGTAATGTTATTAAGATCACGCTCGTGGATCTTATAAGATTTTAATGTTATTTGAATCACTCTAGTGGGCCTTATAAGATTGTGATATTATTAGGATCACACTAGTGGGCCTTATAAGATTGTAATATTACCGTATTAGGATCACGCTAGTGTGCCTTATAATTTTGTAATATTATTAGGATCATACTAGTGGGCCTTATAAGATTGTAATGTTATTAGAATCATGATAATGGAATTTGTAACATTGTAATATTATTAGGATTGAAGGTTGAAACGCTAGGGGGTTTCATAAGATTGTAATATTATTAGGATTGAAGGAACTTATAAGATTGAAATGTTATTAGGATTACACTAGTCCCTCTTATAACATTGTAATGTTATTAAGGTTAAGTGGGTCTTATACGATTGTAATGTTATTAGGATCACGCTAGTGCACATTATAAGATTATAATGTTATTAGGATCACGCTAGTGCGTCTTATAAGATTGTAATATTATTAAGATCATACTAGTGGGCCTTATAAGATTGTAGTGTTATTAAGGTCACACTAGTGAGCCTTATAAGATTGTAATGTTATTAGGATTGAAGGTTGAAACGCTAGGGGGTTTCATAAGATTGTAATATTATTAGGATTGAAGGAACTTATAAGATTGAAATGTTATTAGGATTACACTAGTCCCTCTTATAACATTGTAATGTTATTAAGGTTAAGCGGGTCTTATACGATTGTAATGTTATTAGGATCACGCTAGTGCACATTATAAGATTATAATGTTATTAGGATCACGCTAGTGCGTCTTATAAGATTGTAATATTATTAAGATCATACTAGTGGGCCTTATAAGATTGTAGTGTTATTAAGGTCACACTAGTGAGCCTTATAAGATTGTAATGTTATTAGGATTGAAGGTTGAAACGCTAGGGATTTTCATAAGATTGTAATATTATTAGGATTGAAGGAACTTATAAGATTGAAATGTTATTAGGATTACACTAGTCCCTCTTATAACATTTTAATGTTATTAAGGTTAAGTGGGTCTTATACGATTCTAATGTTATTAGGATCACGCTAGTGCGCCTTATAAGATTGTAATATTATTAAGATCATACTAGTGGTCCTTATAAGATTGTAATGTTATTAGGATCATGTTAGTGGGCCTTATAAGATTGTAATGTTATTAGGATCATGTTAGTGGGCCTTATAAGATTGTAATGTTATTAGGATCATGTTAGTGGGCCTTATAAGATTGTAATGTTATTAGGATCATACTAGTGGGCCTTATAAGATTGTAATGTTATTAAGGTCACGCTAGTGAGCCTTATAAGATTGTAATGTTATTAAGGTCACGCTAGTGAGCCTTATAAGATTGTAATGTTATTAGCATTACGCTAACGCCCCTTATAACATTGTACTGTTATTAAGGTCAGGTGACCCTTATACGATTACAATGTTATTAGGATCACGCTAGTGCGCATTATAAGATTATAATGTTATTAGGGTCACAATCACGCTAGTGGGCCTTAGAATCACACTAGTGCGCCTTATACAATTGTAATGTTATTAGGAACGCTAGAGGGCTTTATAAGATTGTAATAGTATTAGAATCACACTATTGGGCCTTATAAGATTGTAATGTTATTAAGGTCACACTACTGGGCCTTATAAGATTGTAATGTTTTTGGGATTACGTTAATGGCACTTATAACATTGTAATGTTATTAGGATCACGCTAGTGTACATTATAAGGTTATAATGTTATTAAGATCACGCTAGTGCGTCTTATAAGATTGTAGTATTAACAGGATAACACTAGTAGGCCTTATAAGATTAAAATGTTATTAGGATTATCCTAATGCCCCTTAGAACATTGTATTGCTATTAAGGTCAAGTGGGCCTTATTGGGTGTATTGTTATTAAGAGCGCCTTATAAAATTGTTATTAGAATTACGCTAGTACAGTTTGTAAGTTTATAATGTTATTTAGGTCACGCTAGTGGAACTGACAATATTGTAATGTTATTAATGTCACTCTAGTGCGCCTTATAAGATTGTAATATTTTAAGAATAGAATCACACTAGTGAGACTTACAAGATTGTAATGTTATCAGGATCGCACAAGGGGTTTAATATCTTGACAAGTGATAGTGACTCTAATAGTAGCTGTGCATATCCCATACATGGAAATAAATGCTGAGATTTGATTTTTTAAGGTTGAAAGTTACAATATTCTTTGAACTTAAGAGATTTTTTGTGGTTAAACCTCAAATAATATTGTTGATTTTAAAATCTCACATATTTGGAGTATGAGAGAGTATATGAAACTTACAATTTATCGTTTGACATTAGTTTAACCTCAGATATAATAATTTTTGCTCAAATCTAGAAAAAAAAATATTAGTAAGGTTACAGCTTCACATACTTACGGTGTGAGAGCATATATAATTTAACCGCTTCAACTGCAACCATGTTTCTCTTTATTTTGATTATTAGAGTTTATTATAAATGAAGTCCCTCAAAAAGTTTCATGTAGCAATCTTTATTGTTTACCAAATTTTATTAAAAGGGTGTCCCTCATAAAAGTTTCAAATAAATCACTTTATTTTGTTTATCAGAGTTTATTATAAATGATGTCCCTCAAAAAGTTTCATATAATCGTCTTTATTGTTTACCAGAGTTTATTATAGATGATGTCCCTCAAAAAGTTTTATGTAATCATGTTTATTGTTTACCAGAGTTTATTATAAATGATGTCCCTCAAAAAGTTTTATGTAATCATGTTTATTGTTTACCAGAGTTTATTATAAATGATGTCCCTCAAAAAGTTTTATGTAATCATGTTTATTGTTTACCAGAGTTTATTATAGATGATGTCCCTCAAAAAGTTTTATGTAATCATGTTTATTGTTTACCAGAGTTTATTATAAATGATGTCCCTCAAAAAGTTTTATGTAATCATGTTTATTGTTTACCAGAGTTTATTATAGATGATGTCCCTCAAAAAGTTTTATGTAATCATGTTTATTGTTTACCAGAGTTTATTATAAATGATGTCCCTCAAAAAGTTTCATATAATTGTCTTTATTGTTTACCAGAGTTTATTATAAATGATGTCCCTCAAAAAGTTTTATGTAATCATGTTTATTGTTTACCAGAGTTTATTATAGATGATGTCCCTCAAAAAGTTTTATGTAATCATGTTTATTGTTTACCAGAGTTTATTATAAATGATGTCCCTCAAAAAGTTTTATGTAATCATGTTTATTGTTTACCAGAGTTTATTATAGATGATGTCCCTCAAAAAGTTTTATGTAATCATGTTTATTGTTTACCAGAGTTTATTATAAATGATGTCCCTCAAAAAGTTTCATATAATTGTCTTTATTGTTTACCAGAGTTTATTATAGATGATGTCCCTCCAAAAGTTTTATGTAATCATGTTTATAGTTTAGCAGAGTTTATTATAAAGGGTATCCCTCGAAAGGTGTTATGTAATTATCTTTATTGTGTTTACCACTTATTTTAAAAGGTCTCCCATAAAGAATGCAACTTTGATAATTTCCTGCCATTTCTGTTCTAGTAAGTTGGCTGCACTGTACGTTACATGATTTTTGTCTGTTGTCTTTGAAATTACGAGGGGGAGTCAAATGAAAACCATAATTATTTTTTTAAATATTATTTATTGGTCACACAGGGTACAGAAGTAAATCACTTTTCAACATAGTCCCCTCCTCGTTCAATGCAAGTCCGCCAGCGCTTCGGAAGAGCCTGAATACCTGCAGAAAAAAGTCTTTGGGGCGACGGCGCAACCACTCGTGCACCGCGTTGCGTACCTCTTCATCGGAGTGGAACTTCCTGCCGCCACTCCTTGCTCGCTCGCTTTGTTTCAGGCTGATGGTAATACACCCATGTTTCGTCACCAGTGACGATTCATGACAGGAAGACATTACCGTCACGTTCAGCACGCCACAAAACGTCTTCGCACGCATCAACACGTCGCTGTTTCAGTTCAGGCGTCAGTTGTCGGGGCACCCATTTTACAGACACCTTATGAAACTGGAGAACATCGTTCACAATATGATGTGCCGATCCATGACTCATGTGTACACATGCTGCAATTTCGTCTATTGTCACACGGCGGTTTTCCAAAACGATGGCTTCAACGGCTGCAATGGTCTCTGGAGTCACTACGCGCCGAGCCTGGCCGGGGCGTGGAGCGTCGGCCACAGACGTAACACTATTTGCAAATTTCCGGCACCATTCATAGATTTGTGGCTGTGACAATCACGCATCTCCATACTGAACCTTCATTCGCCTAAAAATGTCAATCGGTTTCACACCTTCACTTCGCAAAAACCGAATCACAGAACGCTGCTCCTCGCTGGTGCATGTGGCTAGTGGGGCTGCCATTTTGGAACTGTTGTTGCGCCTGTGTTTGTGCATCTGCCGGCTGCTGCCACCTAGGAGACATCCGGCATACTATCGTAAACAGGCATGCCAACTTACAGCTCACTGGCGCCATATGCGGATTTTTATTTCTACTTTTATGGTTTTCAGTTGACTTACCCTCGTAGTAGTCACGGAGCGCCCAATAGCGCACAGTGATGCCAACCCGTGGGAAAAATCCCATATTGTGGGATTTTTTGATAATGATTTCTCGAAATGGGATAAAGGGAATTTTTGTAAAAATTGGCAGGGTTTATGGGATTTTTCATATATCTATTCCATTGACGAAAACAAAATTGTTTATGAGAGAGAAGTAGACAAGTGAACCCTCAATAGACTTGAAATTAATGCCAATTGTCAAATTTTGTTTTCATAAAACACATGTTGGTGTTAAAATGATTTATGCAGTGACCTGTGAATCTGAAAAAAAAAAACAAGTGCCAAGGAACGTTCATTGCACTCTGGTATTTTGAAAAATGAGAAATGAAAGAAAGAACAGAATTAACGGAAGAAAATAAAACGAGAACCGTCCAACTTCCAAATTGTTCCATATGAAATGGCTGAATAGCGAAGTTTATCTAGTTTTATTAAGGTGAAAGATGATGACATAAAAGTGTGATGGAAATACTAAACTGACAGTAAAATGTACTTATTTTCATCGATATTTTCAATTGTCTCTTTTAGTGAAGGAAAATACTTGTTCATAAACTGTTTGATTCACGTTGACAATCGGAAGTTTTGAATAATTCACTCATATATTGAAGAAAATGAGTGATATACGTTAATTTCACTGTTCATGTTTTCTAAGCTTAGAAAATTTTGTTATTAGTATAGCGTGAGAAATTCAAGTACAAAATGGGAATTTCTGTTGCTCGAGATGGAATTTTATAACGTTTCGGGTTGGCATCACTGATAGCGCAACCTGTCACAGATCGATGACAACAATGAACTTGTTACGAGAGAGATTCCCCTAGCCGGATACCTTTCTCGTAACGGTGACATGAATTTGCCACCCAGATCCTGTGATTTGGAACCATATGATTTCTTTCTGTGTGAAGTATTTGAAATATTGTGTGTACGCCAAGAAACTATGATCACTTCCAGAGTTCCAGGCCGAGATTCAGCGTGTAATTCAGAATTAGAAGTACAAGTATGCCAGAAATTTCATCGAAAGAACGAGAGTGTGCCTGCAGAGTTGTGGAGGGCATTTGAGTGATTTCATACATAATCACAAGTAGGGGCCTAGCATACACTGCAAAAATATGTGAATATGTAAATAACTTAATTTCATCAATTAATTTCTACAGTATGTTATTATGTACTTAAAAGTTGCGTTCTTTACCGTTATATTAGAGAACTCTTAAGTTTCTTGTAAAAATTACAGAGATTAGTTATTTGACACGAAAGCTTACCAGGTTATTTGTGATGACAAAATGTTACTCCTTAATTCTATTATTTCTTCTACCACTGTATTTTAACTTCTCTGAAAACTGTAAAATGTTACATTAATCGAATTGTGCTTTTGTTAACTTCTCTCTCTCTCTTTCAGAATATAATGCCACCATTGCACATGAAACGGGCTCCACTGAGGGTTTACTGTATTACGTATCAGACAATATGTCTGTACCTCAAGTTGTGATCCTAAATACTAAAGCAAGATTTATATTACCATCCTACAAAATGACTTCTAAAGTAACAGCAGAAGTGGTAAGTAATAATTGAAAAAAAATGCCGTAATTTTACCTAGTTATGTTTGATTTGTCATGAAGTCATAACTTATTATGCCAACATTAGCGTTCTTGATATTTCAAAAATATCTATCTCCTCAAAAAAAAAAAAAAAAAAAAAAAAAAAAAGTTTCTTACCAGTAATGACTTCTCTGATTGCGGGGGAAAAATTATTATTAATCATTTAGCAGATTATTAGTCTTCTAAACTATGCTATGCATAAGTATCAGAAGATTTATAGAAAGGTTATGTGCATCCATCTGCATGTCAACATGTAATTATCAGAGTATTATTATCAGGGCCGTGCCGTGGAAAATCAGCGCCCGGGGCGAGAGTATACGACGGCGCCCCCATACATATATTCCAAGCAATTTTTCCTATCTGTTTTCCTTTTTTCTCCCGAATTTTTCGTCCCCCTTACTTCGGCGCCTGGGGCCGTCACCCCGCTAGCCACCCCACGAGACGGCCCTGATTATTATTAGGAATTAGATTTCTGGGCATTCGGGATTTATGGCCATGCTAGCTCGTCAACGTATGAGGGATGACATACTATCCGAGAAAGGGAGGGAAAGATGTGCCCTGGGACGTATATGTTAGGTACCATCCACTCATTTCGTATAAATGACGAAAACCCAGGAAAAAAACTCACTCAGACTGTCTGGGCTGAAAAACCTTTTACACTCTTTTTTTCGACCGAGTATCCCCACCGGGAGTGAAACCTGGAACTGATGTATCACAGGAAAAATGGCAAGATATATCGATAAGCAATTTTTATTTCAAAAATTTATTCAGCTTCCCAGAAATATATTTCCTTTCATGCATTAACTCTCTATTCTAACCGGAAGTGGCAGAAATCAACAATTTCCGGTTGAGCATTGATCGGCATAGAATAAATACGGTAATGGGTATTGACAAGTTCTTTTTTTTTTTTTTTTTTGCTTTTTTTAAAAATCGATTGAGCGTCTGAAGAAAAGATATCTTTCCCCGCATCTCTCTACTAAAACCGGAAGTAGTAGAAATCTACCACTTTAAGTTTGAGTATTGAACTCTTCTAGTTTGGAAGTTTACCGTTGTCCCACTGTGAAACGAAACTCACTTGTTTTCATATTTGACCTAGAAGGGAAGAAAAAAGTATGTGAGAAGAAAAAAAGTGGCGGGGACTACAATTATTATAATAAGAGTCTATAACTCGGAGTCGGTTAACGTTAGGGATATGAAATTTGATATTTTGACAGGATTTTTTAAATATAATAACGCGCCTGTTTAAGCGGTTTTAATATTTGGTCTAAAATGAAAGTAAAGGCTTGGGAGTAAATTAGTATAATAAGAGAAAATGATTTTTTTTCAGTTTAACGTCCCACGATTATATCCTTTAGGCTAAGGGAGACGATGATTAAGGCAAATGCTTGATGATGGAAGAATTGATAAAATGAAAATGTGGGAGGACACGGAAGTTATCCGAGGAAACCCATAGATACAATGTTGTACACCACAAACTTTACTTAGCCAGAAATCAAACCAGGGACCCCATACACCAGAGGTAAGCCTACTACCACTGAGCCACCGTGCCCACTTTATTATAAGATGGTCATATATTGCAATGCCTTAAGGGTCCCGGGTTTGATCCCAGCCCCCGCCAAGTGTACTTTGTGGTGGACAAACACCGTGTGGATTTCCTCGGGGTTTTCCCGTTTTCTCCCATTCCACCATTTCATTCATTACTCATCATCACCGTTTCCTTTAGCCTAACCAGCATAATCGTGGGACGTAAAACTCAAAAGATTTCATTTTCATTTTTTTGCAATGCTTTAATGTTAGAGGAAATAACTTTAATATTTGGATCTTTTATTTAAGATAATTAAATATTTTTCAACGTATTATAATATTTTTCTAGAAGGGAAGAAAAGTGTAGGGAAGGAAAAGGGTTGAAAGTTGAAATTAATATAATAAGATATTCATATCTCGAAATCCCTTAAGATTAGAGACATGAAATTCGCTTTTTTAAAGCTTTTAATTTAAAATAATAATTAATTATAGTTTGAACGTTTTCAGATATTTGACCTAAAATTTAAGGAACACGGGTCTGGATGCTTCCTTATGATACGAGGAGTGATCAGAAAGTAAGGTTACAAAGCCTGCACTGAAACGTTCATATATTATTTCACACAAGAAATACAATCAAAGATAGTATACATTAGGTTATTCTCCGACATAGTCTTCATATCGGTTGATTCACTTGTCGCATCGTGGAATGAGTTTCTAGATTTTCTCTTGGTAAAAGTCCTGTCGTTGCATTTTCAGCCACGTTGTCACTTTCAGGTACTGCAGAATATCGTGCACAGTGTGTCGAACGCTTCCGAATGACATTCCAAATTCTGACATCAGATGTCGTAACACACCCACCCACCCACCCACCCACACACACACACACACATTATATATATATATATATATACAGTGAAACCTGTCTTTAGCGGAATCGAGTGGGACTCGCAAAAATTTCCGTTAAAGTCAGGTTTCCGCTTAGTGGAGGTAGACTTTTCCTTTCTTTTAAAAAAAAAAATACATGCTTATAAAGGGGCATACTGAGAAAATATATTGCTGTACGTACATTGTTCGATTACAGTACTTCTTTCTTCTACGAATAAATACACAAAAAACATTAAAATGAATACAAAATATGCTACGCACACGTTTTCTTTATTTTTCTAATAGCCAAGAAGGGTTTTCTATGTACATTACTGCTTGGCTGCTTGACTTTCCGCATACACTTTAGCCTGAGGAACTATACTAAGTGAATCAGAATCATTTTTTCGTAAGGCAAATTTTTGCAGTTCCTTTAAACTTCTGTGAGAATCTTGATATATATTTATTCTACACTATTCTTGGAACTCGTTATCGTATTCCTCTTCTTCCTCTATCTCGTTTTCTTCTTTCCGACATTCCGTATGATTTTTAAGTTACGGGGATTAAGGACAATTTGTGGGGGTGAATATGAGTAGTGGTTGGGGAAGGTCAACACTGTCCAGAAATATTTAACAAAAGAACGAACATTTTATCGCAGACAGTGTAATGTATATGTCTCACAGAATGACTAAACATCTTCTAAACGCTGTAGTCCGGAACTCAGAATTTTCCGTTAAATATTTATTTTTCTTTCCGTTGTCCGCGTAACACAGTTTCCGCTTAATGAAGGGAGTTTTACACGTTTTGTTCTCCAAAATTCATGGGACCGTGAAATATTTCCGTTTAAGACAGTTTTCCGTTTAATAAAGGGTCCGTTGAAGACAGGTTTTACTGTATATATATATATATATATATATATATATATATATATATATATATATATATATATATATATATATATATATATATATATATATATATATATATATATAAGGCTGTGTCGTAACGTGATCATTCTCATTGTCCTGAATTAGCTCCTCCACGCGAGCTGTGTTCAAACCTGTTGATCCCGTGCTGGGCCGGTCACTATGCTCCTCATCGGTGATGTTTTCTCTACCAGCAATAGACTTCCGACACCATTCTGTGACATGCTCACTAGACACAGTCTCTCCGTAAACCTCTACCAGCTACCAGTGAATTTCAGCTGCAGTTAAATGTTTGGTCTACAAAAATCGAATAACTTAGCGGACTTCTTCGCGAGACCAGTTTTCCAAACGAGTCTACATTTATGTTTACCTATAACTAGCACCATAGGTGGCGGCAGACGAACTGTTCACAGTTGCGAACTCCATGTATTAAAATTACCGCATAATCCTCATTCTTCTATAACAGACGAAACTCCAGAAATATCGGCCTTGTAACCTTACTTTCGTTTCCTCCCTCATCTTCTGATCTGAAAGGGGAATCAACACCTAAACAGAGTCACTCCTGTGTAAAGCACGTAATAAATCTAAGGACAAACCTAACCCTGGCATGTGGGGTCCTTCGTTCGATCCCGAGCCAAGTAAGTTTGTGGTGGACAACATGGTGCCTGCGGGTTTTCTCGGAGTATTCGCGTTCCCTTCCACGTTATCATTCCACCAATTTTTCCACCATCATTCACTTGTCTTTATCATCCGTCTCCTTTAGTCTAAAGGCATAATCGTGGAGTATTAAACTAGAAGATTTAATTTAATTTCATTTACACTCCTATCTCCACCTCTCACCATTCGGCATACACTTCTACTGTAATGATTTCGTGGCCTGCCTCTAGGCAATATTATAAAAGACTACGTAAGAAACATTTTAAATCCAGAATTTTCAACTATTTCGTAAACTTCAAATGAGTTTAGCAATTTTTTTTTAACCTGTTCATGTTTTCCATTATTAGTAGCCTTCTCCATCTTCTTTGTCATACTTCCCTCTGGATAACTTAAAAAAAAAAAAAACAGCAAAAACTACATTCTCCTGTTTGCAATCTGTCCAACACTAAATATTCTTGTACTGTAATTAAATATTACGTATCTACTCATCATCCTTAGGTGCCTTCACACTAGGATCTTGTGAGCTGCTCATGTGAACCTGTAGTGTGAAGGCACTGAATACTTCTGAGTAGGGGCATATCCAGGATGGACTTCTGGGGGGCGGTGGGTTGTAATACTGCTACTTAGAGCTACTTTTAAGAGCTCCAAACTCTAGGATGGGTTTTATTTATATATATAAAAAATAGGAAAGTTTCCTCTTCTGGGGGAGTGATCGCCCCCTGGATCCGCCACTGCTTCTGAGCTACTCAAAAGATCGTGATACCAAAATGGAACCAGGCTAGAGCCAGAAGAAGCAGCAGCTTTAATCTTGGCGATAAATTGCAATGAAAAAAAGGAAAGAAGATATAGAACAATGTTGATTCATCCATCGATCAAGACTGGAAGGGTGTTGATTTTACAGTATGTTTCCTAAACTGAGAGAAGGTGAAAACCTTTTTCAATTACTTCAGGATGTCTATATCTTCGTTTGACGAACTATATAATAATATAAAGTGTGAATTTCATCAGAGTAGCACCAAACTGAAAATTTTCAACATCAAATATATTACGCTTTTCTCCACTCCAACTGAGTTCACGCTCACGTGTGAAAGGCTCTCAGAAGACTGCGTATTATTTTCTTCCCTGCCAGCAACAAGCTCGAGCCAGCCACTGGCGGGATGATATTCATAACAGCTCAGAGCCTAGGCTACACTTGCACCGAAGTGCAGGTGTGAAGGCGTACATTTAAGACAATGTAACGCTAGCAGCTGCAGCTCAGGCGAACGGCTCACAGGATTCTAGTGTGAAGGCTACCTTAACATTTTCAATGAAATAACTTCCATTTTTTTTTTTTTTTAAAGATTGTGATGAATCTTGCTCGCGGTGGAGGGAGGAATCGAACCAACCGAAATTATTCGCAGAAAGGTCTTTTTTCTATTATTAAAAGTCAATAATTTAATTATGATAAATGTATATAGATTAGTTGAAAAAAATATCGTATGTTGTTACACAATTCTTGTAGGACTTATTTATTCAACGCGATTGTCGCGCGAGTATCGCGACAAAATTATTGCTTGTTGACTTGCGCAATAATCGCGTTTCATAAATAACGCCCTAATTACAGCTGTTTTCTCTCTTCCATACAGACTGACAACTCGCTCCTTAGTACAGGACTTTTCAAATCATCACACTGTGCTGAAACATTTGAGACTGCAAGAGACAGATGCTTGGCAAAGATAATACAAAATATATCTGTAACTTACTGTAGCTGTACGCTTCTATATGTCACACTGGAAGAAGGTATTTATGTGATCCAGAGACTATGTTTTGAATAAAAGTGTTCTCTTTGCCACATAAAATAGTGCACTCCAGAAGCAGTATAACAGAGTGAGGATAATCAGTATAGGGTATAGATACGGTACCATCACTGAGTTTGTCTATCAGGGAATGTCATAACGCAATTACTACGTAAACAACCGCAAGGCTGTTTGTTCGATTTGAATCAACTGCTGGAGAAAATTACTTGTATTTTAATATTGTCTGCTCACTTACTGTGCACTGTAATGTTGTCAAGTGACTGGTGATGCTTTGACCTGGTCTACGTACTCTCGTTTCTCAAACTGTGGTCCGCGGACCACAAAAAAATCTTCGACGTTTGTCCTTGGCATCTTCTCACCTTTAATAATAGATAGAATAAAATTCAAATGAATTTTGTTTCACACACGAAACTTGAGAATCTCAAACAGAGTTCGAAAATTGCATAAGCAAACGTCTTTTCATTTTTCACAAGGACTAAAATTTTATTAAATTCAGAGGCGGTTCTCACACACACAGAGGGAATTCACTCTGGTACAAAGTACTGGTAACAAGTTTCATTAATTCAAACTAAGAGAATAAAGATTATCTAATGTACTAATTCTTGTATACAGGAATTAGTACATAAAGAATTTTTTCTTTGTTTTAATTTCAAGCAAAAGGAAAAAATAAGTTTCGTCTGTGTGACCCGCCTGTGATGTTTTTAACTCCAAAAATATTCTTAATAGGCTTTAGTTAGTAAATGAATTTCTTGTATTAATATTAAAATAAATTATAAGAGAATTCTAATTAATACTACAGTAGAACACCTTTCGTCCGTCCTCGGCTGGTCCGCCACACCGGTTGATCCGACCATGCTCGAGCCGAACAAAAATCTGTAACTGACTTGTTTCTAACGCTATTTTTTACTATAGGCTTACATAGTAAATACTGTACACACAGAACCCATATGTATTGCTCTAATCTAGTTTTTTCAATGTTTTCACTGTAAACAACAATACAATCATTTTTGAGTTCAGAGGTTGTTTATTTTACCGTAAATTCGTGTTTTTCTGTATTTTCTGATAATCCGACCTTTTTTGCGTTCCGACCATACCCCTAGTCCCAAAGGTGGTGGATTAGAGGGGTTCTGCTGTACGTTAGAATTGTAAGTGTACGATTATTAATATCTGGTTTTACATTAATTAAAAAAAAGATAAAGTTGCTTCTTAAAAAGGCTAAACAGTATTGTGGTCCGCAGAGTGGTTTGAGTAATAAAAATGATACTTACTTTTTAAAAAAGAAAAAAGCTTCAGAAACGCTGTAGTAGTACTAGTAGCAGTAGTAGTAGTGGTAGCAGCAGTAGTAGTTGTAGTATTAGTAATAATAATAATAATAATAGAAGAAGAAGAAGAAGACAGAATTGTATACTTTCCTTATGTTATCTTATAAATGTTTTGCAACATAAGTGTGCCTGCTAGCATATTTGCAGAACTCAAACGTTTCAGGTATCCTTTGATCTTATTGGCCGATACAGATAAGACAGCAAGAGTCATGACGCACATATAGCAGAAAGCAAACGCCAATTGTCAGGTCTCGTAGCCGAGCGTGCTACTGAGTGGGAGAGTAATGAAAATTAATTTTGGTGTGAGTTCAAACCCGGCCCAAGGAAAATTTTTGTTTTTATGTTTCCACACTTTCATAACACTTTTTTACATTAAAATTAGTGTGCAGTTTTACTACACGGATTCATAGTACAAGTAGTAGTAGTAATAGTAGAGTAGTAGTTGCAGTAGTAGCAGTAACGGGTTAGAAGCCCCACAGCGGTTGGTTAGATTCTGTTGTCGACATCAAATGGGCAAATTAAAGATTTGCCCATTTTTTCTGTACACTTCACATAACCAACTTATAACAGCTGACTAGGGTAGCGCGCAAAAAATAGAATGTAACGCGCGAATACTGAAACGTTTGGGACCGGCAAAAATGCTGCCTGCTCATAATATTAAAACTTTCGTGTATCCTTTCGTTCATAAGACAAAATACAGTTAATTACATACCAAGGATGTTATAAAATAGAGGATCTGCCCATATACATCTTTATCACATGAACTCAATGAAACCGAAAAAACAACCGAGCATCATTTGAACCGGAACGTCTGGTTGGCTACTCTCGTTTCCGCCATGATTGTTCGCTCGAAACATTGCGATCTTAATGGCGCGGAGTGGGCAGAGTAGGTGTGGCGAAGGAGTGACGTATGGCTTCACGATTTTGTTGTATGGGCGGATCCTCTATTTTTATAACATCCTTGTTACATACCATAATAATTGAAAATGTTAAACGAAAGTATATTTCAATCCTTGAAAAACTTGTTTTCTATTATTACCTTCTGTAAAAGGAAAACGTGATTGTACTTAATTTCATTTTCCATTTATAAGTTAAGTTTCATGTAATACATTTTCGGCCAGAAAGAATAAATTTTAAAAAAGTAACTTCGTTAAACAAAATTGCAAAGCTTAACATTATAAAGTAGAATTATTTTTAAGCACGTATATTCGTACATTGTCCAGTCATACTTTAGGATAAGCGTGTTTCTCGTTCGATAGTTAGCAACTCTTGGACACGTGGTCGAACTACCTTACCCTCGCTCGAAGCACAGATGAAACATTGTTTGGCAGGTCAAACTGACTAAAGTTCTCAAACATATCAAATCTGATGATGCCTATGTTCACTGGCATCTCTGACATGTAAAATTTCGGGGGACATCAAAGAAAGTGATTTAAATGGTACTACTTAGCCCAACCTGTTTATTATCTTCGATTCCATTTGTTACTTTTCTGCATACCTTTACGGACCCCATAAGGTATATCAAGACCTCTGTTATAATCGTTCCACAACCTGAATATTATATTTCAAATACACATTATAATTATTTATGTTATACAGTTGTTAGTAAATAAATTAAATTAGAATAAAATATTGAATATTTTGTAGTTCAAAATGTTGGAGGGGACGCGTCCCCCTCACCCCCCCGCCAGAGACGCCCGGGCCTATGTTACGGAATAAAAGATAGGATAATAAATTATGTTTTTATTATTGACTTAGTGTCAGTAAATTCGGTAAACTAGACAACTCGCCGGTGCCATATAGTCACATAGGAATATGTAATCTACTGGCGTGTCTTTCTTTGCATTGTAATTTTTCAACCTACATACGGAGTTCCAACTGTTGTAAATACCCTTACGTGAACGATGTAGTTAGAAAGTAGTTAAAACGCCATTAAGTGATTCATATCAGATAAGTAAATGATTGATTTATGCATTTTATTTTGTGGAATTTGTGTAAGAGAAATGACCTTCACCCAAAGGCTATTTTTACTTTCAAATTAAGTTAATCGATTAAATAAATGTTATTTGTAGTAGTTCTTTTCTTTTCCTTTCTTCTCAAACTACGATGTCAATGAATCGTATCACGAAATATGGCGATACATAAAATTCTACTTGCAGTGTTCATCAACCTTCAGGATCCAAGCTCTCAGGAAGTGATTTAGGAAATGATCTTTTTATTAAACTCTGTGAAAATTCTTATACATATTTTGTATGAATGTAATGCAAGTTTATTATATGATATTTAAAAAAAACTAATTTTTGGCGTTGATGGTCCAACAAAATGACGAAACACAAACTTTTCTGTACCTGCCTCTCTGACTGTAACCTTACAGATTCTACGACGTTAGATATCCCAACGCACAGCGAGTACAGCAGCTACTTTACTAGAATCATGCATTGGGACTTGTGAGGTTATAATGTTAGTACTATATCTCTTGAACGAAAGCGAATTTTTGAACTCTCCTTTTCTTTTTTTTAATAGAAGCTAGAACAATCATCTCGGCCGACTTCCTTAATGGAGTAATCCATTAACATCTTCACGGATAACGTTAGACAGTAAAAAATTATTGTGTTAATTCAACTCAATTTTAACACAGGGTAGTGGTTCCAGCGTGACTACCACTATGCGTGTATTAGTTCAACACATACCCCGCGGTGTTGGCGTTTTAACACAGGGGGTGTGTTACGTCTTTAACACACAACCGGTGTTGAACCGTGCCGTAAGCGTTAATGAACCACAAAATTACTCCCCTAAAATATGTTAAATCGCCTATATGCGTAATGTGTTCACATTATGCTGAGTCTAAAAAAACATTTTAAACAAGTAAAAGAGAATATACTCCAGTGGCGGGGAGGGCACGAACCACCAACCTTTCAATTACTAGCCGCGTGTTCTTCCTACTTTGCCACGGAGGCGATGAAGAAAACGTCGCTTGTAGAGGGATAAATTGTTGAGGTGTTTTGAATTTGGCTAATCAGAGTGCTCCTTTAAGCCGCATATATTCGACGATAACAGTTCGGGATAAGATAAAATCTGCTCGCCATGTAGACCTAATTTTATAACAAAATGACGACTATCTATCTACTTTATTTTATAGTTCTTCCATATTCACTTTCAAATGATCAGCGCCAGTTGCCATCCAATAAAGTTGATGCGTTTGTTGCTTCTAGTACACAATCGCTTAGAAAAAGAAGCAATAAATACATCAAATGTGAGAGATGACTTTAGAACACCTAAATGGCACATGCCTAGCTCATCTTGTGCTGTTAGGGTTTCTTCAGAAACATTATGTAAAACAATTGATAACACATCGCGCGGTTTTCATTTTGAAATTTTGCATATACCTGGATTTGTTTAAGTATTTCTTTCTACTGTGTTTCTCTGTAGCTTGAATTCATAAGCCTTTATAATTAGATGCCCAACATATTTGGCATCACGCAGAAAACAACACCGAAGATTCTACACTTGTGTTAATTTAACACACAGGCTGTGTGTCATTTCAATTACTGGCATTTGACACACAACTCCGAATAGAGAGTGAGTTGTTCTAACCACTTGTTTGTGTTATATTTTAAGCTGTGTGTTAACACAATCGTGTTAACACATAGGCATGTCGTTGAAATAACACAACGATTTTTTTACAGTGTAGGCAATAAATAGGTAGTGCAATTATTTCAGTCGAGTTTGTTAATGGAGTCAATCCATTAACATCTTTACAAGTAACGGAGGCCAATAAATAGGTAGTGCAATTATCTCAGTCGAGTTTGTTATTGGAGTCAATCCATTAACATCTTTACTAGTAACGGTGGGCAATAAATAGGTAGTGCAATTATCTCAGTCGAGTTTGTTAATGGAGTCAATCCATTAACATCTTTACAAGTAACGGAGGCCAATAAATAGGTAGTGCAATTATCTCAGTCGAGTTTGTTATTGGAGTCAATCCGTTAACATCTTTACTAGTAACGGTGGGCAATAAATAGGTAGTGCAATTATCTCAGTCGAGTTTGTTAATGGAGTCAATCCATTAACATCTTTACAAGTAACGGTGGGCAATAAATAGGTAGTGCAATTATCTCAGTCGAGTTTGTTAATGGAGTCAATCCATTAACATCTTTACAAGTAACGGTGGGCAATAAATAGGTAGTGCAATTATTTCAGTCGAGTTTATTAATGGAGTCAATCCATTAACATCTTTACAAGTAACGGTAGGCAATAAATAGGTAGAGCAATTATCTCAGTCGAGTTTGTTAATAGAGTCAATCCATTAACATCTTTACAAGTAACGGTGGGCAATAAATAGGTAGTGCAATTATCTCAGTCGAGTTTGTTAATGGAGTTAATTCATTAACATCTTTACAAGTAACGGTGGGCAATAAATAGGTAGTGCAATTATTTCAGTCGAGTTTATTAATGGAGTCAATCCATTAACATCTTTACAAGTAACGGTAGGCAATAAATAGGTAGTGCAATTATCTCAGTCGAGTTTGTTAATAGAGTCAATCCATTAACATCTTTACAAGTAACGGTGGGCAATAAATAGGTAGTGCAATTATCTCAGTCGAGTTTGTTAATGGAGTCAATCCATTAACATCTTTACAAGTAACGGAGGCCAATAAATAGGTAGTGCAATTATCTCAGTCGAGTTTGTTATTGGAGTCAATCCATTAACATCTTTACTAGTAACGGTGGGCAATAAATAGGTAGTGCAATTATCTCAGTCGAGTTTGTTAATGGAGTCAATCCATTAACATCTTTACAAGTATCGGTGGGCAATAAATAGGTAGTGCAATTATCTCAGTTGAGTTTGTTAATGGAGTCAATCCATTAACATCTTTACAAATAACGGTGGGCAATAAATAGGTAGAGCAATTATCTCAGTCGAGTTTGTTAATGGAGTTAATCCATTAACATCTTTACAAGTAACGGTGGGCAATAAATAGGTAGTGCAATTATCTTAGTCGAGTTTGTTAATAGAGTCAATCCAGTAACATCTTTACAAGTAACGGTGATTTTAACAAGCTATCTATATCCCGTTTGAAATCCAGAATATTTCGTAGCTTATAGCAACTTTTAAGATGGCCCCGTGCTGTGTAGTTGTAGCACTAGTCAAAACATATTTAGGGAGCCGGGGTGGCTCAGTGATAGAGCGTTCACCTCTGGTGCTTCGGGTCCCAGGTTCGATCCCAGCCCCCGCCAAGTGAACTTTGTGGTAGACAAAGACCGTGTTCGTGGGTTTCCTCGGGGTTCTCCAATTTTCTTCATTCCACCATTTCATTCATGAAGTCAAAGCTGAAATCCTGTTTTACCACAGGGAAGATGAAGTGTCAGTACTTGAGTCATGTATTCAACGGGGTTTAAGCACATCGGATCAGTAATGAAACACTTTTGTATGAAAAGATTCTTGGTTAGACCCTTGGTCTTGTGAGTTTGTAGCAAAGAATATCATTTTCCTGACGGTGTCAAAAATTACCAACAAAGTACTTGCAACTTTTCTTCCATTGCTTATACTCACCTCTGTTATCGTTGATTTTAGTATTATGCTGTTGTGGTAATGCTAGGAAAGTTTGATCCTAACTACTCTATTTGTCTTCCTCTTGTTGTGGATAGATCATTGCCGCTCCATTAGAAGTTTGTACCAACAAGGAACAGCGAATAGTGATGCGGTTTTTGTGGTCGGAAGGTGTATCAGGGGCCGCAATCCATCAGACTTTCGGTCCTGTACGGGAACAATGACTTGGCGCAACTGAATGTCTACGAATGGATTGAACAATTTGTGACCGTAGATGGTATTCCGGCTCCTTCCTCGTGCGTAACACTTGTGCGACCATTTTTTGCCTTTTTCAATCCATTCATAGATACTCCGTTGCAGCAAGACACTGTTCCCGTATTGTGCCGAAAATCTTTGATGAATTGCAGCCCCTGGTACACCTTCCGATCACAGAAAAACTGGATGACTGCTAGTTGTACCTTTTTGGTGCAAACTTCTAATGGAGCGGCCATGATCTATCTGCAACAAAAGGAAGACAAATGGAGAAATTAAGATCAAACTTTTCTAGCGTGACCACAAGAGCATAACAATAAACTAAACAAGGACACAGGTCAGGTTGAACAATGTAAGAAAAGTTATAGCTACATTGTGGATAATATTTTGACTTATCCTCGTATGATCATTTTTGGGTACGCATGAAATATAGTGGTGCCCATCCACACCTTAGTCTACGACACACCCTCCTACATTATCTTACTATGTTACTCAGAAAAGCATTATCTGGCAGCCTTTCTTCAGCTGAGTATGGTCTTGATTAAAAAGGTTTTTTTTTTCTTTCTGTAACAAGTTACACACCTTTCACATAATCTGTTTTAGTTTCTCACTAGGTTCAGTTAATTCTCTCTGCCAATCCCGCTAAAATGTTAACAATACACTCTGTGTTATTATCCTGTCCTTCTGGACATCATTGTGAAACATACAGTAGTTCTAATTAATACATGTTGGTTTTACATTATTTTATTGTTTGATTTCAGAACCAGTACCTTTCTGTGATGTTAAGGACCATCTATGTGTTGTGAGTAATTTTATCCACATGTTAAGTGACTTTGAGAAGAGTAAGTCAAGTTCTTCACGATCTCTTATCTAGATATCAATTACAAAGTAGGATAGAGGTTACTGGTATACATACACTCATGACCAGACGTTAAGGGATACCTTGAGGAAATGATATACAAATAAAGGCAGATGACCAATGTCAACCTGCGAAATCAGACTTGTGAGAGATGCCCAGTAACCATTGTGAACGCTATTGTCATCGAAAAACAAGAAAACCGTAAGGCACCTACCTCATGTTGGTTGCCCGTCGGTTCCATTTGAAATCGACAGATATGTTCAGTATAGGGTGTGATCATCCCAAACGGCTGTAGAAGTTACCATTCTGTGGATGAGGTCAACCAGTAGTTGCTGTAGTAATACACCTCACTTTTCCACAAACAGCCGTCGGAGGCTATCCAGAGTCCGTGGTGGTGTTGCAATCTGTCGTGCAAAGACACATCTGACTTGTTGAATCGGATTAAGATCTGGAGAGCGTGGTGACTACTTCAAAATCATAATATACTAGTGTTCCAGGTATTTCTCCACTACCTGAACCGTGTGAACGAGCATTATCGTTCTTAAGGCCATATGTACCAAGGAAAAGTTGCACATATTGTTGCACAATAACATTCCGATAGATCTTACCCGCAGAATATACGCAGGGGTGTCCGTGTCTCTAATATGACTTCACCCAAAACTATAGCCCCGTTACTACTATCTCGTGCCACAAAATTGGCAAGATAGTAACAAGTCACTGGTCTCTGCCAGGTTTTAAGATATTGAGAAACATTCTCCAGGCTGAACTTGAAGTTATCAATAAAGAATATCTCATTCCACTATTCTTGGGTACATTCACAGTTGGCTAGGCACTATATTAAACGGGCCTGGTGGTGTTATGGTGTGAGTGGAATTGTCTATTGGGTCGCCTTGCATCAAGTAATACCTCGTGAAGCCACCAATAAATAATTTGACGGGAGACATGATCCCAGAGGGTCTTGCAGGCTCTCCAGCTGATGCAGCGCTGGTTGGGTGTGGCATTTAATACAAAATAGCTGTCCAAGTTGTGGTACATGGGTGATCTGCCCCATGTTTCCTTCGAATCTTTTAATCCACCTTGAATATTTTTCCAGAATCATGAAACTACAATACCAACCACATTTAATTCCACACTAGTTGTTCGTTGATTTTGGCCCATCTCTGGTCTTCCGATGATACGAAACGGGTAATGTCGTTTAGGTTTCTTGTGACATCCTCTATGTTTTTTATGAGCACATTTCCAAAGAAACAAGCCCTATGTAACATTTTATTACCAATCCAATCTTACATGTACCACCTGCCGATGATAAATCACGGTTAAAGAGAGCACTTGTGTCATTCACGTCGTTACGACATAGTCTTTTGTGTGATGCATGACGTGGCATTTTCTGGCATCCACCAAATCACATTTTGTGCCATGGTAGCTCGTTTCTTTTAAAACAAAGCCAAATCCCTTAACATCTGGGAATGAGTGTATTTAGTAGTAAGTTGATACAACATCAGCAAGCGACGAGGTGGAAGACTTTCCCTTTTAGTATGTCTTAAAATTAGTTATCGTCCATATATATTGGACGTTCATGACGTGATGAAATATATTTTCAGCTCGATTTTTTGGATCACAATTCATATTACTTCAGGACCGGATTAACCCATCTGAAGGCCCGAGGCTAGATAAAATACCATATGTGCCCCCTGGTGACTTCGCCTAATACATTTCTGTGAAAGTACAATAGGAAAGTTAAGAAATATGTTTCATATTTTTAGTCATATTTTATCTTATGATGATTCTATTTTGTATGATTCTTTATAGAGAGCCACTTGAGAGTTTGATCAGAGTGGAAGGCCCCGTCCATTGGAGGCCGGATTACAGCCCCCTAAGCCCCTCCCTTAATCCACCCCTGTATTAATTTCAGTACAATATTTTGAATATTCAAGTTTTTTTTATCACTATTCCCGATATAAATCCATAAAGGATTCCCTTTATATAGCATCTCCATAGGGATTTTGCCACATGCTGTAATGCGACAATAATAATTTTCTAAATTAGGCGACGCCAGAAGCCAACAATTTTTAGTACAATGCATTAGCCTAGCTATACAAAGGGGCAATGCGATTAGCATCTTAAGCTCCTTCCCTTCACACAAGATACAAGAAATATTTTATCTTAATTAAACATAAAACCTATTTCGAATTTATAACAATACAGTATATAATTTATTACGTACTATTTTCTGTTACGATAACATCTGTGTTCTGCTTCCATATTTATGAATGTGTGTGATGGCTTCATGAAGACTCTTCACAACTTATATGGTACATTCTAAACTACTGTATTCGATTTTTAAATATTCTGTCAAAAATTTTTTACATATTGTGTAAAATTTCTAAAGAATCCAGATCATGTCCACAACACTGATTTACTTTTGTAGTGTATAACACTCACTGTTAAAATTTACCAAAAAAGTATAGTTGAATACATTGTTGTAATTATAATAAGCGCAATAATGAATCATCATACATTGTAAGGTGAAAAAAATCGTGTATAATATTTACCATACATTAAATATTCTAACTAACTAACTAACTCTATGGCCTATGGAACCCGGAGGTTCAATGCCGCGTTCACAAAAGCTCTCCACTGACTTCTATCCTTAGCTAATTGCATCCAGTTTCTACTTTGTATTCCTATCTCTGCAAGATCCATCTTAATATTATCCTCCCATCTGCGCCTAGGTCTTCCTAATGGTCGTTTTCCTATGGGTCTACCAGTCAAGACTTTGAAAGCGTTTCTACTTTCTTCCATTCTAGCTACATGACCTGCCCACCTAAGCCTCCTAGACTTGACGACCCTAACAATGTTCGGCAAACCGTATAAACTATGTAGTTCCTCGTTATGAAGCTTCCGCCATTCCCCATTCTCGTTCCTCTTGGGTCCGAATATTCTTCTCAGGATCCTGTTCTCAAATACTTTCAGTCTATGTTCTTCCCTCAGAGTAAGCGACCATGTTTCGCAACCATAAAATATTCTAAATATCTTTTTTTTTTTTTAATTCTAAATTTGTTGAAAGTTGGTGAAGAGTTTTTGATCTACTAACGTTATACGGTTTCTGTATAATCCACTGTTCGATGGTCCACTCTTTATAGTTGTCGGCGTGGGAGACCTGGGTTCGATTCCCGTCGGGAGCTTATGTAGTTCGGATTCCACGTTAATCAGTAGGTCTACGTCTCATATAGCCTCGCTGCTGAACGGGACGTTAACTCATATTAAATCAAATCAAATCTTTATAGTTGTCTTGCCAAATTCAGTCTCTTTGTCATATTAACTAGTCGTAGTAGTGGTTATCTATCAGCAACTTGTCCGTTGAGTAACATAGTGTGCAGATATAGTTTAACTGTCGTCTCTGATATTGCTTTGCCTGTTGCACTTTTTTTTTAAGTCCGGTGGTCTTCGCAAATATTTGACGCGGCGCGGCGTTTAGATTCAGTTTCTCTTGTTCACAATTGCAATGAATGTATTTTACTCTTTTGTTGTACTCTGTGATTTGCCTGAGCGTAGGCGATCGCGAAGATTGCCTGTTTTCAGCATGTCTCCGCAAGATTAATTGAACCTCTCGAATTGACAAGGTTATCAATTTTGCGATTTCTGTTTTCAAATGCCATGCATCTTCCAACGCGTGCTCCGTTATTTAATTCTTTTCTGGGTACCATGTAGGCAGTGTTATCGAAGAAAATTTTATTACGCACAATTACAAAAACACAGAACACTGACTATTGTTCCTCTCGACACAGGAATCTTCTACTGTCTAGTTCCATGACTCTAATAATCTTATGCACATGATGGATATTTTCACTAATAATCCTATCACCTGGGAATTTGACGACTTACAGCACGCTAGGTGGTATATGAACTTATAAAACACTGCCAAATTCGCCTTTTTCTTGCGCCACGTAAAATATACGAATGTGATGTAATTCTTAAATACGCGTTGTTTTGCATAAAATATACATCTGCAAACGTTCGCACGCATATGCTGCTCTCATTTATCAGTTAATGTGTTTCGTTGTTCAGAAACCTTGTATTTTTGGAATACATTGAGGGGGTGAGCGCAACAGTGGTCTAACCCACATTTTTAAAAATGAAGAAAATCAAGTTAAACTTAAACACATGTGGTTGTTTGTACATATATACTAAAAGCAAGCACAAGTGGTTGAATGTGTAATACATTGTACATACATACATTGTACAAAAAACCACGTGTGTTTATGTTTTAACTTGATTTTTCTCCATTTTTAAAAATGTAGGTTAGACCACTGTTGCGCTTATTCCTTCAATTCAAGTTTATAACCGGTGGTGTATATATGAAGATATAGACAAAATCCACAAATTCTCGTTGCGGTTCTATCAAAGAAAAGATGCGTTCCCTTATTGGCATGGTTTTTATACTATCAAGATGTAAAATAATCAAATTGAAAACAAATAAATAAATAATAAATCGAAAAAAAATAATCGTACTGTAATTTAAAATGTTGAATTTAATACAAAAAATGTTTATAAAATATATGAGTCAAAACTATGTTAAAATATTAAATAATACTTTTGATAAAGTGGATACTTTCAAATATCTAGGATCAATATTAACAGAGAAAAATCATATTCACGAAGAAATTAAATGTCGACTAAAAGCAGGGAATTCGTGTTACTATTCGGTTCAAAATCTCTTGTCGTCACGAATTCTGTCGAGGAATTTGAAGCTTAAAATATACAAAACGATAATTATGCCTGTTGTTCTGTATGGCTGCGAAACATGGTCACTTACTCTGAGGGAAGAACATAGACTGAAAGTATTTGAGAACAAGATCCTGAGACGAATATTCGGACCCAAGAGGAACGGGAATGGGGAATGGCGGAAACTTCATAACGAGGAACTACATCATTTATATGATTTACCCAACATTGTTAGGGTCGTCATGTCTAGGAGGCTTAGGTGGGCGGGCCATGTAGCTAAAATGGAAGAAAGTAGAAACGCTTTCAAAGTCTTGACTGGAAGACCAATCGGAAAACGACCATTAGGAAGACCTAGGAGCAGATGGGAGGACAATGTTAAGATGGATCTCGCAGAGATAGGAATACAAAGTAGGAACTGGATCCAATCAGCTAAGGATAGAAGTCAGTGGAGAGCTTTTGTGAACGCGGCATTGAACCTCTGGGTTCCATAGGCCATAGAGTTAGTTAGTTTTATGAGTCAAAACTATCTTTATGAAGGTATCGAAAGTCTGTTGGAGTAGTTTGTACTAAACTTGGAAGCGAATGTAGATGAAGAAACTCAAGGAGGGTTTATAATAAGAATAAAACACCTCTCATTTGTTTATGCAACACTTTCTGCTGGATTTCTGTTGTTTTGACTTGCGATGCTTGGTCTTAAAAGGAAATTCGGAGAGACAAGAGACTATGGGTGTAGATGTGAGAGGAGGAGGACAGAAAAATTGAACATGTGAATGTAGAGAAAAACGAAATCCGGGTAAGAGTCATACCTGAGAGCCAGTCCTAGAGGTCCGTCGAGGTTGAAAGCGGTTGGGATCCGTTCTCGTAGGTATTTTAGAAGTTAGGAACCACATCCTATGCCGTAAGCGTCGGTGGACCACCAATGGGCAACTAGCGACATCTTGCCAAAAATTGGCGGCCCCGCAGCGACGACCCGCGGTGGTCTCACTTCCGTTTTGAAAATACCATCAGCGGCAGCGACGAAACGCCAGTGAACCACAAAAATATTCCCCCAAAATACGTTAAATTTATGCGTGATTTATTTACATTAGGTGAATCTAAAAAGTACTAAAAGAAAAACACAACGTGATGGGCGCGAACCACCAACCTTATGATTACTAGGCACGTGTTCTTCCAACTTGGCCACGGAGGAGATGAAGAAACTTTTCTTTGTAGAGGGATAAATTATTGAGGTCTTTTTAATTTGACCAATCAGAGTGCTCCTTTAACCGTGTATATTCGACGATAACCACTTGGGAAGAGATAAAATGCGTTCACCATGTAATTTTATAACAAAATGACGCAAGTCTATTTATTTCATAGTTCTCCCATATTCATTTTCTAATGATCGACAACAGTTGCTATTTAAATTCATACAATTATACCCACTCATCTCAAGGTCTTTCACTTCATGATGTAGAGGCAGGGGTTACTCTTGACCCCCGGATCTCACTGTAGGAACCATTCGTCATGAAAAATTATATATAATAATAACCATATGCATGTGACTGCCGATAGTTCGTGTAGGTCCCTTCGCGATTTTCCTAGACGAATCGAATGAGCGCGGACAAAAATGAAGTCCTCACTGCTACTCAGTGGTAACTTCAACACTCCGACTCTAGATATCTGTTTCGACTTGACGAAACTTTGCCACATTGCTATATCGACGATCGACATTTACCGGCAAGTGGGCCACTATCCCTAGTATTGGCGGCGTTTATGGCATGGGGAATCTAATGAGCCGGAACCATCTGTCTATGCAGTTAAGCCGTCCGGCCTGCCGTACGCCAAGGATGGCATGGTTACCTAAGACCAACATCCCAATTTCTCTCCTTTATCTTCCACCTTCAGTCTGTCTTACTTTCTGAAAAGTTACGTTTCAATTCTCACGCTAGGTATAATATCACTATAACGTTTGTTAAGATGATAAATCCTATATCGAAGAATGTCTAATAATAATCCTGTATATCTCTCACTCGATCTACACAGAGGAGACGAGATTCCTTTAGTGCAAACTGTTATTACTATTTCCTCTAGATTGTTAAACTTTGGAAATTTATATAATTATTTATATTGAAAGTTCATCGCACAATATTTATTACGTACACAGACACAGACACAGACACAGACACACACACACACACACACACACACACATATATATATATATATATATATATATATATATATATATATATATATATATATATATATATATATATATATATATATATATATATATATATATATATATATATATATATATATATATATATATATATATATATACAACCTTAATTTTCAGTTTTCTATTGCATTTAATTTTTTCAGCCTATTTCAAATGTCCTGGAAATTGTTTGGAGCACAAATACTTAATTGAAACAACGAGCGAGAAGTTTAGAAAACACCGCAATAAACTTTTCAATAACCAACAAAATAGCTCGTAAGTATAAGTACTTGTTTCGTAGACAAAATTTGCAGCTAAGCCATTATTTTATAGTCATTGGGAGCAACAAAGTGCGTTTGAATTTGCAACTTCACCCCATCAAGCATTTCTAACTAATAGTATAAAAATGTCATTTACTATTACAATGCTCTGTACTTGTAGCTGATAATACTTACTATAAAAATACGATATATTTCTAGTAACCCTCGCAATGATCTTATTTACTACTTATATGTGTTTTGTAATAAGGTTGCCAGATATTTTCAGATAACTGAGTTACAATCTAGACGTGAGATGATTTTTCCAGCTTATTGTTCTTTCATTAACACTTTTCTCTCTTTAACGTTACCCAGACAAATAGCTTCTTGCGAGTGTTAGGAGCCAGGAACTAACATATTCGATCCCATTCATGTTTCTTGTAAAATAATTGTGTGAGTCTTGTAAATTAGATAAAGGTTTCTGCCCAAGATCGGATGCTGAGAGACTTGCTGTGCAGTTCCCAATTTATGACTGTGTTTATCTTAGATTTTGTGTTTTATTCCCTGTTTTCGAAGGTTTTCGTATTGAATTGTACTCTCTCGGATTGTAATCTAACTGTACCAGACAAGGGCGCCGATCCTGGGGGAGCAAGTGGGCCCGGGCCCCCCAAAGCGTATGTGGACCCCCTCAGATTGTATTTATGAATATACAATATTTGGTATAATTTGAATGCAATTTGTCTTAAAATTCTCATATATCCCTTCTGCATCTGGATGCCCCCCCCCCAAATTTACAGAGAAATAGGTGCCCTTGGTACAAGGTGCTGTTTGGACACTCCATAGCGCCGGATGTTGGAAGTGAGCTGACTAGGGAAGTTTCCTTCACCACTAGATACACCTGGGAAATGGACTTCCGTAAATCACAAAATGGAAGTATCCCTTTACTCCTATGAGTATTTTGAAGGATATACCAACTCATCAAGATGTTGCGAGAGATTTCTTAGGGGCTAAGGTAGTGAGTCTCCAATAAATTGGTATAACCGGTTATTAATTGGTAGGAGTCAAGAGATCTATACACATAATATACTGTATGATTACCTGCTCTATCCTCGGATTGATGCTGGTGAGGTCCAAAATTATAAGGTATCCTGAGTAGTAAAACCTTCTGGGAACCCATGAAAAGTGCTCTGTGCTTTCCCAACATTTTAAACATATTGGATACTGAAATTTGATAAAGCTTCCATTCGTTGTAAGTTTTCTTCAATTCATTCTATCTGTTATTGAAATGTATAATTCTACTTAAAATCAAACTGTGGATGATAATAAAGTTGCATTTTACAGACCAAAAATCTCGTATTAGAAGATCTATATCAGTAAGGGGAGAGACTTTCCTCGAGGATAAGATATAAAATGTGGAATTGTAATCGTGAAACAGTGATGTCTCATAACCGTATACTATTATGACCAATAAGCTGTCTTGTTTGCAGAGAGTCTATACACGCTGCAGATAATCCAACATAGGTTACCTGATCATGATGTTCAGTATTTGTTCTTAGCACAATGGAATGAGCTAGTATATTTATTGGAAATAGAAAAGTCATGAAATACTCGAAAATAGTGCAAAATATATTTAATATTTTTATTCTTAACTTCTATCTTTTAATATATCTCCTCAATTGCTTTACGGCGCTGGGCCAAGAAACAAAATTCTACACTATACTGGGAGCCAAACTCCTCACCACGCCCAAAACAAAAAAACACTCGTACTAATAGTTTGAATTTTCTGGAGCACATAAGTAATCACTAAGAAGGTTTAAATCCGGCGCCAGTGGCGTAGTCCTGTTATCTTTTTTAGAGGGATGGTGAAGTAGGGAATGACATAGGCTGTGAGTATTGATGATTTGTGCAACCGTCAACTGCACCGGATTTGAGCCTCACTTGTGGTCGGAGCTCACTTACGGGAGGTCCCACCTTCATAGATCGGTGTTTCATAACGACGCAAAAAAAAAAAAAAAAAACTCAAAGTTAAGAAGTTTACTCTGAAACTCAATTTGAGATATCGTATTCAATGTAATGCATGTATAATATGGTCCCACTATATGTGTTTTGCTTGTTTTTCAAATACATTTTCCGTTTTTACATTTAATCAGTACATTTCGTAACGAATTATGAGAGCCATTAATTTAATTTTCGGATGGGAGTCTCATAATATAGACAGAAACGTTTCTGGTATAGTTTGAAGAACAACCCTTTTTTCCTGAAAACATCAAAGCAGATTACGCTATTCAGGTTTGCGTAAGAGCAATTCTGGTTTATGCTAGTTCACTTCAAACAATGGAACTCATGGAATCATGTTCGTACTATAAACTGAAGTACAATGGCTGGAGCGTTTGCAGGGAGCATTTTCAGATTGTACTTGATCATGAAAACATATCTATTGTTGTTTCGGTGCGGAAGGATATGTTTCAAAGAAGAAACAACACTTTGTCAGCCTATTGCAGCATGACTGAGGAAAATATGGCGAATGTTCATGTACGACATATCAACACATAGCACGACTCTAGACATCAAATCATTAGTACACACCAATATTGTGTGAAAAAAGTGTGTTCCAGACTATTGTCATATTCGCTATCAGAAGGACAGCTACAACCCTGGTTAGAACGAGTTCTTTCGCGGCTAAGCGATTAGCGTACGCGCCTTTGGTGTGGGAGACCCGGGTTGGATTCTCGGCGGAGCTCATGTAGTTCGGATTCCACGGTAGATCCACGTCTCATATAGTCTCGCTGCTGAAAGGGACATTAAATTCAAAATTCAACTGAACTCAACTCGGTTAGAACGTTGCCGTTACATGATTAGAATATTTTGAAGTTAGGTCTTATGACATGTAGTGCATATCGTAACAGGAAAAAAAGTGCGATCTACCAGTATATATCAAGGTGAAAGTGAAAGCGAAATAAGTAAGGAGCGTGAGTCGCCTAACGTGAACATGTGCCCAACGTTCCTCCGTAAGATAGGAAGGTGGTTAATACCCACTGCAAGGTCACATTCGCCTGACAAAAGTTTTAGAGAAAAAACGTAAGGCTAGTCTCCAGATCTCCTCCTTCACCATCAGAACTTTCATACACATCATGTGATGCATACAATCGAATACCTCGAAATGTCACTTATCTGGTTAGTTAACCACTCTATATACATTCCAGATTTCCTTCGTGGCTACGTGGTTAGCGTACGCACCTTTCGCGTGGGAGACCCGGGTTTGATTCCCGGCGGGAGCTCATGTGGTACGAATTGCACGTTAATCAGTAGGTCCATGTCTTATATAGCCTCGCTGCTGAACGGGACGTTAAACTCAAAATCACCATCTTTATACAGTCCAAATATTGAGTTTTTCATTATCCTCGAAAGTGGAAGGAATCTTCGGACTGTATTTAGAAACATGTCTTTAATTAGACTCAAAAGCTAGTATGGATGCTTGTATGCATAGTTTCAAGAAGCAAAGCTGGAAGAACGTTGAATATAGAAATTACAGTTATTTGGAAGTTTGTACTCTAATTTTTCTGCGTCTGGAAATTTAATTTATGGCCCTCGTATATACTTTGTTAGCGTCGTACTTCTCTATGATGTCTAATAATGTAACTATTTTCTGTCTTTCAGTGATATAATTACTCAGCTTATGTTCTATGTGGCAAATGAACCTTACGTTATTATAAAGCAGCATCCAGAAACAGCGTTGCAGTGGATTTGTAAGTATATTGAACATTTAATGCATAGTACAATATTATTGGGGGCACGGTGGCTTACCTCCAATAATACTGATGGTAGAGTGCTACCGTCCGGAATCAAGAGATCGTTATTCAATATCAGGTTATGTGAGCTTGCGGTGAATAGTATTGTGTTTGAGATTTTCTAGTTAGAGTTGGCACAAAATGTTAGGAAATATGAGCACATACCCTGAAATTAGACTTGTTATGGTTTACGCTGTGAAAACCAGGCTAAATAATTGAAGACAGGGGATTCTCCATTCAGCCTTTCTCAAGGATGTTATAATAGAGGATCTGCCCATATGTATCTTCATCCTATTAAATGGATGAAGTCAAAAAAACAACCGAGCATTGGCACGTCTGATTGGCTATTCTCGTTTCTGCCATTGTCTGATTGGCTACTTTCGTTTCCGCCGTGATTGTTGGCTCAAAACATTGCGATCCTATTGGGCGGAGTGGGCAGAGTAGGGGCGGCGAAACTGTGACGTATGACTTCAAGATTTTGTTGTAAGGGCAGATCCTCTATTTTATAAGATCCTTGGCCTTTCTGCTCTCATTTCTCCCAGGATACTTTGCCTTCAGTGACGTCAAGTGGACGTATCGCCAAGGATGTTTTAAAATAGATGATCTGTCTATACCACAAAATCGTGAAGCCATATATATCCTATGACTGGTGATTTTCTTATCTGGGAAAGGTTATTCCGTGATATGTGCAGCATGTGACTATTGTATAATATAAATGTGAAGCAACAACTTAGATAAAAATGAACGACAGACACACTACATGTCTACATATGAAGATAGCAATGTTTTGATCCAACATATATGTCAGAAACGAGAGTAGCCAATCAGAGGTAAGAATGCTAGTTTGGTTTTTGGCTTTATTAAGTTAATAGGATGAAAGTACATATGGGCAGATCCTCTATTTTATAACATCCTTGGGTATCGCGAGATATCGTTCAAGAGAAGAAGTGAAATACTGTATACGCAATTACGTTAGTTGGTATACTGTTTCAAGATAGGTAAAAGTCCCTCCATATGACGTCACGGACAGGAAGCCAATCAGAACGCTAAACGCAAAATGAGGCTACCTGTTATTTTATATACCTTGAATTGAAGAGACAACAGCACTATCATGGCGCACACTATTATTGAAGAGACTCAAATAATATTAAAACAATTTTAATATTTTAATATATATAGTAAATAATTATTTGTATAACAATTACCACATACAAGAAGCAATTCATCTAAGACTATGCAACAATTTTTTACAAGTTTTAAATTTTATTTAATTCAAAAGCTTACAATCAAATCGTACAATAAATAATGTCAAGGTCAAAGCACACTTGAGCTTACGTCTGGAGCACCAAGTATGGACCTTTAAACGGTGTTGATAAAAAGAAATGAATGAAGATATGTTTGATTCCTTAGTGGATTTAGTTAAATAACTCAGTTTAAAGATATTATTCAAAAATCGTTATACGAACCTTAGTGACCTGTATGTAGTCCTATGTGAGTTTATGAAAAAGTCAAATACAGAATTGTGACATCAGAATCATTAAAAAAAAAAAATTGTATTGAGTTTATGATGCCGTGCGCGTGACCTCGGGTCATCCATTAGTTGTGTTACAGCTACAGGAATGGTTTCCAACTACGGAGGCATGCCCCCTGAGGACATGAAGAGTGAGCTAGAGGGCGCAAGATACTCATAGAAACTGTGAGATTATAAACAAGCCACTACTTTAATGACACTTTATAATTTAGCTTTAGTATTTTCAATTTAGCTTTACAGACGCTACATGTTTTACATTTTGTCTTTGTAATGACAAGAAGAAAGTGCAAAGTATGCAGAATTTAGGAAGGAAGTGTCAGACGAACAAAGTCGAGAATCAGTGCGACACCGAGAGTGTTTCCCTTGAGATGTAGAATGGAAAATATGAATTGCACCAACCCATTATTGTACTGTTAGACTGAGAACTACAGAAGTATAGGCAACCCACAATACACATCAGGTATGTGGGTGGACTAACGCGTGTTTTTGGACTGCATATTGGCTACACGATCTAATGCAGGGATGCAAATAAGCAGCAAGATTTTACTAGCCAACATCCCACAATAGAAATAATTTACTTACCTTTGAAATGAATAATAGTGATGTTAAAAACTCGCCCACACCGATGAACACTCGCCCTGGGCGAGTGAGCGAGTGGTTATTTGCATCCCTGGTCTAGCGACTTGACCTAAAAAAAAAAAAAAAATCGTGAAAGAAACTTTCAGATACGGATGGCAGAAGTAAGAAAATATAATTAAATTTAAGAAGAAAAAAACATTACAATACAAAAGATATAAGTATAATTAATGTGATACTGGCGTAGTGAGAGCGGGTTAATGCCCCAGGAAACAAGCATAAAATCGAGATTGGTATTTCAAGCAGAACATCTATTAGAAAGGATGTCCTTACTCACATACGAGACAATGTCAACGAGAAGAACCTAGATAATGAGACAGTATTATGCTAGTATTATAAAATTACAAGAACCATAACTTCCATAACCAATAGTTAAACTGTGAACCCACAGAGGTGTGGACTCGGATTTCACTTCCGGTTGAAGCTAATGTGATTCGAAACCCGCATAAGGCCTCCGTCTTTAAGCGATGTTAAGTTCCGAACTCACTAATAAACCCAAGTCCGTTTGAAATTAAGATATGACTTTTTTATATATTTGTAAATTACAGCTAATAAAATGTAGATACCGTGCTGTGATAAAAAAAAACTTACAGTCATGTCAATAATAAGAATAGAATTATTATCTCAAAGCGTAGTAACACTGCATTCGATCAGGCAGAACGAATTTGTGTCCTAGGTTTTGTATTACTTAAGACGTACGTTAGCTAGGCCATAAACTCAAGTTCTTCCTCGCCTTGAGTACAAAAAGGTTTATCCTATCACTTGTCACCATCATCGTCTTTTGTACTTATCAGAAAACTTCTGTAGTTTTCAGAAAATGAACGTGAAATCGAAACTCCACAATAGAGGGCAGCATCACGTTTACGGATTTTCTCCGGGTTTTCCCATTTCCTTGCACATTTTTACTTCTCCGATTATTTCGTAACAATTCAATTTCAGCAATCATAGTCTCCTTTAGGTTAAATGCATAAATGTGGAACGTTAAATTTACGTTTCCTTTCATTTCAATCTCTAGACAATATACAAGAATATTATTCGGTAATTTGATGAATTTACATTCTGCCAACTTTATGTGAGCACAGACATCTCTATCGTTACTCCACTTTGTCTTTGTTTGAAAAATGGTAGGTATGATCTTGGGAGAGATTATCTGCCCTGAGAGCAGCAGTTCGCCAATCATAACACAGATAAACCAGAACGCGAACTGAATTGAAACTATTAATGAAGTATCCAGTCTCATCTCCAACTGTACTAATAACCATGCTCCGTTTCACTTTTTTAAAGTCCTTGTGTTTATTCATGTTGACACTGGTATGGGAATGGTTTATGGATATAAATTATTTAAGATGAATTCTAATATTATAATGTAACACTGTATATTTGTTATAGCTGATGTTGGTGGATTGATGGGAGTATTTATTGGAGCCAGTCTAATAACCTGCATTGAAATTATCTTCTTTCTAGTTTCTGTTCTCAGGAAGCTTTTCTGGGTAAGTTCTTAGCATGACTGATCTAAAACACTGTATACACATATCAGTAGGCTATAAACTAAAGTATGGACTCTCAAGTATTTAATGTTGTAAATAGTCTTTCTTAATTGTAGAATCCAGTAGAGGAAAATAAAAGTGTGCTTATATAAGAAATTTAAAAAAGCGAAAAAATTCCGTTTTCTTCCAAAATAATCGACTTTTATCTTTGAAAAGGCACCACCCCCACTCCCCAAAAGAGCTCGCTTTTCTGCATCTCAAGTAGTGATACATGTTATTTTATATGAATTGTTCATGAAAAAGTGTCACTTACGAGTTCGAGTTTTGTGGAGGATTTATCATTCATTCTTCATCGTCTTCTTTAGTCTATGAGGTAAAACTTGACAAATTAAATAAATAGATAATATAATGGGAGCCACATAGATAGAAGGTCGTTTCAGGTTTTGGTAAAAAAAAAATGGGCATCAATACCAGCACTGGTGTCATTCAAATCACTTAACAACTGGTTCTATGATCACTTGTGACCAGTAGGAATATTATCACTACGTATATGATTATTATTTATTCCAATAATGCTAGTAGTAGTGGATAGGATTAAGTCGTATAGCATCTTTATATTGTTATTTTGTATGTTAATTTTCAGAGAATTAGTAGTATTAGAGAATTATTATTTCATAAGTACTGGATCTAGAGGTGAAGAGACACTTTTTGCAATCCGTTCCTAGAACCCGAGAAATTTTAGCAGTCGGTTCAGGTGATCCGGATAAATAATATCATTACTTACAAGCTTAAGATCTACCACGATGTCAGCAGCGGTTATGCAAACTCACTCCGGTACCTGTCACCCTGCATCTCGGTCTCCACAGCATAGTTTTATCAAGTGCGTTCCATTCTTTTTGACAAACGTTCCAAAGACCTCTGGAGTGGGTACGGCTCTCAACGACTCAACGCTGGTTTCAACAACGGGAACCGACAAAACTCCATGGAGAACGTATCAAGAGATTTGACGGGAATGTCTCAAAAAGAATTGCATAAATTCCCGATTCGTTTGTTATCCGTTTCATGTACGCCATCGTTAACTTCACCGTACAACTCGATGCATTGTCCTCGTGAATGACAACGTGAGATGTGTCATTGCCAATAAAGACGGCATATCGTGGCGCTATGATAGTTCTAAAAATGTCAGTCTGGCAATAAGTTGCATTGATTTTACCCTTTTTGTCCAGTTTAGCAGTACCAAGCAGCAACTACAAAGCCGCGTCCAAACTTTCCACGGATTTACGTAAACCCAATCAAACTATCTTTAGAACAACTATTGTGATGATAGAAGATGACCCTGTTTATCTCATTCTCACAGATGCACCCATGTGTCGTCCGTAGTCCAATAACCTTCTCTGCAAGATACTGTTTGTATAATTTTGACTCTTTATCTTAACTCTTTATGACATGTGAGAATCGGAGTTAATGAACTCGAGCCCGATGATTTCTTTACCAGATGTAGAGCTTGCTCAGTCTTAAGGTTTACTGTTGCGGCGGAACATTGCACTACCCTTGCATTTATTCTTCGAGATAGTGGGTTCTGAGCCACATCAAGGGATGCACATTTTGTACCACGTCAGACGTATACCCGGGTCTCCGATATCTACAATACTTAAGGGTCTTCACTACAGCGAAACTAACTACCGCTAATTTTAGAGTTTTTCCGTAATATCTTCAAAACAAATAAAAATATTCGAAAAGCAGAAACGTAGTGAACTAAACAATATCATTTTGCATTGATACCGTTATCACAACTCTTCTATCTGCTTTCGATTTGTAATTGTAGATAGATTTAACATTTTTTGCGGTTACTGTAAATAGCGGCATACCAAAAGCAGATAAGTGGATTATGGTAAAGGTATCACATGCAAAATCGCATTGTCTAGTTCACTACGTTTCTGCTTTTCGGATATTTTTATATGTTTTGAAGATATTACAGAAAAACTCCAAAATTAGCGGCAGTTTAATTTCGCTGTAATGAAGACCCTTAATGATAAAAATACCCGATCCATATTGAAACCATTTCTGAATACCTCTTACTGTTGATGTTATAAAGATCAAAGTTAAAACCGAAAATAGATTTTTCTACTTGTGTTTTAGTACAAAGATGACAAAAATGAACCTAGGAGCGCTTCATCAATTTTTAAAAAAACGCTTTCCTGTATCTATTACAATCTTTGCTGTAATACTTGTTTAGGAAATAAATGTTATTTAGTGAAAAAATATTAATACGCTTTTTTAAATGTATTTAAAATCAGAGTTTCTAAAATTACTTTTTTCTTTGTTTGAGTACTCGATCTTTTAATTTACTTTATATTTCCTTTTTTCAGCAAGTTGTTCGAAAGTCATGTCAGAAAAAGCAGAAAAGAGAACCAGTATTTCGAAAACTACCTTTCCCCCAATCCGGTAGTACGATTTCTGTTCGACATCTTCAATATGTAACTCCACTAGGAAATAAAATGAATCTTGTGAATTAATCCTCAAGTATGATAAGTCAAATGAAGAAGAGCTCATGTAGTGCATGACATTAAGTTAGTTCTATTCAGCTAGCACCAAATCAGAAGGAGGAACGTTAAATTAAGGAAATATATTGTACCTTTTTGGAAGATTATTTGCAATAATGTAAAAGGCACGGTTACCTTTGGATAGGTCATACCAAACAGCCTTATCATTTCTAAAGGCCTCATTCTGCGAGTAAATACTGAGGAAATATTAAAAAGAATATACACTATTGTATATACAAGTACAAAGACTTTAAACGAGGGTAGTGATGATTTGGTCAATAATAAAAGTGGATCCATATATATATATTATATATATATATATATATATATATATATATATATATATATATATATATATATATATATATATATATATATATATATATATATATATATATATATATATTCTCAACTTTAAGTCGTGTCGTGCCTAAACTGGGATGTAGTTCCGTTATGACACGGCTAAGTTGATTACGTATACTATCTGAAATAGACGGGAATGACAGAATTTGACATGTTATTGCGAGAGGTTATTAGCTAAATGAGAACATGACCACATACTATTAAAATCATGTATTTTCGTATATGATTTATTAAGTGTAATGTTGTGTGTGAGTGAATTAGTTTGTGAATACCATCAGATCACACAAATAGACTTTTGGCGGTTTACTCAATTGAGAGCAACAGAAATAAAACACCACATACCTGTTGACCTTTAGATGAGAACTGATGAAATCTGATTGCCTTCCCTTCGGGATGTTGGTTCGACTCTGGACGTCGTGTCTTCGCTGAATTAGCAGTGGAAAGACTCCCACTGATTACGGACTCTCTGCAACTGAAGTTCCACTTCTCCTCCTTGCAACGGATCTCTGCTACTGATCCCAATTCTTTCCAACATAACCTTTTTATTTCTTCGTCCAGACAACGATGTTGCGTTTTCACCTCTTTCTTCATTTTCGTGTTGTTTCATCTCTTTGCTGAAACCATTGGTTTCTCCATTGTCTCTCAATGAATTAAATTTCCAAATAGTCTACGTCTGCGATTTCAATAGTTTTGCCAAACTCCTAAAATGTGTTCATGTTAACAAAATTTTACAAGAATTTTACAATTAAGATTTTCTCAATGTTTGTTGTTACAATGACGACACGTGCAGACTCGTGTCTGTATCGTTACTTCACATATGTAAACAAAAGCGAAACATAAACATAATGAAATCCTCTTTAGAAATTATTCTGTCTGCAGCATTTCTTAATTTTGAAATACAACGACAATATATATTGTCAAGGAACGTAAAATTTGAAGATTATTTTTCTATTTTAAATTCATTTCTATTTTAAATTCATATATATGACTATGTTTCTAGTGTAGTTCATTCTACCAGTTGCAGCTTCTTATTTCATTCACTTAAAATATATGTTTAGACTCATTTTAGTTAAGAGATTAACTTACTTATAACTAAGTAGCAGTGTCACATGTATACCACGTGAATAAGTTTGGTTTGCATGACGTGATATTTTCTAAGTTATTATCGAAACCGGAAGTGGTAGTCGATTTCTACTACATTCAATTTAAGTAGACACAAGAGTAGAATTGGATTATAATCTTGGGACACTTAATTGATTACAGAAAACCAATTCTCAGTATCTTTATGGTTTATATTCTGCGGCGATTAACGTTAAAACTGGAAGTGGTTGATCTCTGCCACTTCTGATTTCGATACGGGGTTAAGAGAGATCATACCTATACTTAGAACGATAAATCGACTCCAAAGAACCATTTCTCCTTAACACTTATCGTTTCTTCTCTATGTATATTATTGGAACAGCAAGTTCTACAGGATATTTACCACTTCCGTTGTTAATAGAGACTTAAGAACGGATTTTAAATGTATCCAAGACAATTTAATCGAGAAAGCGTATTTAAGGTGATGAAGGCACGCAGAACACGTAGCAAAAGTCCATTGGAGAAGAGGAATAGTGAACAGAAGACAAGCTACGTACGTGTGGTCGACAAATATTGACGATGATTATCGCAAAGAATTGTTAAGGTAAATGTAAAGTCTCAATTTTCGCCAATAGATAACACCACATTACTTCTAACTTCGTAATGTATTTTGTAAAAAACAACAATATTCCAAATGATTTAATCGAATTCAAGAGATCAATATTCAAACTTTGTCCAAAGACAAGTTGAATCAATAATCATGGTCTGTGCAGATTTTTTTCTTTCGTTGTTGAGAGCACAATTTTACTCCTCCGAAACGTGTTCCCAATAATTAAAGTCTCTCAGCAATGAAAGGCGAAAAATCTGCACAGACTCTAAATATTGATTCAACTTGTCTCTGGAGCAAGTTTGAATATTGATCCCTGAAATTTGATTGGATTATCTTGAATATTGTCGAACTTCAGAAAATACATTGGAAAGATAGGAGCAGGTGCTGCCATCTATTGATTATTAACCTACTGTTCCTTTAAAGTCATCTTAAGCTAATACGGCTATACTAATTGTAGCGCCATCTACAACGACCAACGTATTTCTACAATCACAATTCGAAGAAAAGAAAAGTGTGTACCGCAACATCTACGGTTGGGTTATGATATGGATACATCTGACTGTTGCTACAAGAGCAAAGATGTGATCATAAACCGTAAACCAATGGTTCTCAACCTAATTTCTATCACGACCCCCATTTTATCACATCCTCTTGCCAGCGATCTCCTTATAATTTCTGGTTTGTATAAGCTTGTGTGCGATTTTTTAATATGTCTATTGCTGAGATCTCACGATATCCATGTATTTCTATAATAGTAGAATCCATTTCTTGTTCATAGTGGATACACTAATTTCCCTAACAGCGAAAGGATTAAAATCAAATTTATCCAGTTCATGAATATTACAAATATCGAATCCGATCCGTCATACTGTTTCAAAATGAAGACCGTTTGAAAAGATTAAAACTTCATAATTCCCTTAATTTTGGGTCATATGATAAAAAATAAAGTGATTTCTAAATTTGGTTTAAAAAACTTGGACAGTTGTTAAAAAAGTTATTGAGTATTTGAATTTTCTAGAGGTAGCCACTTTGAGTTACCTCATATTGTTGTGAGTTGAGTTGATTTTGAGTTTAACGTCCCGTTCAGCAGCAAGGCTATATGAGACGTGGACCTACTGATTAACGTGGAAACCGAACCACATGAGCTCCCGCCAGGAATCGAACCCGGGCCTCCCACGCCAAAGGCGCGTACGCTAACCGCTTAGCCACGGAGGAGCTCATCATATTGTTGTGAATTTGATATATTGTTGTGTATGTGTTTAGTATGACCAGAAACTGTTAAAAGCAGCCATGTTTATCTTCCACAGTAAGCATTAAAACAAAGACAATAAATCTCTTCCGCTTATCTTTGCGACCTTCATGAAACCCTCTCGCGACCCCAGGTTGAGAAACCCTGCCGTAAACTATCAATGATTAGAAGAGAGTAACATTTTCCACTAACTGAATAATCTTCCTTCTTATTCCCAACAGCAGGCCGCGCCCATATATGGCGGACACCCATACCTTCGAATTGCCTGCTTCCGACCTCTAAATATGGCGTTTGTATAGATTCCAATTTTATGGTCCTCTTGTTGCCAGAGCCCTGCACGGGCCGGGCGCGCCCGGTTCGGCCCGGTGCCCGGCCCGGCCCGACCCATTTCAAGTAATATCAAACTGGACCGGGCCCTAACCGGGCCGGGCACATTTCGGGCCGAATCGGGCCGAACCGGGTCGAGCACATATCGGCCCGATACTCTGAAAGACGGTTCGGAAACTAATGTTGTCAGCCTATTTGTTTTTTTAATGTCCTCCACTACCTCTATTTTTGCCGTGTTTGTACGGTCTTACTGTCAGCCTATGTTAATCGTAATGTGTTTGGGAAACTGACTCTTTATTCAAGACTGTGATGTACTGGTAATACTATTACTATTACTACTTCTACTACTACTATTACTACTTCTACTATTACTACTACGACCACTGCTAATACTACTACAAGTGCTACGACTTCGCGTCAGAGTTGACATGTCTGGTGGTACCAAATTTACCTTCTAAGTACAGAATAAAATTGAGAAATGCTAGTTATTATGGCCGGTCTGCGTAGAATGTGAACCGATGCTTGATCTACGAGGGAGAATAGTGGCTCAATAGAAAAAACACTCACATCTGGTGCTAGAGGTCGTCGGATCAATCCCTGCTCATGCTATGTGAGCTTTGTTGTGGACAAACATCGTGTGCATGGGAGTTTCTGGGGTGGTCCCGCTTCCTCCCACTGTTTTCTTTCCACCAATTCATCCCATCATCTTCCATTCAGCCTGAGCCGTAGTTACCTAAAGAACGTATGGTAAAGTCAAGTACTTGACCTAGTAAGTAGAATTTGGTACGCTACCATTGGACCACGGAGGGCAAAACCATAAACTGGCGTGCTCATAAGATCAGTGCAATTTGTAGTAATGTTCAATTAGCAAGGCAAATATCGAATGGTGTTACATGTTCATGTATTGTTTATAGTATGATGCTACAAATATAACAAAATATAATGATCAAATAAATCACCAAATCGCCAGGGTCGATTAGGTGTTCCTGGAACGGTGGCTCAGTGGTTGAGCGTTCACTTCTGGTGTATGGGGTCCCTGGTTTGATCCGAGCTCTCGCCAAGTGAACTTTGTGGTGGACAAACACCGTGTGGGGGGTTCGCAGCGTTCTCCTGTTTCCTTCCACTTTATTTACTCCACTATTTCATTTATTTCTCACCATCGTCTCCTTTAGGCTAGTTGGCATAACTTGGAACTACCTACCAAGAAGAATAAACTAATGGATTGGGAAGATAGACATTCAGTCTCTGGTGAATTTGATGATGAAGTAGACATCTACCTCAACATGTCGTCATGTGTAAGAGAACTAGATATACTGCAGTGGTGGAAGCAACAAGAACAAACATTACCAAAATTGTGTAAATTAACGCGTCAGTATCTCGTCATCCCTGCTTCTAGTGCGTCTACTGAAAGAGATTTTAGTACTCAGGAACGGAAAAATGCTCTAAAGCCTGAAACTGTTGAATCTGTTTCCGTGCTATTCGATGCGTACAAGGACATACATTAAAGCGATGTTCATTTTGCATTATTGGTTTCTTAGGAAACCTTATATTTTCATTTTCTTAATATCAACTATCCCTTCTATTATATGTGATGTTAAGAGGCATTTTTGATAGCTGATATCTATACATTTTTCATTCAGGGGACTTTTGAGGTATTTTTTGATCAACAATGATATGTGTGGATTTTGTTTTGATTTACTGCCTCGCATTCCGTCATATAGCTCTGTTATTTACTTGTTACGCACCGCTCCAGGAACACTTCATCGATCCTGGGGTCTGGGTGATTTATTTGATCATTGTTTTTTGTTATTATTATTGTAGCATCGAATTATAAAGAATACAGGAACATGTAATATGATTTGGAATCTGCCGTGCTAATTGAACATTACTACAAATTGCGCTAATCTTATGAACACGCCAGTTCATAGTTTCGGTCTCCGTGGTCTAATGGTGGCGGAACAAATTCTAATTAGTAGGTCAAGGACTTGACTTTCTCATATGTTCTTTAGGCAATTACGGCTCAAGACGTATGGATGATGATGGATGAATTGGTGGAATGAAGACAGTGGACGAAAACGGGCTTATCCAAAAACTCCCACGCTCACGATGTTTGTCCACCACAAAGCTCACAAAACACACGAGGAGGGATCGATCCTACGATCTCTAGCACCAGATGTGAATACATTCTACTGGCCAGACTACGCAGACTGGCCATAATAACTAGTATTTCTTCGATTTTTTCTGTACTTAGATTGTAAAGTATGTACCACCAGACATGTCAACTCTGACGCTCGTAGCAGTTGTAGTAGTAGAAGTAGTAATAATAATAATAATAATAATAATAATAATAATAATAATAATAATAATAATAATAATAATAATAATAATAATAGCAGTAGCCGTAGTAGTAGTAATAAGAGTATAGAAGTACAGTACTTTACAGTCTTGAATAAAGAGTTAATTTCCCAAACACCAGTGGCGGCGGTTGGACGTTAAAAGTGAGGGGGCAAGACATGATCTGAATATTTGTATATAAATGTTAGTTTTCCTGGTTGTTTCTAACATTTTGTTTGACGAAAGGTTGTATAACTAATAGGATACTATATTTTCAGTTAAAATACCGTATATCGTATATAATAGTTTATTAAGTAAATTGAGAAGAACAACGCAAGTAGATACTAGCCCTTTGTACTCTTAAACAACAAAAGTGTAAGAAGAGATTTGATTCCTTGCTCATGAACATCTTAAAATTCTGTCTGGAAACTGAGGATTAATGAAAAACTTAATATTTAATTCCACATATGCTATTAAATGTATGTTATTACTCTTAGAAAATGAAAGGCAGTAAATACTACAAGCATATGCTACATTTAAAGAAATATTTGCTTTTGCAACTTCTTGAAATATGTTCGTTGCCATTAGGTGCAGTTTTCACTTTCTTGGAACACATCAAAACACAACAATACTTAGAATCAATCCACACTTCGGTTATACAAAATAAACTTAAAACCTAGAATTATGTTCAATTTACTAAATTTTATTGTATATACACTCGTACAACCTTAAACACAGCACTTCACTCGTATATTATACTACAAAACAATGGAAAAGGTAGAAGTTGTTTCTTATCACGCTCTTTTTAATCGATATTCCTTACTTTAGAAAGAAGAAAAGACATTTTAGGAACTGTCAATTTTTGTGCAATTAAAGAATAACTTGTGAAATAGTCCCTACTTTTTTGCATAATGTTCTTTCGATTAGCTTCAAAGCGGCTCACTAACATATCGAGCCCTTGTAAGAAGAAATGAAAGTATGCTGAAATTGTGCTCCAATAGGTTATTTTTTGAGTTTTTTTTTCTGTGGCGATTAAAACGCAATTACTGTAGCTTTCTTTACTCCACGGGAAGACAACCAATACGTATTCACGCAACAGCAAATATTATATGGCAGCATTTTTTCCTATTAATCAGTAACACATACAAAATCGTTACATTTCCAAATGAAACTATATACATTCATTGGTTACTTCAAAAAAGTGCGGGGGCAACTGCCCCCCTTTGCCCCCCCTAATCGCCGCCCATGCCAAACACGTTACGATTAACACAGGTTAGTTTCCGATCCGTCTTTCACAGTGTTCGGGCCGAGTCGGGCCGGCCCGATTTGTGCTCGGCCCGTTTCAGCCCGATTTGTGCCCGGCCCGTTTCGGCCCGGCTCGGCCCGAAATGTGCCCGGCCCGGTTAGAGCCCGGCTCGAGATTCGGGCCGGGCCGGGTCGAGCCGGGCACAGAATTCAGATCCATTCGGGTCGGGCCGGGCCGTCTTCGGGCCTGGGTTTACAGGACTCTGCTTGTTACTCTTAAACAACGAATTCCTGCCAGTCATTATCTGAATATTTCAGGTGTAGCCTTATGTGATACAGAGGTTAATCCTTAACGACCGTCTTCCAAGATGGCAATGGACTAACACACACAGTTATCCCTGTTTAGGTATGGTGTGAGGAACATAGGAATGAACTTCAATGCCTCCTTCAGCACGCCTAATCCCAACTACTCTACTCTTATTGTTCAATAAGACCAGCAACTAGGGCAAAATAAAACACTAAAAATACCAGGCAAATTACATTTTAAAACTGGCGTTTGAAAATTGTATTTTTCATAACAAAAAAAAAGTAGCAGACACTTTTATGAACGGACAGATCTTTTTCTGCCGCCAGAGATATTAGGATTACGATTAGGGTTTAGATTTCTAAGCTTTCGGCACCTATTGCCGTGTTAGCCCATCACGTGTGAGAGATGATGTCCTTCAGTGATCAGACTATCCGAGAAATTGAAGAGGATGATAGCAATGAAGAAGGAAGGAAATGGCCTGGAACTATTTTGTGAGGTACAGTCAGCAGCAAAAAATCTGCAACATGAGCATGTAAGTTTATTGTGAAACGACGAAGTCTTTTGCTAAAAAATAAGTGTCCAGGGAAGGACACTGAGCTTTCTCCTGGCGTGATTCGTGCCACTTAGATTATGTTGATACCCTGCGCTGTTAGGCGTAGTTTCACAATAAACTTACATGGTCATGTTGCAGGTTTTTTTTTTTTTTTTTTTTTGCTGCGGACTGTACTATCTCCGCATTTAAATGCCGTGAATGAGAAAAACCCAGGAAAATTTCACTCAGGAAGGCTGACTTTAAAAAAAAAAAAGCTGTTACACTTTCCCGAACGAGTATCCCCACCGGAAATCGGCCCGGGGATACTCACACTAAAGGCGAGAACGTGATATGGAAAAAAGACTTTGTTTTACGAACATTCTCAAATACGAAAACGGGCAGTCTTCTTTTACCACAAACATTTTAATTATATCTTCATAACGGACAAACATTGTTCTTAGTTCGAACTGTTTAGCATAGGACATAGGTTGATGCAATGTTAAAATAAATCTCGGATACGGTTTATTAATTGTAAATAATTGGGAGTGACCCACTTTGTTTTAGCGTTGAGCCGAAGTTGATCTCACACAGAGAACTCATGACTTGATAAGTAATCAGTTCTTTAAATATTAATATGGGGAATGTAATGGCTCAGTGATAGAGTGGTCACCTCCGGTGCTAAAGGTTAATAGTTTGATCCTATGCCCTGTGAGCTCGTTACGGACAAACGACTATGAGCTTTAAGAATGATCTCCCGTATACTTTCACTTTATCATGTCACTAATTCTTCCATAAATATTCACTTGTTTTTAATATTTGTAATCATTTAGTCTATTCTTAACATAATAATTGCATGTGAAACTATAAATCAAGGATGTTATAAATAGAGGATCTGCCCATACGTATCTTCATCCTATTAAATCGATGAAGCCAAAAAACAACCGAGCATCGGCACGTCTGATTGGCTACTCTCGTTCCTGCCATTATCTGATTGGATATTTTCGTTTCCGCCATGATTGTTGGCTCAAAACATTGTGATCCTATTGGGCGGAGTGGGCAGAGAAGGAGTGGCGAAAATGTGACGTATGGCTTCAAGATTTTGTTGTAAGGGCAGATCCTGTATTTTATAAGATCCTTGCTATAAATATATAATAACGCATTTAGACTTTGAAATTCATAAATAATTTATTTGAGATATATCAATCACATCATACGTAAATATTGAGGTTAATCTCACAGTAGTGTTTGCGAGATGGATTGAATTGTAAACATGGTTTATTAATTACTAGTTTGAAGTTAGTGATTTAATTATAATATTGTATAATGTTGTATAAATTTGAATAATGTAAGTAGGTAAGATATTTAAATGGGATAATGAGAAGTTTGATTAGCAGTATGAACATGGATCTTAATATTATTAATTAACTAGTATTGCTTATATCTGTGTATGAATGAATGTTTAACTGAATGTCGTAATTGGCTTTAAAAATTAAGTGTTAGGATAATTGGATATAGATATTAATCTTTAGGTAAGAAATTGTTTGTGGTTATATTTGTATGTGGCAGGGGCGGATCCAGGACGGACTTCTGGGGGGCGCGGTTTGTTGTAATACCGTTACTTTTAAGAGCTCCAAACTCTTTGGTGGGTTTAATTTATATATAAAATAAAAACTTTCCTCTTCTGGGGGGGGGGCGATTGCAACCCTGGATCCGCCACTGGTATGTGGTATAAGATTATACAGTTACTTATATTGTGTTTTATTATTATACTTTTTTGTTTGTTTTTGGATAAGAATATTAAAAAGCTAATTATTGGGTTGTAATTTTTTGATGGAAAGACAGATCTGTTGGTTATCTTTCATTATGTAGTTTAAGTTGACTACAACTAGTGATGAAAAACTTTGATTTGATGTTAGAATTTTAGTAATTTATGAGTGAATCAAACTCAGGACTGAATTTTAGCTCACTTTTGGTTGTCATTTTTTCACTATCCTACCTTTTTTTTTTTTACTGCTGTATATTTATTGATACTTTGAGTAAGGAATTAAGAGATTTTGAACAATATTTTATGTTGACCTTTTCAAATATTTAGTCAAGTGAACAGATGTCATTAGTTTAAAACAATTTTATATTAATTAGTTTTGGTTTTTGAAATTTGTATGTGAAAAGATGAATCGCTAATTGTTTTACTATATAATGGGACAATTTTATTACATAAGGATTTGCTTTAATTGTTCATAATTATACATTTTTACATGTTAAATAAAAATGTTAGTTTATATTTTAGTACATTGTTTTGTGCTTGATACATTTATGTTATATTATTGGAGAATAATAAAAATAATAAAATCTTAAAAGTACTTTATTACATACTATACCAGGGATGCAAATAACCGCTCGCCCACTCGCCCGGAGCGAGTAGTTCATTGGTGCGGGCGAGTATTTAATATCATATCGAAGGTAAGTAAATTATTTCTATTGTGGGATGTGGGCTAGTAGTTTCTCTTCGTGGGCGAGTAAAATTTTGTTGCTTATTTGCATCCCTGTACAATACATATAGTATTCCAAAAATATAATATATACACTATAGTGTATGGTCCAGTAATATTTTCAAGAACTATTAGTTTGATGTTTGGCTTTGAGTAAAGTGACGGTGACCAGACGTTCCGTTTTAGACGGGACAGTCCATTTTTTCCAACTGTTGTCGTGTTTTATTATTATTATTATTATTATTATTATTATTATTATTATTATTATTATTATTATTATTATTATTATTATTATTATTATTATTATTATTCTCAAAGGGGACGTCTAAATTTCCTGTTTTTCAGAAAATATGAACAAAGTCTTCCGTAATTGTTATTCCAAATATAAGTAAGTGATCAGAGTAAATTCTACACTCTTTCATTAAAATGACTGTGTATACAGCTAATTTTGATACCAACGCCCATTGGCAACTTTGGGGGCATGTCTGGAACTGGAAATTGTTGGATGTTACTTAAGAAACGATACGTTATTACTCTTACTTGTATGTTATGCAATTTGAAAACACTCCTGGTGCTCAAAATGCAATCTGGGATTTTATACCACCCCCTTACCCCACGATTCATTTGCGTCCCGTTTACGCAAGTTAAAATTCTGGTCACCTTAGCTTTGAGCCAAAAGTGATCCTGGACACATTCCTCGTAATGGTAGTCACCAATTTTCCAATTTTAAATATTTTAATATCAAGATCTCCACTTTATATGTGACTTGAACACCTGTATCCTTATACAATGATATTGTAAATAAGCTTGATAAAGTGGATATATTTAGTCTTTCAGAAAACAGATTCAGATCATATGTGAAACAAGAAATTTTCTGTAGTAATAATTAAGAAATTTATATATGTAACGTTTGCTGTATGTACACAACACTGTAATTGGGTATTAAGCCTGTTGTGTTGTATATTAAATAAATAAAATAAATAAATAAGTATCCTTAAAAATATTTAAACGGATTTGCAAATAAACTCTACGTTTCTTCCTACCACACTTTATTTCCTAGTTCTTTGGAATACTATTTCCAAGATAAACTATTAAAAAAAAGAAGAGTACATTTTCTTTGTGTTGACATCACATAGAATGGTGATCCCCGCATTTCCCCTGCGATCTTCAAGGAGGTACATATCTATCTGAATGTAAGTTCATTTCAGCGATTCCTTGTCTACACCAGCTAAGGGTATAGCCATTATTTATGGCTTTCTAAATAAAATTCAACTACATTTTTACGATGTATACTCGAATCCTGATCTCACTGTCTTCGGATTTACAAGAGAAAATAAATTAGTCACCCTAAGCATAAGCAAAACTACATTCCCTACATTATCGCTAAGTTGAAGATCAAGAGTTGTATGTATCTCGATGCCTCTATATGCATACAATGAAAATAGTCTTATTAGTGAATAATATAAGTTTGTAGAATGTTTTTCTTTAACTCATTACAACTTGTGTTCTTTTTGTAAGAATTGTCGATATTAAGATAATTAGCTCTCGAATAAGAAATTAAAAAGAGTTGCACCATATCGCATCACAAAAATAGAGTTACAAGAGTTAATTTGTCATATGAGAAGCCTGAAAACGTAATAGGAAAAATATAATGGGTACGAGCACTGAAATATGACATGCCATGGAACAAGGACTTTCTCACAGTTTGCTTGTCATTTTTCATGTCTTTCATTATCAAGTTGACAATTTCCGACTTATTGGAAACGAAATGTTGGATGTAGGAGATTGACAAGATATGGGGGAGCTTCTACTTTTTTACTGCTTTTGTTTGATAATATGAGAAGTAATTTTTATATAACTTGGTTACGTGTTGAGAAGTCTATGGACACGGACATGTTCGAAATCCGTCTCACTGGTATAGAAGAATGCGAATTTAAAATGTATCTGAAGACTGGAAAAATTCTTATCGTAAGTTATGCTATGAAACAGGTGCATTTAAAGGGAAAATGAAGCGATTTTGAAGTATTAGTAATATTTATATATTTGATTTTTTTCCTTTTTACTTTTCTTCGAGTCCAAATGTTTCCTAACTCTTCATCCTCATTCCCCGAACAGTATTTCTCGTGTGCGAAAATCTCAATTGCGCATTTCCCCCCTTAACTCAGAAATGAGCTTGGAGGGATGGATGAGAAACTTGACTTGTCCAAAATAAAAAATCTACTTTCATTTTATGATTTAAATAGCTTCTGCAAGAGTAAATCTAGCGATTTTAAGAGAAACCCAACCTGTGCAGCAGATAGAAATGGCCTCTAATGAGTACTGAAACGTCAGAAATCAACAGAAAGCCAATTAGTCCAGGACATGAAACATTCTTGTTAAATTTATACCGGAAATAGAGTTTCATGGCCAAGTCATGTTTCTCAAACTACTGATTCAAATGGAAATGATAATATGGTGTCTTACTCTTTTTCTTGCACTGGCCAAAGAAGCACGTCTTGTACGATTGACTTCGAGGACAAATGTCAAATTGTGAAGACAAAAAACTTCACAATAATACATATATATATATATGATTTATAGAAGCTCATTTTTACGGAGCGTTCTTATTTGCATTTTCTTTTAAATCTAGATTTATGTTCCACTTTCATGCAATTCAGATCAATCTAAATGATCCGGAAACTCGCACGCCAACACTCGAATGTGTGTACATTAGCTCAAAACTCAATACTACCTGATGAGATAAAATTCATACTCATAAAAATTTACGAGCTATATTGTACGCCTTTTGTGCACGGATCCCGGGTTCTATTTCCGATGGGAGAATATTGAACTCTTTACGATTGTTTAGATTCAACCTTAATCTGTAGGTCAACGTTTTGTATAGCATCCGTGCTGATGTGAGAAGGGACGCTAATTTAAAAAAAAAAAAATACTACCGTACCTAGGAGGATGATAGGCGTTAGCTGTCGCAATTTTTTTTATGCGGAGTGTACAAGTTTTAACTTTTAACAGACATCTAATTTAAAACTACTTGCTGAGCAAAACAATACGGACTGGAGCAAGGATGTTATAAAATAGAGGATCTGCTCATACAGCGAAATCGTGAAGCCATACGTCACAGCTTCGCCACACCTGGCCTGCTCACTCCGCGCCACTAAGATCGCAATGTTTCGAGCCAACCATCATGGCAGAAACGAGAGTAGCCAATGAGACGTTCCGGCTCAGATGATGCTCAGTTGTTTTTTGGCTTCATTGAGTTTATATGATGAAGATACGTATGGGCAGACCCTATATTTTATAACATCCTTGGGTTGGAGTATATGAGTTCGTGTATTGATGCGATATTAGGTGATCAGACAATAGAACATAATATGAAAGTGTTTCAAACTCACTGTCTTATTAACCTAAGACGTGTCTTATTTATTCATTTATTTATTTACTCTCATATTGACATTTTGTCTGATTCTGTTTATTTCTCGATAAATTTTGTATCTCGAGGCTGCCATTTGCGGCACTTAACTCGAAAAGAATTTTGAATTCTGAAGAATTTTTCATTTCCTAAGATAATTAAAGTTTAGATAATCGTGTATTCATCCATTCAGTTTGATAGCAATCTTGTGATTCGGTATGTACGAAAATAAAAGTGTTCCATTTCATTTGTGACTATAGACAGGTCGTTTGCATTAATTTGCAGGTAAATAACTCCCTTTATTGACCACATTCACAAATGATATCTATACGTACGTTACTCCCACTATTATTTAAGAAGTCGAATACTCCTAAGAGAGCTAAAAATTCTACAAACAACTAACAATTTGATGTCAAGAAGAGGGACTGCAAACACAATTATGTTCTCAGTTATGAATGGTGAAGGTGGTAATTACGTACTATCTATCGACTGATCTCTTGCTTGCATGACTTTTAAAGTCATTTGAGTCTTGTCATGTATTGAACTGAATGTAGTCGATATTACCTTTCCGAGGTGAACAATAAAGGCGCATCAAATATAATGAACTATTTGTTCAACGAAACATAAAATTGTTTTGTCTTCACGAAACGAACTGTGAAATTGGTGTCCCGGTACAGAAATGAAAGAATTACGCATGTTTTTTAAAGAACTTTTGTGCAATTATTAGAACAATGCTATAGGGATCAAAGTGTTTCACTTCCTTCTGTTCGGAAGTGAGAAAGTGTTTGTTGAGAATTGTGCACCTACAAACGTTGGATGTCAAGTTTAATAAGAGAACTAAATTGTTTCATTTTTAAGCCATTACAATTAAAATTCGTAGAATAAATTACTAGTGTTATACGTATATGGTTAAGTAGGTAGAGAATGTGGTTTATACTGTAATATAGAAAATGTAATTCGAACATAATCAGAGGGAAGAACCTGTGAAATGTTAAAATACAAAACTGTGGATAATGTTCCTCTTTTGAAACAGCATCACTATTCGTAGAATGCTTTAAGAATGTCCCGAAAGTCTTAACTTCTTCAACATGTATTCTCCAGTTATGTATTGCTTGGAACTTAGTATAAACAAATAATTTTGAGTATACAAAACCTTGTCCTGCTTTGCAAGGCTGATTCAACTATCGTTTGCAAATTGTATACTTTGCTTTCATCTAATAGATAAATGACGAAACTGAGAAATTCATTTGTAGTTGCATCTTCAACAGTTAATAAACATAAAGACAAACTGGATTACAAAATGATCAAATTAAAAAAAGAATCATTTCAGCGAATGAAAATGTGTGAGAAGGAAGAATCATTCAAAGGCATGTTCTTAAACTTTTGCAAGAATGTTTCATGTAATGGTTTCGCCCACCTTGCAGCAAGTAAAACTATAGTTGGCAGAGTATTCTGGTCTTTAATTCTTATTACTTTCTTAATCGTACTTTGGTACCACGTATTCGGACTCACGTTCAGACTAATTTTTAATCCATCAATTACGTCTGAACTTGTGTATGATTATAATCCGTATGGGGAGCTTCCAATTATAACAATTTGTTCACAGTCGCCGCTTCGGATGTCTAAATTAAGAGGTAAGTCAGTCAAAAAAAAAAAAAAAAAATATATCAGGAAATGTTTATTAAATCCAAATATGCCATTTTATCATGAATTACTGCTTAAAGAATTTTCTTATGAATATAATTAACGTCAAAAAGCATTGACAAATCCTTCATAATTTTTTTCACTTTTTTAATATTGGTAAAGTCAAAACGATTTCAAATTGTGCGTTGTTGACATCCTAGGTTGTATCCATGCTCAAAATTATTTTTGATTTATTATTTTTTTAGTAAACGTTATGTGATTTCGGATTTACAGTAATTTCTGGAAAATATAGTACGAGGGTTGCTCGGAAAGTAATCCTCCGATTGGTTAAGAAAGAAACACCAAAGTAATCCTAGGATTGGTTAAGAAAGAAACACCAAAGTGATCCTCCGATTGGTTAAGAAAGAAACACCAAAGTAATCCTCCGATTGGTTAAGAAAGAAACACCAAAGTAATCCTCCGATTGGTTAAGAAAGAAACACCAAAGTAAATAAGAAGAATTTATTATGTACAGTACATCTGAAAACTACTTCGTTGCTCTTGTTTTAAAACACAGTTTCCATAAATATTCAAGCATTTATCATATCTCTGCACTAGCTTAGAAATTCCATCAGCATAAGAATCTCCTTCTTGCGCCTTGAGTCACAGTCATCTTGTGACCTCATCTTTCAGCTCCTCATCATCACCAAAGCGCTGAGATAATATAAGACATTTCTGGAAATTTTGGAAATTCATCGCAAAATTCCGAGATTGTGAAACGTCGATTTTTACGAACTTTCCTATCAATTTTCTGAACGAGTTCATCATTGACCACTGATGGCCTGCCACTCCTCTCTTCGTGCCATGAGTGTTTGTTCGTCCACTTTTAAATGAACAAACCCATTCAGTAACAACTCCTTCACTCATCACATTTGGTCCATACTTGGCACAAAGTCTCCGATGAATAGCTGCTGCCGAAAACGTATAACAGCCCACACCTTTTCACTTGGCGGGGTTTTCTATTGCAGCACACATTTTGAGACGCTACAAAAGTGGAACTAGTCATCAGACAACCTCCATTCTACCACGGCTGGATGCAAACTCATCTACCGCGCATGTCCGTGCAAAGAGGGTAGTCCCCACTACTTCATGCACAGTTACTTTCCGAAACGCCTCGTACTTTTATGGGTATATCATTATTTTATCAATTTACTTACGGATAATCATCATTAACTACAAATGTATATGGATTGTTTCTAAATTCGTTATATTTTGCAAAATAAAATATTTTCAAACTATAAGTCGCTAATGAAATGAAATGAAATTTTTGAGTTTTACGTCCCACGGTTATGCCGGTTATGCTAAAGGAGACGGTGATGATGAGTAATGAATGAAATGGTGGAATGAAGAAAGTGGGAGGAAACGGGAGAACCCCGAGAAAACCCACGCACACGGTGTTTGTCCACCCCAAAGGTCGCTTAGCGGGGGCAGGGTTTGAACCGGAGACCCCTAGCACCAGAGGTGAACCACCGCGGCCCCAAGTCGCTAATGACTCGATAGATATACGTGTATATAGGACAATAATCACTACTATTTTTTATCGATTGAAAGGAAAGGAAATTTTCTGATAAAGCCATAAACAAAAGAAGAGCTATCGAACGGGAGTGAAGATCTCAAAGGTTTGGTTAACAACATTGCGTTCTTGGCTTACGTCACACAGGGTTGCGCGGTCGAAAGTAAACAATAATATATAAACGTGTCGTAATTTTGAGATGAAATCTTTCAGTTTAACGTCCCACGATTATGCTCTTTAGGTTAAGGGAGACGATGATTAAAGGAAGCAAATGATTGTGAAAGAATTGGTGGAATGAGAAAGTGGGAGGAAACGGGAGTACCCAGAGAAAACCATTCTCCTTTATCCGTAATTTTGTTTTATCTTTAGTTTAAGAATACATTTTCTCAGTTTCAAAAGGTATAATGATATGTGACGTAGATACAATAGAAATGCATTTTCCTTTAGATGTCTTTGTTTTGTGTCTATGGAGATAGTAGTTCAACCTACCCATTCCAGTTTCAATAGAATTCCCCCGTGGCTACACAGAGAAAAATCCGTTCTCTGGACAGCGGTATATTGTACAAATATACGGTATCCTCTTGCTTACTATAGAAATCAGTACGGAGCATACGTTATCCGTATGCTACATAGGCACTGCCCTTAGATGTTACATCATGCCGTTGCAGGATGTCTGACATCTAACAGTTTTCCGTATATCACATAGATGTACTTATGTTACCTTCGTCAGCTATATGTTATATACAAGCATTTGTATGTGAGATCCTGACCGCCTACATTGTTTCATACGGAAAGTACGTATAGAGGAACACTTATACAGAAAGTATTATAAAACATGCGTTTTCAGTTATACGTCTGGTGTACGTTAAATCCAAAAATTACAGGAATTACGCATGTAACATATCTTTTTAAGTACGCCACCTACATTTTTTTTCTCAGTATATATGATTAGCATATGCGTCTTTGGAGAAGGAGACCGGAATTCAATTCGCGGCAAAAGCTCATGTGGTTCCGATCCCACGTTCAGTTCTAGGTTCATGTCTCACATAGCCTCGCTGCTGTAAGGGACATTAAACTATAATTGAACCCCCCCAAAAAACAATCCAATTTCATTAAGGAAATTGGGGCGGAATCTCCTCTTGGAACCTGGGGCCGCGGTGGTTCAATGGTAGAGCGTTCACCTCTAGTGCTAGGGGTTCCGGGTTCGATCCCAGCCCCAGCAAAGTAAACTTTGTGGTGGACAAACACCGTGTGCATGGGCTTTCTCGGGGTTCTCCCGTTTCCTTCCACTTTCTTCATTCCACCATTTCATTCATCTCTCATCATCACCGTCTCCTTTAGCCGGCATAAGCGTGGGACGTAAAACTCAATAATTTCATTTCATTTTTCCTCTTGGAACCCTTTAGATATCATTAATGTCTGGAATAAGTGTAGATATCCAGCGAGAAAAGTAAACATGAATTACAGCAATATTGTCATTACTTTTTTTTCAGTTATTGTAGCTTTAATTTTAATACTTCTATTTTATTTCAATAGTACAGATTAACTCTATTAATATTTATACTTCTTTTACAGACCATAATATATCTATTAATGCAGCAAGTGTTCTCGTACAGACAATCAATATACTCCAACGACTTCCTTCAGTATCAGATCCCGTAATACAAGCAGCACTAGAGGAGCTTAATGCAAAAGAGTGGCAAATAAAAGAATTTATTCAGAAATTAGGACCAAGGTAAGAATAGTTTCGACTTTTTTTCTGAGTTGAAAATTTTACTGAATATTGAATAGAGGTGCAGCTTTATTCATCGAAAGCTTGGTCACGAGTAGTTTAAACATTTATTACTATGTTGCGTTAATAACAATTATCTACCAATATCAGCAATCTTCCGATATTTATCGTCACTTTATTCAGCTGTTTTATTTATACATTCACTCACTCAGTCGCTCGCTCAGACGGGGCCGTGGTGGCTCAGTGGTTCACCTCTGGTGCTTGGTGTCCTGGGTTCGATCCCAGCCCCCGTCAAGTGAACTTTGTGTTGGACAAACACCGTATGCGTGGATTTTCTCGGGGTTCTCCGGTTTCCTTCCACTTTCTTCATTCCACCATTTCATTCATTTCTCATAGTCACCATCTCCTTTAGCCTAACCGGCATAACCGTGGGACGTAAAATTCAGATTTCATTTCATTTTATTTCGCTCGCTCATTCTATGGCCTATGAAACTCGGAGATTCAATGCCGCGCTCACTAAAGCTCTTCACTGACTTCTACCCTTAGTCACTAAAGCTCTCCACTGACTTCTACCCTTAGTCACTAAAGCTCTCCACTGACTTCTACCCTTATAGTCACTAAAGCTCTCCACTGACTTCTACCCTTATAGTCACTAAAGCTCTCCACTGACTTCTACCCTTAGTCACTAAAGATCTCCACTGACTTCTACCCTTATAGTCACTAAAGCTCTCCACTAACTTCTACCCTTAGTCAACTAGATCCAGTTTCTACTTTGTATTCTTATTTCTGCGAGAACCATCTTAATATTGTCCTTCCATCTGCGCCTAGGTCTTCCTAATCGTCGCTTTCCTATTCGTCTTCCAGTCAAGAGTTTTAAAGCGTTCCTACTTTCTTGCATCTTAGCTACATGACCTGCCCACTTAAACCTCCTAGATTTGATGACTCTAACAATTTTTGGTAAACCGTATAAATAAAGTAGTAGTAGTATGTAGTTCCTCGTTATGAAGTTTCCGCCATTCCCCAGTTCTGTTCATCTTGGGTCCGAGTATTCGCCACAAGATCTTGTTCTCAAATACTTACAATCTAAGTTCTTCCCCCAGAGTAAGTGACCATGTTTCGCAACTAAGGTATATTTATACATTCATACCATCAGTAAATGTCCACTTTTTAAAATACTCGAGCATGAAGTGGTATAATATGGTTTTCGAAGCTAATTTTGGGACACTATGGCACCCGGACCGAGAGGACCAGGGACCTGAAACTATGGAGGTGGGTTCTCAACCCCCTCATTCCCTCCCCATGCCCTCCCTCTCCTACTTCCAAACTATTCGACCAAAAATGGGGTAAGTCTTGACTTTTGACCCCATTTGCGGAAGAATATCGGTGACCCCCCTTCCCAGGAACCTTTCCCCTCTCAGATGCCCCCAATCGGGAAGGGTGTCCGAAGTGTCCCTACAAGGTTTTGTGTAAATAGACCCATAAACAAAAAACTTTTGCCTACCGGAATTAACTCTAAGTGTAATAGTATTTATAATTTTAGTGATTTAAACTTAGACATAAACGCGTAATACGGAAACAAAATGGCGATGTATCGTTCCCCTCCAGGGACGCCAGCTGGAGATCAGTCACCAATAAATTCTACAGTACGTCAAACTAGGACGGAAAAAACAGAACAAAGAAAAATAGCGAGAGAAGAATCCACAACATCCGAACAATCAAGTAAGAAAAATACCTTAGAATATACAGGATTAGACACAATGGGGCAATTGGAGCAAGAAATGAATTACATAGAAAATCTCTTAGATTGGAAAAAGATAGGAAGATCCCACCTTGAGAAACTAAAAAAGGGGGACATAGTATGGGTTAAGGACAGAGTATAGCTTTTAGGACAACTAGACCAAATGGAGAAAATTAATAGTAAACTTCAGGAGAAATATGACAACCTCCAGAAAGAGAAAATAATAACAGAGATGGAAATGATATCAGGCCAGAAAGGCAGCCGCATTGAAGAGAAAAAACAAATGGAAGAGTTATGGCAAACAAACATCAAATTAGAAAAGGAAATAGAGGAGCTAAAACAGGGAAAAGCAGAAATTAAGAATGACAGAGACAGACAGTATAAAAGACTGGAAACAGAAATTCAAGAATTCACAGAAAACAGAAATTCAAGAACTCACAGAAAACAGAAATGAACTAAAAAGCAACTATAAGAAAAAACAAGGAAGTTAAATAAATAAGAAGATGAACATAAATACCTAACAAAAAACATGAAGAAAAAAGAAGAACTAATAAATACACAACAAGCTTTCGGACGAGTAGAGATATCATGGGAACAACAAAGAAACATATATAGGGATAAAATCGAAGAATTAACAAACAGAAGACCGACAAAGATATAGTTATACATGAAATACAAACGCTAACCAAAAAGATTGAAGAAAGGCATGAAAGAGCAGAAAAAACGGAAACCGACGACAAACAACAACTATGGACAAACGTAATTGAAAAAAAAGAAAACCTACTGAAAAAGAACTGAAGATATAGGAAATGCAAGCAAAAACAAAACCGGCCTTGATAATAAAACCGAATCAAGGAGAGACATCAACGCAAACAGTGGAAAGATTAACAGGAGTTATTGATCCACGAAAAGAGAAATTAAAGATAACTGGTTTAAGAACTACCAGAGATATGGTAGTACTTGAAACCGCAACGAAAGAAGACATTAGGAAAATAATGGCTAAAGAAGAAATAAGGAAAAATTTCAAGTACGAAGAAACTAATAAGAAAAACCCGCTGATGATCATATATGGGGTACCGTCTGAATTAAAGGTTGCAGAACTACTCCAAGCTTTCATCGAACAGAATTTCGATGAAAACGAGATGGAAGAAGCCAAAAAGAGTAAAGCAAGGTTTCGAGCAGGAAAGAAACAAGAAAAACGATGTCACTTGGTGATAGAAGTTGAACCGAAGATAAGGAAACGGTTAGTGGAAAAAGAAAAAGTCTACATCGATTATGAAGCACATAGAATAAAAGATTTCCTGGTCGTTCCACAATGTTTTATTTGCCAAGAATTCGGTCACGTTACGAAATATTGCGACAATAAGGAAAAAGTGAGATGCAGGTATTGTGGCTCATTGCAACATAAAATCGACGAATGTGAAGACAAAGGAAAAAAGATATGTATATCTTGTAAACTAAGACACAAAGTATGTCAAAACCCACAAACGGAAGAATGTGTCTCATACAAAGTAGCCAGAGAAAGGATAATTTCTAAAATAAACTACGGAGAGTAAAAAGAAAGAATTAGTAAATACAAAGATAAAAAGACCAAGTAAGAAACGTAGGAACAAACAAAGATTGGAAAAATTTTCTAGAAAGAAAACAACAACTACTTAAAGAAAAGAGAGATAAAGAAACACAAACATATGATACGAAAGAAAATGAAAAATCGAAAATTAAAACTAAAGAAAATGAAATGGGAAAGTTAACAAAAAACGACAAGGAAAAAGGAGAATTAGAAACACTTCTAGAAAATAGAAAAAAGAATAGGAAAAAGAAATTTAGTGAAGAGAATTATATATGTATGCAACAGGTTCCGAACATTAATGAATCATTTGTCCACAGTGAAGAAAAATATCTTTTCCCAATTCAAGAAGAACATATACAACAAATCTAAGATCCGGAAGTTTCAAATACAGAAAATACTCCAGTAAAACTATTAAATGAAGAAATATTAGTAAATAATATACAAGTATATGAAAACAACCATTTATATAGGCTAGCAAAATTGGAAGAAAAGCAAATCTTAATGACTACACTAAGACAGATAGTAAGAGATATTCATATAAATGGAAGAACTATAACATTTCAAACCTTGGAGGAAGCCGATATAATTGAACTGCGAATTTATTATCTCTCAGCAAACGGATGGGAATTACTTGATCTAGTGGGTGAGGTTTTTGAGAGACGAGGGGTATACTGGACGCTAGAAAATGTTTACAAACAACTGGTGCGTGCGCATTTTAGAGTATACTTCGACCCAAATAACTCAGGAATGGATGCCTACATATATACGAGATATGGATAAAAATCAGAAGTATTTGAAAATTATGCAGAATAACGCACAAGGAAGTAAAATAGCCACAATGGAACTTAGAAGACTAATAGAAATCCAAAAGATTGATATCGTAGCAATACAAGAACCATATTTACTAAAGGGGAAATTAACAACCTTTTCAGCAAGCTCAAAAATAATGTACGGAGGACAGGAATCTAAAACAGTTATAGTTTTCATGAATAGAGAAATTGAAATACTTAAACTAACCCAATGTAGTAACAATTGGATAACAACAGCTGAAGTTAAGTGTGGAAACATGAAATTCTGGCTAATAAATGCGTATTTCCAATACAGCTTACAAACACGTAACTTCATAGACAAAATTCAAGAGATAATATGGCAGAGGAATAATACGGAAATATTAATCCTTGCTGATACAAATGCAAAATCAATCTTATGGGGTGCCCCGGAAACAGATGATAGAGGAGAAATAGTTGAAGATTTTGTAATGCAAAACGGACTTGTAATCTCAAACATTGGAAACAGAATAACTTTTGTAGGGAATAGAGGCAGCTCTCATATTGATGTGACATGCGAAACATTTGAAATAGCAAGTAGGATTGAAAATTGGCAGATTGGACATATACGCACTCTCAGCGACCACGAAATAATACTATTTGATATGAAAATTTTAAAAAATGGAAAAGAACAAAAAAATTTAATATAGCTAAGACAAATTGGATTACTTTCAAGAACAAATTAAATCTACCCCAAATAAATGAAGATGAAAACTTGACCGAAATTATTAACGAAATTGAACAAGCAACAAAAAAAAAATCTTTAAAAGAGGCTACTCCGGAAAGTTAAGAAAGAACAGTATATGAAGAATTTTGAACACCTAAACTACAAAGATTAAAAAGACTTGCAACGTCAGCCCTGAAAAGTTATCAAGCAACTTATAACCCAATACTAAAGAAAAGAAGATTAAAAATATAGAAACGCAAAGAATAAATATAAGGAAGCAATATTAGAGGCTAAGAAAAGAAGTTGGGATCTTTACCTCAAGAAAAATATGAAATAGATCCATGGGGTGTACCATACAAACTCACAACACCTCATAACACAAAAAATAAACCCATTAGTATTAAATACAGTCAAGAAATTAGATGGATCATACACCTCAAACAGAGAAAAAAACTCAGTTTTAGCGAAAAAATTTTTTCCCAGAGATGAAAACAATAACGACACAGAAAGAAACACAGTACTAAGAAACAAAATGGGTGAACAACATACAGGAACTGTACCAGAATCGGACAAAGTCACTAACGAAGAAATAGAAAAGATCTTTAGAAAACTTAAAAAACAAGAAATCTCCGGGGGTAGATGGCATCATAAACGAAATATACAAGAAGACTAAAGATTTATGGGTCCCCTACCTAACGAAGCTTTTCAATCTACTAATAAAGAAACAAGAAATTCCAGAGCCGTGGAAAGCATCAAAATTAATTATTCTCTCAAAAGGACCAGAAAGGGATCCATCCGAAGTAAACTCATATAGAACTATATGCTTATTAAAAATATATCAAAAATTTTTGAGAGAGTAATATTAAACAGAATTCAAAAATACAGAAACGTAACTGAAGACAAACTATAATTTTGATTCAGAGTAGGAAAATCAACAGAAGACGCCATAAATACTCTTCTAGATGATACCAAAGAAAAGATGTACGAAAAGAAATATGTATTAGCGCTCTTTATTGACATCGAAGGAGCATTTGATAATTTATGGTTTCCATTCTTGATTGAAAATGTAAGAAAACTGGAAGTGCCAGAATACTTACTGAATTTGATAAGAAACTATCTAGAAAACAGAAAAATAATAATACCCAATGAAGAGGGCGACATAGTAATTAAAATAGAGAAAGGATGCCCGCAAGGATCAATATTAGGACCCCTACTATGGGACATAGAATTACAACCACGCTTGGAAAAAATAAAGAAAAAGCAAGAAACAAGCGTTTTCAAACCTTGAAAAATATTTGGTCCAGTAGTTTTGTTGATTATACGAGGGCTAGTCAAGAAAGACTTGGACTGATTTTTTTTCTAGGCAATTTATTATTACTCAGCAACAGGCACATGATCCTTTTCAAAGTAGTTCCCGCCCATTTGAATGCACTTTTTCATTCGAGTCTTCCAGTCCTCAAACACGTGTCGCAGGCCATTCTTTGAGAGGTCCTTCAAAACCGCCTCTGATGCCTTCAGAACCTCGGAATTATCGGAGAAGTGGCGTCCACGCAGTCTGGATTTTAGGGCAGGGAATAGAAAAAAGTCGCACGGTGCGGTAGGCATCTCCACCATCCTCAAACCTTTGCAACAGCTCCCTGTAAGTCTCCACTCGAACGGCCTTCTGCTCTGGTGTCAGGAGTCGCGGAATCCATCGCGCACACACTCGGCTCATGTGGAGGTGGTCATGCAAAATTTTGAAGGCACTGCCATGAGATATGCGTAGTGCGGCTGCCAGATCGTCGATACTGATGCGGCGATCTTCTCTAACAATGACTGCTGCCGTGTTAATGTTCACCTCAGTAACAGCTGACGCTGATACACCTGGTTCACCAGCTTTCGTGATTGTCATTCGGCCCTCTTTAAACTCTTTGAACCACCAGAACACGGTACTTCGTGGCAGAGCGTCATCTTTGTAGGCTGCTCTCAACATTCCTAGAGTTTCTGTTAAACTTTTCCCCAGGCGATAGCAGAACCGTATAGCTGCAAATTGTTCATCTCGTAATGACTCCATTTCTTCTACAGGCGACTTCTAGAGGCGGCGCAGAACATCACCTGCAATAAAAAGTCGTGGTTACCAAACATGCAATGATTCCTTAACAACATTTTATGTATATGCACAGCAAAACCCACCCTACTTGTATGCCAAACTATGAAGCTCCCACGTTAACAGAACTGCCGGGAAAAAAATCAGTCCAAGTCTTTCTTGACTTGCCCTCGTACATTCATTCCTGTTAGGAGGTTGAAACGACTAAAAAAAGTGGTACTGTATGACTAGGTTCTTACTCGTTAACTTCATAACGATCATGAATTTGATTTTAAGCAAGACTAGAAATTAATTAAAGCGATATAAAACTACAGGCCGCTTCCAAATTATCATAAATGGGGTCGGCGTCATCTGAAATCATTAAAACGACCTTAAGATCCTGAAAATTCCTTCATTATTACCAGAGATAGATGCCGGGTGAGTTCCGAAACCAAATATCTCCTAGAGGGGAATGTAGGGGTCAGAAAATTTGAGTATGGATGTTTGAGTAGAGCACATATTAGTTCCTAAGTGAAGTCTTTACTAGACTACGGTTGGTCCCATAGTATTGGAGCTATGGACCTTTAAAGTTCTTTTTTTTTTTCATGTTTTCTGCAGGCTGTTACTCCGAAAGGAAGCATCTATGTACGCAGGTTGGTCTATACATTGTGTCTTATCTTGGTGTCAGGAATCACCTCCCAAATGTTGTCGGTGTTGTTTTGAAACACTCTGTATACCTCGAAGAGCTGCAAATGTGTGTATGCCACTTTTAATGGCGCACGTGTCCATTCCACTATCATGAATGGTTTTGGCAAGTGCATGCAGAGCAGCAAACAGAATATGCAGACCACCTACTTGGAGGATCCAGTTGATATTACTTACTGACTGTTGAATCTGAAGGGCACGGTTATAAAGATCCATATCAAGAATTATGATGGTTCTTCTATCGGGTCCGACCATGAAAGATGATATGCCCTGAGTCAACATCAGAACCGTGCAAAGCGTCGCACAGTTCGTGGAGGACGTTTTAAAGAGTACAGCAATAACCTCTAAGTTCGTCGTGCTTTCTTTCTGTAAAGACTGTGATATTAGGAGAGACTTTGTGGCAGCTCATGTTGGCATCACTGCTTCCTTTACCAATTTATCACCCTTTTCAACATGTTCTTGTAGGGAAAGAATTGACTCTTCATGAAGAACAATCTGATTCTAAACATCTGGAAACTCAACTGGATCTACCTGTTGCCCTGCCTCCTGTTTCAATTTCAACTTTTAGGTTGTTTGTGTTGCTAAGGCAGATCTCATATGAACTGTAGAAATCCTACCGTGAATTTTGATTTTAAGAGAGACTAGAAATTGATTAAAGCGAAAACTACAGGTCGATTCCAAATTATCATAAATGAGGTCGGCATCATCTGAAATCCCTAAAACGACCTTAAGATCCTGAAAATCCCTTCATTGTTACCGGAGATAGATGCCGGGTGAGTTCCGAAACCAAGATATCTCCTAGAAGGGGTGTAGGGGTCAGAAAATTTGCACCCCGCTATTTTCGGACAGCCTGGTTCTAAATCAACCAAAAACATCCGAGAGAACAATTTCAGGAAGCAAATCCTACGGCATGACATACCATACCACACTATAAAGGAGACAGTGATGATGAGAAATGAATGCAATGGTAGGATGAATAAAGTGGGAAGAAACGGGAAAATCTCAAGAAAATCCACGCACACGGTGTTTGTCCACCACAAAGAAGTCTTCAAAGAGGACAACATGAATTTCCGTTTCCTTCTTCATTCACGATAAAACCGGAAGGTATAGATAGACGCTTTGCCCGTGTCGATCCGTGTCTGATTCTTGTTGAATCCAAACGAGGGATGCCTTTCCAAGGGATTGAGGTGATGATGAATTCCTGGAAGTAAATAATATTCAGCTTCGTATTTTATTCCATCTTACATACTGCCAACTTCCCCTCGTAACCATATCCGGTGACAATTAAGAATCTCTGCAAGATACGATCTCTGTACTGACAGTGAATTTCGATACGTTCCTTGTATCGAGGTGTCATAGTACGTAATTGTTCGAATGTTACCATTATGCATGAGATAAATATGACTTAATCCAATGTAACTTCGCCAAGTGCTTTCGTACATTTTGCCTTACATTCAGCAATGTGGCTCGAGATGAGGTACCGCATATATAATACAGCCCAAGACGGACAAATGATAACTGACAGTAAACTGTGTCAGATTTAATCTCTGGATCATATTATGTTGAGGTGGTAGATTCTCCTAGCCTGCCAGGTTACATATTCCACGAAGCATCTGAGGCTATTACGTGCTGTTTGTCGTCACTCAATTTTGGTGTTGTTTGCCATACTAATTTCGTTGCATATTTTATCAGATCATGCCGATTGACACACGATCGACGCATAAGCTAAGAGTTGCCATATATTTATAAATATACTCATTATATATAAAGATAGGAAACATACAGACGGTTCTAAGCACGTTAACGGATCACTACGATACGATAGAAGGGATGTAATAAATTTCTACCACATTCGGATTTAGTAGAATTACGGATAGAAATGGTATCTTTCCTTGACTTATTGAATCGATTCAGAAAAATGCTTCTAGATATCTGTTATCGGCTTTGTTGTGTGACGAATAACTTTGAAACAGGAAGTAGTAGTAAATGTTAAAACTTCTAATTGAGGAGTTTGATGCATTAAGGGCGAAAATGTAACTAGTTGGAGAAAATGTAAGTAGTGTTTTTTCTTACATAAAACAATGTAATATACATCATTTTATTCCGATATTGAATTGAAATGTTACCAGAAGGATAAACAAGCACGGCAAAAGCCACAAATGCGTTTGATGCAAAAAGGGCATAAGAGTGTAGATTTTATTTTTTTCTAAAGCCACTTGTCACTATCTGTAACTGTTTTTGTTCTATGGCGATTAACTTTCAAACCGGAATTGGTTGATTTCTACTTCTTCTGGTTTGAATAGTGAATTAACTGAGGATGTGGAATCGATTCTTGAGATTCTGAATCCATTGCAAAAAACCATTTCACGGTATCTATTAACGTTTATGCTCTGATACCTGACAGATGGGCAGATATAGCTGTTCTCTAAAACTTCGACATATGCATAACATAGTTTGGACTTTAATAAGTATGATAAAGTAATATGAGGGTTGGGGCAAAAGTCATTGCAACTGTTTTGTTTTTTGCAGATAACAGCCCGGTTGGAAAAAGCGGCATATACATATGAAAGGACGAAGTGGGTAGACATTAAATAACACGCGAACATTGTGCTTCACATATTTATTACGGTCATGTATAGGATAATACTTGGTTTCATGGAGCAAAATACGAAGCACAGTATTTTAGTAAGTATAGCACAACACACATACCTGTTCTACAGTTGACATGAAATACCCCTCAAAGTAGTTCCCTGCAACGTTCACCACACACTGCCAATGATGCGGAAGGCACTGAATACCATCTGCATTACTATCTTCCACACCATGTGTGAATCGGGTTATTTGTTGTCGCACAGCATTGGCAATGTTCTCTCGCGGTGTCTCTCGGTGTCACTTGCCCTCTCTAACTCTAGTAGCGTCCTTATCTGTATTCTTCCAGAAGGTGCTCGATGACGGCACGTGAAACGTCGGTTTGCACACTGACAGGTCGTCCCGAGCGTTTCTGATCGCCAGTTGCAACACGCCTTTACCGAAACTTTCCTACCCACCATGCTACTCTATGATATGGAAGGCATGATTTCCAAAGGCTTCCACAAATTCACTGTGACATTCTCTCTCATTTCTCCCTCGAGAATGGCTATCTTGGTGTATGCGCGCTGCTCAACATGGGTAAATTCCATCTCGCACAACGCTCACCACACAACTAGAATCACAGAGCCATCTGTTGTCGTGAATACATACTATGGCTGCATGGCTTCCACGCGACATAAAGCAGTTTGTGATCCGCTCTCATATCTGCAAGCACAAACTAATTGCAATGATTTTTGCTCCAACCCTCGTATAAAGTCAAAATTAGGATCACAGTCAAGAAAGAGAAAACGACGAAATCGTGGAAAAAGTAAAAGCAGGAAAAGATGGCTAATTTCGTACATGGAAAGGATCGATTAAGTTATGTGCGAAGATTGGGAAGAACTTAAGACGATTGTGGTAATCATGTTTACAGTACTTTTTGTGTACACAAGGATAAATAATATACTAAAATCTTTGATGCTATGACCTAAAGTTTGCATCTGCATGTGGTGGTCGAGGTGGATCTACTTAATTTTAATTTATTGTTACAGTTGCGAAGACATTATATTTGGTTGTCGTAGGGATGTTCTAGTTTTAGATGCCACTCAGTGTTGCACTTACATGAGAGAAGTTTATTCAGGACATGGAGTATGTTATGCTACTAAGGAACCAATTCGACGCAAATATTCCATATTTTTTGAATTTGTCTTCTACTTGAAGTACAGTCCTGATGAAGAAGTGGGTAAGTACTTTCGTGATAACAATTATTATTATTATTATTATTATTATTATTATTATTATTATTATTATTATTATTATTATTATTATTATTATTATTATTATTATTATATAGGGCACAAATCAAGTCGTTCAAGAAATCGAATTACCCGGGCAGAATAATCAACGTATATTTGTTTAATCATCGACGTTGTAATATATGGAACAATTTTCCGGCCGATAATTTTCAGAAACATAATTGATCTCGCTCTAAAATCATTTTCACCATAACCAGTGATGGCATGGAATTGGTAACGAAGTTGGTGAACCGGAGGCAGTAAGACCAATGATTCACAAATCTAGTGACTTGGAGTGACCAGAGTACATGTGACTCGATATGCCCTGGACAGAGAGGATGTAGGAAGCTGCTAATGTAATTCAAACAAACATGATTTCTTCATTTTTTTCTCTTCTTCCTAAGTCTATAATTTTCTTCCTGTCTTGTTGAATGTGTATGTGTGTCAAAGCATTGCACTGAAGGATAACTACAAGGTCTATCGGAATATAAACGCGTGAGAGTCGCAGGTTACTTTTTTTTTTGTTCTTATGAGAAATCACCAAAGTTTAATCAAACGAATTTGTGAAACTTGTGCGGAATATAAAAGGTACTACTGAGCTCAAACAGTGTTTTGTTAAATCTTAATATTCTCTGTTCAGTATGGGAAGACGAATAAATATGAAATTATATTTGAAATATTCAAAACCGCGAGTAAAACGAATGAATATACGAGCTCGAGTAGTGAACTTCACTTAATCAACTAATTATAAAATTCTCCAGTAATGCTGCAGAGATGATATTTCGGCTGCTTCTGAACAACTGGGGCTCTCTGGATCATCGAATCTGTCCGAGGTCATTGGGCCCGTATGAGTCTCCATGTTTGTTAGAGTCAGCGAACATGTCTCGGTCACTCTGAGAAGTAAGACACTTCCTCGAGTGACCCAGATGATTCGTACCATCACTGGTATCAACCTCAAAAGTTTGTCTATTCTACCTCACACAGTCTTGTAGAAACCAGCTTACGAAGGAACGTGAAGTGAGAGAAGGAGTGCTAACTGTATAATGATAATGGAAGGCTATGGTTAGGTTTAACAATTAACAAATATGTTTTAGATTATGAAAGAGTTCATATTGCTCGGAGGTCTGTCTGAAAAATAACCGAATTGGTGGCTCTGGCCATTTTTTTTTTTTTTTTTTTTTTTTTTGTAAGCCTGACAACAAATTACATGGTGTTCCCTTTAAAAAAATAATCATATTTCATTCTAGCACACTTTTCCATCCGTTTTTGCGACACTTTTATGCACTGCCGGAAGGATTCTGCTTGGATATTCCGAAACTCCGTCGATACGGCCTTCTTGATGGCCTCCACGTTTGCAAAGTATGTCCCTTGAAAATCCCATTTACTTTGTGGAATTATAAAAATCACAGATAGCAAGATCTGATGAATAGGGGGCTTGGTCCAGGACGACGATGTTCTTCTCCCCCAAGCAACTACCAAATGCTAAGAGCATTGTGACTTGGTGCGTTATCGTGATGCAGCAGTCACGATTTGTTCTGCCACCAAGGGCGCCGATTTCTCTGGAAATTTTGGGGAGGGGGCATTCAGATACAGAAGGCATATATGAGGATTTTTAAGACAAATTGCATTCAAATTATGTCAAATATTGTATATTCATAAATACAATGCAGGGGCTCACATGAACTTTGGGGCGCCCGGGCCCCCCTGGGATCGGCGCCCTTGCCTGCCACAACTCCCATCTATTCTTGAGCACTGAGTGAAGCAAACGCCACTGGATCTCTTTGTGGGAAGAACTCATTGTGAATTATGCTTCTTATATCGAAGAGCGTAAGTGATATAAGTGATCAGCATTACTTATAATTTTGTCTTTGACTACCTTGCTATCCTCGGTGCTGAATGGGACGTTAAATTCCAATCCAGCCAACCAATGTGACATGATTAAGGTGGATCATTACCCGGAAGTCAGTACATAATTAGCTCGTTCCCTTAATTACTGCGCAATGAAACATTATATATTATAAATGTTGTACCATAAGACAAACTTATGTTTCAGCTACAACACAAGACACTGATTCATTTGGTTGTGTCTTCTGATATCGAAAAAGGCAACAATTAAAAGAAAATATTTGATTCGTTTTACAATGAGCACACAAGGTGGCACTTGCTGTTAGATCTTACTAGAAGTGCTCAATTTTATAAAATGTTTATTTGTATGTGTAAAGTATTTTAAAGTAACGATCTTATTACGAAATATTTATATTGTTTGATCGTTTTTCGTGTTATGTTTCACATTTTATTTAAATATTAATTTACATTTAAGGAAATAGATTTTGAGACGAAACTTGCGTAGAACGCCATAATGCGTTAGTGCCAAATTTAAACGTTTAATTTCTGGATTTTAGCGTTGCAGTTCGAGAAGCGGAACTTAGCCGTGAATTGCGGTAAGGGTCGAAAACTAATTTCTCCAGTAAGTATCCAAACAGAAATCCATGATTACTTCTTTTATTATCTGGCACCAGTAAGCACTGGACACTACATGGCAACGCAGCACTATTCAAGCAGCGTTTAGCATAGCACCGAGAACACCTAGTGATCCACCTTAATCAATTCTACACATATTTCGCCGATAGTTCACACAACAGATCAAGTCTAAATATTTTTCAGACTGACCTTGTATGTTTAATAATTGTAAATGTTTCCAAAACATTGTAATAAATCAGACACTAATTGACTTATTTTTTTCTCCATTTTTTTCTATCTCTACCAGAATATAATACTAGTATTGCACAAGAAACAGGATCCACAGAGGGTTTTCTATATTATTTGTCCGACAACATGTCTCTACCTGAATTAGCGATGTTACATTCAAGAGCAAGATTCATATTGCCTTCCTACAAAGTTACTACTAAAGTAACTGCAGAAGTTGTAAGTAACGATGGATGATAAAGTTATATTTTTTTCCACTCATATTTAACTTGTATATTGTAACATGCTGACTATCGTGTTGGTTTCTAGGGATGCGCATGAGACGAGTCGAGACAGGATTTTCCCGACAAAATTCGAGTCGAGACACGGCTCTTCTAATAGAAAAATATATATTTTTCGAGTCGAGACATCACTTCTACAGCACATTTTCGAGTCGAGACAGTGATAAATCTTGTCTCGTGCGCATCCCTATTGGTTTCATGGAACATATTAATTGAGACGTTAAGCCGAACAAGACAAACACCAACTTTTGCAAAACTGGAATTTTCAATGGAACATCAAACTTAGGCTCTCTATTGTGTTTCTTTGGCGCGGGAGATCCGGGTTCGATTCCCGGCGGGAGTTCATCGAACCCGGGTCTCCCGCGCCAAAGGCGCGTACGCTAACCGCTTAGCCACGGAGGAGCTCTTTATATATTTTTGAAAGTCTATAGTAAAATCATGATATACCTAGCATAGTCTGCGTTCTTTCTTCTCCCCCCAGTTTTTACCTTTTATATCCGCCATTGCCCATGTCCGATGTATTTCCGCTTTCTCATTTTCTTTTTATTTAAGTCATTTCTAAAAAGTACTGTGTGTTTCCAAGAAATATCTACTTTGTTAGCTTTGATTTTTAAAATAACGTTATTTTTAATATGATTTTTATTTTAAAATTACGAATTTTTCTAAGAATAAATACAATGTTTAATTCTTTTTTTTTTTTTTTTTTTTGAAAATAGAGTTATATAAAAATTCCATTCTATTTACGGTTTACTATGTTTTTTCTTTTAATGTCATCTGTTTTACTCCTACTTATTGTCAAGGAGCCAGAGATGATGGAATAAGAGAAAAGAGGGTTTGGAAGGTGATACCGTGTTAGTGAAGAAAAGTATCTACTTTCAGTAATATTGGAACATTCCTATTTGTTCGATCTTCAGAACGATGGGACACGTGCACATTTACACAGTCTGTCCTAGGTGGCAGCAGCATAAGCTGAAGTTTTTATTATCATTAGGATTAGTTTTTTTGTTTCCCCCGCACAATCTGTTCTCTGGCATTTGTCTCTTCGTTAGTTTCAACGTCTCAATTGTTTTTCGCATGCCTTTGGTTCGGTGGAATCGAAGCAAGACTTTTTAACCAAAAAAAGAAAGAAAAGAAAAGAAAAAAGAAAAGAAAAAAGAAAAAGAAAGAAAGGAAAACAAAAGAAACAAACCATCAATTTGTGTTGGATGAAAATTTATCATATTTTTGAGCAGGTGTAGGTTAAAACTTACAACAAAATGGTTCTTTTAAAGTACTTTTAAAAAAATGAGTAGAAAACTAATATTACTAACTATAGCTTCACAGAGAACATCCAAAAATTTTGCTCTTTTAATACCTATACAGAGTGTTTCAAAACAACACCGACAACGTTTGGGAGGTGATTCCTGACACCAAGGCAAGACAAAAAGTATAGATCAACCTGGGTGCACAAATGCTTCCTTTCGGAGTTATAGGCTGCCGAAAACATGGAAAACTGAAATTTAAAGGCTCATAGCTCCAAAACTATGGGACCTACTCTAGTCGGGTCAAGACTTCACTTAGGAACTAGTATGTGTCCTATCCAAATAGCCATGTTTCAGAATTCTAAGGTACTTCCGCAACAATTTTTATAGAGGTAGTTGGTGTACTTCAACATCATAGGCAAACTCCTTCTACAAAAATTGTTGCGTGAGTATCTTAGGATTCTGAAACATTGTATTTTGTATAGGACACATATTAGTTCCTAAGTGAAGTCTTGACTCGACTACGGTAGGTCCAATAGTTTTGGAGCTATGAGCCCTTAAAGTTCATTTTTTCATGTTTTCGGCGACTTATAACTCCGAAAGGAAGGATTTGTGCACCTAGGTTGGTTTATACTTTTTGTCCTATCTTGGTGTCAGAAATCACCTCTCAAACATTGTCGGTGTTGTTTTGAAACACCCTGTAGAGTTTCGTATGTCTATACCTATAGGGCCTTGTGCAGAGTCGTTTTGACTTATGATTAGCGTCATACTAAAGGCCTGACTACTGCAGGAAACATAAGTTAATCGAACCCTTTAGTATGGCAATAATCACGTGCCAGAACGACTCTGCATAAGCGCATAATGAATGTTAGTAGCTTCTCTTCGCTCAACAACGTTTATTTTTGTTAATAATAGACTATAAAATAATTTATTTTACATTACAAAATCAAGATATACTCAGGACATGACACATGTACAGTTGAAACACAATAAATTTATTGCATTTATGAACAAACGCCATAACTCATCCAGCGGAGCTACGTTAGTCAACAATGTATATTTTGAGTTATTTTTCTCTAAATTGTGTTTTGATGTAGGATCTGAATACAAGTTTTAATTTGCCTTATCCATCAACAGACTTTTAACTCAAAACGCAAATATCTGAAAATAATTTAAATGTGATTTTCTCAAAGTCGTTTTAACTTCTTTATTTCCACTTAGACTGAGCATTGGCTCAAATCTCGGGGGGATGAGGGGAATATGTCCCCCAATCAGGCCGGTAGCCAGTGCAAAAATGTAGGGGGGCCGATCCAACCATATTACCTTTCATCACCATATTATAGTTCATTTGCAAGCCTACCGTGAAAATTTTAGGGGGCTGGTAAAAATTAAGGGGGGCCGAGCCCCAATCTAGGAACTGAGAGTGACTGTTCCAACAATAAATCGATAATATGTTTTTCATCTACATTATGGATGAGGATCATTGTGGATGCCTAAGTAAAAACATACCAATTATAAATATGCATGTATTCAGATTTCAGAATGTGTTCGCGGCACTGGTTTGTAATACTGATGTGTACCACTTCATCTACAGTAATATGAGTATCATCCCCCCACACAAGCACACCGTTTAGAATAAGCCTCAAATCTGCCCGCCTCCCAACGTTGAAGACAACTCTGCTCCCGTGATCCTCCACAGCATTATTTTTCAACTTCATAAATAGTTTGAACATCGCTTAAAAAATATAATGGGAACGGTGTTACTCATCCTCCCCAATGTTGAAGATAGATTTGCGAAGCTGGCGCTGACGATATATATTCCTTTTTCTCGATCCATGTTCCAACTGTCATTTTGCCAAATTAAAATTTTAATTTAACGCCTCATGATTATATCTTTAGGCTAGTCAAAAATAATAATAAAAAAAAGATTAATGGAAGTGAATGATTATGAAAATAGATTAGTGGAATGAGGATTTGGGAGGAAACGAATATACCACGTGAAAACCCACGAACTCAATGTTGTTCACCATGATCTCACTTGGCCTGGGATCGAACCAGAGGCCCCTAACACCAGAGATTAGCGTACTAGCACTGAACCACGCTTCTCGGTTGACTAGTGACATTGTTGTGGGTGCACACCTTTCTTAGTTTTCGCTGGTTTTGTTATACCGTGTTGCTCTGTGTCTGCGAATTTCAAAACGGGTAACGTGAAAGAGAACACGTAAACATTTTATCTTAAACTGGATAAAATGTCTCGAGACCCCCCTTTAGTTTCACCACTTTCTTTATACTTAACTATTATAGCAATATTAGTTGATAAATTAGTGAAGATAAATTCTGTATACTTTAGAAACGTTAAAAAATAGTAGTTTGTTATATAAGTCTTGTAATTGTTGTATTTTATTGTTTCTTTCATACAGACTGACAACTCTTTACTAAGTGCTGGACTCTTCAGATCATCCCAATGTGCAAAATCATTTGAGACAGCAAGGGACACATGTTTGGCAAAGATAATGCAGAACATATCCATATTTTACTGCAGTTGTTCGTTTCTATATTTAACACTGGAAGGTATGTACTTGAGGCGAAGTTAATTATTTTATTAAAAGTAGCGTTCTATACTATATCACCTGCAACACTCTACAACCGTAGCAGAACATACAGTAGGCCCAACAATGGGAAACGGTAGCGTAACCACTTGCCAACGTTGGAACTACGTTATAATTGTGAGTTTTGCCGAAGATTTGAACACGGAATCCTTTGGCGCGATGTCGGAAGTGTTAAGGATTGTCAGCAGCACGGTCTCTCGTACTCGGGAAAAGCATGGTGCGATGTTTTCTTTCACGCTTAACGTGAAATACACCGTGACGAAATACATATCATCACACGTTATTCCGAACACAAGTTATACATGGAGCTACCTGTTCCTAACACTTTAGCCTTCCCTTCGAAGCACAGGATGTCCATGGTTGTCAAGGTTTACCTCCTGCTTACTTTGGACCCTTCTTGAAATCAGGGTATATCTGAAAACTCTATTGAAAATATATCTGAGAATTACACCCTGTAGGGAATACCCTCTACACTTATTGACAATTGATGAAATATGGACTTTTGGATTGTATATGCGTGGCTTCCTTTATGCTGACAAGAACCACCATCCACAGTTCTTGGAACTCGAAATAGGGCCTATTGAAATTTGGCTTTTTCGCGATTTTGGAGAGCTCTAGCTCTGAAACTATGCACTTTTCGCCATAGATCTATATGAACTTTTTCTCTTATTTTGATGTGAGGAATCACCTCTGACAGTTTATCGGTATAATTCATTAATATCCTGTATATGCACGGGAGATTCTGGTTCGATTCTTAACTGGAGCTCATATGTTTCAGATCCCACGTTGCGCTGTAGGTAAATGTCTCATATAGATTCTCCTTAAAGGGACGTTAAACTCTAATTTTTTCATCAAGGGGCACAATAATACTGTTTATATATTATTTAAAGCCCCTCTAAGAGAGCTGTGGCTTCTTTTACAAATATTGGGGGCGCGGTGACTCAGTGGTAGAGTGTTCACAGCCGGTGCTTGGGGTCCCTGGTTCGATCCCAGCTCGCGCCGTGTGGACTTTGTGGTGAACAAACACCGTGATCGTGGGTTTTCTCGGGGTTCTCCCGTTTCCTCCCACTTTATTCATTTTTCATCTTCACCGTCTCCTTTAGCCTAACCGGCATAACCGTTGGACGTAAAACTTAAAGATTTCATTTTTTTCTTTTACAAATATTAGGATACTCAGTCCAAGACTACGAAGATTCAACGTTAACTTATAAATAATTTTAAAAAATACAAAAAAATACGTAATTCAATTCAATTGCATATCCTTTGTGTTATGGGAGATGTTTAGTACATCTATCAAGATTTATTATTTCACGCAGAAACTAGTAAAATGAAATAACTTGAATTTAAAAACGAAATAAAATTTTTCAGTTTTACATCCCACGGTTGTGCTGGCTAGGCTAAAGGAAACAGTGATGATGAGAAATAAATGCAATGGTGGAATGAAGAAAGCGGGAGGAAACAGGAGAACCCCGAGAAAACATACGCACACAATATTTGTCTACCACAAAATCCACTTGGCGCGAGTTGGTTTCGTACTAGGGATCCTACACACCAGAGGTAAACGCTCTATCACTGAACCACTGTAGCCTCATAACTTGAATTTAATTTGGTACATAAAATTGGAAGAATTTCGTTCCTATTTGAATCAATGTAAAAATTCTCTATCTTCCTTGTGGCTAAGCGGTTAGCGTACACACCTTTGGCATGGGAGATTTGGGTTCGATTCCCGGCGGAAGCTCGTATGGTTCGGATCCACATTAAGCTGTAGGTCCACGTCTCATATAGCCTCGCTGTCGAACGTGACGCTAAATCAAATCAAATTGAATAAAAAATTTCTAGAACGTTGTGTTATAGAGGAAATACAAAAATAATTTAGGGTGGCCAACGCTCACTTTATCCCTTTTCTGAGAGGCTCAGTTACAGTGAAATTTTGTCGAATTATGGTTTCTGCTAGTGCTGTCGAATTTTTGTGACATTTTCGGTTTTCGGTTTTTGAGAAAACCGGTTTTCTGAAAACCGAAAACCGCAAATCCGGTTTTCACAACCGAAACCGAAATCGCAAAAGCTCGTTTCGAAAGCGAAAGCCGCCCGAAACCGTATTTGCGGTTTTATAAGCGAAACCATGTCTGTCCTTTTCAAAGCAGAAAAAATATTTGCTGTTTTTAATTACACTTTTTAACAATTGTGAAAGCATCTATCAATAGAGGCAATTGTATTGATTTATATGTGTGTTTTAAGTTTTTTAAATTTGATCCAAGACTATTACGGTAATATGTGCAGCACTGTTCATTGGTTGTTAGTGCTGTCGAATTTTTGTGACATTTGCGGTTTTCGGTTTTTGAGAAAACCGGTTTTCTGAAAACCGAAAACCGCAAATGCGGTTTTCAAACCGAAACCGCAAAAGTGTTTTTTAAAACCGAAACCGCAAAAGTGGTTTTTAAAACCGAAACCGCAAATGCGTTTTTCGAAACCGAAACCTCAAAAGCGGTTTTCGGTTTTTAAAACACATTTTGGTTTTATGAAATTTCACTTTTTTCAAAAACCGGTTTTCGGTTTTTTCAAAAACCGATTTCGACAGCACTAGTTTCTGTTAATTTCTCTAAATGTAAATCTTTCCTATATTTCATGGATAGAAGTCTTTTTTTTTTTTTTTTAATTTAGCCAGGAGAAATGTTTGTGGAAATGAAAACACGGAAACGACACTGAAATATTGAGTCTGACATTCTAAAAATAATACAAAATTTTACCATTTTTCTTTTCCTTGTTTTTCCTAAGTGAAAGGAGACAATGAAATGTAACTTACACAATTAGAGATAATGTTATTCTACAACAGAAAATATAAACCTTGAGAATCTTCAGTGTTGCCATCCATAGAGTTTACAGTCTTTCCAGAACCAGAATAACATTTCCCCTAAAATTTAAGTTAAGGCAGCGACTAGAGAAACGAACTCAGCTGCATTTGATTACGTATCATATTGTTTTGGTATCCTACGAACTATTTTTTAAATAACATAATAATTGTATATTAAAACTGTTTTGTTTATTACAAATTAAATACAACTATTATTTTAAAAAAAATAGTACACAGGATTCCAAGACAACATGATACATAATCAAATGTAGTTGAGTTCGTTCCTCTAGTCGCTGTCTTAACTTAGATTTTGGAGGGAATGTTTTTCTGGCAACACTATAATTTGTATCGATGCCAACATTAAAAATTCTTCAGGTTCATATTTTCTGTTGTAAAACAACATTATCTATAATTGTGGTAAACAGCATTTCATTATCTCCTTTTACTTATGAAAACAACAATATGTCGGGCTCTTAAGGATACTCAGCCCCTTCATCGATAGTATTGGGGGGGGGGGGCAGAAACTGAAAAGGTCTAAGCCACCGAAGTAATCCATTGTCGTAAATATTCCCAGGCCATCAGACTCAATAACACGAGTTGAAATGTCATTAAATGATTCATGTCAGATAACAATTGAATTGTTGATTTATGCATTTTTTTCGCGTGTAACTTATAAAAGAAGATGAACTCCGCCCTAACTCTATCTTCTTTTACAAATGAAGTTAATCGATTAAGCAAATATTATTTATCATTCGTGAAACATTTCTTTGTTTCAAACTATTATGTCAATAAAACGTGTCACGAAACATGACAAATAATACTGTAGTTCAGTGTGCTTCATCAGTGTGGCAATAAAGTCACATTTAACCACTTTCCGAATTAATCAGAATTATCATATTTACAGATAATATATACGTGAAAATGGATCAACCCAAATTATTTCGGGCATTGCTTTTTCTTATTTTCTGGTTTGGATTAACCCGAAATATTTTCTCGTGATGTGGTTCATTACACGGCTCTTAACACTCGGTTGAATCGTATTACTCTATTCTAGCAGTTTGTTGATTTAATACCAGTGGTAGTATCAGGGGCCACCGGGAGGTCCATGGGGTCAGGACCATCATCCCAAAATTTCGTAACTCGACTAACATTTGTAGACCTTTTTAACAGAACTGTACTTGTTTAGCAGAGAAATGGTTGATGTGGACTAAAAATTTGATTTTACGCCTCATCTGTACTCTTTCTTTTCTCAGTAATAATCTAGCTCTATCATTTATGTAAAAAAAAAAAAAAAAAAAAAAAAAGCAATAATTAACAGTTACTTATCATGTTTTCGGGTGCAGAATAAGACAGGTTCAATATTACATAGACGTATTGGAACCCCCAATAAAAATACTTTGGACCCCTCCCAGCAAACATTTCTGGGTGCGGGCATGGGTAGAATGTTACTGCAAATCCTACAACAAATCTCGTACCATTTTTCAGTGTTACTAGAGTGAGGGGGGCTTAGTGCTGCTCTTTTTTGATTATTAAATTTTACTTTTGCTTTATTTCGTTTAATAGCAAATATTTATTTTCTTAAAAATAAACAAAGATAGCATATTATTTTAGCATTCATTTTACTCTATTCTGGCGGTTATTGTACTTTAAGCTGTGCCCGAAATAACTAGGGATAATCTAGAAGGAGCTTTTTCAGCTGCTATAACTCCCTGCATTTTGTTCTAAATGAAAATTAAAATTGATCATGGAAAGACACATTTATAATCGAGATAAAAAAATGAAATTTCAAAATATGATTACAAAATATATATATATAGGGTGATTTTTTTAAAACTCACGTATTTCATTTTGGTCTAAAATTTCTAACTGAAGGTTAGGACTCGGCTCGGTTAGGAGAGAAACATTATACAACGTTCTTACAGAGCTTGGAATACCGAGAAAGCTAATTAGATTAATTAAGATATGTTTAAGTGAATCCCAAAGTAAAGTCCGGGTAGGAAATTTTTTGTCCGCGAGCTTCCACGTCAAAAATGGCCTGAAACAAGGAGATGCGTTGTCGCCATTATTATTTAACTTTGTGCTGGAATACGCCATAAGGAAAATCAAAGATAGCAACCAGGGCCTAGAGTTTAACGGCATTCACCAGGTTATGGCATATGCTGATGATGTAAATTTAATAGGGGATGATAGGAGAACAGTAGAAATAAATGCAGAGATATTATTAAACGCTTGCAGGAACATGGGTTTAGAAGTAAATGCAGAGAAAACTAAATACATGGAAGTGCGTCGGGACCGTAATACGGCAAATTGTGGAGGCGTTAAAATATTAAATAATACTTTTGATAAAGTGGATACTTTCAAATATTTAGGATCAATATTAACAGACGAAAATCATATTCACGAAGAAATTAAATGTCGACTAAAAGCAGGGAATTCGTGTTACTATTCGGTTCAAAATCTCTTGTCGTCGCGAGTTCTGTCGAGGAATTTGAAGCTTAAAATATATAAAACGATAATCATGCCTGTTGTTCTGTATGGTTGCGAAACATGGTCGCTTACTCTGAGGGAAGAACATAGACTGAAAGTATTTGAAAACAGGATCCTGAGAAGAATATTCGGACCCAAGAGGAACGAGAATGGGGAATGGCGGAAGCTTCATAACGAGGAACTACATATTTTATACGGTTTACCCAACATTGTTAGGGTCGTCAAGTCTAGGAGGCTTAGGTGGGCAGGTCATGTAGCTAGAATGGAAGAAAGTAGAAACGCTTTCAAAGTCTTGACTGGTAGACCCATAGGAAAACGACCATTAGGAAGACCTAGGCGCAGATGGGAGGATAATATTAAGATGGATCTCGCAGAGATAGGAATACAAAGTAGAAACTGGATCCAATTAGCTAAGGATAGAAGTCAGTGGAGAGCTTTTGTGAATGCGGCACTGAACCTCCGGGTTCCATAGGCCATAGAGTTAGTTAGTTAGTTATTTCTAACTGAAGTCCGATTTTCATGAAGTTTGCGGCAAATGATCAAAGAAAGATGGAAGATTTATGGGACTATGTTTATTGGTTTTAATTCATTAGGGGTGATATCGATTACGCCTCAAGAAAAACAGCAAATTTTCACCAGTGTACCTTACAATTGAAATGAGGTTTTAAATTTTTGAAGCGAAATTGCAGAATACTAATTGTAAGTGGTAACACTCATAAATCAGATGTTGAATAGCTATAGTCGATTTCTTGCGACAAATGACGAAGAGATTTTTTGGTGAACTAAGAAGTTGATAACTGACATCTTCCACAACACCTGGCTGCGGGTCCGATGCTTCCCTGTCTCACCCAGAAGCAATCCTGTTTCTTCCAATTTATTCACTAGCGACCACATTATGTTACTGTCTGGGGCAGAACGTGAGGCAAATTGGTTTCTGAATGTCCTTTAGACAGTAACAACAGATTTTGTTCTCCAAAGTTTTAATGATAAACTTATGATGCTCCAAAGATACACTATTCTCACTTTGGGCTGATCAACACAGTACAGCACAATTTCCAATACAGCATCCCAGTTTCCTGTTTCTTATGATCTTGGCGAAGTTACCATCTAACGAAGAAAACTCAAATCTCCGCACCACATCGCACATCATTCCAATCGTAAGGTACACTAGCGAAAATCATAACGTACACTGTTTTTTTTAAGGCGTGATCGATATTACCCAGGATGAATTTAAACCAGTAAACATAGTCCCATAAATCTCCCATACTTCCTTGATCATTTGCCACAAATCGCATAAAAATAGGACTTGGGTTAGAAATTCTAGACGCAAATGAAATCCGTGAGTTTTAAAAAAATCACTATATATATATATATATATATATATATATATATATATATATATATATATATATATATATATATATATATATATATATACACTTTTTACATAATGGTTCCCAATCTTCTTCGACTAACGATACACTTTAATGAACACCCACCCCATCAGACACATTTGTTTGTTTGTTTTTTTTATTAATAATATAAGTTACAATGCATGTATTATAAGAATGTACTGAGGATTGTTACAGCAGTTGAAGCTGAAATCGTTGACTTGTAGAGTCTGTCTCAATGGTTTATGATTTATGCTGTATGATTTCACGAAACACACGATGAGACTGCTCGACATACCAGTGTGTCGCGACAGAAAGCTTGGGAACCTCTATTTTTACCCATAGATAAGATAATGCTACTAGGATATTATGCAAGTATAGTAAAATTCTATTTTCAACATTTTTTCCTATAATATTCCGTGCTGATATCAAAACGAAAACTTTCGATTTGAAAATTCGATAGCTCAAGACGCATAGAAGTGAAGAGGGCAAATATATCTTTATCCCTTATGACATGATATTTATTCTTTTTAAATTTTATTGATTCGCTATGAAGTTGAGGCCATGAAAACTGTTCAGACTCAAAAGCAACTAAAAATAAATAAAATTCTTGATTCAGGTATTTCAAGGTTCAGCCGGCTGCATTTGGCAACTTTTTCTACGGCATTTTTCCCTAGGACTACCTTAATTTTCCATATTTTGTATGTTATTGAGCAAAAATTGCAAACAGTTTAGACAGCTGGATTCTCCCTTGATAATCTTCTTTGTAGCTTAGTAGTTCAAGCAGTGGTGGCTAATGTTAGTGTTGCAGCGATGCGAAACAACCAAAGTATTTTAAGAAAAAATATTATTAAGAGTAGTAGTAAAGAACAGGGAAAAATATTTTCTAATACTCCCATATACTTTAAATAACATATGTTGTACTCCTATAACTGTACAATCCATTAATCCTTTTAAATTAAAAGTGAAAAACAATCCGTCACAGAGTCTCTAATTTATATTGCGTTGCAGCGAGTATATAACGACCAGATTCCTATAGCGCGCCAATTGGAGTGAATGATAAGTCTCCTTTCCCCTATCTGAGAAGTTAAAGCTCTGGACGTTGCAGTGCTTCTGCAACAACGCGGCACGATTTCCAGTGAACGAGAAGGTTTTTAGCGCTAAATAAGATTTCTGAATTTTATTTCACTACCAATTACAAATGGAATTTATTTTTATACATTCATGTTTTTAAATTACGGGAACATACTGAAGCAAACCAATATAATGACAAAAAAGTCATCGTAAAATTAGAAAATAAGAAAGAAAATATGTAATAGAAGTAGAAAACAAATGAAAGTTAACACGCATTTACAAGTTAATTATTACCTTATGTAGATAATCAGGGCTTCTTGTACAGCAATTTGTGAACCAATTATTAACAAGTTAATATATAGAATTCCCCTCCCCCACCTCTGGGGATAGTATTTTAACTTGTAGATTATTCATTGCAGCTTTTATATACATTGTTTGTTTTTCTGATTTCAGAGCCAGTGACATTCTGTGGAGTTAACGACAATCTGTGTATATCGACTTATTTCTTTCAAATGTTACATGATTTCGAAAAAGGTAAGCCAATTGCTGAACGATCTCTTAGGTAGATTTGAAATAAAAAGTAGAAAAATAATGGTTACATCTGTAGCAAGTTGGACTAATTCCAATAACATGGAAGACTTTCACTATAAGTGGTTTATGTTTGCATGTACGTATATATGCAAGGTGTGTCTGAAAAATTCAGTGAATGGTTCCATATGTTGAAAACTACGCTGGTTAGGATCGGGCGCCCGCATTAAGAGACATGTCAACAAGTGCTCCTTCTGCAAATCACCAAAATGAAGCAGTGGTGCATCTGTGACCAAGTTAACGGAGTCAATGTGAGAACTCGTGTCATTGGAAACTGAAGCGCAGAATGGAGCAATGTGTTAACATGAAGAGTTTCTTCAAATTTGTGAAAATGGCGACGGAGACTCATGGAATGTTAGTGCAAGTGTATGGTGTTGAGTGAGTAAAATGTGTGTTTGAGTTGTTTGAACGCTTTTGAGAAAGTTGTCGAGGATGAGCCGCGTTCGGGTCGACCGTCAACAAGCACAATTCCAGACAACATCGAACAAGTGCGACGGATGCTTGAGGATGATTAGCAGCTGTCTTTAAGAATGATAGCAGAAGAGTTGAAAATAAGCAAAGACAGTGTAAGCGCTATTTTTCACGAATACTTGAAAAATCGGAAGATTTGTGCCCAGTCTGTACCGCACACGCTGACACACGAGCAGAAGTAAAGTCGCGTGGAAACGTCTGGAGATTTTATTGGCATATCTGAGCAGAATCCTCTGTTTTTAGAAACCATCAGTACAGGAAATGAGACTTGGTGCTACCAACACGATCCAGAAACAAACAACAGTCAATAGATGGTGTTCTTCGTCTTCCTCGCCTCCCAAGAAAAATCAGCTGACAACAATCAAGATTAAGACGATGTTGATCGCATTTTTCGACAGAAGGGATTGATCCATCACGAATTTCTACCCGATGGTCTAACTGTCAATGCGGATTTTTTTTTAATATTTATTTTATTTATTTATTTATTTAAAGAAGAAAATTAATATATTGGATGTATCCAATATATTAAAGAATATACATAAAAATACATAAACATATTAAATTATAAAATAACAGTATACAAAATATTAATGAAATAAAATAAAAGAATAAGAAAAATAACTGCTACAGAAATTAACAAGTAAATTTTCTACTTATAAGTGCTATTACTTCTCTAAAGGAAATCGGACTTCCTGATTCCCTTTATTGGTAGAGTTTAACGTACCCGGTATTCAGAGATGACAGGACTTCGGACTTCCAGAAGTCATGTCTATCTCACAGTGTCGGGTAACTTAATTCAATGCACTTATTTCAATATTGCGAATTTATTTTTTTGTATTTTTTATGCAAAGAATAAAAAGAAAATGGCTCACATAAGCAAATGCTTGTGTGTGAGCCTGATTCTCGTGTTTTATTTATTTTCTTATCGTAACATATGAGGTTTATTCTTACTTTTAACTAACAATAGTTTTATTAAACACTTTTTAATTCTTTTAACCATTGTAAAATTAACCTTTTATATGTTTTGAAATTACTTTCTTCTTTGATTCGGAGTGGGAGTTCATTATAGATCTTCGATGCTCTGTAATATGTTTGGTGTTGAGTTATAGATTTAGTCGTAGCTCTAATTTCTAAATTTTTGTTTGCCACATTTCTGGTTATATACGTATGTTTTATGTCTTCCCATTTGTTTCTGTTCTTTTTAACATATATTAATACCTTCTGCAAATATAATTTAGAAAGTGGTAATACTGAGAATTGTTCATAGATTCTATCTAGTCTACTCTCAAGTCCCTTTTTTAAACATATTCTTACAATATTATTTTGCTGGACAATCAGAGGTTTTAAATGAGTAGGGTAAGCAGCTCCCCAAATTAATATACCATATGTAAGTATACTATTTACAAGAGCATAATATACAGTTCGTAATATTTTTATGCTTACAATGTTTCGTAATTGAACAAATTTATATAATAATTTTCTTAGTATTGTGGCGATATGTGTAATATGAGAAGACCATTTTAGATGCTTGTCAATAAATATACCTAAGTATTTTACTTTATTTTCACTAATAAGAGGACTACAGTTACATTTTTCAATATTTTGACAATGATGCAATTTAAGTGACATGTTTTCTGGCTGTCCTGTTAATGTTGGTGAAAACGTTATATACCTGGTTTTTTCAGCATTTAATACTAACTGATTATTATCAAGCCATTGTTTTACTTTCTTCATTTCTGCTTCAGTTTTTTTAAATACATCTGTCCATGTTTTACCAGTAAATATAAGTGAGGTGTCATCAGCAAATGATTGTATATGCCCGTCCATTTTTAAATTACACAAATCATTTATATAAATTAAAAATAATATTGGGCCTAATACAGTTCCTTGAGGGACTCCTTGTTTTACATATAAATAATTGCTTTGAAAATTACCTATTTGAACGGCCTGTTTTCTGTCTTTCAAATAACTGTTAAACCAAGATAGCGATATACCCCTTATTCCACATCTTTCTAGTTTATTTAAGAGAATTTTGTGTGATATTGTGTCGAATGCTTTAGCTAGGTCTAGGAAAACTGCAATTACTTTTTCAGCTTTATCAACATTTTTACAAACAGTCTCTGTTAAATTGTATACTGCATCTGATGTACTTTTACCTTTTTGAAATCCATATTGATTTGAAGAAAAGAATTTATTTTGTTCAAGAAAATTAACTAATCTTCTCTTCATACATTTTTCTAACAGTTTAGCACAGTTACTGAGGATTGATATAGGTCTATAGTTATTAGGATCAGCCTTTGATCCTTTTTTATATATAGGTTTTATTACAGCAGTCTTAAAATCATCAGGAAATACACCTGTTTCTAAGCTTAGGTTAAAGATATACTGCAAAGGTTTTAATATATTTGATTTCGTATGTTTCAATACACTTGCTGATAATCCATCTATACCAGATGTTGTTTTTGGTGACAATTCATTTATGAAGCGTTCAATTTCCTGTTCAGTGATTGGAGTGAAGAATATAGAGTTTACTACTTTAGTTTGGGAATTCAAATTCAAATTTATTTTATCATCAATCTCTTTGTTAACTATTTTTTTGCCAACACTGGAAAAATGCTCATTAAAACTTTCAACTATTAACATTGGATCACGTTCAAACATTACTAGACCATTTTTTGTGTTTAGTTCATTTATTTCTATATACTTTTTGTCATTTTTATCTATAATATCTGTTATTACCTTCCATAATTTACTAACATTGTTATTACATAATGTAATTTGTTTTCTATAGTAGTCATTTTTAACTTCTTTTATTAATTGTGTAAGTTTATTTCTATACCTTCTGTAATATTCCTTAAATTCTAAATCGTTTTGGTTTTTTATTACTAAACGACTTAATCTATCTCTTTCTCTTACAGAGTTGACTAATCCTTTTGTTATCCATGGTTTTATTTTGCGATATTTACTACTTACTTTTTTATTTTTATTGTTAATACATGAATTACTTATACAATTTTTCATTATTTGGATGAAATTCGAGGTTGCAGTATTAACACAATTACTGTGTATTACCAAATTCCAGTTACATTTTTTCAATTCTTCATTTAATAAAGTATAATCTATAATTGTTCTTTCATATGATATTTTTTCCCTCTTTTGCATTGTAATGGGAACATTTATACTAGTGAGAAAGTGGTCAGTTATACTTGTTTGCAACACAGCTGATGTGACATTCAGTGGACTTTGGTACTTTAAAAATATATGATCAATACAAGTCTTACTATATTCTGTAACTCTAGTGTGTTTATTTATGCATGAAACATAACCATGACTATATAGTAAGTTTAAATACGTGTCTATATTTTCACAGTATTTGTCACTTAATATATCTAGATTGACATCACCTAAAAGCAAAGAGCAAGTTGATGAATTTTTAAGCTCATCATTTAGTGATTGTAGAAATGCTTTCTCATCACCACTTGGAGTGCGATATATAGCTATTATGTTACAACCTTCTGCATTGTTTAAATGTAAGCGCATTCCAGTGGCGTCAGCAAGATTCAGTTCCGTTACCTTGTCAATGTCAACTTGCTCGTTTACAAATATCATGACTCCATCTGCACGTGTTAAAGACCTATTTGTGTAATAACAGCGATATCCGTTTATGCTAATGTTACAAGTTGCTTCATTTTTCCATATTTCTGTTAAGACAATTATATCTACATTTATAGCAATATTTTGTAACAATACTAAAAATTCATCTAAATTTTTTCTAACACTTCTAATATTCAATTGAATAATCGTGATTCCTGTTTTATCACTAAATAATTCATTAAAAGAGTCTATATTATTACAGATGTTAGTGTCTATATTTTGGTATAAGAAAATTTCATTAATTACCTGTTCCATCTTGAGTGAAGTTGAGGGAGTTTTGAAACGGCTGCTGCAATACATCCGGCGGCTTTGACCAGAACAGTACCAGAGTGGGCAGCGTAATTTCCTCCACAACAATGCCCGTCCGCACACTGCAATCCGCATACTGCAATTTCTCGTTCAACGCGAGGTGACTGTTCTTCAACATACTCTTAATTCACCAGATTTGGCGCCGGTTTCCTTTTGTTTCTCTTCTTAAATTACCCTTGAAAGGTTTACGCTTCGCAGACGTTGGGGATATCCAACAACGCGTGACCACGGTGTTTCTAGTGATTCCACAAGAAGCGTTTACTGACAATTTCTAATTACTTTACAATCGATGTCAGAAGAGTGTTGTAGCTAATGGTGATTACTTTGAAAGGCAGTAAAGGTATTTTGATTGTAACTCTTATTTCATTTATTTTCTGAGACTATTCACCGAACTTTCCGAACATACCTTCCATACATACATACAGATATATAAAGTTAGTTAAAATATGATAAAATTAGTTTTCAGCTTCATTTTTGAACTTATAATAATATTAGCAGAATTCTTGTTCTTCGCACGGGGAACATAAACTTTATAGAAAAATATTTGAAAGACTTATACAATATTTCTACTCTCAATATAGCTACTTGTCAATACCAGTTGAAATTACACTCACAACTATGGGCTAAATTGCTCCTCAATAACATTTCACTAAGTCAAGACGGAGTCTCATCGTTTTCTTGCATTCTGTAACAATGGGTTTACTTCTATCCATGGAAACCGTTACGCAAAATTTTAGTCAATTCCCGTCACCCCGAAATATATTTTTCGAGGTGCACATAAATGTATTTCATCAAAGTTGTGACCAACTTAAACCGTTTTCGTACATCAGAAATTGGAAAAATTTTCTCCCTTTCGTGGAAATTGTTACTCAAACTCAATTTACATATCTCAAACTGAGTTTTCCAAAAATCACCTTTAAGTCTTTCCCAGTGTCGATATTTAACCAAATCGTCTTCCTGCTTAAGATATTCATAATATGTATGTCAAAATGAAAAAATCTTATACTAAGGCTGTATGTTCAACGTTTCAAATGAAATTCGTAATAAAAAGTGCGTAACTCCTCAGTAAACTTATATACGCCACTGAGCACAATTATTTCAAATTATGTCTTAGAAAATTTCAACTTTCTACACCCAGAACAGGGATAGTCCCGTTTCCGGTCTCTTAGATTTTGATTTTCAGAACCTTTTACCTTATACGGAGTTTAAAATCTGAGGAAAACATTTGTACTGTAGTACAATTTAGTTACCTACTCCAACTGCCTCGGAGATTGGATTTATTTCAGTATGAATTTAAGACCTTTAAGGGAAAGTGTTTTCAGTTACTATCCTTTGATAATGATGTATAAACTTTGTACTTTGTAATTGCCTTTGGGTGTAAAGTATAAATATATTATTATTATTATTATTATTATTATTATTATTATTATTATTATTATTATTATTATTATTATTATTATTATTATTAAAAAGCAACAAAAAAGTTCAAAGTTTTGTTTTCCTTAGGTTACATTGATAGAACTCCTTTCTACCGTTAGCCTAGGATTCAACGAGAAAATTTGTACAAAATTTCAAATTCCATGTCGTGTCCAACAGTTCCAAAGATCTGATAAAAGTTCAACGCAATGTTTAAGGACCTCCCTTTTCCCATAGGAGTGTCATTTCGTCATGCACTACCTCAATCTCGGCTTAGGGTTCAAGAAGAAAGCTTCTACAAAATTTCAATAGTTCCAAATTTCCGATAGAAGGTGAACGAAACGTTTAAGGTTTCTTTCATCCGTAGGGGCGCCATTTCATCGTACTCTACCTCTTCCTCGGCCTGGGATTCAAGGAGATCACTTCTACAAAATTTCAAGTTGATATGCTCAAGAGTTCCGAATATCTGGTAACGGTCGAAAAAAATGTTTAAGCTACTTTTTGCTCCGTAGAAGTAATATTTCGTAAAGCTTCTTTACTTTCTCAGTCTAAGATATATGGGAAATATCTATATACAACATTTCAAAATCCTACGATTGAGATGCTACGTTTCATTTCAAAATCCTACGTTTCTGAGATCTGGTTAATGAAAAAAAAAATACTCAAGCTTTATTTTTCTTCTTAGGAGAGAATTACAAAAAAAAAAAAAAAATCCCTTATTATCTATAGTCTAGAGTGTAAGGAGAACATTTATACATGTTGAGCAAAGTAACCACAAGCAATGTCCAATGTTCCTGGTTTACTGCGATTCTGAAGATTCTTTATGAGTTAAATCCACCGAAAACAAATGTAAGTAGCTATATCGATACCATATACATAACCTCAGAAATGAAATCGAACATTTCAATTGTAATTAACATAAAACAAGTGATCAATCGTATTGAAAGTTCTATCTAGCCTAATACGACTTTGTTTTTAACTTTCAGCTTTCTTCACATGTTCAGGAAATTGTTTGGAGCACAAATATGTAGTCGAAACATCAACCGAGAAATTTAGGAAACGTTTTCTTACAAAACTTAACACGACCAGCAACGACCAAAACAACTCGTAAGTATAGGTACTTGTTTTGAAAACAGGCTTCGGTAATATGCCGTTATTTTTGTATTATTAGACCTAATGGAGGAGATAAATAGATCATCAACTTCTGAAGTTCATAAAAAGTTTAAACTAGTATTAAAAATGCATTGACTATTGTAATGCTCTTATAATTATACAGTAGGTAGATATTTTTGTAGTAACTTATAAAATCCATCTAAGCTACTACTTCTATACTTCATAATAAGGATAATTTGGTCACGTATGTAATGTATACGGTACGTTCCTTTTAGTCCCAATTCCTTCGGTCATGATGATTGGCATAACCGGGTAAACTTCAATATTTATTGGTGACAAAGGCGTTCTCGAACACTCGGAAACAAGCAATATGTAATTGAAGTAACTTAATATAATCCATTATAGATAACATACTAAAGTAAAGCTAATATTCTGATGTTTGGTTTCACGAATTTTATGATCGTTCAGATAGATCATGTGTGGTCAGTGCTCAATGATGATAGTAACAACGGGGCAGAAACCTCGTTCACCCTTTACACTAGGAAAGTATTCCTTATATTATGCAGTCGTGGGACTACAATGATTTGTAATATCTCCGGGTGGTATTCAGAGAGAATTCGTTAATCAATAGTTAGTCACCGATTAGTTAGTGTCATACTAGCACTTCAGTAAGGAAAGTGTACTTTTTGGTATTCAGAGTCTACTTTGAGTACCGTACAAAAAAAACAAATTGATTTGGGTATGATTAACTAAATAACCCAATGCATCAGGTGAGAAAAATAAATGTGGCAACTACGGATAAGAGATGTGCACAGGCGTAGTCTGTAAAAATGGAAATACATGATATACGGAATCCAAAATGTGTCGCACAAGCTAAACCGTGGCTAAAAGGCTCTGCCCTAGATTAATTAGTCATGTAATGAACTCCGTCGACTACTACGTTCTAATCAGAGACTCTGAATAGGCTTTTGATAACCATCTTTTAGTCGACCGCGACTCTGCATAAGGCCCTCCGATTTTTAACTGACTCTTCCTTAGTTCCAATATTTTGGAAGAGTTGTGAATTTTGGTATCCTATGGTCGCTGTGTGGTGTTTTCGTATGTTCAATTGATGTTGTTTTCAGTAATCCATTTGTTGAGGAACTGATCTTCGGAGGACTATGATGTTGGAATTTTCAAAACAAATAATTATCTTTGTTATTTCTGGCTGTCTAGATCGAAGTTCGTACCTTTCAAATCCAGTAGCTTTGCAGTTACTTCACGGAATTCTGTATCCTACGAGAAATTAAATTCTGGACCACGTCTAACCGAAGGCACTCGTACCAACAATATATGCGCCAGTAGGGTTAACATAATTTCTTTCAAGGGGAGAGTTCAAGCTCCCAAGTCCTATTATTTAAGGTTTGTATACATAGAATAGAACTGTTTATTTTTACATATCTTGTTCAATGGGAGAAACCCCGAAAAATTCCCTTGCGCACATTTCTCACATACACAGGTGAACATAGTCACTCTGGGATTTTTTTAAACCTTGTTTTTCTGAGTTCGAGATTTTGTTTACTGTAATATTACATATAGTTCCATTATAATATATGCTTTGCTTCTTTTTCAAATACATAATTCACATTTACTTTTCACAGAAAACATTATTTATTCAGTAAATGTTGTACCGAATTACGAGAGTAAATTAATTTAATATCTGGATGTGGGGAACCAATCAAACACGAAAAGAAGTTTCTGGCGCAATTAAAAAAAAAGTTCTAGGTTGATGCAGACATAAATTTATGGTGTTGTCTCTAACTTTGAGTACAAGTTTCTTTCAAAAATCCGTCCGTCAATAATCCAGTTTCCTCAAATTTTCAGTAATTTCAAATTTTTAGTGTTGGCCCACGGTTTCTGGAGACGCTGTAGACGTCATTTTTGATGTCACTGTAGTTAGCTCTTGGTTGTACCTGCTAACAGGTATTCTTGTTCATATCTTCTCATTTTATCATTTACAGTATTGCGGGATTTTCTTTCTTTATAAGACTGTATATGTAGTAATTTTCTGTAAATGTAACTTATGCAGCGCATATAACCACCCAAAATTCGGTAATTTCGAAAGTTCGAAACTCTACTGGTCCAGAAGTTGCCAGAGTTTTTAAATATCAACCTATGCTAGCACTTCTGGAACGAAAGTATCAGATTCCTGCGAGATGGCTTGAAAGGATGGAATGTCATATAAACATTTTCGTGGGACAAGTTTTTTTTAAAATTATATATTATATTTATGTTTTATTTCGTAAATTTTGTACTAAAATATACCTTATTGGTTTTGCATTGTGTTTGATGTAATTTTCGATGTAGAACCTAACATATTAACTAATTCCTTTCTTGCAGTGATACAATTTCTCAGCTGATGCTCTACGTAACAAATGACCCTTATGTTATTATAAAACAGCATCCAGAAACAGCATTGCAGTGGATTTGTAAGTATTGACAATATATTATACATATTACAATAAAATTGGGGGACATCGTTGTTCGCTGGTTTATAAACTGCGCTCGTCAGACTTTTTCAGTCAACGAGCTTTGATAACGCTAGAAAAAGAAAATAGTGATGAAGACTGTGGCTATTAGTCCCAGGAGTATCATTTCAGATTTTGCTTCGAGGGGGATGGGGGGCAACATTCTCTACTGGTGTAAGTAGAGATTCATATTTTTCCTTATCATTGGGTTGGTACGATTGAAATATTCAATTGACACGTGTTACACGTGTTACTTACACTTGTTCAATTGACACGCGATGGTCAAAAAATGAAACTTCAATGACACGTTAGTCAATGTAGTATCCGATTACAGTTACATATTTTTACCACTGTTTTAGTCAATGATTGGATTCCACGCAGGTCCGTAGCTATGACACTCGCTTTGCGATTATCTTCAACACCTATCAAATTTTAAATTGTTTGTTAACATATGTGTATGAATGTAAGAAGTACTCAAATTAAATCCCGCCAAAATCATCTGATTTAATGACGAAACAAGACATGTGGGCGTGCAATGTCTTGCATCACAAGGACAGCATGTCTGTTGTCAATTGCTGGAAGCTTGTGAACAAATTTGCGATGCAGTTAATGGAGTTCGCACTGTCACTATTCGCAACTATGAATTCGTCCCGACGACGTAAAACATAATGGATCACACTCATCATAGATCACCATAGCAGCCACAACACTTTGTGCGAGGATAAAGGTGGTTTTAGAAACTGTCCTGGGTGTTAATTATCACGACAATTACAATTGTCGCAAGGTATCAATTTTTCATCAGAAGTGACAATACGATGCAGGAAACGTTTTCAGTTATTCCGTACATTCACAGAACTGCACACCTACAAACGGCGACCCTAGTTGGCTGGTGTTAACCCATATGGCAGTCATGAGTCCAATTTATTCATTTTACCGATTACGTAAAATCACAGAACAACAGTGGCATAATGTATGCCTAAGTCGTTTTGCAACTGCACGGAAGAGAGTCCATTTCCTCGGTGTTCCTGAACTCACCCGAATATAATGTTGGTTGGTAGTTGCAGGGTTCATATTTTAATATTATGTTCATTTACGTTCATTTATCTCTCCTGATCCAAATGCACTGTTGATATTTTTTTTCGAGATTAAATGTACAGATTGTTCCAGTTTGAACTCGTAAAAGAAAATCACTTGCCATATTGTGTGTTCTTGATAGTGCTCTTTTCACCCTGTTTTCTGAACATGTTCGGAGTTCGTAACGTGGTACGCATAACGTCGGTCTATTCATTGGTTGCGATATAGAGTGTGTTTTATTCACCGTGCGTAAAATTGGACATTTCAATCACAGCAGTCCAATATATCAGAATGCTATTGCGACTTTTTTTTTATGGTTTATTAGTTAACGTACGCATCTTTGGCGCGGAAGACGCGGGTTCGATTCTGATGGAAGGTCTTGTGGTTCGGGCCCCATGTTAAGCTGCAGATCCACGTCTCATATAGTCTCGGTGCTGAAAGAGACACTAAACTGTAATCAACTAACCAATATAATATTACTGATTAAAGTATATGTATATATTATTGCCCTGGGTAGTGCATTTTTCACAAGAAAAGAGGAGAATACTCATATAAATCTGTTACCCTTTCCATCTACATAAGTTTTTGAAAATAAAGAAAAATGGAAGTATTTAGCAAGAGGTATAATACAATGTATAACCGACAACTATCCACGAGATGCAAAGGTCGTTTTCAGAGGAGAGGATGTTATAGAAAAAAAAAATGAAATGAAATCTTTGAGTTTTACGTCCCACGCTTATGCCGGTTAGGCTAAAGGAGACGGTGATTATGAGAAATGAATGAAATGGTGGAATGAAGAAAGTGGGAGGAAACGGGAGAACCCCGAGAAAACCCACGCACACGGTGTTTGTCCACCACAAAGTTCACTTGGCGGGGGCTGGGATCGAACCCGAAACCCCAAGCACCAGAGGTGAACGCTCTACCACTGTACCCGATTGCAATACACCTTTCTGCTTTCCCTTGCGGTTTAGTAATTATCCTCATTGTTTGATCTTGAATTCGTTAACAAATAAGGCGTGTAAAAGGTAATACTAGATGTGAAACAAAACATTTCTCCACCACAATTTCCCTAAACTTATTAGTTTTAACCTTTCTTACGAATTCAAACAGCGTGATTTTGTTTGACGACACAAATTACGCTTACTGACTAGGGTTGGCAATAGTGCTCTCAACGTATCGGGTCGGGTCGGGTTGAAGACCGACCCGATCCGACCCGTGACCCGAATTGACTGACCCGACCCGACACGACTGACCCGAACCGTAATCCGACCTCATTGACCTGACCCGACAACCCGACCCGAGCTGACCCGACTGACCCGACCCGACAACCCGACCCGAGTTGACCCGACCAGACCCGACCCGAGCTGACCCGATCCGAGTCGGGTCGGGTCGGGTCAATCCGATCCGTTTGAGAGCACTATGGTCACGACACTGGGTGAACGCCAAAATGCATTCCCATTGGGAATTAAACCCAGACCACGTGTACCGAAGTCTTACACGTTAACCACTAGCTAGATCAAGCGGGAGATTTGTATATGCATCTTAATGAATATTTGGCACTTTTGAGGTTTAGTTATTTCTTTTTATAACTGATACCAATGTCCGACGTGGGAGAAGTTTATTTTTTTCTTGCTTTAGTTCTATGTGACGAAATTTTTATTCAAGGTCAGTGTTCTCACCTGCTTGGACGGCAGGGGGTCTTCTCGGAAGGCAATAGCAATAGTCTCTTGGCGGAGACAAAAGGAAATTGTTTAACTACAATGATAAGGGTTGAGGAAACAGGAGAACACCTGTGATTTTTTCCAAGCCTTCAAGTTTCATTCCAAAATAGGTTCTTATGATTCCGGGACCCGTGCCACTTTGATTTTTCTTTCTTGATAATTAAAACGTATTTTACAGTATATATAGTTGCACGTAAGAAGATACATAATATGAATTTTGTAATTTAAACTTTAAAAACACAGTATGGTATTTAATTACAAAGTACTAACTTAATTTCATCACTTTCAGCCCAACAAATGAAATTCAAACAATTCGCTCCCTGGGTCTTGGTCATCAATACTGCGTCTTATTCTTTGTCTTGCAGTCAAGTCTTGGTCCTGCATTTCGTAGTTTTGGTGGTCTTTCATGCTATACAAGAGCCAAGAATGCTCGCCTCATCGGTACAAATGAAGACCAAGTGTGATTTTGATTATGGTCTTTCATACTATACGGAAAGCAAGAAAATATGCTCATCGCTACTTGGTGATCACCAAAACAAGGCCAAGAGCAAGAGTACTATGCAATTCGTCTTGCATATCCAATCTTTATCTTGTTCTTGTATCGATGTCCTTGGGCTTGGTGAAATAAAATGAAATATTCAGTTTAAGGTCCCTCGATTCTGCACCGAGGCTAAGGGATACGGTGACCATGATAAATGAAAGAAATCGTGGAATGAAGAAAGTTGGAGGAAACAGAACCCCGAAAAAACCCACTACACGGCTTTCTCCACCACAAAGCCTACTTAGCACAAGTTGGGATCGAACCATGAACACCATGCACCAGAGATGAATGGTGTCTACCACTGAGCCACCGCAGCCCTGCTTGGGCTTGGTCGTCCATATCCAATCTTTCTTTTAATCTTGCTTAAACAACTAGTTTTGTTCTAAATCCAGACTCCATATTGGCGTAGATATTAATATTACAGTCGATTGGTAAAATCAATCTTCAACATTTACAAATTAAAGTACACACAAGTACAAAAATAAGCATTTACCATAAAAACACTAGCTGCAAGTGTTCAAAATAGATTTATGGCTTCTATAAAATCAATTGAAAATTGCTATTTTTAATTAGGCAGCTAGTGAAAAACAGCAGCTTTCAACTCCAGCCGAGTTTAAGCTCAACCTTAACTCAGTTTACTAAAGTGAGCTGACCCGACTGACCCGACCCGATTGACCCGACCCGAGCTGACCCGATTAACCCGACCCGAGCTGACCCGATTGACCCGACCCGACAACCCGACCCGAGTAGCCTGACCCGACAACCCAACCCGAGCTGACCCCACTGACCCGACCCGACAACCCGACCCGAGTTGACCTGACCCGACCCGACCCGTTTGAGAGCACTAGTTGGCAATAAATTAAGGGTATATAATTCCATTTTTATATGTGTATAAAAATATGTTTAACGATAAAATATAACTTGCTAAAAATTACTCGATTTTCAAGGACTGGTGAGTGGTTTCTTCAGGTACATAGCCAGGATTTTGTGAAGGGGCGGTCCGTGACATGAAATACTGTGGTCATCACACCAGGGGCTAGATCATTCTAAACTATTTTACTGTAACATATATTGGTTCGTTTAGCCAGGATTTCGTAACAAGGGGGGGGGGAGACATGAAATTATGAAGGCCCAAAAGCTCGATCAATCTAAACTATTTTACTACTAACAAATATTGGTTAGTTACGACAATAAAATGAGGATATGTTGGTAAGTATTTTAATAAACTATGAAGAAATCTCGAGTAAAATAATAAAAAAACGTATTGAAAAAGATTTTACAATATTTACGTCCTTCCTTTCTTTATTCAAATACAACAATTTTCTTTTCATTATGACCTCAACTATTATTAAAAGTACATACTCAATAATGTCTAGTAAAATATTTTACAATTACTGCGTTCCTTTCTCTGTTGAATCAACTGTTAACAACTTTTTTCCACATAAATTTTTGTTTTTATTATTCCGTCAACTACTGTCTGCTCCAAATGCCAGGTTAAAGGAGCAGTAGGAAATTGTTTTTGAAATAAAATGTTGGATACTGCAAGGATGCGATGACGAAAAATTATGATCAAAAATGTCCACGCTGTTACGCAACGGCACTATGCTTTCGGAAGCTTGAAATCTCCCTGACTAGTAGCAGAAATTCTGAGAATTCTGTAACTTTTCTAGAAATTTCAAATTCCCTGACTCTTCTAGGTTATCTCGTTCACCTCGCCACCTTGTATTGCAAGTAATACAAATTTCCTCAAAAGAAAGAGTAAACAAAAGCTTGCTGTAGCTTTTTTATTTTATTTTTAACGCTGATCCTTCTTTTTCTCATTTCATTTTGTTTCATCCTTCCTTATTTTTTTCATTACTAGTCTCGAAGGGGGGTCCGGACCCCCCCTTGGCTACGTGCCTGGTTTCTTGAGGATTCCCAAACGGGCCAATTTCTGGGGATTAAAATCAGTCAAGAACAAAGCTGCATAGTTTGACCTAACCTCATTCCACTTCATGCTCAGAACATCATAACGATCTCATACTTGCATTATTTGGACATGTTATTCATATCAGTAGTCTGACATTATGTTCATATCGTGAGGTTGATATAAGATGAAATAGTTTTCGTACTTGTGCATGCTGACCTCACGATTTGGTCAAGGATAAGAACGCTCCCCCCCCCTCATTTGAAGAAAACATTTCAGAACAACTTATGTAAAAAATCTGATTTTCATAAAACATGGAATGTTTCCTTTGAGGCTTAAGACTTTAATTGTATTGCTTAGAATTAAAAAAATTGCTGAAGAGTAAAAGGGACAAATTTCCTCAACTTAAAAATATAACATGCTTCAGTAGATACTACAGCACATCAAGCCAGTAGTTTATTGAATTTTCTTTGTAATTATGTTAAAGAACTTACAATATACAACTGTGACTTTTTAATAATGAAAACAAGTAAGAATGAAATACAGGAAGGAGATCGGTGACTGACTACATTTAAAGGTACCGTTCCATCATCTCCCTTGCAGAAAATAAGAAAAAAAAAAAGTCACAGTTGCTTGCACTGCGGTTTGAGTCCAAAACTTTCTGGTATCGAAGTAAGAATGCTGACCTCTTGTCTGTCCCCATTTGGTAAAATTAAACTAGATTATATTTGATCGTTGTAACGTAGTAAGCTACTACAATAGAGTGTAGTGGGTATAGATGACATGATGGAAGATTAGGATGAGAAAATAAATAAATAGCAAATTTCTCGAAGAAATCAACTAATAGGAGCAAGTTTTGTCCATAAATATGCTACAAATTCTAAAAGAAAAAATATTGTTAGTAAAGCATCACTTACACTTAACCAACCCGAGTGAGGTATACAGTCAAAATCAAGATGCTCGTCCTCAGGGGCAGACTGACAAAGTTGGGCCCATACGGGCTTAGCTACAGTGGCTCACCGTCAGAGTTGTCGCATCTAGAAATAGGCACTTTCTTCTTTATCATATTGGTCCATCCAGCAATTGATGAATAACTGGGTGGGTCAGTCTACCCTTGCTCATCCTCACTCTGCTGCAGGTTTGTCTTTGGTGAAAACTATATGTTACTCTTGGAGCAAACTTGATAGATTCTACATAAAATAATTATGACAAATAATCATGGACAATTTGTAATGTTGCCAACAATTTCGATCTCATATTCCCAATTCCAACTTTACTTCTTCCGTAGCAGGAGCGTAATTCCAGGTGTTGCTTGAAGAAGACAAGAGATTCTCCACCGATATAAGTATGATTTCACGTTTCTTATTGGTATATTGCTATACTACTGATTAAAAGATATATTCTCACTCAAATTCATGTAGGTGGCAGTTGTCTCCCCCTTAAGTGACGCCCCTGTTTCGTAATAGCTTTTTTGGTAATTGAGCTGTTGGCAAATGCTCAGGAAAACAAAATATAACATTGGGCCAAAGTCGGTAGTTAGATAACCTACCGTTTCCTACTGTTGGGACAACTGTGTTTCTAAAGTATGTGCTGTGTTTCAGTATTTTTAAATCCTTCCGTTGTATCGGTCGTATTCGCGTTCGCCTTAGTAATAGTACTGGTTTATGCATTAATGTTAACTGATTAAAAACGAAAGAAATTTTAGAAATGTCATAATATTGTGCGTTTCTTACAGCTGATGTTGGTGGACTGATGGGAGTATTTCTTGGAGCTAGCCTCATAACATGCATTGAAATTATCTTCTTTGTAGCTTATGTTGTCAAGAAAATTTTCCGGGTAAGTTCCTACTATTATTACAGTGAAAATCATATATCAAATCATACTATAAGTAGTAAGACTATTCATGGCTTTGGATTGATTGTTTTAACAAAAGAGACACTGACCAAAGCTTAAAACCCACTTTATTTTAAATTATAATTTGTAACTGTTTCGTATTTTCATTAATTTCGATAGTGTCTGAAGAAGGATATGCTAAATATCCGAAACAGTTACAAATTATAATTTAAAATAAAGTGGGTTTTAAGCTTTGGTCAGTGTCTCTTTTGTTAAAATACTATAAGTAATGGCAAATATTTGCATCTTGAGGAAAAGAACCGTAAGTTACTAGGAACATTACCGTTAATTTGCAAAATTATCTTCATCGGACCCCACAACACTCTGCCACTTCTCAACCAGTTGTTGAATCTTCCGCTGAAAGAAGTCACCTGCTTTGGAACCAAAGAATTGGTTCACTGTTCGTCACACTTTGCACTTAGCTTGCAGTGTTTTCCCGGAAATGTTATTTTGCAGACTGCGAGAAAGACATTAATTTCTTTATGCAAAATCTGGTAAAAACGCAGTGTGGAGGATTTTCTCCTAACTACGTTCCTCGAACCACTATTCTAAAATATCTATTGGGTTTTTGATCTTCCGAAGCACAATTTCCTCTAAGGGGGGGGGGCGAGTGCCCCACCTTGCCCCCCTGATGGGCGCCCTTGATGAGCACAGTCTTGCGATGAACCAGAGCAGGACATTTGTCCAACAATGGAGTTCGTAGATGCTCAAGCTGCTTATAGTAAACATTTGCATTGATTGACTGATTACGTGGTAGAGCTCAAAAGGGATTATCCCACGGATATCTAACCATGTCGGTCCCGGTGTCCCTCACAGAGGACATAAAACATGACGAAATTCTTATTTCTTTACAACTTTAAAATCAGACTGGCAGCATTGAAAACTGTTTACAGGGGATGATCTACCTATAATCATCCTCTGTAAACAGTTTTCAATGTTGCCAGTCTGATTTTAAAGTTATAAGGAAATAATAATTTCGTAATATATTATGTCCCCTGTGAGGAACGCCGGGACCAACATGGCTAATCAAATACTTATCACTTTGCAGATGCGGAGGTCCCGTTTTAGGTGTCCATTGACGTATAATGTTATGATAAAGACATACTTTTCATCCTCTGCCACCACCATTCTGTTCAGTCAGTAATGTCTCACGTCTATGACGTGTGAGCAGAGAACTGCACACGTTTACACGCTGCTGCTTCTGTTGAGGCACTAAAGCATGAGGGACCCATTTACCGAGTTCCGACACGTACTCAAGGTCCTGCAGATGACGATGTACGGTCGAATGGGTAACATAAAATTTTCTGGCCAGTTCTTAAACAGTCTGCATTGGATTTGCCTCCACCATTGCTCGCAGGACATCATTGTCCAGCTGTCTCCCTTCACCTTTCTCATTGCTTATCGGTCAGGTTGGTGTCCCCAGGCCGAAACCTTTGACACTTTGAAACATCCGCAGCATTCTGATTATATACGACATGAATATTCCGTGCCGATGCGCTGGCTAAACGTTCCTGGTGAAATTCATTCAGCATGAAATACGGTATGTGATCCTCCGACACTGCGATGGTCAAACACAAGCCACAATTCTAAAACGTGGAGTAGAGTGTTCTTCTTCTACACACTCCTGCACAATGAAGTGTTCTATATTACACAGCTATGCCATATGCCATCTGCTTCACTATTTACTCAGTAGATAGCGTCATTGCAGCGTGTATCGAGAAAACGGTATTAGTTATGGCATGAGGAGATATATTGTGTTGGTAGTGTGGTATTCCTTATGGCACGTATTTTTATCGTTCAAATAATTTTGTCATGGGATATACCATATATAAAGAATACCAGCATCACATTAACGGGGTCGAATTTAATATTTTGTCGTCCCTAAGCCGAAAGAAGTTACCACCCTTTAGCTCAACGTAAAAGTTATATCACAATAGATTTTTTTAAAAAAATAAGCTTAATTTATGCATGCATTTGTTTCAAAGTTTTTGTATAAATTTTAATGAATTTTTATTTTGAATCTGCTGTAAAGAAAGATTTGATTTTGTACTAATTTTATTTTTTGTAGGGAATACATTTGTTTGAATTTTCGTCTTGAGCTAATAATGTAAATATTCAAACACTAAAAATATTACTAAAACGAATCGGATAATTGTTTTGATTGTTGAACTTTGTTTCTACTGTAACACATGATTATGATTATTTTGATTAAAAGAAATAAAACCTCTTTTATCAACACTACTTTTTACTGAAGCAAAATATTGCGATCTTGACTAATAATTAGTTTTTGGATCAGGGGCCACAAAATTTTTGAACGGCCCCTAAATCAACTTTTCGTTTTTTTTTTTTTTTTTTTTTTTTTTTTTTTTTTTACGGAATAAGCACATCATACTGAGTTAAGTGATAGTTTGAGCGTGGTTACACTATTTGTAGTTATGGCGTGCAAGAAAATTTTTGATTGAAATATACTGGATCTTTTGATGCATTTTTGGATCAGAGGCCACAAAGTGTTTGAGGTGAGGTGATTTTGAGTTTAACGTCCCGTTCAGCAGCGAGGCTATATGAGACGTGGACCTACTGATTAACGTGGAATCCGAACCGCATGAGCTCCCGCCGGGAATCGAACCTGGGTACCCCACGCCAAAGGCGCGTACGCTAACCGCTTAGCCACGGAGGAGCTCCACAAAGTGTTTGAAGCGCCCCTAAATCGAGTCTTTTTTTAATGGAATAAGCACATCATGCAGAGTTAAGTGATAATTTGAGTTTGACTACACTATACGTATTTCTCCAGATATAATGCCTACAAGAAAATTTTTGCCTGAAATATATTGGATCTTTTGATTCAAAAAGGGTATTGTGAAATAGTATAAGAAAATTTGTTGTGATTGTCCTAAAATAAATTTGTATAAGTACTTATCAGCACAACAGTGTTATGTATCTGCCCCTACACAACTGTCAATTGAAAATATAACGTTAAAATTCCACTCAACTTTAACTACAAATGATTGAAGCTAATTAAAACGCCAAATGAACTATCGTTTGAAGAGTGTTTACTCTGAATTTAACCTTTTGTCACTCGCGCCAAATTTAGTAACATAACTACTCGCGCGTTTGCTTTTTTCCAACATTGACATTTTGAGGTAGAATCATATATTTAGTAACATTTATTTGAAGTAATTAATGCAATTGTTGAGTAAACTACTTAGAACATTTCCTATTGCTGTTATACTGCTGTCAAAACGTCTTGATCCATGGCAAAAATGCGAACTAAAACTCAAACCTTCGACACATCCACGCGTTGAGCCAATAATGGTTGTGCTGTTGCTGAACGAGTGAGCTTTGACTAAGTTTCGGTCCTAGCATCTTTTTCACAATGTTTTTACACTTTGTCTTTGCCGATGCTGCCAGTCACTTCTTCCATTTTGTTTTTCTGTCTTTCCCAATGAAACAATCTTCACTATTTTCACTGTAACTGTAACTCACATCCATATCGTTTGCATTAATATTGTCAAGCCACTCAGGCCTGTAGCGAGCCCAAAAATTTAGGGGGGGCCCGGTAGAAGTTAGGGGGGGACCCAATCATATTATACTTCATCACCATATTATAGTTCATTTGCAAACCTACCGTGAAATTTTATGGGGCCAGCTAAGGTTTAGGGGGCCCTGCCCCCTTCCCCCCGTGGATACGGGCCTGAAACCACTTCTGTATCTCACTTGTACTCAAGAAGCGAGACATTGCTTAGAAAAACAGAACTTGACTCATAAACAGTAATTATCACATTAACGACCGCGCGTTGGAAAATTTCAAACTTCATATAAATATACGGTTGCTACTGTAATCACGGAACTCCTCGCGCGTTTGAAAAAAAGCAAACACAGACGAAACTATTTTCTCAACCTGTACTGGAAGCTACTACAATTGCAGCACGTCAGTGAGCTTTTGGTAGGAAGAGGGGGAGAAACCACTTGAGGAATAGGAGTGAGGGTGGCTCCTCTAATGCGACCGTTCATAAAAATCATTAGTTTTTATTCACCTGTTTGCTTTTTTCCAACAGCGCGAGTGACAAAAGGTTAATCATGTTTATTATTAAATTATTATTATTACTATTACTATTATTATTATTATTATTATTATTATTATTATTATTATTATTATTATTATTATTATTATTATTATTATTATTATTATTATTATTATTATTATTGGACCTTTTTACAAATGTAGATAACAGTTTAATACATTTTGACATCCTCCATTGACTAAAGCTGATCGCTTCCATCCCCCATTTATGTTTGAGTAGAAAATTACAGAGAGTAGTAAATATACCCCCGTTCCTCAATATGATTCTTATAATTTCAAACAAGCAAATTTTCTGGATATTTACAATGGTATTAGGGAAGTTAACGTAATAAATTATTGCTGTAACAGCGACAACGAACCTATGGACTGTTTGCTACATTAAGTAAATAACGTAAGCTGTAGATCCACATCTCGTATAGTCTCGCTTCTGAAAGGGATGCTAATCTTAATAAATCAATCCATTCATGGAACTAACAACCAAGAGCTCTTCAGTGTATGGTCACACAGTTGCTGCAACATATACAATCAAGCTCCTTTGCAACCTCTGACGATATGAGATTTTGCCGTCCATAAGCCGAAAGACAGTTACCACCCTTTAGCTCAACATAAAAATTAGATATATCACAATAGATTTTTTTAAAAGCCTAATTTATGCATGCATTTGTTTCAAGATTTTGTATAAATTTTAATGAATTTTTATTTTGAATCTCCTGTAAAGAAAGATTTGAATTTGTACGAATTTTATTTATTTTTTAATTTTATTTATTTTTCTATAACAGCGTTATAGAAGAATAAGGACTTCGCGATTTTTTTTTTTAAAGTTTGCGTTGCGTTGCGATCCGCGAGTTTTGCGAAGGTTGATATGGAATGAGGTCCTTTGTTATTTAACCATAAATCGACAGTTATTGTTCAATCTTTTAGGTTTACAAACAAAGCTATACTCTGTAACAAAAATGTTTACAAAAATAAAATTTGGCAATTTTCTTCGTAGGGTCTTATATTCCCACTAGATACTATCGGTACTCCGTATCGCTCACCAGAGTAAAAGGAAGTTGAATGAATAATGACAATCCATTCTTCAACCAGTTCTCAGAACTCAGATACTCCAAAATTGTTTCTATGTCATTTCTCATAAGTTCCATTTACTCTGTCGCTCCGTCAAGGGAAACCGATAAGGTCAGAGGCAACTAGACTCGCTTGCCAGCCCATTTGTATCTAATTATAACGACAGAGCAAACATTAATGCAATTAAGTTATACTGTTTTTGCTACTGGGGGCCGCGGTGGCTTAGTGGTAGGGCGCTCGTGCCTGGGGTCCCTGGTTCGATCCCAGGTCACGCCAAGTGGACTTTTTGGTAGACAAACACTGTGTGCGTGGGTTTTCTCTGGGTTCTCCCGTTTCCTCGCACTTTCTTCATTTCTCATCATCATCGTCTCCTTTAGTGTTGTCAGAATAATCGTGGGACGTAAAACTTAAAGATTTCAGCTCATTTTGTTTTCTTTCTGCTGTCACTTTCTACAACGATACAATTTCGTAAGAAAGAGAGATGGGCTGCATGCAAAGCTAATAAAAGCTGGATCTTACGTTAGCACGTATCCAAGTTTGTGAAACATTTAGAGGAGCTTGTGATATTGAAGAAGACCATAAACTTATTAATGCAAATTATTTTATATACCTGTTATATTAACTATCTTTTATAATGCTGTAGGGCTACCACTGGTAGCCTGGGAAACTCACAAAATATGCCATTGTGGTATACATTGCACTTACACAAAGAGTCCTGGATCGATCTATTTACGTGGCTTGAGGGCTATCAGTAGTGTACAGATTGTTTTTGAATTGTTTTGTTAAAAATTTTTGTAACATTTAAATCGTTGTTAGCACTTTAGTTTTTTTTTAATATATTTGAATTGTTAATCTTTAAAATTATTTTCTCTTTCTTCTTTTCAGCTAGTGGTTCGAAAGCTACGTAACACGAAACAGAAAGAGGAGCCAGTCTTTCGCAGACTACCATTTCCCCATGCAAAAATTATGGTTCCTCTTCCAGAACTTCACTATGAAATTCCACCAGACAAAAAGATCACTTTCATAAATTAAACTTCAACTTAATTAACTCAGAAAAAGACTTTCGGCAGTGAATTACACCTTAAGAGTAACCATCTATGGCGTTACGCTTCTTTCACATTGAGGCGGCGATTTGCCTTCGCCATTCGCGGCAGTTTGCCGCGTGAGAAGTGTACCCTTTCATATTATGCGACGTTTTGCCGCGAATGAAAAATATGTGAGCAGGGTTGCTTTACAACTGAAGAAACAAAATATTGTGACTCTTGTCGTGTTTTGGTGGTTGCAATGGACAAACGCAAAAAGTGTCTTCTACTCGCCTTGTTAAACCGACAGAAACCAATTTTTTTAAAAAAGTAAGACACATATGAAGAGAAGTGATATCTTGAAGGAGATTGTTTCCACAATTGACAGACTTGAGCAAAATAGCAGCCAGGTTCTGGATATTTAAAATACCATCCCAATATTCAACTCTTGTGACTGGGAAACCTAGGTTAAAGTCCTTAAGAATTACACCCATAGAAGTGTTAAGATAGTTATAAAATATATAAAATACGGTACATTTATCAAATATCACATAATGAATTCTCTCTTGCTTTGCTAAGGTACATTACAGTATTATTACTAAAATCAGGATTACGAATTTTTATGTAACAATATATATATATATATATATATATATATATATATATATATATATAGCAAAATAGTACATAAATATATAGCAAAAGACTGTAAAATATGTAATATTGTTGAAATATTTGATAGTATATATTTCAGTTTTGGGACACCAGGAATTTATAGAATTACAAGCTCATTTCTCCAGCGCTGCCTGCACATTTATCCTAATCTTCTATTACATAGAAAAAAATAATTTGTATTGATTTTGACTCTTTTTAATCAACGACCTATAGATACTATCGGTCGTTTTCGATTATTTTTACATGTCAACTTTTTCCATATATTGAACGTAACAAATTTGCTTAAAAGCACTCCAAGTGCCCTAGGCTAGAACATGAAAAAAATACATAAACACACTACACACACACACACACACACACACACATATATATATATATATATATATATATATATATATATATATATATATATATATATATATATATATATATATATATATATATATATATATATATAGGGTATTTCAAAACAACACCGACAACGTTTGGAAGGTGATTCCTGACACCAAGATAAGACAAAAAGTATAGACCAACTTGGGTGCACAAATGCTTCCTTTCGGAGTTATAGGCCAGTGGTGCCCACCCCCCCTTATGTCCATGACGCACCCCCACCCCAATTGTCTATCCGTAGGTGTTCTTCCATAAAAAAATCTTCTTTTCGATTAATTTTACCCCCCCATCAAACATATTTATATAGATTTTTACCCCCCCCCAAATATTTCAATGACGCAGTTTGCGTCATAGCCCCCCCTTGTGGGCACCCCTGTATAGGCTCCCGAAGTCATGAAAAATTGAACTTTAGAGATCCATAGCTCCAAAACTATGGGACCCACTGTAGTCGAATAAAGACGTCACTTAGGAACTAGTATGTGCCCTATCCAAATATCCATGCTTCAGAGTCCTTCGGTACTTCCGCAACAATTTTTACAGAAGTAGTTGGTGAGTACTTCAAATTATATGACTGTAGCCAAACTCCCTCCATAAAAACTGTTTGCGGAAGTACGGCAGGATTTTTTTTGAACGTCTCTTATAGCCTCGCTGCTGAAAGGGACGTTAAACTCAAAATCAACTCAACTTATTAGTAACTTCGGTATTTGCCTTTATCACACCAGGAGTACCAAAATTAAAAAATAAAACTAAAAATTAAGAAACATTTTATCAAAAATCAAAAACTATTATATGATTAGACTTTAGTGTAGTTTTTTTTTTAATTACTTATTATTAGACGGCGGTTTAGATGTCACGGTAACAGTGTTGCCACCAACATCAATAGTAAAAAACTAATTTCGTCCAAGATTTTAGCGATTCCCGACTCGCGAATTTTCGGGCAGCTCCAAAAACTGCCAAATACCGACATTTTCCTATTTCATGCTCTGTACGATACGGACACGGCCCGAACCTAAAAATACCAACAGTTCGTACAAAATACGGACATATGGCAACCCTAATTAAACAGCCCACAAGCTCGTGTCGAGCCTAGAAATGAATCGTTACATTCTTTATATAGATTACATTAATTATTGGCACGATCAAAATGTCGTATTGCCTAAAGTGCTAGCAAGATTGAAAGGAATATTAAATAGAATTGATAATAAATTGTTGGATAATTAATTTATACATTATTTGCAGTGATTGCGGCTATTATTATATATTATATTTTTCTGGCGAATCGTTCCTAAAATGAGGTCCGGGAGTCAAGAGAAACCACTGCTTCTACATCGTGAAGTGAAAAATCTTGAGATGAGTGCGATAATTGTATGAATTTAGATAGCTACTGTCGCAGATCATTAGGGGCTGAATATGGGAAAACTATAAATAAATAAATAAATATATGCACGTCATTTTGTTGTATAAAATTACATGGCGAACTAATTTTTATGTCTGAATTGAGTTGAGTTGATTTTGAGTTTAACGTACCTTTCAGCAACGAGGCTATATGAGACGGGATCTACTGATTGACGTGGAATCCGAACCACATGCACATGCTGTTTCACATGCACTTCTTTATTTTTTTCATCGTAAAGCACTTGTAATGATTTTACACTAGTAACGCTACACTTGGAAACCTAAAATATTGGTGTATTACTTTTAGGAATGCGCACGAGTTGAGATATGCCTCGAATCTCAACTCGACTCCACTCGAGACACACTTTGTAAAATTCGAGATGAGTCGACACAAATGTATTTCTCGACTCGAGACTGCTCGTAGAAATCTCGACTCGACTCGAATGTCTCGAAAATCTTCCTATAATTTTAATATTATTTTGAAGAAAATATTCGCTCAGAAACAGCCTTCAAACCAATTCCAGAATTTATTACTTTAGAAAAAGCTACAGAACTCATAAACTTAATAGTTAATCTTTCGTGATCAAGATTTAATTTTCAGCTCAATTCAGTTAATTTGTGAACTGCTGGCCGTATGTAGAATGGGGAAGGCACGCGATCTATCTGAGTTAGACCGAGGGCAGTTTGTAATGGCCCCGAGACTCAGCACGAGAATTTTGGAAACTGCAGGACTAGTAAGATGTTCGAGGAGTACTGTGGTGAGTGTCTTCAACAAGTGGTGAAAGCAAGGGGAAACGACGTCCAAATGTAGAGAGGTTGAGCGCCCCCACCTCATTACAGATGTCGGACGTCGTAGGCTGGGCAGACTAGTAAAACAGGACAGGCAGCGAACTCTCCTAACGATGGGCTTCCGCAGACGACGATACATCCATGTGCTCACATGCTAACACCACGACATCGGCAACTACGACTGAAATGAACACGTAACCATCACCATTGGACCTTGGCGCAATGGCAGAGCTTTGCATGGTCTCATGAATCCCGATACCTTCTTCACCATGACGATGGGAGGGTGCGAATCCGTCATGTTCCAAGGGAACAGCTCCTTGACACCTGTACTGCGGGAGGGAAACAAGCTGGCGGCGTCTTAATTATGCTGGGGAACATTCACGTGAGCATCCATGTGACTAGTGGAGCTCGAGCAAGGAAACATGACCGACAAGGCGCATCGCACACTGCTTGCAGACTACGTACACCCCTTCATGACGATCATGTTTCCCAACGGTAGTGGAATTTTTAGACAAGATAATACACCATGTCAGAAGGCCAGGAGTGTGATGGAGTGGTTCGAGGAACACAGGAACGAGTTTCAAGTGAGGTGCTGGCTCCCCAACTCGCCGGATCTGAACCCAATCGAACACACCTGGGATGTGATTGAACGAGACTTTTAGGGATGCGCACGAGACAAGATTTGTGTCTGTCTCGTCTCGAAAATATGCTGCAAAAGTGATGTCTCTACTTGAAAATTGCAATTTCTCTATTGGAGGAGCCGTGTCTCGACTCGAATTTTGTCAGGAAAATCCTGTCTCTACTCGTCTCATGCACATTCCTAGAGACGTCAGAGCACATTGTCCCCCTGCCCGGAATTTACGAGAAGTAGGTGACCTGTATGTGTACATGTGGTGCCAACTCTCTCCAGCGACCTACCAAGGATTATTGCGTCCATGCCAAGACGCGTCGCCGTTGTTATCCGTGCCAAAGGTGGACGTTCTGGCTGATGTATGCGCATACTTTAACTCGTACATTTTGTCTCGACTCGAATTTCGAGACGTCTCGTCTCGAATAAGTGTCGAATCGAGACAGAAACATATTTTCGAGTCGAGACAGGCTTAAATCTCGACTCTTGTGCATCCCTAATTATTTTGTATTTAATTCTATCACCTGCAGAAATTTGTTCTTTATAAATATGTCTTTTCATGCAAAATATCGGGGGGCGCGGTGGCTCAGTGGTAGAGCGTTCACCTCTGGTGCTTGGGGTCCCGGGTTCGATCCCAGCCCCCGCCAAGTGAACTTTGTGGTGGACAAACACCGTGCTCGTGGGTTTTCTCGGGGTTCTCCCGTTTCCTCCCACTTTCTTCATTCCATCATTTCACTCATCTCTCATCATCACCGTCTCCTTTAGCCTAACCGGCATAACCGTGGGACGTAAAACTCAAATATTTCATTTCATTTTTTTCATGCAAAATATTGAATTTTACCTGTAAATGTTCCAAAATGTGATGTGCCAAAAGTAAACCAGCACCCAGTTTTGTCCTTAAATACTTGTGCTCTCACAGAAATTCGAAATTAAATAGTAATTAATAACATGTATTTGAAGTTTTAAAACAAATTCTTCTACATTTAGACAGTTCACTTACCTCTTCGTCTTTTCTCCTTTCATTTCACCTGCTTGTTTGTTAAGTAACAAATATGCGAAATGTGTTAGAAAGCTAATGAGACTGATAACTAGAGACTGGATGTTTAGGCACTAAAAACCTGGAAAATAGGCAGGCAAATAGGCACTTAAAATTTAAAAAATAGGCAGTAAAATAGGCACTAAAATGTAACTCGAAATAATGAAGATAAATACTCAATACCATTAAAAAAAGATTCAAGTCATAGATAATGTTCAAAGAATATAGAAACATTGTTTGTTAAATAATATCTTCTTTTACTGTATATACAGAAAACGAGGCATGTTATGCATTGCACATACTGGGTGAATCTGAAAGATGTGCATATACTTTGGGAGGTGATTCGTGACATGAAAAGAAGACAAAAAGTGCTGTTACATGTTGTCGAATTCTGCGTCGTGTTCGAGTGACAAGGGTGCCAAATTGGAACCGAAATCGAATCCTGACAATTGGAACGGGACATAAAGGTGCGCACATACTTCAGATGATGATTCGTGAAATTCAAAAGGACTTTTATCTTCTTTTCATGTCACGAATCATCTTTGATGTTCATCCTGTATATATATTGCAACGTACCACGAGCTTGTGTTTACAAACACATAATATAAGTAAATATGTGTGTATTATGTTACGTAAATTATATATTTTCCCAATGAAGGCTTATTTTGAAGAAAATACATAGAATATGTAATATTAGGCACTAAAGCAATTATTTAAACAGTAAAGGTCGAAATAGGCAAAATAGGCAAAATAAAATTGGCTTAAATCGAAACTATAACCCCCCATATAAACTTTAAAACGTTATTTTTGATCATATCTTTAATATTAAAGAATAGGCATTTTGCCTAACATCCGGTCTCTACTGATAACACTGTGCATGACCCAACACAGCTGCTGGCTCCACCCCAAAACGGCAGTTAACCCTTGTCATTTGAAGCGCTTGGAGGATAAAGGTGTTATGTAACAAACTGAATATAACGGTAAAATTGACTTTCACAACTCTGTTCGTTAACATACCGCCTTTATCGTTTCTAAACATCTGCACTCAGGCGAGAACTCACTAAATAATGTATACGTAGCATGATTAACATATAACACGTGCATGAATCGTCAAGATACAATGTTTCAGAAAATGTAACATAACACCTTTATCCTCTAAGCTCTTAAATTGTTAAGAGTGTCTGAAATGAAGTTGTGTTTGTGAGGTGCGTTATAAAAATGGACAGACGAAAGTCTGAGTAACGTTGCGTTATTAAAATTTGTGTAAAACTTGGCGAATACGCTATAGTGACTTATGAAAAGTTATAAAGGGCTTTTGGAGAACATCCAGGGCACAAGTATTCAGATGGCACAAGTCCTTTTTAAAACGCCTAAGTGGGGAGTGGCACATTGCAAACTCTCAGCATTCCAAGAAAGCAACAATGACCAAATTCAAAATCAAATTGAAGCATGTTTGTTTATTTATTTTTCAGGAGTCAGGATTGTTCCCTAATATTATGTGCCACCAGCACAAACCGTGCTTTCAAACATTCTATCGAGAAGAAGTACTTGAAAGACTCAGCAAAAGAGTGACATGTGCGACAAGGCATTGCACGCATTTATATGTTGAACCAAGATAACGCACTATGTCATCCATAAGTCTCCATCAATGAATTTTAGGCAAAAAAAAGGCATTCCTGTGGTTCCTCGGTCCTTCTATTTGCCAGATTTTAATCCTCGTGACTTCTTTTAATTTTCTTGCTCAAAAACAACTTGAAAGGTCGCCATTTTCGTACTTTGACAAATATCCAGAAGATCGTAACCAACGAGATGAAAGAGCAAGATCGTAACCAACGAGCTGAAAGCAATGTTAACAGAAGTCTTCCAGCAGTGCTACGAGAATTTGAAACAACGCCTTAATCACTGTAATTGTCCAAGGGGACTATTTTGAAGGGAATAACCTTGCTTTGTAAAAATAATGAACTGAATAATCACAGAAAATCAGTTTCATTACTTTTCTTACACATCTCATATTGAGGACTGCCAATAGTACGATAATGAAGTGAAAGTTTCAGTAGAGTTTTTTGGAGAGGGGTCTGTATTGCGTGTGAAGAGCTCAAATTTCCAATTGATAAACTTGATTAATGTTTTCGAAGTATTTCTTCCATAATCAGATACTATAGATATTCGTTCTCTGGAGCACTATATAAAGCCAAAATTATACATGATCTCACACTATATATCCTGAGCGAAGCCAGTCGTGGCCTGCAGGTACATCTATGACGTGAACCAACAAAATTGCGTTTTTTTTCGCGAAAAATTCAGATGGTATTTCCTCCTCTGATATCTCCAAATATTGAAAAGTGTTTGAAGAAATGCCTTAAGGCACATTTTATAAAAATGTTTTGCATATATTTTTGAAAGTAAAAATCAAATCCGTAGTTTAGTGGAAATCACCGTTTGTCCTCTTTGAGAAACAGAGAGACTGTCCATTTAACACTATCACTATCTGCTCAAATAACTGAACACTGTCATTCTATTGCTTCTCATGTAGTACGGACTTTATTCTAACACATCACTACGAACAGCCCAGCTCTGCGATCACCACCCGACCGTTGCCAACTTCTGACATCTGACGTATTTCCCATTCCAGGAGCTTATTTCTCAAAACTAGTAGTCATAGAGAATTAGTAAAAGTCATTTCTAAATACTAATGCTGAAACTTCTAATTTACCATATGTTGCAGCAGTATTACAAGTTTTGAGAAATAGACCCCGATGTTCCGATTATTTTGATAAGGATCCATCCATATTTGTTCTATGCCACCGAAGTGACGCTATTAACTTTGATCCATTGGAATATTATACCAGTATGCATGCTTCCATGTTGGTCTTTAAATAAATTTCACTGTGTTAATGTGCTAAGAATACTATGTCTGTCCTCATGGTTGGTCTAGTGGCTAGCGCGTATGCCTTTGATGCACGTTGTTCCAGGTTCGATTCTCAGTGGTAGAGCATAAAAATTTAATTTCACTATCATTCACTTCCATTAATCATCGGATCGGCCCCCTTTCGACTAAAGTATATAAGAGTAGACGTTAAACTAAAAACAACAACAAGAACAACAACAACAAGAACAACAACATCAACAACAACAACAACGAGAACAAGAACAACAAGCACAACAAGAACAACAAGGACAAGAACAACAACAATAAGAACAACAAGGACAAGAACAACAACAACAAGAACAACAAGGACAAGAACAAGAACAACAAGAACAAGAAGAACAACAAGAACAACAACAAGAAGAAGAACAAGAACAAGAAGAACAACAAGAACAACAAGAACAACAACAAGAAGAAGAACAAGAACAATAAGAACAAGAAGAACAAGAACAACATTTTGCATATTCTGAACATCTAAATATTGCTTTTTCACGAATTAGGCTATATTTTTGTTACGTTGGTCTATAGTGCTTACAGTGATACCGAAGATATTAGTGCTACCGAACATTGCTTTTCACTTCTCTACTTCCAAAGAATGTTGGTTGGAAATAGAACATTGCATCAAAAGATAAGCCTACGTACTCCCAAAACTGCACACTACTCAACGCCTTACGTTCAATCTTAATTTGATGAAATATGAAAGCAAAGCTCCTTTTTACTTGACTTAGGCGTTCCTTTATCCGGATACTCCTCCGAAGGCCAGAACCGTTCTTAAGAGGCTTCATCCCGGCGAAATTAAAATACAGCAAATTTTATAGTAATTATGTGATATCTTCAAATAGATAAAAGATAATTGAAATATGGAACAAGGGCGCCCTAGACAATATTATTTTGCGTGAGGTACCGTTATCACAAATCACCTAGTGGCTTTCCGTTTTCTGTCGTTTAGAAACGCGAAAATAAATGCCGATTTTCAAAATGGCTCGAAATCGAAAGCAGATAAGTGAGTCGTGATAACGGTATCTCATGTAAAATGATATTGTCTACGGCGCTCTTGTTCCACATTTCGATTATCTTTTATCTATTTGAAGATATCACACAACTACTATAAAATTAGCGGTATTTTAATTTCACCGGGATGAGGCCTCTTAAGCAAATCTGACATGGTGACTAGAGAGCGTGCGCCGAGTGTCGTAAACATTGCATGCCCCAATCGGACATCACATTGAGGATTAATCCACGAAATACGGATTGCCCATAGACTTAACATTGGGAAAGCATTTGATGCGTGAATTCTCATTATAAACAATGGAAAATAGAATTTACAGCATTAGAAATAGTGCGAAGACCTTTTCGTTTGGTTCTGCAAACACAATCTTTCAAAGTGAAGCACCTCTTTACTCGACTTACGTGTTCGTTTGTCTGGATGCCTAAACCATTCCTCCTCCTCCAAGATGCCTAAACCATTCCTCCTCCTCCAAGATACCTAAACCATTCCTCCTCCTCCAAGATGCCTAAACCATTCCTCCTCCTCCAGGATGCTTAAACCATTCTTCCTCCTCCAAGATACCTAAACCATTCCTCCTCTTCCAGGATGCCTAAACCATTCCTCCTCCTCCAAGATGCCTAAACCATTCCTCCTCCAAGATGCCTAAACCATTCCTCCTCCTCCAGGATGCCTAAACCATTCCTCCTCCTCCAAGATGCCTAAACCATTCCTCCTCCTCCAGGATGCCTAAACCATTCTTCCTCCTCCAAGATGCCTAAACCATTCCTCCTCCTCCAGGATGCCTAAACCATTCCTCCTCCTCCAAGATGCCTAAACCATTCCTCCTCCTCCAAGATGCCTAAACCATTCCTTCTCCTCCAAGATGCCTAAACCATTCCTCCTCCTCCAGGATGCCTAAGCCATTCCTCCTCCTCCAAGATGCCTAAACTATTCCTCCTTCTCCAAGATGCCTAAACCATTCCTCCTCCTGCAGGATGCCTAAACCATTCCTCCTCTTCCAAGATGCCTAAGCCATTCCTCCTCCTCCAAGATGTCTAAACCATTCCTCCTCCTCCAAGATGCCTAAACCATTCCTCCTCCTCCAAGATGCCTAAACCATTCCTCCTCCTGCAGGATGCCTAAACCATTCCTCCTCCTCCAAGATGCCTAAACTATTCCTCCTCTTCCAAGATGCCTAAGCCATTCCTCCTTCTCCAAGATGCCTAAACCATTCCTCCTCCTGCAAGATGCCTAAACCATTCATAACCAAATTTGGCATGCTAATTCAAGAGCACGCGCTGACTGTTGTAAGGGATTGCCAAATTCAACTATTTGCATGTCGTGTTCGTTCACGAGATGCACTAAAAAACTCTATGATTAACGAATAAAGGTCGGTCGCTTTGCTCTAAATTTGTAATTAACCCTTTAGAAACAGGGTATTTTTTTCAACGTTTTCGTATACTTTCATTTTATGAATTATAACTCAAAATACTACTCGATTGATACGGCTAAAACCTTGTGCTTTAGAATAAGGATGTAGCAGTTTTATGGAGTATGATTGCAGTGTTGCCAACGAGAAGGAAATTATGAAGGGAAATGTAGAGGGTGAGAATTCACAAAAATTTCCTAACCAAAATTTAAGATTTTTTTGAGCTGGCACCATTGTCGCAACATAGGTTCAAGTTACCTCAAAAAACTCTTTAGTGTTTCGACAACGCACGGTGAAAACGGAAAGTCGTTGGCTGCCATATAAAGACAGAAAGAAATCTCTCTCATTGTACACACGAAATTTTTACAATTATTTCACCTCAGAAGCAAAAATCAACAGTTATGCAGATGCTGCAGCTTGCCTAATTGTCCTATTAAATCTTTCTATGGTACGTTGTGTTGACCAAACATGAAGCTTTCAGTTACTGGTACGTTTGTTCTAATGTGGCCAATAAGAGGGAAATTTGGGATATTTTCCGAGGAATTAAAATTTTCTGTGGTTGGAAACACTGTTACCAGAAAAGAGCAAACTATCTTAAATTAAACTACGATACATCACTAATTTATATTAGTAATATCACGTCGATATCTAAGAAATGAAGCTTGTATTTAAAAAATAGATTATGATAAACAGAAAAGTAAGTATGACTGGAGTAAGGACTTGAGTTCGTACCTATAGGTACGGATTTATAAACAGAAATTTCGAAATTTTAGAAATATTTAACCGAAAGATAGGAAAATTTTAATTTCTCTAGTTGGCAACTCGGATTGAAAGAAAAAGTGCAGGAAAAGTGGTATGAAGAAGTTGTCAAGAAGAGCAGTTTGAAAGGAATATACACATATAAAATGCGTTATGGGAAAATAAATTATATGAACAACAGGGACGGCGCCAGAAGCGCCTGATGGGGTGGGCGGAAAGAGGAGGACCTATTTGCTGGGTGGGCGGACAATGAAAATGAGAACTGGGCAATGTAGACATGTTTTTGACAATAATTAAGTTTCATTTTTATACTCTTTAGTTAGCTAAAGCTCAGACCGAAATAGGGGAGGAACAAGGATGTGGAAAACAGCGGTCTTGGCCTTACAGAAGGTACAATTCCGGCATTCGCCTGATGGAACTGAAGAAATGCAGGACTTAGGATGGGCTGCGGGAGTACGTGGCTATATGCTCGACCTACCGAATTTCGTGTGGCAGACACGCTATCTCTATTTCCAGTTTTTTTTAAACAGTAGTAACGTTGTGTACCGTGTAGTCGATGAAGTTCAAGACAGCTTTATCTCCTCTCCCTCCAAGAATGCACATGAATGCATAGAAGCAAAAGAAGATTCAGACAACACAGACTAACAGATAATACTCCACCTTTCGTTAATAAAATAAAATATACAAGTAGGTAAAGTGAAACAAGATTTTTTGACGTGATCTTTATATGCAGCAGCAAAGACCTATGTTACTAAAAGAATAGGGAAATTCGACAGCATGATTGTTTGATCATAGCTTACATAGATATCTTTGAAACTGAAACTCAAATTAGCAAAAATAAATAAATAAATAAATAAATAAATAAATAAATAAATAAATAAATAAATAAATAAATAAATAAAAATAAATAAATAAATAAATAAATAAATAAAAATAAATAAATAAATAAATAAATAAATAAATAAATAAAATAAAAAATAAAAAATAAAAAAAAAATATAAATTGGATAAAGAAGTAAATAGCAATTAACAAAACTTCTTCATGATCCGCAGAAAGAATAATGTATTTTAAATTATGAAGGGCTGATCACATGGTACGAACAGGCTTACAATAGACTTTCATACCTGCACTTTAATGAAGAGCAATGCGTCGATCTTTATGTCCAGCATCGAATGCATTACCACATCCTCTATAGAAATATTCATTACAAGTTTTCTTTCTACTGAGAGGAAACAAAGATCGCTTAGGCGACCGTTTGCCATCGATTTCTTAGATATGTTTTAACCCTCTAAGACACGAGAAAGAACGCTCACATGGTGAACTAGATACAGGAATTGTGACAACAATTACGGCTAATTTGTGAATTTCATGAAAGCCATTTTCAAACGATCCATTACTTCAGTAAACTGAGAAACGGAGGTAACGTTCCTCATAACGTTTCAACATTTTTAGAAGTTTCAGTTCCACCTCTACACTAGCGACATCACATCCATAATGATGTGCAAGTGGTTCAATTTTCTCAAATGAGAGGAAGTGTTCATTTTTAGGGTGAAGACAGATTATCCCACATAGAATACCTGTGTTTTCTGTAAAACGCCTATTCATTTCTGCAAGTATTCTGTCAAGTACAGGAAGAAATATTCTAAGTATGTAGTCTTCTTGGGATTGGATATATTCTTCCTCAACCGATATTTGCTCAGTCATAATATACTGATGTAAATGATGGGGCAGTGATCGTGTTCTGGACATTGGACCCATTAGAGATATCAGTAGCGTAGCGTGGTATTCCGAAATGGGGAAGCCAAAGTTAGTCACTTGTGCGATACAATACTACTAAAATCACCAATACATAGCTATACCGATGGGAAATATAGGGTTATAAAAAATTTAGGGAGGAGGCCCCCTAATTGGTGGCCTACTGGGGCATACAAAAGCAAATGCGTGGATTACGTTAGAAGCCAATAACCAAGTGTCTCAGCTCCTTCTTACCACTGCCGTGTGACAAGAAAACTCGGCCCCGCTGTTGTATGAACATTGTGTCCAGTATAGTTCCCTTTATTTCTTTCTCGTGGGCAGCTTCTTTCTCCGCATACCATACTTCAATCTCGTTCTTTAAAATGTCACCCCTAGAAATTTGTCATCTTAAGTCTGGAACTCAGACGCCCATTCGTGAATATGGGCCTGAGTGTATACGTATATCATTTGAAGATGCAAATAGAAAACACTTAAACCAACTCTGGTGGCCTGTTTCTGTGTATGTATTTCGTTGTCAGATATCCAGATACTGAAGGCAGGGGCGCAAATCTGTCTTCAACATTCGGGGAACGGGTAAGACCGGTCCCATTTTTTTAAAGCGATGTTCAAAATATTTATGAAGTTGAAAAACAATGCTGTGGAGGATCAGAGGAGCAGAGTTGTCTTCAACATTGGGAGGAGGACAGATTTGAGGGAGGAGGGCATATTTAAGGCTTAGAAATATTCTGGAAGGAGGAAAGATGAGATTCATATTACGGTAGATGAATCTGATTTCTGAGGTGAACCTGTTGTATATTATATACCAGGCGATGTAGATGAAACTGTGATACGTAAGTTATCAAGTGCCGTGAACACATTCTGAAATCTGAATACATGCATATTTATAATTGATATTTACGCATCCACAATGATCCATATTAAAATTTTAGGACACTTGTTTTGTAATAATATAAATAATGACTTTCCCCAAAATATGAAAGAAAATCAACTATGTATGGCGCAACAATACTATTATTTGAGCAAAATTATGATGAACATAATAGCATTATAGGAATCGTTACAGGAATTAAACAAATAGTTGATGACAATGAAATATTAAATAATACGATTCTTTTTAAAAATGAAACAAGTCAAGGGACAACAATTTCATCTTGCTTTCCTATGTGGCAGTTGGATATAAATCATCACAATTTCAAATCGGATGGAGGGGACATGCCCCCTTCATCTCCTCAGGATATGTACCAATGACTGAAGGGCCCAAGCAATCTTTGCGAGGGGCGGGGAATGGTGGCTCTCTTGGTCTACCGTATCGGTGACCGTGATTCTACAGAATACTTTATATTTATGCTTGTGTGTGTCAGCTCCCTCAAAGAGTTTCTGGTCACGCCGCTGGACATACTATGTATTTATGATGAAGATTAATAGTTTGCCTTTAATTACGATTACAATTACGATGCATTTAATTATGATTAAAGTATAACTATTTTATACTAGTATTTACATAACCGGTATGCTTCAAAAAGGCATTGAATTAACCATTTCTGTTTTGCTCTATCTCTTTGATGTTAGCGCTCGTACGTTCTGTATAGAAACTATAACTTAGTTCAAGATATATAGAGTTGGAAATACTTGAATACGCCAGCGTATATCTAAAGCAAAATGTAGAGTTGCAAGGGATGAAGAGAGTAAGAATGTAAGTAGTTGGGCATGCGCATTCGACAGAAAGCAGACGAAAATCCCGTTGCTTGCAGTAGGCCTGGATGCCCAAGGAACATAGCATACAACAAGAGGAAAGATGTGCATCTGAGTGACGCGCATGTGTAGGTTCCGCATGTCAAAGTAAGGCGAGAGAGCACATCCAGAAGATTGCAGTGGAAATAATTGTGATAATTACAAGCAAACAATTTATATACAATGAAATACGTATTTTTTCTTATTAAGAGGGGATGCCGGGCATACCGGCGTTCCCTTACACTACGCCGCTGAGAGATATACAGTTAATTTCAGCAAGACTCAAAGACTCATTCCAAATTTTTTTCGAACTCCTCGACTGAGTTTCGAATTTCGGTAAAATAACCCACTACACCCTTCGTAACTAAAACAGCATTGGCCAGTGTGCTCTCCTTACTTTGTAGATAATCTGACAATCTCTGACAATCTTTTCAACTTTCCAAGAAAAAGTGTGAACAAGTTGAGTTGGAACACAAACTGAAAATTAACATCACTCAATAGACGTCTTGCTTCAGAAGAGCGACTGCAATTTTCATTACTTATCTCAGCAAGTGTTAGAGTAACTGCAATAAACGTTCTCTTTATAGCCACACAAGCTGCAACCTAAGATAAAGGGGTAAAAGATATTTCGTTAGTAGTTCAGAAAACACTTAATGCCATAAATAATACTATATATTGAATATCATACAACGATAGTACATTAGAAGCCGTCATTTTCTGTGTAGTATCACTGACGACAATATACAAAGCAAGCGATGACCGATTAGTGAAAGCTCATTATGATGATGCAGTGTCCTGTCCGAAAGTCGATCCTTGACCCGAAAATCCCTGGGCAAAGTGAACAAATGATGGCATGCCATAACCTTCCATGGAACGATGATAACGTCCTAAGAACGGTACCTAGAGTAGGTTCCAAATAACTTATATTTCCACTGGGAATCGAATCTGGAACTCACCGGCGATACTGGAAGGTCAATAGGAGTAGCATTATTTCGCATCTGTTTATTTTCATGGTAACTGTTCGGACAAAATGTGGACCAGTAATAATCTTCGATAACTACAGCGGGAAGCGCGCGATAATCCGAATATTTGCTTGAGCTGTTCGGGTTATTAAATTGTTTGGCGTAAAAAGGGAGTTCTTAAAAGTCACAAATCCAGTTACAAACGAATATTTGTCAAGGTTTAGTTCTAATCCAAAATATGTACAGTACCGTATATGTAGTTAAACATTCAAAAGTCATTTGAAACAGTCTTGTATTCAAGAAAAGTGGCCTGATCTAGTCCAATAATTCAGAACAACTGTTCTGTTTGAGCAACCAGTCTAAAAATATAAACCCCGCCGGCAAATTGTCATTCGGACAGGCGCAGAGTTCGGATTACGGTGGGTTTGGATTAACGCGAGCAGCCTGTATTGCTAATGGAGAAACAAAATACGAAAATGTGTAATTAAATGATCTCGAATAAAAGCAAGTCACCTTTACTCATGTCCAATAGAACAGTCTTTCAATCATAGTGCAGGAGAATTAGCATTTAACCCAGAACAAATTGTAACATAGACGACTAGTGTTGTATATTAACTATAACATGCTAAATTGCAACATACTAAAAATCTGCCAAAATCCAGTCACGGGAACATATTTATTTTCGCCATTTTCAAAATGGCTGCCGCGGAAAGAGACAACATTTGGGAGTGGCTCAATTATAATTTTCTATAGTAAAGAAATCCGGGTTAAAGCTAATTTTCTTTGCTTATTTTGCTTTTTTCTATATAATGTGATATATTATGTTGCATTTCATTTAAATAAAGTCATTATAATAATTATTTTTTTGTTTTGTTGTGTTTCAAGTATCAATAAAAATTAATAAAATGTAGATCACTGAGAAATCCAAATTACTAAGTTATTCCAAACCACTTAAGAAATGGAGTCAATTACAAATGTTTGTATTGTATGTGAAAGTGAAGAACAAGCAGACAAACTAATTCAGTTAACAAAGAAAGGTGCTGAAGGAATTAATAGGGCTGCTAAATTACGAGGATTGACTATCAATGCCTCAGATAATAGTTTTGTTCACGCCTCCTGCCGCAAACGTTTTACGGATAAAAAAGACATTGAAAGATATTTAAGAAAATCTTCTGATGATGTGGAACCTGCAGTTAAGAAACGATGTCGTACAAGTGGGGGAGCTTTCAACAGCCAGACTGATTGTATATTCTGTGGACAAGTTGTTGATTTTAAGCATTTACCTAAATCAGAGTGCTTTACTGTGAAAACACACAATTTCTCTAAAACAATAAGTGATATTTATGTTAAACGGAAAGATGATTGGTCTCTTGAAGTACAAGGACGCTTAGAATATTACAGCAATGATCTTTTTGCCGCAGACTGTGTATATCACAATACTTGTAGTTCTAATTTCCGATCCGGTAAGTATATTCCTTACTCATATAGAAAAAAGACAGATGCTGGGAGCAAAAAAGTAGTAGTACCTGGAAGACCACAAAATGAGAAATTAACAGCTCAAAGTATGTCTTTTCTTAGAAGAACATCAGGATAATCAGTTTACTGTACGAGATTTAGTAGCATTGATGGAAGAACATTTAAAGGATTCTAGTGAAAAAGCATACTCTCCTAAGTACATGAAATCTAAATTGATTGATCACTTTGGAGAATATATATATTTTTGTGAGATGGAAGGTAATAAGGACATTGTACTTATTAGGGAATCTGTGAAGTCAATCATCAGAGATCATTACGAAAGAAACCGCTGTGTGGATGATGAAAATGAGAAGATAAGAATTATTGAAACAGCAGCAAGACTTATAGTAAGTGATATAAGAACAATGAACATTGATAACAAAGAATTTTACCCTCCTGCTAGCAGCATAAATACTGAGAACATTCAGGATTTTTTGCCTCAAAGCCTACAAATACTTCTGTCTAAAATATTTACTGGAGATAATGAGTTGAAGATTGCTACTGTTGGTCAATGCATAATACAAGCCTGTAGGCCTAGAACTGTATTAGCTCCATTACAATTAACACTCGCAATTTGGCTACATACCCATTATCGTTCACGACTCCTTGTTGATGTATTACACCGTTTTGAGTTCTGCTCCTCGTACGATGAAGTCAAAAAGTTTGAACGGAATGCAGCGGTAGCAACAAAAGAAAATTTACTTGAACTAAATGGAAATGAAACAGTTATATTTGCAGCAGATAATGTTGATCATAACAAGCAAACTTTAAGAGGTCAAGATACATTCCATGGCATGGGAATGATGGCTTCAATAAAACAAACAATAAAAGACAGACACGACTAATTCCACGAAAGAATATTTCAGATGACGACGTGAAAGAAATGGCAACAGTTAACATGTGTGAGTTTATCAAGACCAACATATCGTCATGTTTATTGTTTGAAGAATTACCTAAGCTCCAAGAGAAAACCTCAAAAATAGACATCTTATGGAAGGCAGCGTGGCATCTCAATCCACGTACCCCAAACTGGTCAGGAACAATGAAAGGAATTCGCATTTCAGACGAGGTTAAGAAATCTTCTGTAGTGATACTTCCCATCATAGATATGTCACCAAGTAACATGAACTGTATTCTGTCTACTTTGACATACATTGGCAATTTATGTAGAGTTCATAAGCTCACCCCAGTGATCACCTTTGACCAGCCATTATTCTGGAAAGCGTCGATTATCGTGAATGATAGTAGATACAAAACTGAATTTGCGGACACAGTATTGATGTTGGGGTCGTTTCACTTGTTAATGAATATCATAGGTGCGATTGGCACATTAATGGAAGGTTCTGGTCTAAATTACATTTTCCAAGTTGTTTATGAAGAAAATACTGTGAGACACGTGATGACTGGCAAAGCTGTCTCAAGAGCTTTCCGAGGTCACATGTTAGTTGACTGTTCTTTGACTTCTCTGCTACTTGCTGAAGTGTTGAATGAACAAGGGGAAGAATCAAAATCTGAAATTGGTGCAAGTATTTTAAACTTATATGAAGAGCTTATATCAAATACAAGGCCCATACATGAAATCGAAAAGTCCGAAACTTTATCTAGACTTCAAAACTTGCTGAAACGGAAAAAGTGTGATTTATGTGAAACCTCATTGACAAGTAAGTTGTGGGTAGAATATCAGTCAATGATAAGTACAATGCGTAAGCTGGTACAAGCAGACAGAAGTGGCTCGTGGTTGATGCACTTGGAAGCTGTTCAGGAATGTCTACCAATAATTGGAGCAGCAGGTCATACTAACTATCTGAAATCTGTCCATCTGTACTTACAGGAAATGCTGAAACTTTCTGAGAAGCAATTACATGTATACAATGCATTTCTAAAGGGAGAATTTGTTGTATATAGGACAGGTACTTCATGGTGTGGCCTTGGATGTGATCTAGCTATTGAACAAATCTTGATGAGGTCACTAAAGACTACTGGCGGTCTCACAAGAGGAAGTGGATAAACAGAACTTCAGCGAGCAATTTGGGTACTTTCAATGCCAACAACTTGTGAGTACAGCATGGTTGTTCAGAATCTAGCAAGAATCGCACCATCAAGAAGCGAACAGCACAGAGAAATGCATACATCAAGGATTCTGCAAGATAGATCTGATGGTAGAAAGATACTTGAATTTCTTCAGCAGTTCTCTCCTTTCACTACAGATCCATCGCTTAGGAACATCGTAACTGAGGTCACAGTTGATGAAAAGGTAGTAAACGTTCATGCTCTAAAAGAAGTAGGGAACAAAATTGTTGAAAAACTCGCTGGGAAGCTTGTGTTTTCTTATTCATTGACGAAAAGGAGAAAATTGCCATAGATCCTGCTCTTTTGTTCCAGCGGTTTATCGAAGCTGCTACCAATACTGAAATGGATCTTGAACATGTTCTACAGTACGAACTCTGTGCTTTCCCACTATCCCTGTTTGAATCACCAAATCTCCTGCGAAAAGAACAAAAATCTCAGCTAGCTCATGCAATAAATGTACATGTTAGAAATAAGTTACAAAATACATCGAATAAAACGTCTCAGATAGAGACATTCTCACAAACCCATGCGCAAAGTAAAAAATATAACCTTGATGGCGGTTCACTGCTTTATAGAATACCTTGGAAGGCCCTTGACACTTTTGACACTATAGCAACAACATACGCAGAATTTACGATCAGGAATTATGGGAAAGCTACTATAGTGTTTGATGGTTATGAAGCTACTACTCCTTCAATCAAAGATTGTGAACATCGGAGAAGAGGCATGAAGTCACGATTCAGCCCATTGGTTAAATTCACACAGAATACTACATTCATAGGCAGCAAAGAAAAGTTTCTTCAGAATTCTGAGAATAAATCACAAATGATCAAACTCATATCCAATAAGTTGATTGAAAGAGGTTGTAGAGTTATCATAGCGGACGGTGATGCTGATGTAACTATTGTCAAGGAATCAGTTCAGTCCTCAAAACATTCAAATACAATAGTTGTAGGAGAAGATACTGATCTGCTCGTGCTTCTTTTATATTATGCTTCTAATAGTGACTTCTCATTAGAATTTCGGAGTGACGTCAATCGCAAAAAAAGTGAAACTCAAGTGTATGATATACATTCCATTCAGGATGTGCTAGGAAAAGAAGTATGTGAATGCCTACTTTTCTTACATTCTTTCACAGGCTGTGACAGTACATCGCATATCTATGGTCTTGGCAAAACCACAGCATTTAACAAGTTTCTACAGTATAGTGATTTAAGACAAATTGCCAAAACTTTCTGCACAAAGAACAAATCGCAAAAGGAAGTAGAAAATGCTGGGCAACAAGCACTTTTGATGCTCATGCGTGGCAAGAAAAATGAAACAGTACAAATGTTTAGAAGTCGTATCTTTAAGGAAAAAGTTTCATCATCTAAGTGTTTTGTAAAACCAGAGCTCCTACCTCCAACAGATTCAGCACTTAAATACAATTCATTTAGATGTTATTATCAGACACTTGTGTGGAAAGAAGAGCATACAGGTGAAAATCCATGTTCATGGGGGTGGAAGTTGAGTGATAATCAATACTATCCAGTTCTGAGTGATTTACCCCCAGCACCGAGTTCTTTGTTATCTATTATCCGTTGTAAATGCACTAAAAATTGTGTAAGCTTGCATTGTACTTGCAGAAGCGTTGGTTTACATTGCAGTGATGTATGTGGCCAATGCCAAGAAACAGAGTGTGAAAACTGTCCTCAAGAACAGCTGAGAGAAAGTGATGTGGAAGACTCAGACATTGAATAGAGGTGCAAGTTCAAGTAACGATTTATTAATTTGTTTGTGAGTTATTTTTCTTTTGTGATCAGCCTATTTTTGTATATTACGTAGAAAAGTAAGTTCTGTTCATTAAAAGATCAGCTTAAGTCTTGAAACTCCACCACTAATTTACTGGTATGTAAACGAAAATAAAAGTTCATAACTATATACTCATTCTGTTTATGTCCATTTGACTATAAACTGGTAAACTCAACAATTTTGCTTTCAAAGAGCTAAATCTAAATACTGATTCATTAGGTGAATAAAATTTACGAGTTTGTAATAATCTAAATGCTGTTACAATTAAATAATAGCAATTGTATAATTATATCTAAGGAAATTGAGGAGCATCTCGACGGTTATATTCGGTCGACGTTTTTGGACATTTCCCGTGAACGGATTTTGGCGGATTTTGTGTATGTTATAGGGGAAGCATATTAGTATATTGTGCCCAAATATCTCTTCTGTTCCAATTTGTTCTAGGTATCACCCTATATTTCCGTATTTCTCCTGCACTATCATGTTTACACCATACGAGGGGAAACGATATTAGCAATTCTAGCCGTGCAAACTTTATTGGTCCACAGCAATTTGCGAATTATCTGGGAATGATGGGGAAATCCCCCTTTAAAACTAGACACACCATGTAAGTTTTATTATTTTTTTTCGTTTTATTTTCTCCTGAAGTAAAAACTGGAATTAGAAAGGATGATTGGATGTGGAAGGATGATTACATGGATTGTGATGTCAAATAATGGACTTCAAGAGTAAACGAACCACGTAAAAAACTTTTTATGAGACTACAAATATTACCACTGCCGTGTCTTTATATATACAGTTATGAATTCTCACGCACTAAAATCTTAATACATTCTTTGCCACTTTAACTTTCATAATACTAAATGTAGGGAAAATCTCCACATTCAAAATCACCGTACAGCATTGTTTCAAAATAGTCCCATATACTTAGATCCAACATTATATAATAACTTTCCTAAAAATATTCGTAACATTGAATCAATGAATGTATTTAAATCAGTTACAAAGAAGTATCTATTGGACAATTGTTTTATTCAGTAGACAGGGGTGCCCACAAGGGGGGGGGCTATGACGCAAACTGCGTCATTGAAATATTTGGGGGGGGGGTTAAAATCTATATAAATATGTTTGATGAGGGGGGTAAAATTAATCGAAAAGAAGATTTTTTCATGGAAGAACACCTACGGATAGACAATTGGGGGGTGCGTCATAGACATAAGGGGGGGGGGTGGGCACCACTGCAGTAGATGAATACCTATCTGCTAAACGCAGCTTGTAGATTGTATAGCTAGTGTAATTTTGTTTCATCATAATAACATAGCGTTTATATATCACTATATAGCGTCTTTTAGTATGTAATAACTATTTCTTGGTATCTATTTATTGACTTGTCCTATTCATACGTTCGTCTTCCTTCGAGCTTCATGTATGACTTATGCAGTGGCGTATTTACGATTTTGTTTCGGGGGGCTTTGCTAACTTTCGGGGGGGGGGGGGATTTGCCTGAAAATTTGAAAATTAAGCAATATATTTCATATACTTTACTATAATAAGTAAGATTTTGGGGATCTTAAGCCCGGAAGTTCCCCCTAAATACGCCGCTGGACCTATGGATGGAAATGAAATGAAATTAAATTAAATAAACACATATTCCTCCTATCAGTATATTTGAGGAGGGGTGGGGGAGAAATTTTAGTTTTCTTTTCTAAAAGGAAATTTAAAGTAACAACAATACTAGTAATGTATAAAACAATAAAAATCATGTATATGTCAATAACTGAAATTCAAGTAGAGATATTAAATAACAAAAGCTATCTTTTATTTCATGTGTTTGCGGCAATTACGAGTGATTATTTTTACAATTTTTCCAACCCTACGAAATCGGTTCAAATGCCTTCGTAGTTCACGAGGTGCTGGAATTTAAAGCCCGCGTAATTTAAAGGTTAATCATGACTGTTGGCATCATTATATTACTACAAGTATCTGTCTTAAAATCATTGTTCATTGCAGAGTTAAACAGAGTCCTAGAACCTTTTACGTTACAATCCAAAGTAATATCTATTGCTTTTGAAGTACAGGATGTCACCTTCTCGGGGTGGGCGAGGCCATCCATCGGGTGGGCAGTCGCCCACCCCCGCCCACCCTTAATGCCGTCCCTGATAAACAAAGATTTACGAAGCATTTTACTTTTCAAAGCCACGTCAGGGAGCCTTGAAACAGGGGTAAGGTTGAAAAAATTTAAAGAAGTGAACGAAAAACGTCAACCGTTTTAAAGAAGATGAAACACTAGAACACTTTGTTAAAATGTGAAGAAACCCTAAAAATAAGGAAAGCATGAAAATGGAACGATGACATGAAAACGGAAGGGAATTTGGTTAAATTAGCTTGGAGGTTAGGCTTTAATGTAAATGGAAGGGAACTAAGTGAGAAAGAAATGAATAAAAAAAAAGAAAAAAAACAAAGAACTTCTTGAATTTTGGTGGAAAAAGAAAATGGAAAACGTTAAACGTTAAATGAAAAAAGAGCAGTACTTTTTTTTCACTATTTTCTTATTTATATTTTTTAATTTTTTTCAGGAACCAAACTTCCGAACAGAAGAAAGGAAAATTCCTTGAACCAAATTGGTCTAAAAATTAGGTAGGCGGGCCTATCCATATGGGGTGACAAGTCCTAAGTAGATCTCTAAAACGAAGTTATACTGAAAAAAAAAACTAAAAAAAGAAAATTGGAAATTCAAAAATTCTCGATTACCATCAGGATAAACTATGGTCCAACCATGTTTGGCATAAAAAAACATCCCGCTTATCTTAATTAGTGTTCACATAGAGTGTCACCACTGTTGGTAACACTTTGGCCACCCAGCCTCGATAGAGTTAATGCATACCTAGTAGACACACAAAGTGGAAGATATGATCATGTCTATAAAGCCTTAGAAACTGTTGATTTCAATTTAAAATCGTTCCTTGTTCAAAGCATAATTATTCAATTAGTACTAGAAAATTTCAGGCATTGAATGCTGAGCCAAAAATTATCTATTTATGTCAATATGCTTTTTTAAAAAAGTATTTTATTTTGTCACCGATGTTAGTCGCATTGCAAATAATATTTAATTAAAGTTTTTCGCTAACTAATCCAATTATTCAGTTAGTGTCATGCAATTCAATATTTAATGGGGCTCTTGGATCCGCTACACAGTATAAGAAAAATTACAGTACGTTAACTTCACTAATTCATTTTACGTATGTGTAACACACAATATTACAGGCAAGGAAAATGTGTTCTACCTGAAAATGAACGCCTGATGTCTTGTTTCACTTTGACGCTTACTTTTTTTTGTGATATGTTAAGCAAATCTAATAACAATCAGATACTTTACCTTACTTATGCATAGAACAAGGATGACACCGTATATACCTACACTATAGGAAAGCGTCGTCGCCATTTGCATGGAATGAAGCGTGCAGAGTATATTGTGGGGATTTAAAACAAAGGAATATTTGATAAGAAATCAGTGTATCAAATAATTAGAAGAGCATTTGAAATTATGAGTGGTCTGTTTAAATTAAGATGTAATTTCCTGTGTAAAAACAGTTGAAACAGCAAACAAGTACTTCTTCAGTTTGTGACAGTTCAGTTTAGTGGTTGTAGTTTCGATCAGTCATAATGCTGGAAGAGGAAACTAGTATTTATAATGTGTTATGTAGACTATGTTCATCAGATGATGGAATCAGAATTCTTCACATTTTTGAGGACGAAGGCAAACGTCGCCGCATATCTGCATTAATAGAAGCTTGCTTGCCTCTTACGGTAAGTCACGTGCATTCTGTCCACAAAAATTGTTGTCTTAACTGAATTATAGTGTTCAGGTTAAATAGAAGTGGGCAATACTTTATAGCAATGTTTGACATTCGTGGAAATAACCTCTTGCGTTATACGTATTGTTGGTACCAGTACCTTATTACACAAGAATTGTAATATGACTGTAAAAAACAAAGTACCGGTTGGTTTTGTTCTGTTCTCGATATAAATAGTAATAGTAGTAACAGCAGCAGTAGTAGTAGTAGTAGTAGTAGTAGTGACTTCCAGTTCCGGTGACAAAGAACTGGGGGGAGCGGGCTATACACAATCCGTTCATTGTTTAGTTTCACGTCCCTAGCTTTTGCATATGACAATTTCCCTTAAATTTCCATCTTCTTTCCTTAGGACTTCTTAAAACAATTTCCTGTAGTTGAAGTATAAGTTTAAAGGGCATTTATTCCGAAGTTGGGCGTCCGCTTTCGCCACGTTTTTTCGCTGTTATCTCGTTCCCACACTTTCTGCAGTTTGTTATTAGGTTCATTAATCCGTGCTCTTCACAAACTTTTAAAAGATTTTGCTCGTTATCAACGTATTGCTTCACAAATGTTAAAACTTAGTTCATTGCCTTTGTACATTCGCCATGTTGATAACATAAATGCTCGTTTCTTTCCCACAACGCAACTGCTTCGGTTACCTTGCGCCAAGTAGTTCCCTCCGCTCGCCGTATAGTCCCATGTTTATAGCCGCTTATATATAACAAATAAACAGATTTTTCGAGACACTCATATATTATCAAGCACACAAACGATCAAATTATCCAGATCTTTCCTGTAAATTTTAAAAATTTTGCTGGAAACGGACGCCCAAGTTTGGAACTTAACCCGTTTAAAGAGTAAATTTCATTTTGTAAATCCAAAATTGTTACGTAAAGATTAATATACTTTTCTTCATCTGTAAAGTAATAAGACATGTTGAAATTTTATTAAGTATATGTATATAAAAGAAAGCTGACGGAACAGTTCTCACTGATACGGATAGCATCTTAAATAGATGGAAATATTTCTTTGATGATTTGCTGAACACGCAGCCAAAAACTAATGTGCATGGAGAAAAGGAGATACAATAAATCTCCGGGTGTAGATGAAATTCCGGCTGAGTTAGTTTTAGCTGGAGGCGAAAAATTGTGGAACAAAATACACAACTCATTCTCCTTATCTGGAACAAGGAAGAATTGCCACAAGAGTGGAAAGAATCAATCATTGTTCCAATTCACAAGAAAGGCGATAAAACTGACTGTAATAATTATCGAGGCATTTCTCTTCTGTCAACATCCTATAAAATCCTTTCAAATATTCTATTATCGAGATTGATCCCATACGCAGATGATATTATAGGAGATTATCAGTGCGGATTTAGACGAAATCGATCAACTATCGACCAGATACTTACCATTCGCCAAATACTCGAAAAAAAAAAAGTGGGAATACAATACTCCGGTACAGGGTTGGTAAAAACCCTGGTTTTTATTGAAAAAACAAACAAAAAAACCTTTTTTTTTGTTTAAACCGGCTTTTTTGGTTTAAACCAGATTTTTTTGGTTTAAATAATTTCCTCTCTGTTTTTATATCACATATGGACAGAAATAAGTTTGTTTCGCTTGGTATTGTTATGCAACAACTGGGTTATGCAGGTAGGGTTCACATAAGCTTAAAGCGGAATCCAAGCCACTTCTCGGCTTAAATCCGAGAGAAATTGCCCTCCATTTGAACTCGAAACCAGGACTAATTGGCCACAAATGCGATGCGTCTGCCGACTGACTCACGAAGGACTCATGATAAAAATGCGTTGTACTGATCTTTACATGCTTCTTAATATGACTGTCAAGAGTCATTGCAGAAATGAAACCATTATACAGAAATACATATGGACAATTTCAAAATACTGCAGAGTACAGAAGAACTAATTTAGTCCAAGTTAGTTCACTAAGACTTTGATTAGTCCAAGTTAAAGAAATACAACAACTTAATTTGCATATCAGTAAGAAAATTGAATAAAGATACTAATTATTTGAGTCCACTTTGGCTCTGACCCATTTCTACATAAATAGCTAGATACCAAAGATATTTCTGATTTCAATAAATGCCTCTCGTGAGGTTTGTATGATCCCCTCCCCTCCCAAAGAAAAGTACGGCATTTCGATGTATTTTATCAATACTAACATTATTAAAACAAAACAATATTTAGAATTTTTCTTCGATTGCACTTGCAAAACAATAATAATAAACCAGGGATGCAAATGACCATTCGCCCGGGGCGAGTGGTTCATCGGTGCGAGCAAGTATTTAATGTCATACCGAAGGTAAGTAAATGATTTCTATTATGAGATGTGACTATTGTGCTGCCAAAATGTCTTGAGCCCTGGCAAAAATGCGAACTAAAGCTCACACACCCACGCGTTGAGCCAATAAGGGTTCAACTGTTACTAAGCGAGAGAAAGCGAGTGAAATTCCTTCAGCCAATAGCAGCACTTGTAACTTAAAACTAGGGATCAAGTCAATGTGACATTAGTATAGTAGCTTTTTTCTTGGGTGAGTAAATTTTGTTGCTTATTTGCATCCCTGTAATAAACTATAAAAAAATCACAAAAGAAACATTGATAAAATGGAAAAGAAAAAAAGGTTGCTTTTGTAGTATAATCTTTTTGAGTAATGAATGTGGAATTTAGGTCTGAATACGATAAAAATAATATACGGGAGTGAAACGTGATAACACACAAATGTGTGTTCATCAAGATTTTACGAACATTTTTCGGTTTTTGGTTTAAACCATTTTTTTTTTTTTTTTTTTTTAACCAGCTGTTTTAAACCACCTCGGTTTAAACCAGTCAACCCTGCTCCGGTACATCAACTATTTATTGATTTTAGAAAGGCGTACGACTCGGTTAGGAGAGAAACATTATACAACGTTCTTACAGATTTGGAATACCGACAAAGCTAATTAGATTAATTAAGATATGTTTAAATGAACCCCAAAGTAAACTCCGGGTAGTAAAATTTTTGTCCACGAGCTTTCACGTCGAAAATGGCCTGAAACAAGGAGATGCGTTGTCTCCATTATTATTTAACTTTGTGCTGGAATACGCTATAAGGAAAATCAAAGATAGCAACCAGGGTCTAGAGTTGAACGGTATTCACCAGGTTATGGCATATACTGATGATGTAAATTTAATAGGGGATGATAGGAGAACAATAGAAAGAAATGCAGAGATCTTATTAAACGCTTGCAGGGACTTGGGACTGTTCTATTCACAATACCTTTCAAACGATATACTACTTCACTCACCTTACCATTTGAAAATTGTGAGGTGGACCCTGCTTGGGACCTTACGGGGGTTCCTGGGGCAATACGTTTTTATTCAGCATATGTGCCTCAAGAAATAATGGGATACGTGTGCGCTGATGTTTCCATTCACTCAAACGTTTCCACAAAAATGGCTCGGGATCAGACTTTATAGACGCCCTGTGGGCATGATACGTGCTCTTGCGGAGGTTTACACCAACTTGCAGAAAAACGGACATTATTGTTTGCTTTACGGGTGCTAACATTACACATGCTTTCATATTTGTGAGTATTTGCCCGTCCAGGAAAGTACGTGAGCTCGATCGAAAAAATACGCATAAAAAAGTGATAGATGTTAGTTTGTCTGCAAGATGGTGCAAATTTGCACCGATACATAGTGGCAGAGAGAGCACACCTCATGTCTACCAATACACTACTCCCAACAGTAAAGCTGCAAACGCTAGTTCTTTGCATGAGAAAAGGTTGAATATGTAGTAAGACGTCAAATGGCGCGGAGAGTGGTGATTATCCAATGAATATAGTGCGATTGGTTGAAGTTAAAGTGCGTCATTTGGAAGGAATTGGTCTGGAAGATGAGACATTTGCTTGTTATCTAGAAGAAATAATGATGCAAAAATATGGAAATCAGTTAGAAACCCAAAGTCTCCGAACGTTAGAGCCCAGTGGTGAAGATCGTAAAGAGAATGAAGAGGAAGAAGTGAGAACGTATAATGACACTAAGTCCTGCAAGAGACAATGAAAGTAGCCAAAGTGAATACGAACCGTCGATAATGTGATCACACATTGTACTGATGCCACACTAGAGAACATATTCGAGGATTATCATGTACGCGGATTCAACTCATATAAAAATCTCCTGCAACGATACTCGAAACTGAGGACAAAAAGTAATATTAAATGCAGGGTTGGCTGGTTTTTTCAAAAAAACCAACTGGTTTAAACCAAAAAACGAAAAATGTTCCTAAAAGTGTAAGTGTTCGTAAAATCTTGATGAACACACATTTGTGGGTTATCACGTTTCACTCCCGTATATTATTCGTATTATATTCAGACCTAAATTCCCCATTCATTACTCAAAAAGATTATACTACAAAAGCAATTTTTTTTATATAAGTTTATAAATTTTTGTTTTGTGATTTTTTATAGTTTTTGTTATTGTTGTGTAATTGCAATCAAAGAAAAATTCTAAATATTGTTTCGTTTCAATGTTTACTATTGATAAAATACATCGAAATGCCGTAGTTTTTTTGTGTGTTTGGAGGGGTTTCATACAGACCCCACGAGAGGCATTTAGTGAAATGAGAAGTATCTATTTATGTATAAATGAGTCTGAGCCAAAATGGACTCAAATAATTCGTATATTTATTCACTTTTCATACTGATATGCAAATTAAGTCGTTGTATTTCTTTAATTTGGACCAATAAAAGTCGTTATTAACTAACTTGAACTAAATTAGTTCTTCTGTACTCCGTAGTGCTTTGAAATTGTCCATATGTAATTCTGTATAATGGTTTTACTTGTGCAACTGTTTATCTTTTTGTCCTTCTGAAATGACTCTTGACAGTTACATTAAGAAACATGTAAAGATCTGTACAACGTATTTTTATCAGGATTCCTTCGTGAGTTAGTCGGCAGACGTATCGCATTTGTGGCTAATTAGTCCTGGTTCCGAGTTCAAATGAAGGACAATTTCTCTCGGATGTAACTCGAGAAGCAATTTTTATTCCACTTTAAGCTTATGTGACCCCTTAAAGCATAACCCGGCTGTTGCATAATAACATCAAGGCGAAACAAACTTATTTCTGTCCATATATGATATGAATATATAGAGCAAATTATTTAAACCAAATAAACCTCTTAAAAAAAAGTTTTTTTGTTTTTTTAATAAAAACCATGGTTTTTGCCAACCCTGATTAAATGCGTGTTACAATATGTAGCAAAGAAACGGTAAAACACGGCTACGTTCAAAGGAAATCGTACACTACAGCTAAAGACCATGAACCAGGGTGCCATAGCAAAGTTTGATGAAGCGCGAGCTATGGGAGCTAACGTCCTGTAATTATGGCACGTGCTGTATTTGCCCTGCTCTTGCGGACGTTTACAGCATCTTGCAGAAAAACGGACATCACTGTTTGCCTCCGGACTTCTAACATTACACATGCTTCCCTTGTGCGTATTCACTCGTTCGAGCCCAAGTACTTTCCTTGTAAGAAACAAGATTATAGGACTGCCTAAACTACAAAATACAGCTTTTTTGAAACTTACACTAGGATGCAGAGACATTCCAGTTATTTCTCAAGTACAAGCAAAATGAGATACAACAACAACAATCTAAAACTAAATCTTAAGGGACAAATTCTACTTAACTAAAACAGCTGACGTACCAAGCTTCTACCATCACCCATTGGTTTTACAACAGTGATATTACTGCACGAGTAGATTTAAAAGTTAATGATAGAATTTCAAATTTCAAAACAAATTTTTTGAATGAGTTTGTTAAAGCGATTGGTACATCCAGACTTTTATAAACTGAAACTTAAAAATGTAGACAGAGCATTGTGAAGGATGATACTAAATGCTTGTGTTCTTAATTTGTATTTACCTACAGTGGGTAAAGATCAGTGAGGGGTGTCTCATAATTACCCTCTCTGACCCTATATTTCTCGTCTGCTATAAAAGACACAAATGAAACAGTAAGAAAATAGAAGCAATTATCAAGACCCGAAAAGCAAAACACAAAAACACCCAAAGGAAAATGAAGGAAAAATATGAGCCACAGGGTAGTTAGTTGGCCCACTCATTGACATGTTAGTATTGCATATGAACATTTTAGTATATAGTTAAGCAATGTAGTTTAACTTAGCGTTATAAAGGTTGCATTCCCTCGAGAAGACTAAGTAAATGATACAACATTTTATCGAAAGGTGAAATACCAGGTCATCTAAACCCATTGATAAAGTTTCTTGAGTCACAGAGGAAAGAACAGTCTCGAACAGTGGGGCTAGATAACAAATGGTTCGGATTTTCTAACTTCCATTTATGTATAATTATTTTCCGATTCTACTTTATAGGTTGAAATATACTAACGTTACATGGTTGAGTGGAGCATAACGCTCCTAACTCAATGCCATGATTTGAACAGAACTCACTCACATGAAGTGCTAAATGTGATTTGGGTCCATCACAGGCAGCTTCACCTTTCGTTTTAGGAGCAATGGTTGAAATATGTTGGTAATATATTTATAGGATGTTACACCATTCATCCAACCACTTTCACTTTTACCAAATACTCATTGAGTTTGGCGTGTTCTCAGCAATTTCACTAGGTAAGCGAACATAGGGATATACAATAAATGGAGGAAGTACTTCATCACTAGTGCAGGCAATAAGTAATGAGAAATCACAAGCACCTCCGCCAGAACCTCCTAAGACCTCATATACGTTTCCATCACCTCTTGAACTCAATACTTTTCTAGGTTTTGGATTTAGCAGAAACGAAGTGATGGATTTTTCTAAGCTTCGGTAAGTCCTTCTGTTTTTAAATACTCGAAAAATTCATTAAACCATTTTCGTATCATGTTCTAAGATATCGCTGCATGACTTTTCGTCAGGGCTTCAGGCGTTCGTTTGTTTATTTCTGGGTGGCAACATGAAAAGCTTCAAACCAGTGTTTAGCTGGTTTGCTGTTTGTGAACGAATTAATCTTGCCTGTTGACACCATAATTTTCTGTACAGTAGTCAATAGGTCGTACTTCACTAGGGGAAATCCTGCTCTGGCTATTTCTATTATCCATTTAAACAACGTATTTTCTTCTTTATCTGTTAAAACTGTCGAGAGTCCCATTTTGCGATGTTCTGATATTTTCTCTTTTACTTTGTTCATTAGAGTATTTCGTGGAATACAGTACTGTGTGCTGCTTACTTCTGCGAAAGATACACTATTTGTTTTCACGTCTTCTATAGCCCTCTTCATGCTTTCTTCAGAATACTTGAAAAAGGATTTCTTAAACTTCAAATGGACGTCACATTTCTTTCCCATTTGGTTTTTGTTCAATTCTGAAACAGTGTAGAAACCACTTAGCAAACCCGTTACCAAACTGACGCAAAACTAGTAGTTGACACGTAGGACCCAGATTATCAGCCTATGTCAATTACTAGGAAGTCGTAAGGGAATGCATCCCCGAGTGTCTAGATTATGCGAGGTGTGGTAATTAAATAACGAGACTGGTGTCATGAATGTGATGTATTGCAAAGAAAGTTACAATTGACTGTTATCCCCTTCAATATACTCTCCTCCCCTATCTATACACCGCTGCATACGTGCCTTCCATTGCTCAAAGCAATGCTGTAGGTCATCAAATGACACACTGTTCAACAACTCTGCCGTTTTTCGTTTCACCTCTTCCACAGACTGAAAATGTGTTCCCTTTAATGCACTTTTCACTTTTGGGAATAGATAAAAATCACAGGGAGCCAGGTCTGGGGAATACGGAGTATAGTCGAGCACAGGACTGCGCTTGGCTGCTAACTGCTTCATAGAAAGGACATTATGGGGAGGCGCATTGTCTTGGTGGGGGATTCATGCATCGTTCTTCCACAAATCTGGTCTCTTCTTCCTTATTCTTTCCCTCAGCTTGATTAGAACTTCTTTGTAGTAGGTCTGATTCACCGTTTAACCCTGAGGCACCCATTCAATCATGAAGATACCCCTGATATCGAAAAAAAAAAAAAAAAAAAACGATGTGCATTGCCTTCACTTTGGAATTGCTCATTCGTGCTTTTTCCATTCTTGGCGATGAGGGAGTTTTTCAGTGCATGGATTGACGCTTAGTCTCGTTGTCATACTGGAAAATCCATGTTTCATCACATGTGATGACACGTGTTAGCAAGTCTGGTTCTGCTTTGAGTCGTTCCATGACGTCACAGCAAATGGTCTTTCGAATGTCTTTTTGTTCCTGAGAGAGGTTTTTCGGGACAACTTTTGCACAAACTTTTGTCATGCAAAATTTGTCACTATCTCTTTGTTAATGTTCGTCATGTCTGCGATCATCCGAATGCTCAGACGTCTGTCTTTCCGCATAAGTTCATTCATTTTTTGAACATTTGCGTCCATTCTTGAACTCAAAGGGTGGCCGGGTCGTTCATCATCTTCAACCTCCTCCCTGTCTTCTGAAAATCGTTTGTGCCATTCGAAAACTTGCGCATGTGACAGCATTATCACCATACACCTCTTTTAACATTGTACAACATTCCGTCGGTGTTTTGTTTAATTTCACCAGAAATTTGATGTTAATGCGTTGCTCAACTTTACTGTTCACCATGATTCCGGCACTACTACAGAACACTGTCCTCTTCATGCAAGCCTACAAAGAAAAGAAAAGCTTTCAGAATCATGAAACAAACAGTGGCTGCTCATGAAGGTTCAAGATCAACACCACATCATTAGCTACCTCCCACGCACGATCCTGCGCGACAGGAGGTGGGCAGTCTCGTTATTTAATTGCCACACCTCGTATGTCGCTCTCAGAATGTCATCTTAAAGCCAATTACATTACTTTTCGTACGCACTCACATAAAAACTTCGTAATTGCCACTGCTGTTAATTAGTAGGTTAGGTTAAAATATCACGCCCCACTTGACACTTACCACGATTTTTAAAAAGTTTTCGAGTATAACAATGAAGTTTTTGAAGTATTTAAAAACAAAAGGACCAATGAAGTTTTCGAGTATTTAAAATTAGTACGAACAGCTCAAAATTATATACTTCAAAGCGAAAAAGGCCCCGAACCGCCCGACCACAACCAACTATATATATCTCAAAATAATAATTTATTATTATTATTATTATTATTATTATTATTAGAAATAAATACCTGATATTTTAGTAGTCGGTAGATATAGTTCGGCAACTTGGTTCCTGAATAAACATTTTTTCCCCAATATTATAACTGAAACAAAATTTAATTTCAGTTGTAATCTAATAGCTTGACGAATCCAAACTATGGATTCGACACTAATCTCAGTCATTTGTTGGGAGGGAGGTTGTCAGACTTTTATTACATCTCACTGTCCATACTTCTTAGTCGCTCTAAATTCCATTTTCGATTTCTGCTCCTATTTTGCTTGATTGACTTTAACCAGGTTTGCACTTCCGCCACTAGGAGATTGTGATCCGAATCAGTGTTTGCTCCCGGTAGTGTCTTCACGTCTCGTACACTATTCTCAAACATTGCTTAACGGGAATATAATCGATCTGGTGGCATTTCTTATCTCCTGCAGTTTTTTACATGTACAGCTTAGTTTTTCATTTCTTAGGGGTCGTCCACATATTACATAACGCAGCAAAGGGGGAGGGGGTTCGGCTTTGCGTTACGAAGAGTGACAAGGGGAAAGAGGAATTTACATCCTCGTTACATAACAGTTTTTTCCTTTAATTTTTATTCTCAGGTTTATATGTAATATTTTAAACAAATAATTTTATTCAGTTTTCTTTTTTTATAAATAAATAAATATTTCTATTGTTTCGGGAAATTGGGAACATATAGCCTATATAAATTGAATCACGCAGAAGAGATTCGAAGACGCTATTATCGAGTTACTGAAGGGTAGCCTCTGACAGATAGCTGCACATGTTGTAAACAAAACGAGAGGGAGGATTGGTCGCCAATCATAGAACTATTCTTCCACGCTGTTTCTAGGCAACGAAGATCACTGACCGCGCTGTTGCCGATGTTGAGACGACTTGTTAAACGTCTTAAGTTTGTCGCCAGAGCTGCTATCTCTGTCGCTGACCCTCTGACAACAACGCCTCCAATACTCCACGTGCTCTACCCAACTACAGAAGCCACCTTTCCTTGCGCATACAGCAGACATCAGCATGACTGGTAACAATGTATATTACAATCCATCAAGCAGGGTGCCTACTGATACTGGAAATACTTGAATTGTACTGGAATTTGATTTTGATACTGGAAATATACTGGAATTTTGATCCAGATATTGGAAAATTCATGAAACTGGTAATTTGTCAACAATACTTTTTTTTTTTTTTTTTGTAATTGTTTTACCAAAACATGAAAAATTATTAAATTATTTCAGACCAGTCGGTATAATCAAATGAAAAAAAATTATATCCAACTCAGATAAAATTTTAAAAATTAATTCTATGTATATCAGCAGAGACCAACAAATTCAGAGAAGACCTTTTAATAATTTGGTTTCAAGGATTATACGGAACCTCACTGACAAGGAATTTTTATTCAAATCTTGGACTATTAAGACAGAACAACATCTTAGGTTAGAACAACATCTATTCAGATACAACTCATATCAAGTAAACCAAGTAAAATGTAATAGGGGTACAGTTTCAAGCTGCCTAAAGTAACACCTAAACCCTACTTCTGGTTAAAGAAAGAAAGAGAAAAAAGAGTTGTATACATTTTGTAGTTAGACATTAATGGGTGGAGTGGAGGGTTGTGAAGGGAGTTGGGAGACCCTTTAAAAAACCTTAAAAAATCAAAGCTAACTAAATTTATTAAAAATAAAATATTCTTTTGATGGCAAAACAATTACAAACTTGAAATTATCAAGAGAGTGATTATTCCTAAAGAACTTTAAAAAATCATTATATTAGGCACTCGAATTTCGCTGATATTGTACTGAATATACTGGAATTTTGAAAATGAAACTCAGTAGACACCCTGAACAAAACTCCGTTTTGTGGCTATCGCATAATTGCATTTACGACACACGCTTTTCTGGAGTTAGTTGTTAGTGATCGTAACCACCTCTTGAAAATGCCCTTGCGTTCCCACTCGTGTCACTATCTCTGAGAATATTATTTTCAACTTTAGATTCGAGTCATTACCCCATTCTATTCGTCTAAGGGCATTGAAACAGAAGAAACTCTTTCGTCAAATAATATTTTTCGCGACGGAACCTTCCACGAATTGAAGCAAAATGAGATTAAAGACTTAATTCGTTGTATTCATTTCATACTTTTTTCTTTTTAACTTTTGGAGTTGAATATTTCTTGTAAAATCGAGTGTTTTTGTATTCTGGCAAACTGAAGTCCAAAGTCCAAAGAAGATGCTCGAAAGCTTGTTGTCAAAGATGTCCGTGCTCTTTCACGTGTGCAGCCACTTTGAATCTATGGTCGACAAGGAAGAGAATTTCGTTGCATCGTCGACACTGACGAACTTCAAATACACGAAGCATCCTGGATCCCGGAAAATGAGGTCGATGTCAGTTATTTAGATCCTGTTTCATCTACATTTTCCGGCAGTATTTTCTTTTTTCCAAAAGTCAGTTACCTAAAAGGATGAGTGCGATCCCCTTGGGAAAACGACAGAATGCAATTGCGAAGAATTAAAAGTGGTTAGTTAAACAATCTTATGGGGTTAAAATATTATTACGGTACTATCATTGTGATTTGTTGGCAAAAAACACTACAGATTTATTCCGAGTTCAAGCATTTTGTAATTAAAAGTTCTACCATTGAACATAGTTTTTTGTTGTAATGATCTGCAAAATAAGCAAAACTGGCGGAAAAACAGAAAAATGTTACGTAACGAAGGGGAAGGGGTTTAGCCTTGCGTTACGAAGTGTGACAAGGGGGTAAAAATTGGTCAAAAATAACGTTAGGTAATATGTGGACGGCCCCTTAAACAGCGTGTTCGTCACCACCATATAATGTTGCCTACAGAAGTGTATAACCATTTGGCCCTGTGCGTTTCTTCTACCTAGTCTAAAAGGTCTCATCACCTTATTCGCAGCCTCCTTTTCTACTACGCCGTTGAAGTTTCCCATTACTATGGCGTTGACCTTACCACTTCCATCCTGATGCAATATTCTACTAATCTCACCATATATGACTATTACTTCATTATCATCATAGTCGGTTGTTGGCATGTACACTTTTGTTATCACAGTATCAACTGGTTTTGCACTTTACAGACATCAAACAGTCACTGCAACATTCCATTTTGCTTACGCTTTCTGCCACTTCGTTCTTCATTGCTACTGTATCACGATGCCATTCTCGGCCTTAACTCCACTCGAATAGGATAATGTATAAAATCCCGATACTATCTCATCTTTTCCTGGCCATCTCACTTCACTCAAGTTCACAATGTTCACTTTACATTTAGTTATTTCCACTTTAAATTTTCAAGTGTACCCACACGTCGTGAAGTTCGTACATTCCACGTTCGTATGCTGAAATGAAAGTTATTACATTCTTTGATTATTTTTTCCGGAGTAGTCCCCACCCGGAGATCCGAATGGAGGATTATTTCACGTCTGGAAATGTTCCACCTCAGGAAGAACCATCATTATGTTTACTCTTCTCTTTTGTCCCTCCTGAGAAAAAGATAATACGGTGGTATTCCCATTTCTTTTCCACATTCTTTTACGTATTTAAGAGTAGATAGTAAAACCACCATGTACTCACAGTTTCGAAATAGTGTGTCATTAAGTATTTCAATGAATGTTACTTTTTCCTCACTTAAATAAAATTTGAATATGTTTTATTGCACTTAAAAGAAAAACATATCTACACAATTTTTCCGACGATTGTGAAGGTTGGCTTGGAGGCTCGAACCTGTTTTTGAAGATATCCGAAGTTGGACTTAGAAAATTTTAGCTCAAAACAGTTAAGATCAGTGCGCTCATTCTTTTTTGGAATAGGATGTACCATCCATGTTACCCCCTCCCACTATATAATAGAATCCAAGGAATCGCATAACACAGGGATCTCTACGCATGCAGAAATTGCGACGAAAAAGTTAGAAACAATCGTTAACGCGAATACTTACCAGAACTTAGGCGTCCGCTGCCTACGGACGCACCTCGCGCTAGTGCACCGGCCCTGGCTTCGCTCTGCTGTGAACCAGATTAGATACAAAAGTAGGGCTAAGGTTCTGCAGATTGCCCCATGATCAGAACATAAAGCTAACAATTTTGAACCTAACTACTTGTGGTTATGTTATGTGTACTCGCAATTACTCCTGTTCCATTTTCATGCTTCAGTTATGATTGTATTTCGCAAATATTTGTTAATTTCGTGCTTTCTTTATTCTTCACTAACTACGTATGTGTCTATATTGTATCACAGCTCAAAAGTAGTATCTTTTAGTTGTTCAGTGTTGCAAACTGTTATATTGAGAAAACGAAAACAATTACAATGTTGTTGCCTTACCTCATCATTATTGGGGAGAATAGACTACAGTGGATAAAGCACGAACTATCTTCCGCTAGGAAGTCAGTAAAAGGTACGAATGTTATCTAACCAGGTCAGATCAGGAGCGCAGAGAGGGCTTGGGCAGGGTTACGTCTGTTAGGAGCAGGCGTGTCAGAGACGGTGGGATACACAAATGAGGATAGTAGAAAAACTCTTCAAATACCATAAAAACGGATGCGTTGTATGGGGCACAGCTTTGCTGTACTCCACTAATCGCTTCGTATACTGCCTTCAAATAGCATTTGCAGGGCACAAAATTTCCGGTCGCCATTGGCGACTAGAAATTTAAAGCTGGCGACCACTGTTCAGTAGGAATGGTTTCTGCCTAAACTCACAGGGCTGCGCAGTTTCTGGTTCGCACGATAATTGTCACTGAGTGACAGAAAACACGGACTGTGAAGTCTTCACAACGTTGTAATTCGCCCCTCCTTTCCCACATGAATTGACGTTAAATCAGCCATTTAAAAAGATTTACAGTGAAAACTTCACTACGTGACTGACCCCCCCCCCCCAAACAGGAGGGGACTCATAATTTGTACGTTAGAAATACTTGCAACCATCATTTTAGGATTGGCGTCTGACTTTGGAATTTTGCGCCCTGGCATTTCACTTTACCATGTTTTCCTTATGAACGTACGTGATAGGAGCACACTTAGCAATGCAAATGAGAGGGAATATTCCAATACAGTTATTTTGATTACTTATACAGTCCTATTGTGAAATCAGTTCACATATTTCTTCTGAGATTTTACGAATATATCCTCCCCTTAAAATAGGATGGCACTGCTCAGGGTTGGCAAAAACCATGGATTTAATTGAAAAAACCAAAAATACCGTTTTTTTTTGGTTTAAATAATTTGCTCTATATATTCATATCGTATATGGACAGAAATAAGTTTGTTTCCCCTTGATGTTATTATGCAAAAGCCGGGCTATGCTGGAAGGGATCACATAATCTTAAAGCGGAACCCAAACCGCTTCTCGACTTACTTCCGAGAGAAACTGTCCACCATTTGAACTCGGAACCAGGACTAATTGGGCACAAATGCGATACGTCTGCCGACTCACGAAGGAATCCTGATAAAAATGCGTTGTACTGATCTTTACATGCTTCTTAATATGACTGTCAAGAGTCATTTCATAAGGACAAAAAGATAAACAGTTGCACAAGTGAAACCATTATACAGAATTACATATGGACAATTTCAAAGTACTACGGAGTACAGAAGAACTAATTTAATTCAAGTTAGTTAACAACGACTTTGATTGGTCCAAATTAAAGAAATACAACGACTTAATTTGCATATCAGTAAGAAAAGTGAATAAATATACGAATTATTTGAGTCTACTTTGGCTCAGACTCATTTATACATAAAATAGATATCAAAGATACTTCTCATTTCACTAAATGCCTCTCGTGGGGTCTGTATGACCCCCCCACACACACACACACGAAGTACGGCATTTCGATCAATATCAATAGTAAAGATTGAAACGAAACAATATTTAAAGTTTTTCTTTGATTGCAATTACATAACAATAATAACAACTACAAAAAAATCACAAAACAAACATTTATAAACTTATACAAAAAAGAAAAAGTTGCTTTTGTAGCATAATCTTTTTGAGTAATGAATGGGGAATTTAGGTCTGAATATAATACGAATAATATACGGGAGTAAAACGTGATAACCCACAAATGTGTGTTCATCAAGATTTTACAAACACTTACACTTTTACGAACATTTTTCGTTTTTTGGTTTAAACCAGCCAACCCTGGCACTGCTACACATATTCGACCGACCGACTGGAGGGGCAAGGAAGGCTACAGTAGATGGATGGTATCAAGACAGAGAAGTTGTACGTAAAGACGAAGGAATTAAGTGAAAACCGTCGTGCATGGAAGCTTCTTAGTTGCAACAAGTAACTAGCCAGATGATGATTATGATTACGACATACCTTAGAGTAGACTGCTAACATAAAACAAACCTTAACATAACCTACTCAATACTAGTCTAAATGTTCCTCTCATAAGTGTTAAACGGCGGAAAACTGTTTTACGTGATTAGTGTGCAGAAAATATTATCTATTATACTGATAATTATATATTGTCTTCATTGTAGAACTTTCGTTCTGAAAATTAAGTAACAAATGTAAAATGAGATGATTATTTGAAGATATTGATGTGAAAATGCTAGCACTGATACTCACAGAATACATTTCTCAAGTTGAACAAATGAGGTGATATGTTTCTACCTATTTAAATCATAAATACCTTTCGATTAGGTTTAAACATGTAAAGATTAACACAAGTTCAGAATTAGAAATATGTAATTGACCGTCATGTACATGTACTGAAAAATTATAGGATAGTATGCAAGAAGATGAAGGCATTAATTGAAGCCGATATTGAAAACATCAAGAACCTATTTGTGTAATAATAATAATAAAACTAGATAGGTACAAATAAAGTAAATAGTTATTAGTGTATAATTACTAGAAATACAGTATCTTACAGATGAAATTAATTTTCATTTGTAGTGCCATTGTATTTTTCAGGAGAAAACTAATTTTTCGAAGGCGATAGAAAAATAGCAACAAATTATTACAAAACGCGAAGATACTAACACTCTTAATAATCATAAAAAATCATTATTATTTTCACAAATTGTGCAATATTTGCAGTGACATTCTTTATTAAAGTGTCAGCTAGAAAGATTGTCTTCTTAAGCAAAGCATTAAAACGCCTTACATATGGCGCAAGCGATGTCATACACTGCAAATAATAGTGTTACCGTTTCGACAAGGTATCATTGCCTTCATCAGCCTCAAATGTATCTGATGAAAGCATTGATATATTGGTAAAACGGTAACAGTATTATTTATTAAAAGTGATTTGCTTTCGTCACATTTTAATTTTAAATTAAGGTAAAGCCTGCCCAAAGCTAGAGTGAACGGCATGCAGAGAAGTGTATCCCAGTGTATATATATAACTTCAAACATCGAGTAATCAGGATACCACTAATGTCTGATTCGTATCTTCGGATATTTCTTCCTTTTCGGAAGAAAATGTTTTGAACTTGAAGAGAGATCTTACTGAACTCGGACGGACCTGAAGAGGAATCTTACTGATCTCACCTGACAGCAGCATTTGTTGCCATACAAGACACTGTTCCGTGGTAATATTAGGAATAGTTCTAGTATAGGGACATTCCATGTGAAATTAACCAATGAAATGGCAAAATCTGACCTGACGATCTTAGATTTTTGTAAAAATTGGTGTACAGCTTTATTACAGTGGAAGATGAAAAAAAAAAAAAAAAAATCCCAAATATTACCTTTCTTCTCGTGAAAGTGTCCCCCATACAGGGTGTTCAAAAATGCCAAACGGCATTTTTTCAGTTACAGTGATTATTAAAAATTGTCATAAAATGGTTAATATGTGCACTAGAGACGTGAAACAAACACCATTGGAAAGCTTAAAGATTGCTCTACACGTTGTACTATATTGAAAAAAAACCTGTAAAATAAAAAAAATAATACTTCAAAAATTCAAATTAAGATTTCAATTTTGAATTTCGCATAGAAATGTCCCTCTGAATTTGTTCAGAATTGTCCAGATTGTAGTCTCATATGTGTACTAAAACACCACAAAGTTGCATTTTGGGCACTCAGTGGGATCCGATTCAAAATTCAACATAAACCAAGCATTGCACGATATTGAGCCTGTAAATATCTGGGTTCAGATCGATAACCATTTGTTTCTTGATGTATTCATTTGAGTTTACACAATTATCCACCTTTTGAGTTATTTAGAGAGGTATTACGTTTCCAAACAGTACTTAATACAGGTCATTATTCTTGTTAGTCAGTATGGATGTTTCTAAATTAATATTGGCTACATTGATACATATTATTTTCATTCCTTTGTTTCAGGATTGCTATTACAGAACATATTATGAAAGGGAGGGATATATTTTCCCCCTTTCACAATATTTGTATAAAATGTGTTATGAAACACAGTGACACTGCTCACAATCACTTCACACACTTTCAGCATAAACAGTTAGTTAATAAATTATTTTTCCTATTTCAATGATGCATTTCCACATGTCTGTAAGAGCAGTACTGAAACAAAGGAATGAAAATAATATGTATCAATGTAGCCAATATAAATTAGAAACATCCATACTGACTAACAAGAATAATGACTTGTATTAAGTACTGTTTGGAAACGTAATACCTCTCTAAATAACTCAAAAGATGAATAATTGTGTAAACTCAAATGAATACATCAAGAAACAAATGGTTATCGATCTGAACCCAGATATTTACTGGCTCAATATCGTGCAATGCTTGGTTTATGTTGAATTTTGAATCGGATCCCATTGAGTGCCCAAAATGCAACTTTGTGGTGTTTTAGTACGCATATGAGACTACAATCTGGACAATTTTGAACAAATTCAGAGGGACATTTCTATGCGAAATTCAAAATTGAAATCTTAATTTGAATTTTTGAAGTGTTATTTTTTATTTTACAGGGTTTTTTTTTTTCAATATAGTACAACTTGTAGAGCAATCTTTAAGCTTTCCAATGGTGTTTGTTTCACGTCTCTAGTGCACATATTAACCATTTTATGACAATTTTTAATAATCATTGTAACTGAAAAAATGCAATTTTTTGACATTGTTGAACACCCTGTATGGAAACACTTTCAGGGTGGGAGAGGCAATATTTGGGATTTTTTCATCTCCCACTGTAATAAAGCTGCACACCAATTTTTTTTTACAAAAATCTGAGATGGTCAAGCCTGATGACTTGTTGTTTTGACATGGAATGTCCCTATAACAAGAGTTACAGGAGTGGATGTTCTCGCGAGTTTTCCGTTTTCTTCCCTTTATTCACTCCAACCTTTTGTTCATTACCATAATCACTCTCCCTTAGCCTTGGAGTATAATCATGCGACGTTAAAGAAATAAACAATTCTCATTCAGCTGATTCTTTCATCTTCATTCACTTGCCTTCATCATCGTCTCCCTTAGCCCAAAGAGCATAAACGTGGGACGTTAAGCTGAAAGATTTCATTCTCATTTGTTAAGTTGTGTAATTACTCGCAGATACTATTGAATCCATATTTGCCTCCATGAAAATTTAACCTTGGACAGTCTTACTTTTAAACGAGTTTCGTGTTGAAGAAATTTTTCATTATATGTAAAAGATTAATTTTTAGTTTGTTTGTAATATTTTTTTCATGCTTCTAATTACTTTTCTGGACGAAGTAGAGGATCTAATCATTCGTTAACATACAAAAGTCTTTGAATTGTGTCGTCTTACATACCTTGTTTTCCTTATTTTGAAGGTCTCTGAAGCTGATCCATTGCCAAAGTTGATATGCCATCGATGCCTTCACAAACTCGAGATGTTCGACGAGTTCCGAGAGAGCTGTGTCAAAGCAGAAGAGAGACTGAAAAGCTATTTTGCTTCTATTGCATCTCCAACTCCGGAACAATCAAAGAAGGTAGGCACTTAAAAAGTAAAATATAAAACTATTCTAAGATCTTAATACAGGATCTTACGAGCACACTGCACGTTCTTTTGTTGGCAATAAATATGGAAAAATTAAAGTAACTTACAATGACGATTAGAATTTGTTTTAAGGATGAGTTTGACCATGGTTACATATTTTCAGGTAAATTTACAGCTTCATTCTTGTTATATACTTACAAGGAACGGACATGAACGTGTCGTCCGGACATCCGAATCTAACCTAAAGGTTTTCCAGCCTTAGAACAAAGTAGACGTAAACAAAGCGAAATGTATTACTCCGTGGCTCACACGTGCTTCGGCAACGAGAGACGTGAACAGCAAGATCGTCTGCTAACTTACGGTTGTCGCATAATTTCCAAAGTGTAAGGCTACAGTTGGCTGGTAAATAATTAACGCACTGACACTGACTACTGTTATATTGGAAATATGTATTTTCTTAAATCGTTATATAAACGAGATTGTCTCTGTTTTTATTGTCCTCTTTTGTGTTTTATAACACGAGATGAAGATCAATCATTGACACTTATCGTCGCCATGAAACTCAGCATTCTACAATTTCAAATGAGCGGGGTGGGCGCGCGAACGCATACGCATGCGCAGTAAATACCATATGTCCAAGTACGGTTGAGATTGAAATAAAGCTATATCTGTTGTTAAATATTATATATATACCAGTATTGCGTTTATTATCACAAAATGCAGTATAAACTCAGATATCTCTATTTGAAATTATTAATTTAGTAGGGCCACGGTGGCTCAGTGGTAGAGCGTTCACCTCTGGTGCTTGGGGTTCCGGGGTTCGATCCCAGCCCCCGCCAAGTGAACTTTGTGGTGGACAAACACCGTGTGCGTGGGTTTTCTCGGGGTTCTCCCGTTTCCTCCCATTTTCTTCATTCCACCATTTCATTCATTTCTCATCTTCACCGTCTCCTTTAGCCTAACCGGCATAACCGTGGGTCGTAAAACTCAAAGGTTTCATTTTCATGTTATTAATTTAGTAGGGATTATATTGCGGTAGGATACTAGTGCAGTGAAACCAACAACCAACCACTAGTCATCGACCCACTGGTAGTCAGGTGGGTTTGTTTGCATCTACTTTTTTCTAAGGCTGGAAAGAGATTAGTCCATTCGATAAACATAACAAAGATACAGGAGTTGGACAAAAAAAACCTAAAACGTTTGCAAAAGTGTGAAAACCATACCTAGTATGGTGTGGGGCCTCCTTTTGCGTCCAAAACACACTTGGATCCGACGTGGAATGGACGTATGTAGCTCCTGAATCGTGGTGTGTATAATTTTTTAGCATTGTTCCTCCAAAACATGCTCCAATTCCTTAAGGGATGCTGGTGGAGGGTAATGAGACCGAACACGCCTTTCTAACTCAGACCACAATGGCTCAATGATGTTCAGATCTGGTGATTGTGACACCCAGGGGAGGTGTGATAGCTCCTGGTCATGCTCCTCAAACCCTGATTTCACCGTTTTTGCAGCGTGACAGGGTGCCAAATCATCTTGGTAGATGCCATCACCATCAGGGAACAATATTTGGGCCATGGGTAGAACCTGTTACCCCCAAAATGGCCTCATACGTCTTAGCATTCATCATTCCATGCAGGGCTATGATGGGACCTGCAGAAAACCACGATATCACTGCCCATTCTGTAACAGAACCACCCCCATGCTTTACAGTTGGGAGCAGAAAGTCTGTATCATAGGCCTGCCACGGTGTTCTCCATACGTAAACACGACCGGTTGTTGGAAACAAGGTGAAAGTCGATTCATCGGACCACATTACGTGTTTTCACTGCTTATGAGTCCACGCCTTGTGGTCCTTGCACCACCGTATACGACTCTTCGCATTTACTTCTGCGACCAGGGGTTTGGCGATAGCAGCCCTGCCATGAATTTTCAATTTATGAAGTTCCCTTCGCATTGTTTTCGATGAAACCGGGTTCTGTAGGCCGGAATTGAGTTCAGACGTAATTTTTAATGCAGTGGTCTTCTTTTTAGCTGCTACAATGCATTTTAATGCCCTCCGGTCCGTATCTGACAGGATTGTCTTTCGACCACTGTTGTGCTTTGCAAACGTCGTTTGCCCACGAACTGTGTATGCCCTCGTGTCATTGGACACAGTGCCTTTTAATACCCCAACAATGTTCGCCATTGTTGCCACTGAAGCTTCAACCAGACGGGCACCAACGATTATGCCTCTTTGGAAGTCTTGTCAGGTCGTCCATTTTACCGCTCCACTTTCACACCACGACACTCATGTGAACTGATTACTGCTGACGGAAGAGGAAGGTCCACATGACACATTGAAAACAAAAAAACGATCGGCAACCGCAATACGTGTTGTACAGCGGAGGGCCAAAATTATGTGTCCTGTATGAAGTGTTTTTTAGATTTTTTTGTCCGTCCCCTGTATGTTCATGCACTAAAAATTAGGTGCCATGAACAACGGAGTAAGTCCCTGGGGCTCATTAACCCTGTTAATATAAAGAAAATTATAGGCTCGCAGTGAAATAGCTATTGTATCATTGGAAAGTTAAGGTTTATAGTTCATTCTCTTCAGCATGAAACAAGCTTTCCAGAGGTGCTATGTATTGGAGCCCATAACGTACTTGATAATTGAGAACCTGAATTCCAAAACGTTCGAAGTTCACTTTTTTCTCATTGTCCGCCTTTTTATTCGTCGGCATTTATGTTTTAAGGGCTATTCACTTGCGTAATATTATATCCTAAAGTCCAACTCGTAACCCTTTAAAAAAAATCATAATTTCAGCTGAATAGAATAACCATGTGTCACAATTCATGTCAGCAATTGTAGAGCTGAATACAACGTAACAGATGTTTACTTGGATCTTTCACGAGTGGTGGTGCTCGTCGAATGTACGCACTATCAGTAATGATTTGAGTTGAGTTGATTTTGAGTTTAACGTCCCGTTCAGCAGCGAGGCTATATGAAACGTGGACCTACTGATTAACGTGGAATCCGAACCACATGAGCTCCCGCCGCGAATCGAACCCGAGTCTCCCACGCCAAAGATACAACTATGTATCGTTGCTGGTTAACTTAAAAAGTTTTTGCAGCAGAACTCAAATTTCATTATAGTTCAGTGGGTTAACTGTTTTTAGGTGTGTAAGTTTTTCTTTAAAAAAAATATTTGACTTACATGTGTACAGAAAGTCATGTCAGGTTTATGGTAACGAATTTGGCACCCTCATCATTTTAAGAAATACTGCGAAGCGACCACGTTGTGCTCGATATAGAAACATTGTCTTTTAGCTTTCGCCCTACATTTCAGTTTCTACTAAAGGAAGCTGCGTTGAAACTGTTTCATTTTTCTCCACAAACTTTCCAAAGACCGTCGAGTATGTGCGGCTGGCGATGGCCCAACGCACGTTTAAACAGCAGCGGAAACCCCACATAATTTCCTAGCGGAGGTGCTTCAGGGAATTTCATAGGAATGTCTGTAGAAGGGATTGCATGAATTCCTGTTTCACGGGCCTACTATGTCGATGTGATTAGATGCCTTGTGCGAGATGCTTCGTTGCTATGTAGGGATGGAATATTATAAAGGTATAGTAGCTCCAAAGTTATTTAGCTTTTTATCCACTCCGTGTAGCGTCAATTTGCTATTATTCACTTCTTTCGCATAGTGGATATTGAAGAAAGCTATGAAAATTAACCACGCTTTAATGTATTTTTAATGACACAATATATATATGTTTAATTTATTCTAGTATTTAGTTATATATTCGAATGACTCTGTAAAATTAAAATTACTTCATTATTTCACGTGTTACCATTAATCGTCCTGATTAATAATGATAATTAATTACTTGTAGATACACATATTAATGTTGATACTTTAGAAGTCATTGTCAATATTTGATGTCATCAAATACAAAATATTTGGGAGTATATGACAACAACCTCAACCTCTTGTACCTGAATTTACATAAGAGAGTGCTTTCTAGTGATAACATTTCATACAAGATAATGAATACAATTACCATTATTTGGCAGAAAGTAAACTAAACTTGAATTTTCTTCCGTTGGCTCATGTAGAAATATTGGTATAAGAATCTTTGTTCTTCCTTTATCTTTACACACACACACTCCATATAATAATTCAGTTACTTCGAGAAGCAGTAATTGATTATTTATCTTGTAATTGATTATTTATTTTGTAATTGATTGTGTATCTGGAAAACAGATTCAATAATTATTTTCTGAGATAAAGATCCGTAACTAGCACTTTGTCATAACGATGAGTCAGTACTACTTAGAGAAGACTTATCTAACTCAAGAACGCGAAATTTTGAATTAAACAAGTGAAATATTAACACTTGAACCCTTTAGAAGAAAGTTATTGAGGGAACATACATGAATAAACAAAAGAAAAAAATCTCTGTGACCAAGGGCGCCGATTTCTCTGTAACTTTGAGGGGCATTCAGATGGGTGTTTGGTTGCAGTGGTCTAAGAAGGTATATATGAGGATTTTTAAGACAAATTGAATTCAAATTATGCCAAATATAGTATATTCATAAATACATATAACAATACATGTAACAATGAAAAATATATATTCATAAAAATACATGGGGCTCACATGAACATTGGGGAGTACCCGGCCTCCCCCAGGGTCGGGCTCTTGTCTGTGAGAAGGTAGGTTCACCACAGTTCGACATAAGAACTGTTTTAAATTACAGCAAAGTTGAACTTTTTGTACGTGATTATGCGGACTAATTTATGTCAATTTGTTTCTCTTTCAGAGACGCGATAGTGGAAGTGATCTTGAAATTGTTCAGTGCGTTAAAAGAAGATCTCCGAGAGTGAAAAGAACCGAACCTCGTTCCAAACTTCACCGAACTGAAATCACAAGCATTCCAAGTCGGTCAGTGAAAGAAACAAATCTTCCAAGAGAAGTTCCTTCTGAGACTGAAATAATCCCCGTGACAGCGCCAAGGACTGAAATTGTGAATATCCCCAGTCAACCTGATGTTCCTCATGTGCAGACTGATCTCATTGATCCAAATGAAAGTGTTGAAATGACTGTTCCGACAGACAGTGATATGGTTGAACCTACGGACGTGAGTTCGGAACAAGTTCAAGATAGTAGTTACCCATCAACAAGCTCTGCACGTGAAATCTCAGAAAGTCAAGTGTCTATATTTCCAGTTGAAAGACAGCCTCTTGAGCATGTGAATGTGAAGCAAGAAATGATTGAGTCATACCAGGGAACTTCAGTTCAAGAAAATACTTCAGTCGGAAGGTGAGATTATGAATCTTCTTTTCCTTAGTACTTACGTTGCTAGATGGCATTTATATTTCAGTATGAAACCAAGAAATTTGTGATCTCTCCGTGCACTGTTTCTCCTTTCAATGGATTTTGACTTGCACTGCAGTTAAGCCCGTCTCTAAACCTGAAATGCAGTTATTAAAGAGGTTGTGTACCGTTTGTCATAATAAAACGCATTCCCTTTTTGACAATGACCGATTCATTTAATGATTTATGCTTATTAATTTCGATAGTCTAAGCTGCTACCTTCAATAAAGCAATACGGTTGTACGGATAGTGGTTCTTCCGTTAACAAAAGTAATGAAAAATTGTTCATTTTAGCCCTTTTACTGCGAAATTCGACTTTAGTCCACAACGTCTATTTTTGTTTCTACTTCGCTGCGATATTCGACTTTAGTTGATCTGATGATACAGAATATTTCGTAGCGATAATACATTGCTTTGTGTTGCCAACTGGCGGTGATTCTTTGAACTAAAGCAGTGTTGTACGAATTATTACGAGAATCTTGCTTCATTTGGTAAAGTGTGCTTCAGTCCAATTGGAGCAGTAAGTTATGGCATTCAAAGAAAAGACAATCAGATTGCTGCGTTCTTGTTAGATTCTCAGTCCGAAGATGAAGGTGGTTAATTCCGTATCGAATGTTATAATTGCCATTTCATGTTGTAACCAAATTCATTGTGTACTTCAGGTTACATTTCCTTTTGTAGCACAATCAATCACATTTTCTCAGATTGGCTGCCTGCATCTTCCACAAGTGTTCAGGTTTTTTTTTTTTTTTTTTTTAACTTACGACATTCTTTTGTAATTACTAGAAACCGGATGTTTAGGCACTAAAAACCTGGAAAATAGGCAGGCAAATAGGCACTAAAAATTTAAGAAATAGGCAGTAAAATAGGCACTAAAATGTAACTCGAAATAATGAAGATAAATACTCAATATAATTAAAAAATAGATTCAAGTCATAGATAATGTTCAAAGAATATAGAAACATACTTCTTTGTTAATATCTTCTTTTATTGTATATACATAATTATGAAAACGAAGCTTGTTATGCATTTCATATATACTGGGAGAACCTGAAAGATGTGCACATACGTCAGGAGGTGATTCATGATATCAAAAGAAGACAAAAAGTCCTTTTGTATGTTGTCGAATTCCACGTCGTGTAGGAGTGTCAGGGGGCGAACTTGGAATCCAAAATCAAATCCTAACAATTGGAACGAGACATAAAGGCGTGTACATACTTCGGGAGGTGATTCTTGACATTCAAGAGGACTTTTTGTCTTCTTTTATGTCACGAATCACCTCTCGAAGTATGCGCACATCTATCGGTTTCGTTCAAATTGTCAGGATTCGATTTTCGATTCCAAGTTGGCACTCTGTCACTCGTACACGACACGGAATTAGACAAAAATACACGAGGACTTTTTGGGTTTTTATATATATATATATATATATCACTAATCACTTCCCGAAGTATGAGCATATCTTTGAAGTTCACTTTGTATAGGCCTATCTATTGCAACGTACCACGTGCTTGTGTTTACAAACACCTAATATACACATATATCTGTGTATTATTTATGTTATATAAATTACATTTTTTCCAATGAAGGCTTAATTTGAAGAAAATGCATAGAATAGGCAACATTAGGCACTAAAGCAGTTATTTAGGCAGTAAAGGTCGAAATAGGCAAAATAGGCAACATAAAATTTGCTTAAATCGAAACTATAACCCCCCATATAAACTTTAAAACGTTATTTTTGATCATATCTTTAATATTAAAGAATAGGCATTTTGCCTAACATCCGGTCTCTAGTAATTACATTTTCGTGTTTTTTAAAAAATATTATTTAAAAGATTGAACATCATGAACACTAAAATTGTTACTCTACTGTTAGCTAGAAAAAATACTTCTCAGAATATGGATCAAATATAAGTTCGGAAATAGTTAATAAACCATTTAAGGTTCTACATTTTCGACTTTGAATGAAAAACGGGATTGAAAAAACCCTTAAGTGTTAAATTGACATTCTGATTACCATCAGTTGCTGTATTTGTTCTACTTGCATACTGCAAGATTTTAATTTTAGTACTTCTGTTTATGACTCATAAAATACTTCTTGTGGAGTATTGTGCTGTATGGGGCAGAAACATGAACATTACACAGAAATGAGTAAAAACGACTGAAAGCTTTCGAAGTGGAGAAGAATATAGAAAATTAACTGGGTTGAGCGGAAAACAAATGAGAGGGGTATAAAAATGGTGGGGGGAAAAAAGAACAATTTTAGATATTATTAAGAAGAGGAAGATAAACGGTTGGGATATTGGCGAAGAAGGAACCGTACCATGAGGGATGTGCTAGAGGGTATGGTGGCAGGAAGGAGAAGGGAATGGCGAAAGAGGCTACAATTGATGAACGATATCAAAATAGAAAAATCGTTCATGAAGACGAAGAGGTTAGCGGAATACCGTGGAGCTTGGAAGCTTCTCAGTTGAGGCAAGTGACCTGCCAATAATGACAGAATACCTATGGTGATGATGATTTTACAACTAAACAGAATATAGACTTTGAAGTAATTCATGGATTTACATATTTTCAGAATTTGAAATGTCAGGCTAAATGTACATTATTATAAACAACTATATTTCTGAGTTTTAAAAATAAGAGAACACAATATCAGTGAAATATAAAATATCGGTTAATGTTATTTAATGATTCTATAGGATACATATTAATAATTTAAAATTTACTCATTAAATGATGGCAGCAAATTGACGCTACGACGCTGAATATTAATAATTCAGCTATCAAAACTGATTAGACTATGCAGTTGTAAAAGGAACATAATTTCTTAAAAATACACACATGAGGAAGGCGACAAGAAGTTATTGAAACGTAACGTCGATTTGCCAATCTTTTGTGTACTTTAATGAGCACATTTTGAAGATATATTAACTAAATATCAGGAATTACATTCCGTAGTTGGAGAGTTTCTGTTTCCACTTGGAAAATAGTTGAACTTAAGAAAGAAAATTGCTTTCATGACAGCATTAAGAGGTGTCGTCAATTGGTTTGCTTTATAGAGCTTTTATTGTCAGATAACGTAACCAAATTTCCGATAATTTATTGAAAATACAATATTTTATTTCATTCTCACTTATCGGGAGAACATATGACCAGTCATCCTGACTTTGTTTTTCCTCATGTTCACTAGGCGAATACCGGGATGATGCCATTAAATATAAGGCCTGGCCGATTTCCTCTTACTTCTTTTCTCATTGCTGCTGTTATTGGTTGTATTATTCCATTGAAAATCGGTCTCGTAAGGTGTATCTGGAAGTCTATTAGACAAATGGTGGTCTTTATTTTGCACTCACAGATCTTCATTGTCAGTAGGGTCCTAATCATAAAATAAAAAAATGCTTGTTATATAGTATTCGCGTACTCAAATCATCTATGCGCTAACCATTTTTCTATATAATAATAATAATAAAATCTGGTTTAAACCACCAACCCAATGATTTAAAAGGATTCCACTACCTTTAATTTTTGGGGGCTGCGGTGGCTCAGTGGTAGAGCCTTCACCTCTGGTGCATGGGATCCCTGGTTCAAATCCTGCTCCCTCCAAGTGAACCGTGTGCGTGGGTTTCCTCGGGGTTCTCCCATTTCCTCCACTTTCTTCTTAAAAGCGATTCCTCATCATCATCATCTCCTTTAGCGTAGCCGGCATAACCGTGGGAAGTAAAACTCAAAAATTCCATTTCATTTCATTTTTACCTTTAGTTTTAAAGAGAGATCATTTGTTTAAAATCTATCTGTAGAAGAAAACTCAACAGTATTGAAAGTAGTAGCTTAGAATTCCAGCTGTTGAAAATAATACTAAACTAAAAGTTCTTAAATATAAAAGTTCGTTACGGTAGCGTAAATCATAGCTGTTCACAGTAGTACTTTTTAAAATAGTGAAAATTTAAGCCTTAAAAATTGTTATACCTTAATGGATTGAATTTCCTGGTTCTACGGTCCACGAAGGGTTCTGGCACACGTTTAACAGATTTTTAATTTCTGGTACCTCTTCAGTTACTATATTTCGCCCGGAATCAAACAGAATCTACACTCATGTACACATGAAATAGAAATTAACAACCAATCATGAATTCGATTATCTTTACAACTTGAGGAACCAACTCTGATGTCAGATTAGTATATGTAAATACTGGAACAATCAAGTTCCATTTCAGCCACTTTGAAGATATCAATCACAAATTGTCGTACGAGCAGCGTGATTTTTTTTTTTTTTTTTTTTTTGGTACAAATTTCTTGGAAGACTGAATTAAATGCCATAAGGTTTGGTAGAATATTTGCTCCTGACACTGAATCTTTTGTTGTTATTTTATTATGTCTGTCTACTTATTTTAAGATCTTGGTCGAGGTATCAAGCTAACGTTAGAAAATGGCGTTTTGTAATGGAAAAAGAACATAGTTGGTTTATACGTAGGGTTCTGTTCTAAGTAAATGGTTTCATTTTGTAGTACAGTTACATTATTTAAGAATGAAGATTTAGATTAGTTTTAATTGAGCGTATGCAAGAAGAAACTATGAATCATTGTTATGAAAGTCAATAAGAGCAGTGAATTCACAGGCTTTGATAGATCATAATTCAACATTCAATAAATAGACGCACGAATGCGCCTATTATGAGTTTTAGCTTCTTGTTCGATTTCATTCATGTGCTAGTTGTCATTCATTCATTTGCTAGTTGTCAATTATCGTTTGTTCAAGGTAGTTTTTTTTTTCTTTTCCTAAATTTCATCATAATTATAGTAGAATTCTTTAACACAAAGTAAGTTCGGGTCTTAGTATTTGTTAATCTGAGTAGCGCAGTATACGAGATTGTTCTTCGTTTCTATTTATTGAATAAATATATTTTTGCGAAATTACAATCACTTGCTGTTGACAATTTGCATTGTTATATTTCTTGATTTTATGATGAGTTCGTTGTCTCCCCATTTTTTTCGTAACTGTTTTACAAGTTTAGAATAGAATAGAGTAGAATAATATTTATTGTCATTAAACAACGAATGTTACAATAGACAACATCAATAATATACAGAATCAGATTTTGTTATAATTTACACTTTTCTTCAAATTCATTAATACTATAAATAGAATTACACATCAGTCGAATAGATATTGGTAATACATTATACGGTTTTATGTCACTATATTTGTAGCTTCTTTGGGATGTATTTAGCTTGACATGTGGGGTATTTAAATCATCTTTACGTTTTGTATTAAGTGAATGAACAATAACCAATACCATCCTGATTTTCTCTGACGTGCACTTATAAATGTACAAACTGTCATTATCTATATTTCCTTAAAAAATGATCTACATGATATAGGATCTGGTAAACCTTTTATTGCTCTTATAGCTTTCGTTTGCCACTCGAAGACAAGTTTATTTCTTCTAATATAATGCCGATGCGACGTTGTCAAGAATCATTGTTTTTCATAACATGTGTAAAACGTTTTTCACTGTAATAGTTGAAACTACTAATTTTACAGTTGCTTACAAGCAACATCACTTTCTGTTGCGTTACACGTACGAATAATAACTTCAGTGATCGTTTAATTGGCAGTATTTCTTTCATACAATATTCATATACGTGGTTTGTGGATCACTTCTTTAACTCTGAAGCACGGTGGTAATTATATTATACCACCTTTTAGATAATGTTTTAGAAACACCGTACCGCAAAGAGTTAAATAGTTGTAATTTTCGTCAACAGGAAACAGTTAAGTTCAGTACTGCAGAAGCTCTATTTCCTTCATTTCGCGAACGTTTGTTTCATTTGCGGTTTCTTGGTCTGTAAGAAGATATTTCAACCAAACTCCTACTGATTATTCCTTTAAGAAATATTTCTTCTGAGAAATAATAGACCATATTATGGGCAATATTGATCACTAGCAACACATGATTAGCTATTTTAGGGGGATGTTAGAAATAAACCTCCTGTATTTTGTACCCAAAATGCAAAAATACTTAAAAACCTCAACACTTGCCAGAGTTGAGTTCAATGCTTGCCATTTGAACTAAACTTACGTATACACAACCTATACAATTTAATTAATTCAGTTGTAATACGTTATTGTCGTTATTCACCATCGTCATTTATCTTTGACGGGGTATCACTCTGTTTACCCAGATAAAAATATATGTACTTGAAAGTGAATATTGTCAGTATTGCAGATGTTATTACTTTTTACGCAATATCAATAGAAGAATAAGTGGTAAATATTAATTGTGGGATAGTCGGTGGAAAATTTTGTGTTTAAAAAATAGGATGTAAGTAAAAAAGCTATTTGATTAGGATTAAAAACGCAGTTACTTGTTCAGATTTCGGTAATAACTAATTTACGAAGTTTAGAATAGAGTGGCAGTTACGTTATACAATGTTGCGCAAACCCAAGTTCGACATCGGATGGAAAGCAAGTCCTCAGAACATGTAGAGCTGACATACAAAGGTGATTTAACTAAATAGTCGTTGGAAGTACGTAAAATTTACGTTCTTTGCGAAATTATTTGAATGACAGTTCTTAATATTGGGAGAACATATTATCCTAGAACAGCGTGTTAAAAATCTTTTATTTGTTGTTTCCCTTGTTTGTTTCATTTTTGTCTTAAATATTTTTTTTTTTTTTTTTATTGATTAGTTACCATTAGATTTACCATTACCCTCTCCCCCCAAAAAAGCTGTAAACGGTTGATGTAATTAATGTATGATAACAGTGTAAGATAATGGGTGGGAATGGCGTTAATACGAGTTTGACGGTCTATTACATCGAACTCCTTATTTGCCGTTAAAAACTTTTGCCTAATCATAATAGTTCTACATTGTAAGCAAGTGTGTTGTGTTTTGTGCTTTAACTGATCATTTCCCGCCTACTCTTGAAAGATCTGACGCATATCTTAATGGATAGTCGTACCCAAGGTTGGGGACCTCTGTTCTAGAATATAAGAAGTACTTGGCATAGTCATCTTATGATCTATGCTCTTATTATTTCTTAGCTAGCAGTAAAAGCCATCGATATCATAGTACTTCCAACGTTTGAACATACTATGATCGCCAAATTTTAATATATTTATTTTCTGCTTTTATTTTAAATGTAAACTGACGAAAAATGCTTCGAATAGCTTTCATATTTTCTTCATCCCTTTTCCAATCAGGGTATCTCGTTAAACTGCAGAAATTTCAGAGTAAAAGTTTGTGGTTGTCAAGTTAGGAAAACAATAAAGAGAATAGGGGAGAACAAGAATAGAGAATGGTAGAGAATAACCCATTACTACCCTATTAAGGGAGAAAGAATTGAATTTTTCCTGGCGACGTAATTTTAGTAAATTTTCTCGGGCTATCTGCCAGGTGCCGATGTTTCGAATACAGACACTGCATTCATCTTCAGGGATTGTAATGAAGGGACCGGAGATATGGGCATGCATAGATGGTGGCTATTTAGGGGAAGCTCTCTGAATGGGGGCTCCTGATTGGCTGTTGAGGCTACGAGAAATGGTTCGGTTGAATGTTTGTTTTTATGTTCCTGAAAAGGGCCGACCAGATATATCGGGTGAGTTGAAACCCATTATCTTATTGAAACTGTTCCTTTGCTATGGCTTTCGTTATTGTTCTGCCCAAAAGTTGCTGCACTTGGCTACTATGGTGGTATTTGTAAAATCAGTTCTGTGTCCAAGCTCTAGGCTATACTCTGCTAGTCCTGGCTTTTTTGGTGGTTGGAGTCTTATGTAGCTGATGTGTTCTTTGCATCGATTGTTCTATTGTAGGTTCAGTCTGTCCTATGTATGCTCTGCCATATTTGCATGGTATACGGTATACATCAGGGGTGCGCAGGTGAAGGTTCACTGGTTTGAGTAATGATCTGATGTTAGCTGGAGGTTTATGAATAACTCTTATACCATGTCTGGCAAGTATTCTGTTGAGTTTCCCAGAGGTACGGCCGATTGAAGGCAATACGATAGTAGGGAGGTATTCATCACTCTTTAACTTTTTTGATCACTTTCTGTTGCGAAGTAACGGCCCTTTTTATGGTCATGTTGATATCTGTAAGAATGTAGCTATTTTCTAGTAGCGTTGAACGAAGATGGTTGAATTCCTCTTGTAAAATTTCCTGGTCACTTACCGAAGCTGCTCTGTGGATCAAGGTGTTTAGCACTGTAAGACGTTGCGACTTGTATTGGAAACTGCTTGCGTTGAGATAAAAGATCCGTATGTGTCGGCTTCCTATATACGCAATATCCTAATGTTCCATCAGGTTTACGGCGAACAAGAGTCACCATATATACATACCCATATCTCCGACCTCTTCATTACAATCCCTTAATATGAATGCAATGTCTGTATTCGGAACGTCGGATGTCAATACATTCACCTTGCTGATAGCCCGAGAAGAATTACTAAAATACCCTGTTAATGCGTTATTAGATTTGCATTAGTAGTTGTATGAATGATTCTACGGAGATTGGCATTTTTGCTTCTGTATATCTGAATGATTGACAGAGGTAAACAAGAACAGATTTTATTTTATCCTCGTTCCTCTCGAAGTCTTTCCTTTCCAAGGTAAGTTCTATTTATTGCTATTTGTTGTTTTTTTTATAACAGTGTAGGAGCAAATAATTGTGTGAATGCCATACTGAAACATGCTTACTATGAGAAAAAAGCGTTTATGTTGTTACCGATATTTTCTTGTTTAAATTATTTGCCTTCACTGTGTGTTGACCTCTCATAATTCTTTGCTGTTATGTAATTATGTATTATTTTCGAGAGAGAAAGAGAAAAAGAGATATATCAGTCCCTTATGATTCCTTTAAATTTCTACTGTGGAATTACTATGAGTAGATGAACAGTATTACGTTGACTCCGTTTTATTCTGAGATGAGAAAAACTGTATAAACGGTCAGTTAATACCTAATCATGTACCTTTTATGCTAATCGTCTCATGTGAGTAATAATACTGTGCTTATGTGGAGATTTGTAGTTAATTATAACACTTTTTAATCCAATTCTCTGTGTGGCATTAGTTAAATGAAATGACATTTCAGTTTTACGCCCCATGGTTATTATAAAGGAGACGGATGATTAATGAAAGTGAATGATTAGGAAATAAATACTGGAACGAGTGTGTGGGAGGAAACGATTCATATACAGATTTTTTTTTTTTTTTTTAAATGTTATACTGTGTCAATGTGTTTGGAATAGAAACATTGAGAAAAATAATTCTCCTCTTCAAATTTGAATACCAAAATGCAATACAAATTACAAACTGAATTTCTAGGATGCATGCATATTAGTGACTGTTAACATTGAACTTCACGTAACATCCGTATTATTAGTTTATTCATATGCGTTTCCATGACTGTTTGCCACCATGATCGTCAGTACGTGATAATTAAGGAATACCTACTTCGATTCATGGGCTTACATAGTGATATATTTTCAGTTCTTGGTGTGTGTGTGTGAAAAGGGGAGGGACTAGTGAACTTCGAACAGCAAAACATAATTGAAGTTTGTTTTTTTCTACAACAAATCACTTGAAGGATTGCAATCTTGCAGTTGAATGGTCATTGTCATTAAAGTAACATTGAGAGAATAAATAATAACCTACCTCTGTATCTGTATTCTGTAGCATCCGTTAGCAGATATTGAGAGGACTTTGACTCACATAGTATAATCGTACGTCCACAATAGCTCAGTTCAACAACTCTTACATTTAATATGTAGTTAAGTGAGTTAGACTCCATACCTATGGGGTTTATAATATTAAGTTATGTAGCGTATGTGAATACGGCCCTAGAATAGGTACAAATTGCCCGTCGCTCGTTGAACAAACAGCGGATGTTTTTTTTTTTCTTTTTTTCTTTTGTAGTATTTTCGTTTTATCTCACCATTAGTTTATCGTTGACATTCCACCAATAGAACGTAATCCAGGTATATTTGATTCATTTATTGCACGTCAACAATATTAGAATGAATATCAAGGTGTAAATAATTTATAAGTGCTTACTGAAATGGATCGGATTCTATTTCTCCGTTTGAAATGAATTCTGCTATTCCGATTTACTATTGCGTGGCATCTACTGAGACAAACAAGTTTCACCAACAAAGAAATGCTAATATGTACATGTTACATGAACTGAAAGCCAATTAGAAGTCATATTCTCTTATGACTTTTTTTGACTCTAGGACTTTGTAGGCTCAGTAGTATTACTCGACTGGCTAATACGCATACTTTCTATGGGCGTAGCCAGGTATAATCACATATGATTTGGACCCGGGGTTAAAATGTAGGGTAATATTTTAGATTATCTTTGTGCTGGAAAAACAGTTTCATTCTGACGAACGTACAACTTCATTATGGATCCTGAAACTATTATTTTAGAGAGTTCATTCATTTATGCAAAATACAGTGCAAATAATATACAAAGTTTGTCCGGGAAGCAGTAGGACTGATTTTTCCCCGCTAATACGTGGTGAAGGAGGGGGATGTTACTGCGCTAGTTGGGTGATGGTAGGGTCTTAGCTGACGGAGTGTAGATTAAGTTTAAGGTGAACCCCTTTCAAGGTGCCTTGTCATCTCCACAACGAATCATTTGTTAGCAGCGTTACGCGGTGAAGTTTTGGGTCAAACTGGGTGAGACCCAGTGCAAGTGAGACCATACATAATCAAGACTGCTTATGGGAGATACCATGGGTCGATTAAGTGTTTTTGAGTGGAAACAATTTACGTTGATTATCATCTGTTTTCACTGCAAGGGAGTGGTTCACAGAGAGCTTGTATCGCCTGGTCACACTGTGAATGCTGCATTCTACGTGGAAGTACTTGAAAGACTTCGAAAACGAGTCGCTCGCGTCCGTCCAGATATCGCTGGATCATGGAAGCTTCATCACGAACCACATCGCCTTTGCTGTCATGGACTTCATGACCAAACATGGCATCGCACAGCGTCCGCAGCCACCCTACAGCCCAGATGTTGCTCCTTCAGACTTCTCCCTCTTCCGACTGAAAAGGATCATGAAAAAGCGGCAACACAGCTCGGTCCTGACCATTCAAGAGGCCGTAACGCGGGAGCTGAAGAGCACTCCAGTTTCTGCGTTCCAGGGAGCCTTCAGTGATTGGCAGTCACAGAGAAGTGGCATATTTTGGAAACTATTAAGTCGATGTGTCAAAATTGTGAATATATTTTTTGAAAAAAAAAAAAATATATATATATATATCCTATTACTTTTCATACAAATCCTATACAACCATTCTATCTTTTTAACGAACGTGTACGTTGCCCCGGGTTCTACGTATTACTGATACAAATTTTTTGGTGTTGATTCAGAACAGTGATCCAATTAGTACAGTGTGTGAATTAAATGAAAACAAATTCCTACGTAGCAAACAAGAAATAATGGCTTTGGAAATCGATGCTAGACTATATATTACTAGGCTTCGGATCGATATGCACTACAACATGCCAAAATACATATGCAACTATGAACTAAAGTATACAGTACAGACACGAATATTCCACAATCCTGTTCTACCTTTTATTGAACGAGTTTATTGCTTCTGATTCTATAAATAAGCACATTCAATGTGAATGAGTTACGATACGAGACATTTGTGTATAAGTAGAAGAAACGAATTCAAAAGGCCCCAAATTCGCACGTGCAGTTACTAAACTTTGAGCTGCAATAAACAATTACAAGTATTTTATAAAAATATTTTTTGAGAAATATATTTTCGTGTCATTAACTTTCTTTCGTATACACAAGTTTTTCTTTCCATCTCACAAGTTGCTAGAGGACAATATTTAACTGATGATATAATTTATTGTTTAGCCACGATGCGATGGACAGTTCTAAACCACATTCTTCCAGTTGTTATTAATTTGGAAAGTTGATTGATGTAAGATTTTATAAATTGGACTTGACTTTTGACACTACCGATAATGCAAGTCTGCTGTTCCCTTGAATCACTTAGCATGATCGGCTTCCAAAGAACTCAGTACCCGGAATCTGGAAAACTAAATGAGACGGAATTTCAAGTTGGGGTAAGAACTTTATTGATACGAGCTGAATTTGCAGTAGAAATAATAATTTCATTCTTCAAGTAAAACATGACTGTATGAGGGAAACACCAATGATATTGAGTGTACCTTAAACGAAGGAAAGTCTTCCGATCCATGTTCAAGTAGATTTTAATCTGTGGTTTAGACAACGAGAGCCGTTCAGTATTTGGTCATGTTTACATACCCTATTTATACAATTTTAGTAGAATTGTTAAATTCTCTTTTTACTGAGTTAAGGAAGGTAGAATTATGCACTAACCTCTCGAGTATGGATTATATGCCCTTTAAAATTTCGTTATTTCAGCTGGAAACCTGCTGAAACGGAGACTGCGTATCGATATCACATTAGAAAAAAAATGTATGCAAATATGCAAAAATTCGAAGGTTACTAATTACCTAACTTGGCATGCAGCTTGTGGTTGTCAGTAGCCCTTTGTGGCAAAGCATTTAGTTTTATTTCTATGTGGAAATTGGACTTACAGGGAAGTCTTAATTTAAAAATGTTAAAAACATACTCAAAACAAACAATAAAAGAGATAATAAAAGAACATGATAGACATCTTAAGTGTTAAAAGCATGTGAAATGCTAAATATTTTTCTGATCTTGGTAAAAGAAGAAAAATAAATACTGTGTTTCTACTGAAGGTACATCGTACATCGGACGGGAGAAATTCAACTGAGCAAGTTATTTTGTAGATCATAGCTTGTAATGTGAGTGACCTATAACCGATTGTTACAGGCGAATCTGGTGAAGCAGTAAGAATGTTGCCTTCTACTCTGGTGGAAACGAAAGGTTTATAGCTCCTCCTTATAGTGTCGTTATTATCGATAGTTAACTTAAATAGTTTAGTTAGTTTCTACTTACTCCAGTAGAGGTTTGGCAACCACAGTTGAGATCTGAGTTCTAACCATTCAGTGTTCTAACAGATACCATTTCGTATCGTAACAGCGTTGGATATTTATGCACGTATTGAATTGAATTCTTAACGAAATGGGAGATTAACTGCGGTACAATCATTTCAACACATTTCATTCAGAAGTGTGAAGTTTCATATTGTAACTAAATGAGAACACTCTTCGCAAATTCTGTGGAAGAATTTAAAGCTTAAATATCATAATGTCATAGACTGAAAATATTTGAAAATGAAATCGTTAGGCGAATGTTTGGACCCAGGAGGGACAGGAATGGGTAGTGGTGGAAACTTCATATTTGAGAACTGCATAATTTATACCGTTTACCTAACATTGTTCAGTTCATTAAGTCTAGGAGGCTCAGGTGAGCAAATCATGTAGCCAAATTTATGAAAGCAGGAACGCTTTCAAAATTTTAATTGGAAACTTAATCAGAGAAAGGCCGTTAAGAAGACCTAGGCGAGATGGGAGACAATATTAAGATGGATGTCACATATATATAGTAATACGTTTCTACTGGATCCCGGTGGCTAAGGACAAAAGTCAGTGGTGAGCTTTTGAACCTTCGGGTTCCGTAGGCCATAAAGTTAGTTAGTTAGTTAATATTGTATAGTTAAAATTGAGTACATATTTGAACTGCAGAATTTATAGTTCTGTATTCATTAATGATTAGATTCTACAGAAAATCTAGGGCTTACTTTATTACTGCCCTTTATATAAATTCTTGGAGGTGATAGAGATAAATACTTGGCTGGAAGATTTAAGAACCGGGAAACTGGTATGGGTCTAGGTATTTTAAGAAGAGGAAGAAAAAATAGCAGTTACTTCTTCCTTGAGACGAATACATCTTATCTGAAGCATCCAATAACGCGCAATTTTTGCAAACAGTATCGGAGTATTACTGCTTCATCAGTGCCGATGAAGTTTTGCTGCTAAATAAATAACATGGTGAATAAATCTTTCATCATGCTAATTCTGACAACCATTGGCAGGAAGACGTTTTCAAAATTGTTCTTATATTGTCATTCCTCAAATTTCATTATAAAAGGCAAATATTCTCGTAGACAAAGTTAAAGGCCTTCTTCCCTAACCACCAACTACAATCCTGGGCTAGTTTTCGGAAAAATGTGAGCTGTCATCCTTCTCAATGATCGAAACGTAGTATTTTTTGAAAAACAAAAGTAGAAAGAAAGGTTAGAGGAAAAGGAACTGAGGCAGCATTAATTGATTTTCAGCAAGCAGAAATCATAAATCTACGAAGTGTCGCAGAGTCTAGGAGGGGAAAGTTTAGAGGACTTCCTCAACTCCTAGAGAAAAATGCTTTTTATCCATGTCCCGTACAATAGATATATTCTTCTCCTGTGCACTTAAATACAAAAGTCAGTCAGTAACAGTTGCAACTGGAAAACATCAAAAAATAATCACGTTGGAATCGTCATTGTACAGCTTGTTAGCTGTAAATATCTGTATACTCAAAATTAGTCGTCATAATTTTGTAGCTAGCAATAATGTCGTAAAGTTTCAGCAAGCAATTTATAAAATTTAAAAAAAGTTCCAACTTCGTATTCCAACAGATTTTTTCAAACTCAGAACATACGAAGAACGTCCAGCGAAGAATCTCGTAGTAATTAAACACTTGTAATTGGGGCGGTGTGTGGTATTGTTGAAATGTAGGGACAAATAAAAGTAATAAAACAAGAAAAATAAATAATATTAAGTTTTTGATCTTCTGCATTTATAATTATGCTGTCCCATGTCTTGCCTAAGTTACCGTTAACCAGGATCAAAGTTGGATTTTTTTGTTCTAGAGAAAAGATTCAAAAACATTTCTACCAGTTTGGAAGAATCCTCTATGAAAACCTCTACTTTCATAATGCCGAATTGGATTCATATGTGTGTCATGGTAACTCTGAAGATGATGTCCCCTTAATTCCTGTCTTCCTTTGGGTCATTTTTATGTAGAATTAATTCCATGAAATGTAACCGTGTGACCTCTGAGAGGGGATCTTTATAGTAATTCTTATACTTCGAAAGCGATTTTTCAAAATTTTTGGCTGATTTACCTGCAAATTTGAAAAAGGGTCAAATTGTCTCAAGAGTTGAATGTTACTTTCAACTTCTAGGTTGTACAACAAGTAGATCTAAAGCTACCCAACACGGTGATGTAGATCTATTAAGATTGTAGATTATCAGTTGAGAAGTTCAGAGTTCAAATCTCGCTGCTGCATTTCGATTGAGATTTTTTCATTTTTCGTCAATCCCACCAAAGAAAGGCGTTCAAATTGTGGCTATTACTTCTTTCGTAAAAATATTTCTCCTACTGGTTAATATTTTCAATAAAGAATGACCTTCGTTTATTTGAAACAGTAATAATAATAATATGGTATTTGTGGTAATGAACTCTCAATATTAAACCATTTTCAAAAGATTTAAAGTAGTCGTTTAAACTAATTTCAAAAGTATTTTTAGATGTCATGTGATTGTTCTGTAATTCTGTACATTGGCAGATTTGAAGCTTATTCTGGGAGGACATCAATTTCATCTCACTTTCCTTTGTAGCGATCGGGCACAAATCATCACATTTCTCCCCAAAAAACAGATTTTAAATCGGATTATTAGGGGGAGGGGCAGTTCCCCCCAGTTCCAGGATTGGATGGGACATGTCTCTGTCATCCCCTCGGGATTTGCGCCAGTGTACTTATTTAAAGATTTATCGTAGTATACCTCATATAAGATATCGTCGCTACTTCACTATATTTCAAAACAATTATTAATTGCTTTACAGCAGTTCAGTACACTTCTAGATTATATGTCGTCCTGGTGAATTATGTCTTGTTAATTAATTATAAACAAGTTCCTGTAACGAAAACTGTTACCATAGCAACCGGATTAATGTCTTAACGACGAGTAAACAAACATTTACATCTGGCTACCGAAAAATAAAACATTTAGAAATCAAGATCATTCGTGACATTGTTTGTTACATATCTTCTAATTAATAGCTAGTGCCAGATAAAATAGCATTTTTACCCTGAATATTAAATAAGCTAAAAGACGTAAATACATGATAAATATACGGTATCGTTGTAAACTTATTGGGACTATTGGGGTATTCTAACTTCCTTTACAGCTGTAAATCTAATTATGCAATAAAAAAAATCACATTTCGTCTTTCACTTATTCCATTTTTAAAACTTACATAATTTTCCCAATTAGCTTATGATATGGATCAGTATTAAAAAATTTTGTTTCTCGCTACATGTCGGAAACAAAAATAACCATCAACAAGCGGATTTCAAATTTGGAATCAACAGAAAGGAAATGAAACGGTACATTATCATTCATTTACAGGTGAACTTTTTTGATATACTAGTATATCTGCAAAATAGCCCTTATTCATCGTGGAATGAAGGCGTGTAAGTCACAAGTTGTTTTCAGGGGAAAAAAAATATTGTATTATTTTATCTGCAGACTACAGATATCTTCATTATTTAGATAATCATAATATATAATAACTTTTCCCTTCCTGCTCATAAGATAATTTTTCTTGTTTCCCTTTTTTACTTTTTTTTTTTAGGTAGTTTTGCTTTATTATTTGCTCAGTTCTTTTATTTTGCATCTCGCATTGCTTGATGAATGAGTTAAGTTTGCATGTTATTATTTTGTTTAGTATTGTAGACAAATTGGATTATGAGTGGAGCAGTGAAGGCAGGTAGTAAATGCATTGATTTAAATCTCATATTTTTAAGAATGTATGGTCTTCATACAAGATAAAGTGTTTTTTAATTATTAATTGGTGGTAGTATTTGTGTTATCTGAATGTACAGTACATAGTTTTCATAAATGTAAATCTTGCTAAAAGCTGAAGATTAGCAATAAAGTAAAAAATAATTTGCAACAACAAATAAAATATCATACTTGCGTTATATATTCTAGTCTAAAGCAGATCACGCTGTGTCTGGGAAGATTAAAAAATAATTTAATAATCCCTAAAGTTGCATTCTTCAGCTTTGGCATAATCAGTCGTATTATAATTAATATTTATTTATTTTTTATTTATTTATTTTCTTGTATGTGTACTTGTGTTCGTACATTGTTAACATTTGTTCCTGAATTTGTTGTGAAACTTTTACTCTAATACCAGGTGAAGTATTGTGGCTGTTTATTACCTGATTTTATTTGACAGACCAATATTCTTATTAATAATTGAAGTTTATATTTAGAGGTGCTTACGTTTGGGACACATTTGTTGTACTAAGCCTCATAACCCATTCGATGATTTTGCACTTTCGCGGAAAATTAATATAATAGTATTAAAGATTCACCAGTAGTCCGTTATTTTTGTAAGTTGGAATATGTATTAATCATTGTTAAAAGACTGCACACACTATTGATTTTTCATAATTTTCCAAATTAAAGACAGTCCGTACTCAACCATATTTATGGACTAACGTTGTTCGTATAAGGATCGAAAATTCATAATCTTGTTGAAAACGAGACAAATTTATTGAGGAATGATGCTTGGCAATAAACAGATAAATAACATCACGCATTGTTTGATGATAAGGTTTCAGCGACACCTAGTGGTGTGTGTAGAACCTTTGTCAGGAGTTGTTATTTACGTCAGTGAACAGTTGTGTATGCGCTATTCAATCGTATCGTAATATGGGAAAAATTGAATGCAAATCTGTGACATGCGATCTTATTGTTTTCATTAACGTGAACCAGTTCAATAGTCTAAAGAATACTTAAACACTATAAAATCTGGAAGAGGAACTGTTAACTAAACGAAGAGTCGAAGCACGTGCTCAAGTGGTTATTTAAGAGAATAGAGTCATTCTTTGCGAAAAATCGGTCAGTGATCGGACTCTTAAAAGATAGTCATAAAATGATGTAAATATTCCATGGACACGCATTGATCGTCCAAAAATAACTTCTCTTAAGTTCACTAGGAAAATAAGCAAACGGAATAGACGTTAACCGCTCCGAAAATACCAATAGAATTATGTAAGATCCATTTCCAATCGGTATCAAATGGGATGGTGACCCAGTGCCTTCAGATCTATGGACTTCGTGGTAGGATTGAGGTAAAGAAACTATTCTTTCAAGCAGGAAATATTACAAGAAGATGCTCCTGGGCCCAAAAAATAAAATAAGACTAGAACGATGAACAGTTGAGGAGGACACTTAGGACCGACGAATCTAAATTCAAACTTTCCGCCCTCCAATCCTAGAGTTCCGAAGAGCGCTTTCATCCCGACCGTGTAATAACTACAGCAAGGCACGGAGGAGGCAGCGTAACTGAGGATGCTTTACAGTCTACCAAGTTCGAATTTATAGAATAATTGACAAAAATATGTTTCACAACGTTTAAGTGAGGATTGAGTTCCATCAGGTACACTTATTTGGGGCAGTAGCTTTGTACTACAACAGGATTACCATCCCAAACATTCTTCCAAACTATGCAGTAATTATCTGCAATGCAAAGAAGACGCTTACATCACCAACAAATGGAATAGTAGCCACAGTCACCGGGTTTGTTACACTTCGAGCTCTTGCAAGATGGACTTGACAGTACAGTCCGTAAATAGATGCCAACGAATACTGTGAAGGTCTTTGGAAAACTCTTCAGAGCTACTGGAGTCGCATAAATTCGCAAAAGTAGTATAAAAATAATCACACAAATGAAATTTGTAAAGCTTTTATTAAGGCTATGGATCGGCATTTCATTGAACGCAAACATACTCAAATTTAGTGGAAAGAGGACCATACATATTTTATATGAGCAATAGTGTTTACAGAACAAGTTCAACAAACTCAGTGGTGTGCCTTTTTTTTTTTTTTTTTTTTCTGAAAAATCAATAGTGTGCTCAGACTATATATATATCTTCATTCGTTGTTTCGTATAATCAGGTATATTTGGAAACTACAATATTAGTTAAAAAGTTAAGCTTCCTAACCTGAAGCATCCAATAACTCAAATTGTTTCGAGGTGAAACTCAGCCTCATCATCAGTACGAATCTTGAAGACTACTCTGCCAAATGAATGATATATATATATATTTTCATCTTGTGGTTCGTGAAGTTTTTTTTTTCCTAAGAAAACAATTTTGAATATTGTTTTTATGTTTTTTTTACTTCTCAAATGATATGAACATTATAGTGTCCACGTAAAATTCAACTGAGCCCTAAAACTTTCAAAGACAATAATGGTTCTAACGGTGTATCGACAAAAGTAATCATACTAGACTAATAACTGAACAACAACCGTTAAGTAGTTCTAGGCTTCTTTGCCACAAATAACTATATATTACAATTTGTAGAAAAATTAGTCGATTGAAGCTGATATTAACCAGTAGCATCCCATTTTTAAGGGATAAATACATCGTTGTTGTTGGTTATACAAGATATACCATTAAAGTAACTGAACTTTCATAAAAACAGCTAACTCCCTGAATTCTATACAGCTTGTATCTGGGTAAGAATGTGTGTGACCTTAGTTAGTTTGATTTTGAGTTTAGCGTCCCTTTTATCAGCTAGATTATATGAGAAGTGGATCTACTGGTTAACGTGGAATCCGAACCACATTAGCTCGCGCTAGGAATCGAACCCGGGTCTCTCACGCCAAAGGTGCATACGCTAACTGCTTAGCCACGAACGAGCAAGCGCGGGACAGTTGCATGTAGTGTGAAGTCATGGTATGAAACTGTTGAACACCAGATTTCATCACCCATTAACGGAAGCTGTTGTCCTGTACTGCAAAGTTACAGAATCCTCACAGTACTCTTTTTTATGGGTTTTTGCTGTTGTCAAAAATCAGGGGCATTTTACAAAACAATATATTTCATTTTCAGGTCTCTGGTTAGTCTAAATATATCCCTGCTTATGTGAAGCATGTTGACAGTTATTGTGGGGTTTCATGTTTAACCAATGCACGAAATTTCTCTATATTTTCCTTATTCCGTGACGTTCAAGGGAGTTCTGACCTTGGATCATTCTCCACATTTTTGTGTCCATTTTTGAAATTGTTGTACCATTGATACACCTGGGTTCTTGATAATGCTGCATCACCATACAGTGTTCTCACTATGTTAACGTTACGGTAAAAGATGTATTGAATTTGTAACAATATTATGCTATTCATTCATTTAGAATATTATGCTATTTCGACGCGCATGTTTCGTACGAAGACTTTACACTACATATTTTTGACGCAGGATACCAGGATTACCCCTGGTACTATTCTTCGATAATGGTTATGTCTTGTAGTGCCTATTCGTGATGCACTATCTCACGGGAGTCGAAAAAAAAAAAAAAAAAACGATCAGTATCAAGTCCATTTTTGTCTGACACGGGGATGATGTAATTAAGAGGTGGAAATCTAGAACACAATGTATAATGTTGTGGAGATTCAGAGAGGTGTATATGGAATAGAAATTAATGTGTGCAGAATGAATACAAATTGCAAGAAAAAAGGGAAAGAATATCTACGCGTGAAAAATTAGACGGAAGCCCAGTTGGCAAGTGATAAAGGCAGTCAGCTCGGGAGCGTGGGGTCGTGGGTTTAAATCACCGGTGACTACTATTTATTTTTTCTGTAGAAAAGTCAGTGGTGAAATAACACTATATTTTTCGTACTGGAAATCGGTAATTATCGTGAGAAGGGTAAAGACACATTAATACACACCGGCGTGCAAACTAGGATACAAAAGGTATCATGTACCACATACGTGTAACTACACACGAATCGTGCAAAACGTAAAACTATAGGCACAAATACAGGGGAAAATATGTTTAATAATGGACATGCCGAAGGACAACAAACTGATGAAAACAAAAACATGCATTACACGCAACGGTCGGTCGAACTCTCTTGTAGGCGAACAGTTGGTTGTTTGACGACAGTACCAAACATATTTCGTTGGTTAATGGCTATCAGCTTATATACAAAACTGTTGCAGCCAATAAACAATAAATGGAAGCCGACGGTGGATGCAACCCCGCGCTCCGGAGTTGACTGGTTTTACCACTCGGCCACACAGCTACTTCTGCTTTCGTCTACTCTTTTCACTTTTTTTTTTTTTCTCGCAATCCTTCTTCGTTCTGCACAAGTTACTTTCCATTCTATACATTGTGTTCTCGATTTCCACCTCCCAGTTGCTTTATTCCCGTGTGAGATATGGATGTTTCCATTGTAATGATTGCATTTTTGTTTGAGTCTTACCCATAAACTCACGTCTCACCAGTCGTGATTACGGTGTTAAATTGGGGCAACTTTGTGGGTTATCTAGCGTGTTCAGTGTAATTTTCAATTGGAGTTGCTTGTGCTGTATTGTTAGTAGTTTTGGTATGGATTTCGCGGACACTCCTCAAATCCAAATCATTGGTCAAAATTGAATGTACGGATTCTATGCTACCCCCACCTCTGTCTCAAGTTCTCGGCATAACTAAGCTCTCAGTTACTCCATAAGTCTCATAGCGTGTTCAGAGCCCACTTGGACATGGTTCAGTGTTTACTGATCTGCGGTTATCTTTGAATTTGTCCACTCTTTGATACGTGGGAATTTTCATGGCATCGTTCTTTCTTCATCATTTGGTATCTTCTGAATAATCTGTACTTGATTATAGCTAAACTTTTGGCAAAGGTTTTTGTACGCGCACTGCTCAGCACTCATTACATATTCGCACTCAGAGGCTGGCCGCTTGCAACTGTCGCTTTCTCTGAGCGAACAAAAATTATACATCAGGGTGTCTATCGGTCACGAAAGTCATGAAAAAGTCACGAAATCAGAAAATGATCATAAAAGTCAAGAACTAGTCACGAAATTTAGCCTTTGGGGTCACGATTTTTTTTTTTTTTTTTTTTTTTTGTCTGTACAAATATAAGTATAGACTGAAAATTTTTTTTCTGTAAAACGTCAAAATCCACCACGACAAATGTCTAGGTCGACTTTAGACACAAGCAAACACGCTTGTATCGCATGCATGAAAATTCGGCCTAATTCGCTCTTGAGCATGTTTCTAAATTTTATTGTTTGGGAAAGAAAAGGTCACGAAATTTCATTTTGCTATTGTAGTAGACACCGTGTACATGCGTATTGAGAAGGTTCCTTACACATCTTCACCGATGATTTCGACCGTGCTTCATTTGTTTAGGCGGGAAAAATTAGGCTTGATATTGTTTAAACGTAACTCGTATATTTTTCTTCTGTATTAATAGTATCGAACTTACCGTATAATCTTATAATTTCTGTTCACGGACATAACTTTTAATACTTCCTATCACACGATTATTTTATTCTTTTTGTTAAATTATACGCAATTTATGAAATATCTGCTGAGAAATCTGAATCATTAGGAAAGTATTTTCACAAAAAAGGCTGAACTAATGTGAGTCGCAAAAATCCACAGCTGTCTGTGAATGACTAGTTATATTTCTATAGTTGTGGGGTTCACTATAGATATAATGAGAGAAAAAGTGTGAATGAACAGTATATCATTATGATGGAAGTGTGTTGTATCAAGTGCTGAAAATGCGGATAAGCTTATAAGTGAAAGCGAGTAAATCAAGAGTGGAGCACTTGCGAAGATACCGATTAAACATTGCATTTTACACCATCACTTGAAAAGAATATTACTATATGTAAGTATTTGTCAGTATATAGATGAAGTGATACATTAACTGTGTTGTTGGTGTTTCTAAATATACTCTTGTCCTAGTTCTTTTTTTTTTTCTTTCTTTCTTTAAACTAACTCAAATTGAAAAGCATCGGAATTGTAGAAAATTGGTCATTTTCTACTTGCAAACACTGCAAAACATTAATATTTCCAATTTTTATCTTACGTTGGTTGAATTTCTTAACCTGCAATTATAACATGCCTGTGTTTTTGAGTTATAAGAAAAATCGAAAAGTGAATTATAAAGCTGATGCAAGAGGACCTAGTCCCACGTGGGCGATATTGAATCAGCCACCGTATAGTTAGGATGTCCCCATGATTGTGTTACTTAAAATGAAGCTTTGAAAGATGTAGTTACGAAGTACTTACAGGAGCGATCTAAATGTCGTGTTATAATATGATAATGATTGGTTGGTCTCATAGTGGGGCAAGTATTTGGACTTTCACAGAGCTACTTCTATGCCAGATACGATTAAGGAAAAGGTGAAAAAGAACTATAAAATCTCTGAATGAACAAGTATATATACCGAAGAGAATCAGTGCAAAAGAAAAGCAACCTTAGCTACTTCGTCCAGGGTAAGAGAAGAAGTTATTTCTCCTTAAGAAAGATACCTTTCTGAAGGAAAAGAAAGAAGAAAAGCAACCCAGTGCATTTACTAAGGAGTCGTATTCCACTTCAGTAAACCCTTTCGGAAAGTAGATGTGGATCCAAAACAGTCACCACCAGGGCTGAAATTCTGGCCTTCTGGAGATTTCTAAACTTTAGGTAAAAATGCTCTCGCGAATTTCAGATAATGTTCCTATTCGTAGCATTGTTTTTGACTTTTAGAACTACAATAAATTAATATTTCTCTTACAACTTTCTCCTTGCATCAATAGGTGTGGCTTGAAAATTATTAATGTTTAGTTTTGTACGGGATATGGCCATTTTTAGTTGACCGTCAGTTGGCATATTTGTAGGCAAGAGCTGGTTTATTTCTGTCAGTCTCAAAAATTTCTTTGTGGTATTTTCAATTTTAAGTAGAAACTGGGAGCATGGATAGTGACGTGAACTAGTAGTGTACGCAAAGAGGGATTTGGGATTTAACCCTCCCTCCCCCTATTTGAACTAGATATTGGGAAAAAGCATATTGAGATATGTAGACTGAAAATAAAATCTGTGCTAAGTGCCAAAAATGGAGAAGTTCGGTTTAATGTAAAAATGTGGCCTATGTGCCTAACACTATTCAGTGAAAAATTGGCTATCTAGTATTCGCTCTGGAAGTAATTCAAATAATCTCCAGAAGAATGCGCGTGTCTATATATTCGTCAGTTCTGAAGTAACATCTGGGTTGTTTACTCAATATTTTCGTCTTGGCACAGCACGGATTTTATATTCAGTCTCCATATGTATACAAACACGTGAAATTATATGCATTTGGGAGTTTAAATTCCCCCTTTCATGACGTACTTCCGCGTACGTCACTGACCTTAAATACTATACACTTTCTGTCAGTTATAACTTTAGATTACTGTGCGGCAGTTTCAGACGTTCAAACGCTACGATTGATAAGGGATTTGTCATTTAAGCCCTTGTTATCTTATTAGTTGGAAACATGCTGAAAGTTGCTTATTCAAAGGATCTCAGCACATTCGGACAGCAAGTTATAGACATTGAAGACGCTATACGTAAAATAAGAATTAATGGAGGAGAGGCAGAATGACACTTGAACGAAAAAGTGTGTGAAAGAACCGATTTTGGAGGTTGCATATCTGTAAGAAGAGCGAAGAATGACCATTCTTCTTTCTTAATGGACATTCTTCTTTTTTTCGTGTATGTTTTTAAGTACATGTTTTCGATGAAAGTATTGTTTTTTATCACTATTATTATTGAATGATAGATTTTTTTTTTCGCTTACCAGTTGGTGGTTCTAGTTAAGCTACAAGCGACACGACTACTAGAGACTTTAATTTTGCAACCGATCAAGATGTTGCTACTTAGATAGTATATTTCTTTAATTTTCCATCATTTTATCTTAAGTTGCCGTCCGAAGTGTGACTTATTATGTCAGCGTCCACCAAAGCGGCTAAAATAATTTGTAAATTGTCATTTGCAAGTCTGTCGGACACAAAGTTCTTTCTTTCCCACGTTTAACTCAATGCATAATATTTTTACGATTATTGAAGCAGTTGAGAGGTTTGTTATATTTAGAACTGATTTTCAGGATGAGATGTAATAAACGATGCCTGCAATTCGCTTAAATGGACACACAATTTTATTAAGCGAGACTAGGGTGATTTCTCACCGCGGAAATGTTGTTAAGTCTATTATTATATGAGAAAATACTGAAGTGGTTAGATTGCTACGAACGTCGAAGCATACATTCTACCGCTATTTTCGTTTTTTCCCTTTCTTTCTTTCTTTTTCGTGGTTTTCTACCTTACCAACCCTTACAAAATTTCAGAAGTTCAGATGCCCTTTTCCATAAAGATATGCATTTAGTGGTGCTACTTTTTCTCTCACTTACTGTTACTAGACTACAAAACGAAACGAGTCGATCGAGTTTACATAGCACAGACTTTCTACATTACAAAATGTGTTTTTTATATTTTGTATAAAAATATGGTTTATGATCCTAATTCCAGATTTCTCGATAGTTTGTTGGAAATTACATGACATTGCCATTAGGCAGTCATAGTCAGATAATTGCTGTAGTAACTTGTACTGGCACTGATCGTGTCTTGCTGTGGTACTTCAAATTGTCATACAGTTCAAATATATAGGCTGACAAATGTACATGTTTGTATGCAAAAGGTCTGTAAAATAGGTATTTCCTGTGTAATCAATAAAAGGAGTCTATTCCGTTTCACGTTTTAATCGTAACTTGATATTCTAGTACTATCACACGAACCTGTTCTTAATAAATAAATAAAAATCGTTTTCAAATGTGTATTTTCAAAAGCTCCACACTGCTTCTGAACAAGAAAAAACCTCAGGGAATGTATATTTCTATTTCTGTAGATACATGAACTGGTGTGTATGTTTAACTATGCGCAGGAAACACTTTTATTTTAGTTCTTGTATCAACCTTCAGCCTTTTTCATGAAATAACGAAAAGTTAAAATGCAAGTATTATTACTGTAAAATAAGGAAAACAACTAAAAAATGCTCGCATAATTTTAGTGAGATCAACATTGTTCAACCTGGTGTTATATCTTTCTTCAAATTTGAATCAATATAGAATTCTTCAAACCTATATAAGTTCGTGTTAGTTAATCCTCTCTTCCAGTTCTTATCTGACTTAATTACTTGAAACGTAGGATAAGTATCTACGGCATCAGTCCCCTTACGGAAGGTTTTCCTGTGGGGAAGGTGTCAAATCGGGGCAAACAATAAGTAAACTTTTATCATTAGGAAGTGAACCGGAATTCAAGCGTCGACAGGTGATAGTCGCGTGTAGATCGACCTTGTGTTCGAAACCACTAGTTTTCTTTTCTGCTGCGTTGGATTCTAAAAGGGCCAAAGTCGGAAATCGGTACTTTGAAAAAAAGGTTTCGTACAAGACTTGATGTTGTTCCTTTTCTGATTCGTTCAATGGTTGACTTTCTTATCTCACACATTTTCGCCAAATCTCAGACAGAAATGATGGAATCGTCATGATTTGTCCCATGCGTTCCAAATGTTTGCCCATTTTATCACTCGGTCTTCCATTTCTTGGCTTTTCATTTGTGCTACGATTGTCCCTCTACATGTCAGTTGTTCGTTTCACTGTACATCATATTATCTCCACTTTTTCGTTGCGATGAGACTATATGACTTCCCCCTGTTTTCCAGCCGACAGTGAATAATTCGTGCCTACACGTTTTTTCTTTAGGATGTCCTACCTGTAAAACAACACCACCTATTAGTAGGGAAAGTCACATGCATTCTACGATATACACATCAATCTATCTTAGTGAACCGGTCTTAGTGAACAGGAACGAAAAAAAAAAAAAAAAAAAAGCAAAGCTTTCTGAAGACATCTTAATTTACAAACCGGAAAACCTATTTTGAATGTTGGTAAGTCAAATTTTCTTTCTTTATTAAAGGTGCTTTTCTTAACACTTTTTTTTTTCTTAAGAGTGCCAAAATCTTGACTTCCCTGAAAGCTGTGGCGATTTTATTCATTTTCATAAATGAATACATCATTACCGAATTCACCACATACCATGCTGTCAAAATTTTATTCGAATAAGAAATTTTCTTTGAATATTCAAATAATAATTTATTCAATTTTTAACAGCAGTGCTACATACCATTACGTTCCACGGAGCATGTTTGAATAGGTTACGATGCTGAGATAATTTGATCAAGATTGACCATACGGTACTGACGAAACATTCTTAATTGGGCAGGATAGGATCCAAACTTATGTTTCTGCTGCCTCGGGTTTTTTGAATGACAGTTAAGTTACATTTTCCCGTGATTTTTTTCCCCGCTGTAAGGAATTACCACAAGAAGCTACTTTCGAATCAGGATAATGGCCCAACACACCCATAACACGAATAATACAATATGCAATGACCTGTATCGAAGAAAGCCCTTCCCGCTAACCTAGTGACGCGCCGTTGGTGCACGTGATTTTCTGGTTTTGTTCCCGGCAGGAGAGCATTACGGTGGTTCGGATTCCATCTTTTGCGTCTCCATTAGCCTTGGTGCTGAAAGGAGACAAGCAAACAACTTTACCGAAGAAAAAGGTCTTCCTTACGACCTTTTGCACGAGTGACTGCTTGTCTAATTTTCTTATGCTCAATTTACTTTACACTACTAAATACAAATTGTTAGGCAACCACACCCATTCCTATATCTCTTGTTTTTCTTTCTCTCGCCATTTTTCCAACAATGAAATCACTTGAAGGTTTTTCCTTTCACAGATACACAAGCTCAGATCCAACGGTGAGCTACGATACTAATGAACAGTTAGAGGCCATTTGGACCTACCCTTCGGAAGCAGGTGTACCTCTTCCAAATACTTTCGATACAACTTCTGATGAAACCAACACTATAGAGTTAGGCGCCATTTCTTTAATCGATAACCAACCAGGCTCTGAAGGAAAAGATTTAGTTACACAAAGATCACTTAAGTGTTTGCAGTGTAACAAAGTGTTCAAGTACAAAGATAATCTGGCTGCTCACTTGAAGAAACACACAGGAAAGGGATTGTTTAGATGTCAGTTTTGTTCAAAGGCTTTCATTCAAAGAGGACACTTGAGAGAACATATTTCAGTACATGCCACAGAGAAACCATTTAACTGCAATCTGTGTAATGCAGGTTATACTCGGTTAAGAAATCTGCGTGTTCACATGAGAATGCATCACCAAGTTATATTAAAATAAGTGTTTCCAGTACTTTTAGATGTGCTTTAAGTTGTAACCCTTCTGAGTGTTAAAAGTGAATTCAACGATATTGCACATTCTAGTTGACATTGTAGCAGGGCATGTTTTTAACGTAAACAATTTATTTCATATTTTTGATGGATTAAAAAAAAAAATCTTCTAATTTTCATTTTATGGGTTGTAAATCTATTCACTGAATTTCGATGCCAAACAGGAATACCTTGCATAACGTGTGTTTTTTTTTTAATTGCACGTATTTACCAATCGGCAATAGGTTTGTCAATTAATATTTTTAAAAATAATGAAATAAAAGCAGCGGATGGTATATATATATGCATGTTTAGGTGGAAGTATTCTAAATAAATCGAGTATTGGCGTGTGATATCATGATATTAACTACAGTTAAAGAAGAGAGTCTTCGTGGTAAAGCATTCACCTCTGATTCTGTCCTGGGTCAATTGAATTGTGGTGGTTAACATCGCGCCTTGTAGATTTTCTCGGAGTTCTGTTTCCTCCGCCATGCTTTCATAATCCTTCATTTTTTTAAAGTCAACTGTCTCCTTTAACCTATAGGCCATACCTGTGGGACGTCAGGCTGAAAGATTTAATTTTTCACATATTTTTTTTTTCAACTTACGTTTAGAAGTAATTTCTGTATAGAGTGCAGCCTATAGAGGACGGTTTTGCAATATGGATAACTTCTATATTTTCGAACAAAAAATGTTCATTTTGTCATTAAATGCAGCAGATGCCATTATTATTCACATCAGAAGAAAAGTTTTAGATAAGAACATCTTGCGAATGTCCGCCATTTTCCTTCACGCATTGCTCCTTGCTGAAGACTTTATCTGAAATTAGGCCTGATATATCGAAGCATGTTTATCGATAGTACCGGAACTTCACGTTAGATGGCAATCTTCAGTTAAGGGGACGTGGCGTCGAATTTGGTGGACGCAGAAAGAGAGAAGTGGTCCCTACGTTACTCGCCAGCCATAAGTTCCCAACTTAACAACTTTATGGCTGAATCTGACCATTTTGAGTGCTTTTTTGCTTTTTAGCGATATCTAGCCATTTTCTGAGTATAGCCACTTTTCTATATATTATTGCTTCATTTTACTATTTTCTGAAGTTTGATTCGTTCCTTAAGTGGTAGCATTCTAAACCCTATTGCTAGAATTGATCCCTTAGTATTTGATAGTCATAATGATTTCTCCCCATATCTTAGAATGTACACAGTAGAGAATGAGCTCCAAACCTGTACCGGCTGATGTTGAGAAAATTTTTCGGGAAAGACGTAAAAATTAATAATAATAATAATAATAATAATAATAATAATAATAATAATAATGATAATAAATAAAGAAATTCAAAATAAACTTCCTAATAATACGGACGTCCTTCAGCAAAAGTCGCTTTTCATTGTCAACGAGGAATTGAAATTTGTGAAACAGATTTTTACTGACTAGCGTTAGCTTTTACCTAGGAATTTGAAGATCACATCAATAAAATTAAAACTCAGTGGCGAATATAAATTTCATGAAATGGGTAAATAAATATTTAACTGAAGATTTTTTTGCAAGACGCAAACCAATACACAGATACTGAAAGTGAGTTCATTTTCAGAACTAATTTCGTTTGCGTTTTTTTTTTTTTTTTTTTTTTTTTATTCTAATGTTTCCACATTTGAACGCGAAAGTAAAGCGTAAATTCAGCCAAATAAATATAATCAAAAGCAGACTCAGGAACAGCTTTAACACAAAGCTTTCTTCGATTTTAAGAATGAGATTTAGGTTGTGCGTGTGGAAAAGTGTTATTTTCTATACGAGATTTTACCCACAGTTTTGGAACTAGTTGAAACAAAAGCAGCCCGGTACAAGCAACCGAGACAAAAGAAGCTTCGCTTTAATCTGAAAAAGAAGATAACGATGACATTTATTTGTGTTAGAGGAGTTAATAACTTTATTATAGGGATCGAACTTATTTGACTTTGTCTCAGCGCGGAAGCTTACTTTTTTTTCTTTCTAGTCATTTCCGATCATTTTTAGCTATTGGTTTTAGCCACTTTTATCGTTTGGTATTGGTAACACTGGTCCAGCCAATTCAGTAACTGGAGCAGTGGAATGCAGCACATCGTCTTTCACTGTAGAAAATATAAATATATATTCCGCTGTGTGTACATAGCCGTCTTCAAACAAGCATTCCGTCATTTCAAAGTCGGTCATGATGGTCGAGTGCCTTCTCGCAACACGATTTTGTTGTGGATGGAAACTTTAGAGGAACTGCACAAGCAAGAAAACAAAACCAACTGTGAAGACCGTATTCTGTGAGAACATCAGAAAACGTCAGGTAGTACGCCACGCCATTAACACTAGCCCGTGCGGTTCAGTTCATCGACATTCCACTGTTCTGAGTATTTCAGATAACCTGTTAACGAATTCTGCATTTTCATCCGTACAAATTAATACTTACTCTTGATTATGTGAACGAACGTGTTCGCTGAAAGGATGTTGAAACAATGACTAATAACACGATCTTAATCATGAATGATGAGACCCATTTTCATCTCTCGAGTTTCGTTATTAAACAGAACTGTCAGTATTGGTCTGCAGCGAAAACACGAGAAATTGTTATGTGCGTCCGTTTCACTCACAAGGAGTAATAGAATTGTGTGGGTGACAGATCCTGGGGTCATAGGCTCGTATTTCTTCAAACAAGATTGTGACTTCTGAGTGATATATTTCCATGTTAAAAGACTTCCTCAAACCTTAACATCGAAGAATGCAACTGAACAGTGTTCAGGTGTGGTTCTAGCAGGACGGGGCAGATATCCCGTGGCCAGTGTTGTCACCCGACCTCTCTGTGCGGCGGGACTACTTTTTGTAGGTCATCTGAAGTGAAAAGTTTTCATTAATAAACCACGCACTTTGAAAGAACTGAGGATTGCCATCACACGTAAAATTAGGGCAATACCAATGAACGTGCTTCGTGATGCTATGACAAATTTCAGGGCAAGACTTCAGCAATGTGTGAATGATGATAAAGGACATTTCCCAGACGTTCTTTTCCATATTTAAATTGTATTCTTAGTTTTTATTCTGGTGTCAGTGACTGTCAAAATGTAATATACTTCTGCTATTCTCAAAGTACTCAGCATTGTGTGAATGAAACTGAAAATGGAGGACACATGCAAGACAGTATTTCCTAGAACTTCCTTTCTCTAGTGTGAATAATGACAGAATATGCTGAATTCACTGAACAATGTTCACACTTTTTTCTTCGAAAAATACAAAATTACTCCAATTGCAAAAACGTCAGATATTTCTGCCGGTTTCATAAAGAACGACCTGATTTTAAAAGTCCATGTATATTGAAAAAAAAAAAAAAAAACACACACACACACACACACTCCAAAACGGGATAAATTGCAAAATACAAAAGTTTTAGCTATGCTATTACAAATGCTCTGTGCGTCCAGCAGCAGCACGAACATCTAGACGATAGCTAAATTCGTTATAAACTTGACACAATGTATCTACGTTTACAGCAGTTATGGCGGCTGTTATTCTGTTCTTCACTTCTTCTGTGTCACGAGGTAAAGGGGGGATGAACACACTACCCTTCACATATCCCTACAAGAAAAAAAAAATCACTGACCCAATCTTTGCTAACTGCAGCATACAAAACGCCTTCTGTTGAGCAGACGCCATCTTCTGACTGCCTGCAAACTGAGAAGACGCATAGACTGACATCTAACGGCGATTATCTGAAACTAGGCCATGCCCATTCAAACACATTCATTTCTTCTTTGCCGGCACGTCCCATGTACCGTAATTATTGTCCAAAATCAGGTCATTCTTTTTGAAACACGGTATATATATATATATATATATACACCTGGTATAGTGTGTGTTATGTGTGCTTGAAAATTTCGGGCGCGAGATCGCCATGTCGACTGGAAATACGAATTTGCTGCCTGGCTTTTTTTTTTTTCCTACATTAGTATTCTCAATTTTTACTTCCCAGTAGTTGTAATTTTTGTGTGTTTGGATGGATGAATTAAAATCAAATAATATCAAATTCTTAAGTTCAAAGTTCCCAATTTACCTTCAGCGTCAGATATATTTTTAATTTCGTTGAATTACGAATATTGCCTGGTATATTGGTTTATTCTGTGATGTGTGTGTGTGTCTGTGGTATTTGCTTTAGAGTTAGCAAAATTTTGTTGCTTCCAGATTAACCATGAAACCATCAAACACTCAGACACAGGATTTGAAGCAATCTCGACTGACAAATTATTTTGGTATGCCGGTGGAAAAGACAGATTTGGGTTCAAGTATTAAGTCAGAACCATGTGAAGCGAGGAGTGAAATTCCAGAATCGGACAACATTCCAGAACCAACAACGCGCAAAGGTCGGAAATTTAGGAAAGAATGGTGCAACGAACTGAAGTGGCTTAAGTTTGACTCGATTGAAGGTATTGCAAGATGTGAAGTGTGTGCTTTATTTCCCTCCCTTTCAGACAGCAATTCAAAGGTTGTGAAAGGGTTTAATGGTCCGTTTAAACTAGAAACCTTTAAAAAACATGATAAATCGTTTCAGCATCAAAGGTGTGTTGCTGCAAGTATGGAAACAACTGTGCCAATTTTTGATGCAGTATGGGGCAAAATAGATGAAGGAGATGTTGTTCAAGAGTGAACACACCATTGAAATGTGGATCAGCGTAATTGATTATTTCACCTATTCAGAAGGGAAGGAATTTCAAAATTTTTGAGAAGATCGAAGCATTATTGCAGTATTTTAAGAATCAACTTGTGAGTTCTGTCCTGGACTCTGAAGAAAAAAAAAAGTGCTGAAAAAGTGATGAAATGAGGTTGAGAGGAAAATTTTCCACACAAAAAACAGATTTCAAGTTTTAAGCAAGTTGCTTCGTATTGTGATAGTGTTACCTGTGTCAAGTGTTTCTCTTGAGAAAGCGAGAGTTGAATGAACCTAAGACAGAACAATTTGAGATCAATAATTAACATAATTGGCCCATCATTAGGAGATTTTGATCTATCCAGAACAGTGGTCAGTTGTTTTTCAGTATTCAAGCTACAAGACATGACATGGATGTAAAATACATAGTGATACTTTGTAAAAGAAAAATCACTTATATTGCTTTCAGTTACTGTTATCTTCGAGGGATAGTCTGTACACTAAGGTAAGCTTGTATTCTTATACCAGTAAGTATAATTTAAGATCATAACATGTAGGTTTATGGATCAGAAGTGATCTGTATTATTGTGGCGCCTGGTTTTCAGTACTGCTGCGTAGGTAAGAAGGAACTTTTTCGTTTATTGGATTACGGAAGTGGGACTTACTGTAAAGTTAGTAAGTACGTACATTACTCCTCACAAAAACTCTTGAGTAGAATTTTTTTTTTTTATAGTATATTGCTAGACCAGTTACCTCGGCCGAATTCGTTATCTAGCAGACATGGATAGAGATACTTTTTTTCTTGGAACCTGGAAAGTCCTCAAAACTCTTCTGTTCTTGGCGACATTTGCTAGAGATTTATGACCCCTGTTGCCACATTCCTCTATTGCCCTTTCTTTTATCTTCCATTTATTGCTTTTTTTAAAAATGATACGATGTATACAAATGTTACAGAAGTACAGCAATATTGAAGAGAATGAAAGCGAACGTGCAGCCGTGGGTTGTGTGTGTGTGTGTGGGTGGGTGGGGGAAATGAGTAGTGGTTGGGGCAAGAGATCTCTTCAGGTTTGTCTGCAAGTCATAACTGGTAATGGTGACTTATGCCCGTTCGTTACACCACACTAGCTTAAATGAAATTGAATTTTTGAATTATGTTTTTCTCAGAGTTAGAAGTTACACTTTTCGCTGTTCGGTTGACACCTATTGGACGAAATTGAAATTTCTAGTGGGTGATACTTTTTATTGTCTACCAGAGTTAATTCTGAATTTTTGTGATAAATTCAGTTTAAACCCATTGTAAATAGTCTCGAATGCAATTTTACATATCGCCAGAGTTGGAACCAATTAACCGTGTTATACAAGGTATTCTGTGTTCATTAAGTAGATTGTGCGTAGACAGATGCATTATTATAATATGTTAAGATCTACCAAGCAGGATGATTATGTAATTTCCAGAAATTAGTTTGAGAAATACTTTGTCTAAACTTCGTTAGTTTTACAAAGTTTCCTAGAACCAACTACGCTCATCCCTCGATGTATGAAGGTACCAAGAAAGTTCTGTTCTTTTTTTCACCCACCACCTTCGAACATCTATATGTTACCTAAGACGTACCTGGAAGAGCAAAGATAATCCCCATTAGTATCGACGACCTTCTGCCAACGTTCTGGAAGGCCGTGGATTCCATCCCGGTAGAACTTGGTGGGCCGTGAAGCGAAGAAGGTATCAAATGTATTTTGCACCTCTACTAGTGATTTGAACTGACGTCCTCTAAGGTGATTGTCCTGGGAATGAAGCAAATGATAATCGAACGGTGCAATGTCCGGGAAGTATGGCGGATGCAATAGTGTTTCCCATCCAAGGCATAAAATGATGTCCCGGGTTATCCTAGCCACGTGGGGCTTAGTGTTCTGTAACAGGAGGACTTCTTTGCGATTCAGTCTCCAGAGTTTTGAGTTTTTCTTGAACACGACTCAGCTGCTGACAGTACACAGTTGCATTGATGCTCTGACTAGCTGGTAGCAGTTCCTGGTGCAGTGCTGGTTTCGGCTGTTTTGGAACTGGTTCATGGGATGCTAACCAATGATGATGGCCCCGTGGAGCTTCATACAGGACCTACGTCTTATCACATGTCAGCATCCTGTCCAGAGTTGGCTCCTTGCTCAGACGAGACAGGAAAGAAACACGGGTGTCTGGTCGCGTTGCTTTCTGGCCCGGAGTCAAATCATGTGGGACCCATCAACCCAAATTGTAGTGCTTCCCAAGTTGATGTAGGTGCTGCCGAATGGTTTCTTTACTCACACTGAATTGTAGTTTCAGTTCCTCATATGTCTGGCCACTGTTCGCCTCAATTGCTGCCTGAAGATGTTCATTTTGTACATGTGTTGATGGTTTTGCGGTACGTGGTGCGTCTTCGAGTGTTTGTCACCTTTCTTAAACTTGTTAAACCACCGCTGCACTATCTGCTTGGTCACGATACCTTCACCAAAGGCCTGGCATATCTTCCGCCCCGCTGCAGCCACATTTGGCCCCAGTTTGAACTGGTACAGCATTCACGCCCTTATGATACTGTGGAGGTCCCATGTTCACTCTGTCCTTAAGGAAGCTCACGTTGTAACTGAACTGCCACAAGCAGGTAGTATGTTGATTATACCCACACCAACAACTGATCTTCGCCTTATCTTCATTCGCATTCAACTCACAGTGTGAGGGGCAGTTGAACACAGACCTCCTCAAAAAGCGACAGAACTTTCTTGGTTACATTATACCCCCTACCTCTACGGATATCGAAATTAAGTACGCAATTTCGAACATCGACTCGGCTTCAAAGTCTTTATTTTACTCAAAATGTTGAATTTACTGTATTATAGATAGTGTATATTTACGGCGCACATGTATTTTACTGTCAGCTTGTAAAGCAAACTTGATTAAAAATACAGTACTGTACAATTCCTCTTTCTTTCGTAATGTACAAAGTAAGATTACTTCAGCTGTACGAACCAATGTTCTGGCACGGGTTCTAATTTTTGTGTCGAGGGTAGTATATCCGATTTCTTGTTCATAGACTAGGCTAGTCGAAAATTGCACACAGTGGTGATTTTAGGATTGCCTCGGGCCCTCTGCGGAGCCAAGAAATTCCTATCGTGCTCAATGAAGATTCCCAGTATTTTTGTAATACTACTTTTAACCTCCCCCCCTCCACAAAACCTTCTGAAATCATCACTTATGCACAGGAACTGGAACATTGCACAAAAATGGAAGAGCGTAGTGTCATTCGATTCTTGTGTCAAGAGGAAGAAACTGACAGAAACTCATCAAAACTGGTAGAAGTTCATGGAGAAGATGTAATCAACCAGCAAGAGAATTGGTGTGCGGATGAGCAAAGTAGTAGAATACTACCCTCTGTACAGTTCTGATCTTGCTCCTTCTGACTACCATCTTTTGGACTGCTGAAGGAACATCCCGTGGACAATGTATTGGCACTTCAAAGCAGTGTAACATGCTACGATTACCCGACTCACGAGTTCGGAGCAAGATTTTTTTTTTGCAAATGCTATGAACGGTTAATCTCCCGATGGAATAAATGTCGATCCTAGTGGCGGCCTACGCGCAATGTTAAGGAATAAATTCAATTTTCACCGTACTTTTTGATTATCTCTTGTAGAGATTACGACAATCGGGAACATCGGACCGTTTTCCCTCCCCATTCCGTATTATCCGTTAAGCTACAACCGAGTAAGGATATGTTTACTGTTTGAAATTGTAATACTGCCAAGAAATTCGAGTTGCTTTCTTTTCTCTTTCTCTCTCTCTCTACTGAGTATCAGCAACAATTTGTGTGACATCGTTAAGTATTTCCTTGTGCAGTATATAATTATCAATTACTATGCGTTTAAATCGGCGTTTGCAAGCACCAATGTTCTTTGAAATTGCCTAAGACAATGAAAAGAAAAAAAAATCACAAGTTCATTAATAGTACAAGCGCTTCTATTAATTTACATGGACGAAGCAGGTGAAAGTTTCAAGGAATGAGATTTAACAATTTTGTGTGCGTTTGAAAATTGAATGTAGTCACGGTTTCAAAGGCTTGCACAAAACTCATGATATTCTAAGGCATGATGTTTCGTCAAAAGATCAAAAGTGAGATAAAATGTAGAACTGAAGATTGAAGCAAAGGAAATATTAAAGTGCTCACATCCGAATTCGTTAAATCATTCTTTACAGTAAGCCTCCTTCAAGGTGACTTCATTCGTGCACAGCACTATGTAATTGAATAAGCCACACTGTTATATACTGTGTAATGTATGTTTCTTCTGCTACTCGCCAACCAAACTTCCCCAAATGTGCTCATTATTTATCCAATGTCAAGATTTTGTTGTATTTGTACAAAAGTCTAGCGCAGATTTGACAACATATAACACTAGGATTGTTAACAAAACTGTGTTGCTTTAAGAGAAACATTCCAGTGTATTGTTTCTGTAAAATAAATACATTCCGGGACTGTTTTCCTTCAATTTTCTCGTAGAACATAAAGAAAGGAGATGTGTCTAACGATAAAAATAATAACTAAATAAGGTTTCATAAGTGGTAGCAGTCGTTTTGTTGTAGTAATGGGAAAAACTTGTTTCCGTAGTTTTGATACCGACTCTCCTTCTCTCATACCTACAGATTTTAGCATCGCAGCCAAGAAAACAGAAGTTACATTTAAGATTCCTAGAGTTTCTTTGGTAATACATGACACTTTTATTAGTTTAAAGTAAAATCTCAGTTACGAAAAAAACTTTTCTCTACCACCAAGAATGCTTGTTTTCCAGTGTACGGTTTCAGACTACGTAATTACTGATACTACCTAGAAAGCACGGTGGCTCAGTGGTAGAGTGCGTACCTGTGGTGCATAGAGTCCCTGATTTGATCCTCTGCCAAGTTAATATGTGGTGGACAACATTGTGTCCGTGGGTTTTCTCGTGGTACTTTCGTTTTCTTGCACATTCTCATTCCACCAATTCTTCCATCATCATTCACGTGCCACATTCATTCGTCTTCCTTAATCGTGAGACGTTACGAATATTGGCTGGTACATGAAATGGAATTCCTTCCACATTGTATAAACTATATGTGAAATAATTTTTTCTATCTCGAGTCTTGCGGAAACGCTTCCTGATATGTGCTGATAAAGTTCACTCGAAAAAACAACAACGGGGTTTCCACCAAACTGGAGAACCTGAAAAATCAGTGAATTTATCTTCCTCGTAAAGTTCTGGAAAAGTTGGAAAATTTCATGAAAAACTGAAAAGGCTTGGAAAATCAGGGAATTTTTAAGTATGGATTTTTATTTCTGAGAACCGATTTCTCTTTTTGCTTTACCCGTCTAGTTGGTAGGGAATATTTTAGAAAATAAGTAAATTTGTTCTGCAAAACTTTTCTTCATACACACTATAATATGCATAAGAGGAACACACTAATCGGGAAAAATATAATTGCTTTTATACGTTATGTATATAGACCTGGAAATGTGTTAATCGTGACCTGGAAAACCTGAAAAAGTCATGGAATTCGTGTTCACCGAAGTGGGAACCCTGAACAAGCATTGAAATCTAATTTTTCAACTGCACAAATAAATAAATGGCTATACTTCACTCTTTTTCTAAGAAAATTAAATGTTCTTCTTTGTATTTTAAATTTTCATAAGATATGAAGATGACTCACGAACTAAAACTTCTTTGTCACATAAATAAGCGATAGATTAATTACACTTTAACCTTTCGTAGGGAAAATCCTGTAAAAGAAGAAAGAAAAAATCAAAATTTACATTTTACGGACTACGTGTTGCTCCTTAACTGAAACAGACTTTCTATACCACTTAGAAACTCGATTTTAATCTAAAAGGACGTTTAATTTATGAACTGTTTCTAGCAACAGGTTTTCTCTACAGGTTGGAATAAAGTGTAACTGATTGATTGTTTTCTCAGTGAAAACCTTAAATGTCTGTCAGTGCTTGTTGTTTTTCGATTGAACCGTAACAGCACATATACTGTACGATTAAATTTTTGGTTTCTGCATCACCCTTGATAGGAAGAGAAATTATTTCAAATATAGTTTATAAGGTATGGAAAAAATTCTAAACATGTTGCTTTTTGCAGCAGCGATCTTTCGTAATATGCCCGTAGAAACGAGTAGGTGCTCTGAAACAGTATGCAGGAATGTATTCCACCGACATTTGGTGGTACCGTAGGATTTTTGTTTTTTTAAGTAATGATTAAAAAAGTATGCATTCTATTGTATCGTTAATCCCATCGTACTGTTCGATTGTTCATTCTTGTAAAAATTGTATTTACTGTCAGTTGCTAGTAACCTTAATGTAAATGAACAGAATCAATATGATTGTATTTCCAGCGTATTTGTGCACATATATTATTGAAAACACTCTTTTAACGTGTGTCTGTGACTAGTCATCATTTAGTTTATGTAAATAATGATAATTGTTGTATGAATAAAGTATTATCAGTGGATGATTTGATGTTAATATTTTGAATTCCCGCCTGTTAAGAAGCATACTGGTTTTAATTATTCAATTTTTAGAGATAAATTAGCTTGATGTACTTTTATTTTTTTAATAGAGAAATTTAATCTCAACCCTTTACAGAAACTTAAAGAAAAAAAAAATATTTTGGCTGTGGTGTACATTCTGCAATAATTTGTAAGAGGATTGGAGAAGGGGTTGCTGATAACCTACATTAAGCATGAACATAGTTCCGGAAATTGGAACAAATTTTTCTTATGAAAATTATTAATATTTTATTCTTAGTACAACTGATACTTTATCCGTACACGTGATAGGCAAATTATAGGAAAGTTATAGGATAGGCAAATTATAGCTTTCACTAAAACGGAAGTGTAAATTAATTCAAAGTTTCCAAACTTCTTTCGTGTAATTTTCATCTGTGTGAACGAACACGCAAGTACGGATATTTAATGTGCAGTATAAGAAATTTGTAATGCCGATGGTTCAGGGACTGAGAAACAACCATCGAAATAGAACCATACGTGAAAACCAGCAATGACAACCCAAGAAATCCCAATTTATTGTAGTTTACAGGTCATCCCAGAAGAAGGGACTCCTCAAACCAACTCTTTTATATACAAGGTGAACCTGAAACGTGTATACAAACTCCAGGAGTGATTCATGACATCAAAAGAAGACAAAAAAGTCGTCTTGCATATTGTCAAAATTCCGCGTCGTATAAGAGTTGAAGGATTCGAGTTTCGATTCCAAGTTGACACGTCCCTGTTACTCGTACACGACGCGGAATTTGACAACATGCAATAGGATATTTTGTCCTCTTTTGATGTCACAAATCACCTTCCGGTGTTTGTGCACATCGTTCAGATTCACCCTTATATGTATGTATGTATGTATGTATATGTAATTAAAGCTAAAGGAGTTACTTAAATTTTGTTAGCCTGTAAGCATCCATATAGTCTTGTGCATAAAACAGATAAGACGTTTTCTCGTCAGGAAACTGCAGTATCTGTAGTATTCTGTGTTGATGTCGAGTTGACAAGAAACGTGTATGAAAGAAACCGCCAATAGTACAAAACTATTACTTGGTTGGACAGTGTTATCAGATAAGCACCCCGGACAAAAAATTAGTCACCCACGCTCGAGAGCAAGGATGCGTCGGCAAACAGGTACAGATGGCGTATTGGTCGAATCACGTGGCCAAATGTGCATACACTGCCTCGAGGCGATCATAGGGCATTACCGTGGAGTGACACAGAACCGTTCGAAGCGGTGTGTGCGGGGCAAGATGGGGAAGAGCGCGGACTTGACGGAGTGGCAAAAAGTGGCAATCGTGTTTGGCCGTGTCCATGGCCACATAGTCATAGAAGTTGCCGGATTTGTTGGTGTTTCGCGGCGGACTGTTCAACGTGTCTACAAGCAGTGCTGTAACACACGTGGCCATGAAACACGACGCTAGAACTAGTCGGAAAAAGATCCTCACAGATCGGGCCCGAAGACGGCTTCCCAGGCTTGTGAATCGAAATAACTTCCAAACCCGCCAGGAATTGCTGCAGTCCGTGAATGCAGGCCCAGTCCAACCTGTCAGCGAGAGAACATTGCGACGGGAACTGCATGCAATGAACATATGGAGTCGGGTACCTCGCAAAAGGCTCTTGCTCACATATGCACATAAGGTTGCTCGTCTGCAGTGGGCCAATAATCATCAAACATGGACAGTACCAGACTGGCACCGTGTCATATGGTCTGACGAATCACGATTTTGCCTGTAACGTTATTCGAATGACGCCTGGCGTCGTGTCCACATGAAGCATTTCACTCGCAGTGTGTGGAAGGTCACGTGCAGGCCGGGGATGAGTCTGTCATGTTCTGGGAGTGTTTTTCGTACTATGGGGTGGGCCCACTCATTGAGGTGTCCATGAACATGAACCAGCACGTTTATTTGAACAACCTGTACGAGCAGGTGTTGCCCTTCAGTCGCTTTCTTCGCGATGACTTTGCTACAGACACCCCCATTTTTCAAGACAACAACCGCAGGGTTCACAGAGCTGGACCCATATGTGACTGGTTTGAGGAAAACTCAGGTACCCTACCACACCTCGAATGGCCCGCAAAATCGCTGGACCTCAACCCAATTGAGAATTAGTGGGACCAGTTGGAACAGCGGGTGAAACGTCGAAATCAGCATCCCCGACGTTTGGTGGAATTGCGTGCTCTTATCCTCCGTGAGTGGGTTCAACTGGTTGTGACGGCCTTGCAGACCCTTGTGGACTCCCTTCCCGACCGCATCCAGGCGGTTATCCAGGCCAGGGCCAGCGCTACACGGTATTAACTTAAGTACCAAGGGGGGTGACTTTTTTGTCCGGGGAGCTTACATGCTTTATTTAATTCGTAGTCATGAGATAATTCTGGCCAGATAATGTGGGGTGAAGTATTTCATATTTAGTTTACATTATATGGACATGAGTATATTGAATCAGTAAATGAATGACCAGACAGCCCTACCAGTGAGTTGGAGCACGAGCTTAAAACCAATAAGTTGAGTCTAACTGAAGCACTGTATCATTATAGCTTGTCTGCAGATGATGTATACGAGGGCTGTCTAAAAAGTATCCGACCTTTGGCCGGAAAAATAGTTGCGAATACCTGACAGATTTGGGACCCTAATCCCCTTCACAGTAGGCCCCTTGTGCTTCCACACACAGCCCACCGATCCTTCCACTGCTGGAAACACCGCTGGAAGTCTTCTTTTGGAATGTTGTTCAGCTCCGTCGTCGTGTTCCGCATTATGTCTTCTCTACTCTCAAAACGGGATCCCTTCAGAGACGTCTTCAATTTTGGAAACAACCAGAAGTCATAAGGAGCCAGGTCTGGAGAGTAGGGAGGTTGACGAACGGTTGTAATTCCATGTTTGGCTAAGAACGTGTGAATCAATTGGGATGAATGTGCTGGGGCGTTGTCATGATGGACGTGCCAGTTCTTCGCTGTCCACATGTCTGGTCTTTTGCGCCGGACTGCGTCACGGAGTCGCCTGAGAACATCTTGATAGTACTCCTTTGTCACTGTTTGTCCTTCCGGTGCGTACTCGTGATGCACAATTCCACGGGCATCGAAGAAAACAGTCAGCAACACCTTGATTTTGCTTCGCACCTGCCGCGCTTTCTTCGGCCTTGGAGAATCGTGATGCTTCCATTGAGACGATTGTTGTTTTGTTTCTGGGTCGTACCCGTACACCCATGACTCATCTCCAGTTATCACGGAATTCAGATACCCAGGATCAGTGTTGGTGGTGTCCAGAAGGTCCTGTGCAACGTCAAAACGAGTGTCTTTTCGTTCCTGAGACAACAACTTGGATACAAATTTAGCAGCCACTCGTTTCATGTTCAAATCGTCACGCAAAATTGCATGTACAGAATCTTTACTCACTCCAACATCTTCTGCAATCTCCCGCACTGTCAAACGGCGATCTGCCATCACCAAATTTCGCACCCGCTCAACAACAGCTGCATTCCGAGCAGTTTGGGGCCTGCCGCTACGCTGCTCACTCTCGACTGATGTGCGGCCATCTTTGAATCGGTTGAACCATTGTTTAATTTGTGTTACACCCATCGCATCTTCTCCAAACACCTGCTGAATCTTACGAATTGTTTGGCTTTGAGAATCACCCAGCCTTTGACAGAATTTGATGCAGTATCTTTGCTCAATTCGTTCAGTCATCTTGCGAGAAACACTAAATCCGACGAACACTACCAACAGCACCTCACTTCGCGACCACCAGCTCACGACTGGCACACGCGAACGCGGTGAAAAAATTCAAGCATGCGCATTAAGGTTCCTCCTTCCACCGTGCACGGTGGCGCCGCCTGAGAATCACTACTTTGCGTGGAAAAAATTAAGGTCGGATACTTTTTAGACAGGCCTCGTATGAATACATTATTATACAAGAACATACATTTTTCTCCATGCTGGTCTAGTGGATGGCTCTTGTGCCTTTGGTTAGCATGTGATGTTAAACGAAAAAGAAAAGTAGTTTCATTAAAAAAAAAAAAAAAACATACATACATTTATATTCCAGTAACTATCAATTAAGTATAATTAATCCAAATAAAATTGCGCAAGAACGTCATACACATTGGGTTGCAGTAGCTAAGTGGTGGAATGCTCTCCTCGAGTGTTTCTGGTTCAATCCTATTTCTCTTCCATTGGGCTTTGAGGTTGACAAATACCGTATTCATGGGTTTTCTCGGAATTATCCCGTCTCCTTTCACTTCTTTATTTAGCCAGTATCATCTATCTCATTGCCGTCTCGTTTAGCCTCGGAACATACAGATGGTGATCAGAAAAATGGAAATACCTGATCGAAATTGCAACTTACCAGATTAATATGGTGTCGGGCCACCTTTCGCCTTCAGAACAGCCTTGATGCGACGTGGGATGGAAGCATAGAGGTCGTGAATGGTAGCAAGTGGAATTTTACACCATTCCTTGTGCAAGGAATCTGCCAGTTCTGTGAGAGAGGATGGAGGTGGAAATCGTCGCCGGAGTCGTGTTTCCAAGATGGACCACAGATGTTCAATTATGTTGAGATCTGGGGATTGGGCGGGCCAGGGGAGGTGTTGAACTTCATCCCGATGTTCCTCAAACCACGCTGCAACAACGCCAGCTGTGTGAATGGGTGCATTATCATCCTGGAAGATGGCGTCATTGTCTGGGAACAACATCCGGACCATAGGATGCAAGTGGTTTCCTAAAATTGCGACATAATCGTTGGCAGTGATTCATCCGCTAAGTGTGACCACAGGACCCAATGAAAACTATGATATGACGGCCCACAGCATCACCGAGCCGCCGCCATGTTTCACAGTTGGGCGGAGACACTGCAAATCATAAGCTTCTTTGGGCGTTCTCCACACATAAACACGGCCCGTGGTTGGGAATAGGGTGAAGGATGACTCATCCGACCATATCACACGTTTCCAGTCCTCAACGATCCAAGTTGCATGGTCGCGGCACCATTTGCGGCGTGCGAAAGCGTTATGGTCCCTGATGAGCGGTTTGGCCCGTGCAACGCGACCCCGTAAGTTCATGTCATGTAATTCGCGACAGACTGTGATTGTCGAAACAGTGTGGGGGAGGTGCTGATTGAGTTCCTCCGTCACTTGCTCCGCAGTGGCACGACGGTTCTGCGTGACAATGCGCTTTAATACCCGGCGTGACCTGTCACTTATGATTTTCTTCCGCCCACTGTTCCGCTTCCCCGATATGGTTTTCCCGTGTGTTGTGTAGGCCGTCACCACCTTCGACACTGTCCCACGCGACACACCTAACACAGTAGCCACTGCCGTCACACTCACTCCACAAACCGCGCACCAACAATTTGCCCTCTTTGAAAATCTGTGAGGTCTCCCATTTTACACTACCTCCGTCTACTGCAGCCACTGGACACTGCTGTTCCACTGCGCCTTACGTAGTATGGAGACCGACCTAACACACCACCACCAGCGGTCCGGCGCTGCGGGCGCCACGACACCACTGCCAACCCATACATTTGACGTGTTGGCAACTACAGGAGTTTCCATTTTTCTGATCACCATCTGTAGTCGTAGGACGTTAAACTAAAAAAAACGAACGTTATACATTTATTTGACACCCGGAAGTTCTTTTGTATTGTGTCTTCTATGGCTGGTCTCTGTTTTCTTCCCGTTCTCGAGTTTGTGGGGAGCAATATCTTGTCCATTTATATATACACAGTGGCTCAATAAAGAAGTCGGACATATACATGCTTACACATTCCAAGAGAGAATAAACATACCAAGAGTACGCTTCAGAGAACAAAAAAGTATATTTTAATTACTTTATATTATTTACTTATGAATAATAGAAACATCAATTACAAAACTCAATTTCATGACTATAAAAAAATACAAAAAGTGAAAACAGCCTAAATTCATGTCAACTCGGACACTTAATTTGTAGCACAAATTTAGAATGTTATTAGATATTTTAATATTTTGATGGAAATTCTTTATTTTCCACGATAGCTTTCAATCTTGTTGTGGGCGTGGATTTTACAAGTTTTTTGTAGAAGAAAGGATCGGCATTCAGTCTGAAGTTCTGATTCCAAGTCTTCCTTTGTTCTAATAGTATGATTTTTTAAACTGTTTTTCCAGGTGAGCCCATAAGTGCTCAGTAACATTAATATAAGGAAATTGCTGAGGTTTGTGCTTGGGATCGTTATCTTGGTAGTACTAGAAGTTCTCTTTTATTCCCAATGTGTTTCAGCACTTTGTACCTAATTTTGCTTCAAAATATTAAAATACTTTGTTTGGCCCATAATTCCATCGATTACACAAAGTTTGTAACGTTCACTGTTATTTTTTTATTTATTTCTTTGAACTCTTTGAGTAATTCGTTCCGTTTCTCGATAGAACAAGTTTACCTGGACCAGCAGCGAACATAGAGCTCCAAACCATTATCGAGTCATGTCTATATTTTCACAGTGGATCATAAATTACGCCCTCGGAGTTCTTCATTAGGTTTTCGCAAGATATAACATTGACCATCTGAACGGAACAAATTAAATTTGCTTTCCTCCGCGAATAACAGTGCTCCAACACGAAAAATCTTGATTTTTATAAGGTTTTTGCAAAACTGAATCTCTCTTGTCTATTGTGCTTACTCACGAACGGTTTTATACGGGCTTCTCTTCCATGTAAATTGCTTCTTGAAATGAATCTTATCGTTTCAGGACGCACATTTTTATTAAGATGTTCTGATACTTCTTTGGCCAGTTTGTCTTGGGATTTTTATTAAACTGTAGTACAGTACATCGCTCGTTTGAAAACCCTATAGGTCTACCACTTTTTGGTTTTATTTTCCACTGCTTTGTTGATTTAAAGCGTCTAATCATGTCAGGAACAGTGGCGTGTGACCTATTTACTATTTCCCCAATATCACAAACTGATTTTTCCTCTTTATAATATTTTAAAATAAGTTCTCTTACTGCTAAAGAAGTTTAACCACGTTGCCTGCCCAGGTACAAACAGTACGGCTTCAGCTCGTTTCACTTGGACACCTAAAATTGTCAAGTAGACACAATCTTGGAAATTCCCTTATTAAGCCCCAAAAGAACGAGAGTGCTGTCACTTGTCCGAGTTCTTTTTTGATATGGATTGTAGCTGTATTTTCACTTTTTGGTATTTTTTATAGTCATGAAATCGAGTTTTATTATTGCTGTTTCTATTTTCCATAAGTAAGTAATATAGACTATATACTCTCTGAAACATGCTCTTAGAATATTTATTATTTCTTGGTATGTATAAGTAGGTATAAGTCCGGCTTCTTTATTGAGTCACTGTGTATATATAATATATTAAAAGATCCAATATATTTCAATCAATTTTTTTTGTACGCCTTATATCTGGAGTACTACATATAGTGTATTCAAACCCAAACTATTTCTTAACTCAATAATGATGTGCTTATTCCGTAAAAAATACGAAAGCTCGATTTAGGGACAGTGATAGCCCCTGATCCAAAAACTAGTCATTGCCCAAGATCACAATCTTTTGATCTATTTTTTTTATCATTCCTAAAATTCTTAATTATTACTTTATTTTAATTTTTCTTCCACTGCCTTGATGTACAACAGTTTTTTTTGTAGTTCTCGTGCATTTGCCGCGTATCTTAGCTGTCAGAGCATATTTGGGGGACAGTAAGTTAAAGATTGTTTTACTTTTTCCCCTCTCTTTTGTGTGGCACATTCTGTAAATAGATATTTCTCTTTTAAGTTGTTATTTTAAAATTTTAATGTTTAAACCAATCCTGTTACTTTTATCGGGAATTTTTACAAATGAAGTGTCAGTAAACTGTCTTAGCGAAAGAACATATTACTAATCTCATTTTCTCTACGATAACTTTTTAGAAGGCAGTTTGGTGTTTAACATTTAGTTCGTGTTTTGAATATAAAGTAGTGATTTGAATAGTATGTCCCGAATTTCCTAAAGTGATTCACCTTAAGTTGAAGTTAAGAGATATTGTATGGATAAATGAAGAGGAAAAGTAAAACTACAGCTTAATGTTATTCTTTTTTTCAGATTAAGAAAAGCAAGAAAGTTTAAAGGCGGTAAGCGTCCTACTCTAAAATTGGAAGATGACTCTAAGAGTGAAAGTGGTGTAAAACAGAAAACAGTGCGAGGGAGAAACGAAAAGGTTACCTGCAGTGAAGTGGTAGTTGTAGGAGGACAACCTATTGAGATAATTGAACTTCCAGCGCCTGATTCCGAACCTCAGTCCGGTACTAAAGATAACAAGAATGATACCACTGTAGAAGACAAAAACAGAGAAGTTCCATATGTGACGCGACGTAGTACAATAGCAGTGGATACGCCATCTTTAAGGAGAGTTCAGCAAAAGAAATCGTTGGGTGAAGAGTTAAACAGAAAAGATAAATCAGAAGATTTATCTGTTCTTTCTCCTCGTAAACCGAGAACCAGAGCATCAGCCAGCAAAGAAAGGGAAGGTAAAGCTCCGGCCTTGATCGTTGAAGAACAAACCTGTCGAGAGCTCAGATCAAGAAAAGTAAAATTGAAGGAAGAACGTACGGAAGAAGTTGATTCTGTTGAGTCATGCGTCAGCGAAAGAGATGTTTCAGAATCACCTCAACAATTAAACGATGAAAACACATCCCAGGATATGAATATGGAAAACTATCCCAGCCAAGTAATGGCGGTTGTAGCTTCTTCCATTGACCAGCTCACGGGGACAACTGAAACCTCAAGAGAGCTAAGTAAAGAGAGTGAAAATCACACGGAAAACATAACATGTATTGATGAAATAAGAAGTATGCCTCTTTTATCTCCAAATGCAGATGAGATGAAAGCTATTGCACCAGAACCATCAGCAGAGTGTGAAACTAAACTATCTAAGAACAAAAAGAAACAGAATGAGGAAATCGAAGAAGACGGTAGTGAAGGGAAAGATACTTCGATTACGTCTACCGGAAGCTCATACGAAGTCGTTCTTGTAGATTCTAATGATATAGATTCATCTTCTGTGTCTCCTAAAGCCAGCCACAAGAAAGAGAATATAACGAAGCAGGAGAAAATGTCTTCTGATAAAAGTATTATAGTCCGTAATGTTAAAGATAAAAAGGCTGCGAATTACAAGAAAAATATCAACGCAGATGAGTCAGATATAACAGATTCTCACAGAAAGCGGGATGTAGAGGAGCATCCTCCTAAAATATCGAATCCTTCTTCTCTCCCAGTACTTCCTAAGATTTGCAAAGTTTCTGTTGAAAAACTCATTATAGACGGAACAGTTCAAGAACATAAAGTGAGCTCTACCGACGTCTTAAACGTTTCAGTTCAAAGTGTTTCATCACCCAGAACTTCTAGAAGAAGAGTAAGACGTGGGGAATCAAGTGAATTAAGTCCATGTCGTAATGAAGACCTTGCTTCTAAGGAACATGTTGCTAAGACAACTGATTCAGTAACTTATCCTGTTGAACCAAATGATGAGACATCACAGGTTGAAGTAATTAGTGAGAAAAAGACGTCTAACCAAAGCCGTAGTAGTGAAAGTAGTGACACACCTTTATTCTCATCCATTGCTGTTGAGGAAGTCCCTAGTGCGAGCGGAATAAAACGAGTCGGAAATGGTGGAAGTCAAGACGCAGTGGCAGGTGTATTATGTAACACTAGTCAAGCGAAGGAAAGTGCTTCCATAGAACCGAATGATGAAATTCGTACAAAACCTTCAACTGATTCTGTGGAGTCTAGTACAGTCTCTCGAAGAGAATCTCGGAAAAGAAAAGTTTTGAGAGAGAGTTTGAGCGAGGACAGTTTATGTGAGATTCAGAATAATAATACAAAAGAAGAGTGTCAGATACTAGATATCTCGTTAACTGCAGACGTGTTCAAGAAAAATGGCAAGAAAGACACTGAAAATATTGGTACGACAGAGCCAAGTGTTCGTGAGTTAATAAATGTTTTAGAAACTCCTTCGGTCCTTCGAAAACGTCGAAGAGGGAAAAGTTTAAATGAGAGTTTGAATGAAGATGACGTACGTCAAATTCAGGATATTTCGGAACAAGGAGCTCAGGTAACGAATGTACCAGTAACTACGGAACCATTGTCAAAGGAAGATGAAGTTGTAGTTATTGGAGAATCAGTTGTAAATACAACAGATACAGTGAGCCCACGTGTACGAACAAGGGTTCGAAGGAGAAGCGTTATAAAGAAGACCGTGAGCGAAAATAGTTTATGTGAGAGTCAGGGTAATACCATTGGAGAAGATAGTCAGATACAGAATTTATCGGCAACCACCGAGAAAGATACTACTGGTAAAGAATATGTTGAGATTTCTGAAATTGGATCTGCGGATGCGGAGATTCAGTTTATAGCAAGTACTGTAGAACCTTCTCCTTTGTCTGGAAGGAAAGGTCGAAAGAAGAAAGTTGTAAAAGAAAATTTGGGTGAAAGCATTTTATATGAGATTGAGAATATTATTTTGGAACAAGCCAAAATGACACCTGACGTTTCGGTAGCTAGAGATACATTCCCCGAAAAAGATAATATTAAACATACTGATTCAGTTATTACTGGAGAGTCCGTTGCTGGGACAGAACTTCAGGAACTTCCTGCAGCGCGTCGAGCAAGTGGTCGAAAGAGGAAATCACTGAAGGAGAATTTGAACGAAGATAGTTTGTGCGAGATTCAGGACAATATTGTGAAACAAGTCAGTGAGCTACCGGATATCTCAGTAACTACAGACACAGTGTTCGAGAAGGATAACACTGCGAAAGATACCGACATTGTTTTTATTGGAGAGTCAAGTATTGATGTACAAAGTGCAAATGAATCACCTAGTGTGGAACCTTCTCCCTTACCTCGAAAGAGAGGTCGGAAAAAGAAAGTTACAAAGGAAATGTTGAGCGAAAATGGTGTTCATGATAATGATGGGAAACAGGACAAAGAAGTATTGGATATCGTGGAAACTGAGGCTAGTGTCGTAAAGGAACCTAGTGATAAATTACAATCCATAGGTCGGAAAAAGAAAGTTACAAAGGAAATGTTGAGCGAAAATGGTGTTCATGATAATGATGGGAAACAGGACAAAGAAGTATTGGATATCGTGGAAACTGAGGCTAGTGTCGTCAAGGAACCTAGTGATAAATTACAATCCATGAGTGTGACTGATACTACGGAACCTCCTGGTACTCCATCTCGTAAAAGTAATCGGAAGAAAAAGGTTTCAGAGGGGGACATAAACAAGAACATTTCATGTGAGATTCAAGATATTGCGGAACAAGATAATCAGATACCAGATATTTCGGACCTTTCAAACTTATTATTTGAACAGCCCTGCCCTGAAGATTCCAAGACAGCTGATACTAGGCCCACTAGAAGTGAAATTAACTTAACGAGTGCTGAGGTAATCGAGATGGATTTGACTGTAAATAGTACGTTGAATGAATATGATATAAGGAATAACATAGAGAGTGATGAAGCAAGCCCACCGGGAAGTCCAGTAGATGCAATACCAGAACCTGAACAGCGTCGTGATATCTCCGATGCTCCGTTGTTTGAAGAAGATGGAGCGGTAAGTGATAATAGTGATGATTCTGACTCAGACGAAAAACAAGTGAAGTGTGTGTGGTGCGAACGCATGTTTTGGGGAACAGATGCCTTATTGAAACATCTAAAAACGTGCGGAGTCAGTGAGAAGGAGGCTGCTAAGCAAGCAGAGGAAGGGAAAAGTATAGATTTAGACATTACCTTGCCAACCTCAGATTCTACACATACTTTAGAAGAAGAAGTTATTTGTGCTACACCCATGAGATTTGATGACGTTTTGACTCCTGGGAGACTTTCTTTTGATCTGTTTGACACTAGTACATTGTTACCAGCTAAATCTACACTATCTGCTAAGAATGATGAGAAGTATAACAAATGTCCAGTTTGTAAAAAGACGTATTCGACGAGGTATTCGATGAATAAACATATGCAACGTCACAAAGATACATAGGTTGTAGAAAACATGAAGGCGCATGGAGATAGAACATTTGTAGCATCTTACCATACTATTAACTGCGTTGAGATTATAGTAGAAATCTAACATAATCATTGGCATCAACACTTCCGTTTAGATCTATGAATTCAGTTTGTAGTTTTCGTCTTTCTTTCTTTCTTTCTTTCTTTCTTTCTTGAATTGGCTTTTTAAAGATAGATATTCAGGTTCAGACATTATGAATTCCTGTAACTAAAATGTATTAGTCATTTATTTCCTCTTGTACAAGTTAATTGTTGATAATAGTTGGTCGTAATGTCGTAGATAAATCAGTGTTTGTTCAGAACCTCTTTATCTTAAAATGCAGTCTTTCATGTGAATGTTTTTCTTAACCTTGTGTTGTTATGCTGTCTTTATGTTATATTAATGGGCTTAAGCATTTTTTTTTTTTTTTTTGAAGGTACTGCATTGGATGTTGCGTTAATAGGTATTTTTCTATGAAATAGTTCGTATTTACAGTGGAGGTGTGCCATTTTTTTCCCAATGCTAGTCAGTTTTATTCAAAAATAAGAATTTTTCCTTTTTTTTTCATTTAATTGTTTGGTCGACAGGATAGAGCGCTTAATAAAAATTTGTGTTATGTCCAGTTGTTTTTCGAGTCATGATTTACGCGAATAACAGAGTTCGTTGTATTAAAAAAATCGTAATATTGACTGGGTGTATGCTATTGAGGGAAAAGGCAAATGGTTTCCTTAAATATGTGTTCGATATTCCCAGGAAACTAAAAAAAAAAAAAAAAAAAAAAAAATCTTCAACACTATTATTCATTCGTACATATCCACATTACTCACTTCAGACTTATGGATATATGTTGATAACACCTTCTCGTGAAGTAAGTTAGCTGTGAAACTCTCCAAATATATCTTTGCTGCACACGTTAATTCAGAGGATTGTCATAAGAGGCCCCATCACGGCGAAATTAAAATACCGCTAATTTTACAGCAATTATGTGATATCTTCAGATAGATAAAAGATAATCGAAAAGTTGAACAAGAGCTTACTGAACAATATTATTTTACATGAGATACCGTTATCACGACTTACTTATTTGCTTGTGATTTCTAGCCATTTAGAAAATTGGCATTTATTTTCGCGTCTATAAATGGCTGCAAACGGAAAGCTACTAGGTGACTCGTGATAACTGTACATGCAAAATAATATTGTCTATGGCGCTCTTCCACATTTCTATTATCTTTTATCGATTTGAAGATATCATATAATTACTGTAAAATTAGCGGTATTTTAATTACGCAGTGATTAGGCCTCGTAAAGTTTTTTTTCTTTATTCTTATATTACAAATTTTTTTTTCTCTCTCTCTCTCTGTGTGTGGAAAGCTAACTATTTCAACACTAATTTTTATTGATAATATTGGACACGTTTTATTTCAAGGTGCTTCTACAATGCTTGTTTTTAAAAATAGTTAAAACTGTTTATGCTTTCTTAATGCAAAATTATGGGCTTTAGATAATTCCAACCTGTTGTTTAGTTAAGTTAAAGAAGATCGTTATGTGGAACATTAATTGGGATTTATTTTTAAAGAGGAAGAAAATACTATACTGTTGAGGACCTGGGTGCAATAGTTCTCTAACCAACAAGAATTTAAATATGAGAAATAGGCTTAGAGTTACCCATTCTGAAACTTATTTTACAAAGCTTTTATTGGTAGCTAGTACAGCGAAACTTAACATGTATGGTGCACTGTAGATTTCTACTAAAAGTTGAGATTTATTTTGCATTTTTTTTTTTTTAATTTATGTTGTGGATCTATGAGATGTGAATATTCGTTAGTATCACACAGATCCACAATTACATAGTGCAAAGTTAGTTGAAGTTACGTGATATTTAACTTAGTACAGCTCACAAATGACGAGAAGAACCCTAAAACAGGGTTAGCGGGGAAAGATCAACGACACGGTCAAGTCCGTTTTCGGTTTTTGAGGTGTGGTCTATACTTAGATGTCGTCTGCTACTCTGGGTAAAGTTATATGTGTGCTATTCCGTGGTGTCATTTGAAACCCCCGTGCGAAAAGTGGGCGAGCCCATACCTACGTCACACTACTAGGGTTCTTCTCGTCATCTGTAAGCTGTACCTCTACAGTGTGTAGTTTTTCAATACTTAAAATGTATTGTACACTAGTTTTTTTTTTGTTTTTTTTATTAATACTTGCTTAAGTCTTTTCAATTTCATGAAAACAACTATATATATATTTCATTTTTTCTTGGCGATGTCTTGTTTTGAAATAGAATACTTTGTTTAATGTGTCTTATTCACTACCTCTTATTTTATTGGCAGCTAGTTAGTATGCACAATTTATAGTGCATTTTTCATTTGGTTTGTTCTTTATGTTTACGTTGTTGTTTCTTAAAGTACTATATTGGCTACTGTTTTTACTGTTTTTTTCTTATGTTTTTCGTGTGAGAAGAGCTTAATACATTTGTTAAATCAAACATATATATGGAAGATAATCAAAATTGTGGTGCGTAGTAAACCTTGAATGGTTTGTCATCCCAGTAGCCAAGTACCAGTTTAAAAAATTGTCTGTACAATTTATTAAAGTACATCCTTACTTGGTTTAAAATTAGCTTTCAGGTTTTGTTTATTTTTCGTTTTGTTCCTTTTTATAAGTTATGTGGTTTTTACATTTTCATCCATTTTTTTTGGTTACGAAGTTAACTGATGTACGGATTCTTTATGTTGATTTGTCACTATTTTTTATTATTACAATATTTTAATTAATTTGTTCGTCGTATTACATTCCTAATAGTATAGTAATAAGAAGTTGAACATTTTTGGAACTGTAGTGTTAACGAAGGTTCGCATATTATGTAGAAGACTTGTATGAATATGACTCAATACCCTCGTGTATAGGCAAGAAAATATACTTCAGTAGACTGAAGGAATTACTAGATCGCACCATATTACTTGTAATATTATTTTGAATTTACTGTATTAAAAATATATATATATATCTAGCAAACATAGCTGTTCACGTATGTAACGTTACACGGAAATATAACTATGTAAATTGGTAAATTAAATATTTGTGTAGAAGAATACATATATATATTTTAGTAACTTCTGCTTAGAAGTATGTCAGTTAATATATATTCAATTAATGCTGTAATGCTGCTGCATTTTCGTCATTTTTTTTTTTTTTAAAGCAAGTGTTTTACAGATGAGTATGAGCAAATTATTATTACTTTTTCCTCTTAAATTTAAATATACGAAGTTTTCAAAAGTTAATAATGGAAAAATAAAACTTGAATCTCTTTTAACAATAATTCAAACATTTTTATAATTAGCAAGTGAGTGCATCTTATGGTGCGTACTTTTAAGATACGATTAGTATAGTTGGGCTAGGATTTGTTCTGTAATTAAACATGAGAAACTGAAAACAACGAGTGTAAACTGGAAACTATACCAGGACGCATTTGCATATACTTGTAGAAAATTGTTCTCAAGAGCTAGAAACTTAAAAGTTCTTTTTGCATTTTTTTTTTTTTAAATAATGACAATATTGAACATATAAAAGTGTGTAAAAATAGGATAAACATTATTTCTTATTCAGAACAGGTGTATATGTACTTCATATAGTTTCTTAGTTTACATAGTTTCTATTGCCATGTTTTATATGCCTGTGTAAGTAAAAGTATGTAGGACACGGAAGGACCTAGAACGAATGTCAGTGATATGTAATTATTTCGTACTTTCACTTCGATATTCACTGTTGTACCTGAATTCTTAGCAAAAGTGCAGTGTATAAAAGTAATTGCTGCAACATTCTATAGAAGATGGTAAGAAACTATTTGAACAAACTTCGGGAGCTGATTCTCGACACTGAAATCTCCAAAACGTCCTCTGAAACTTCGGTCAGTGAGGGATAGTTTCAGCTATATAAGGTGCCGAAAGTGTGGGAAAGTGAACTTCAGAGGGCTGTAATTCAAAAACAACGCAACGTTGAATGTGTGGTTTAAAACATGGCACTCGAAGTCATACTTGCTCGATTGAAAAATGTATGTTTCTAACCTCTGCAACATGTGTGCGAGGGATTCCCGAAAGGAACATAGGGACGTTCGTTTGGGGAATCCCTCGTTTACATGTTGCGGAGGTTTGAAACACATTTTTCAACCGAGCAGGTATGACTTTGGGTGTCATGTTCTAAACTGCACTCCCTACGTTGCGTTGTTTTTGAATTACAGTCCTCTGAAGTTCATTTTCCCACGCTTTCGGCACCTTATATAGCCGAAACTATCCCTCAGTGACCAAAGTTCCAGAGGACTTTTTTTTTTTTTTTTTTTTCTGGTTTCGGTGTTGAGAATTAGCTCCCGAAGTTTGTTCAAATAGTTTCTTACCATCCAGTATATATTCAAAAGTGCAAAGTGTGTAAAAATAATTGGTGAAACATTATAAATATATTATTGTGTGATAGCTAGTTTTTTTTCCTACGTTACGTAAATTTAATGTGATTATGTAAAAAGGAAAAAATAACTCCAAGAAAACCAATGTAACTGTCATACAAGAAAATGTAAGCCTATATTGTCTTAGTCGTGTAAAGTGTCAGTAATTGTAAAAAAATGTGACTGTTTCACAAATAGGAAACAGATGGTGCTATTATTTTCTTGTTGTTTGTTGTGTATATCAACAAGAATTTCAATAAAATGTAAAATTAAGCACAGTTCGATTTGATTGCAATTACTTTTGTTTTACTTCAGTACTTGAGTTAAATTTATTTGAAGAAATAACATTGAGGTGAGTATAGCAGCAATGTGAAGACTACTATTACTAACTGAATGATTGACCCATCCTGTCGAAAATGGGAAAAATCTTTTATATCTTAGCACTTAGACCCCGGTGGCTCAGTTTTAGAGTTCACCTCTGCATGAGGTTCCTGGTTCAATCCCAGCTCGCGCCAAGTGAACATTGTGGCGGACAACATCGTGTGCGTAGGTTTTCTCGTGGTTCTCCCGTTTCCTCCCACTTTCATCATTCCACCAGTTCATTGATTTTTCATCATCGTCTCTTTTAGTCTAGCCGGCATGACTGTGGGACGTAAAACTCAGATTTATTTCGTTTTCTTGTAGGACTAAGTTGAAAGGTTGAAAAGTGAACATTTGGTTGTAATTTGAAAAGGTTCGAGGCTTAAAATCAAACCAAACATGGGCTCGAGGTTTCATTTTAAGTTTTCGCATTTAAATTAAAAGTTAAACAAAACACAGAGGCTGAATTTACTTTTAAGTTTTTGCTTACTTGTAATTTCCCCAATCGTGTGTTGATATTAATACAGGCACTTGAATCATTGCGGAAATTTACCTTTTGAGTTAAGCTAAGTTGGCATCACTACACTGGGTTAGAGTTCTAGTCTCTACACATTTCTTACAATAACAATCTGGTTAAAACACTTCACTAATGACAGTATATCACAGAAAGCTCCATGATACATACTAGTGATGTATGGTCTGCGCGTTGTTTACGATGTCTTTTTGTACGCGATAAAAATCTGTCTTCGCTCGTCTAATGCTCAAGGCATTACGCGAACCTACACTCGGTTCCACTACTTCCATTTTTTTCGCGTACTTCTTCAACTCAAATCTAAGGAAAAGAATCTTGCCATCGGTTCTCAGCGCGGAGAGACCTCAATTAGTCCTCTTTGCTTAGAAGTTGTTGTTGCAGCTTTCCACGATGATTTCTCCTGTATCTTATTAGTACTCTACTTTGCAGCACGTATTACATATTGTGCGGGTTGAATCTATAAGTAAGGAAATATCGAGGTTCAAAGCTTAATTTGAAACTAGGTGAAGCGTCTTACGTTTTGTATTAGTAATTTTGAAAGCAAAAATTAAAATCAATATAAAATGATTACTTCCGGATTATTCGTAAGACATTTTCATATGATGCTCTCTACCTTTGATTGAATAAAAGTTTTTTTTTTTTTTTTTTTTTTTTTTTTCACGTCTGCTTGGTTATTCTTCTTAGCTAATGTTTGACTTTTAACAATATGCTACAGTCGTTTTGGAAAGGCGTTGAAGATCATATATTGGAAGCGTTATAAATCAAGCCTAAGAATCCTTTGACCGTGGGTGTACGTATAGAGAATTTTTTAAAACCTATCTTTTTTTAGATCATGGCCTTATAAAAACATTTAAGTAGGGCTGAACATTTCATATCGCTGCACATGTTTAATACTAGTATATTTTTTAAAAAAATGTTTTGAGAAATCACTCATTTGAGTTCATTTTTGAGTACTGTTGGATGCATATTTAATACAAGGGTGAGTCCGAAAATAAGTTTTCCCTGTCATTGCAACTCTTGGGTGGGAGCGCCTTGCCCATCCGTCATGCAGTCCTGAGCTCGCACCCAGTGACTTCCATCTGTTTCCGGCTTTGAAGAAGACTCCCGGCGGCAGGCGCTTTGGAAGCAATGCTGAGGTCACAGAAGCTGTTCGACGCTTCTTCTGTATGCAGAGCCCTGAGTTTTTCCTGGAAGAGTTTTTTAAGTTTATATACCGGTATGACAAGTGTCTGAATGTATACGTGGTACTTATGTGGAAAAATAAAGGTACGTCTGATCTTGAATGTTACATGCTATTTTTGGTTTTGCATCCCCGACTCTGTCCACAGTCGCCTGGGGAAACATCTTTGGACTCCCCCTCGTATTTAAAAAAAAAAAAAAAAAAAAAATCACCTTGCATCCCCAGGACGTGAGAATCACAACCTATAGTTCCAAGACTTTTCTGTTCCTTTATCAGTGTAACTTCTACCATTACACCCCTACTAAAGGTTATAGGTTCCGTCCATTAATAATAATAATAAAAAAAAAAAAGCTTCAAACCCTTTGTAAAGAGGAAGAATGTTGTAGGAACAAGTAAAAGATAACGCTTCATATTCAGTGCTATAAATCAGGAAACAGGAGCACTTTCGAGACACACAGTCCTCATCTTCAGTTGACTTGAGTGAGGTGAAAGGATAAAAATCGTTATTCGAAGTAAACAAACCACTTCATGTCCGTGAAGAATGTGGCGAATGAACCTGTGTTAAACACTATGAAAACAGTAACTGTTCACTTTATTGTTCCTCTTTCTTTCCAAACGAAGGCACTACATAGTGAAAAGGTCGCTCAATATTGGATTAATATCCCGATTGTCCAGATTTAATCCTGAACTCAATCTGTGCTTATATTATTTGTGCTAATTACCGGACAAAGCGACATGAACAAACAAAAGTCATGAATAATCGAAAACGTTTGTTGATTTGCCGCAATAATGGTTTCTTCTTTCTCATCTCAACCATAGGTTGGTGAGCAACACGGAAATTTTAAAACTTTTCTCTCCCTTGGGAGAGCTGTTTTATACTTGGATAAGATCTCTTCTTCGTCCCTGCATCTAAATATTCTATCCTTAGTCTTCCTCTTATTGGTTTTCCTGCTGCCCTTCCATCTATCAACACGGTGATCAATCGAAGTGCCGAATAAGATAGCCAAGCATGCTGTTTTTTTTTCCTATTATCTTCATGATCTGTCGTCCTTCATTATCTTCCTTTGGTAAGTCTTCATTCCTTTTCCTTTCAGTCCATGATATGCGCAGCATTCTGCGCCAACACCACATTTCAATTCAGCTTTTCTCAATGTTCACGTCTCTGATCCGTAAAGCACCACACTCCATACCAGAATCTTAATAAATCGTGTTCGAACGTCCAGCGACATATTTCCTGATGCTAGTAGTTCTCTTTTCGTATTGAATGCTAGTTTAGACTGCGGTATTCTGGAACTTACGTCTTTTTCACTTCTTCCGTGCGAGGATATTAGACTTCCTAAATAGCAGAACGTCTCAACGTCTTTGATTTTCTCTCCCTCTAGCCATACGTTTGCCCTTTCCTGTCCTGCTCTTGTGCACTTTATTACTTTGGTTTTCTTATTTATCTTCATTTTGCATGTTTTTTCCAGTTGGTTGTTCAAGTTTGAAAGTGCTTCCCGCAAGTACTTTTCGTTCTCCGCTATCAAGTGTTATATCATCAGCAAACCTGGTTTAGCATAAGAAAATCACAAGCTTGTATACGTATATACATTACTGCATTGAAATTACGTTTACTAGACTTAGCTTTAGTGAGGTCTTCTAGTACAGTTCGTTTATCTGGTACTCTATTAATAATTGTTGTGTGAGCTCAGTTCACACGTATTCGAAATTTCTTGACCTTTCAATCTTTCGAACACTTTCACGGAAATAATAAGTGAGCTTCGTTTTATAGTGTTTAACTACAGTAGACTTGCAACTATGCGAATTCAATATTCAGACTTGGAGAAGTACATCTACAATTTCTGATTGCAATAGAGGAATAAGATCAAAGATAGAACCTGCTACTGGGAGGCTGAATCCATATCAAAAAACTGCTACTGGATGTCTCTTACTGTTTTCGCTCTGTTGAGGTTGATCTTGAAAGCGGAAATTCTTAAGGGTCTTCACTACAGCGAAATTAAACTGCCGCTAATTTTAGAGTTTTTCTGTAAAATCTTCAAAACAAATAAAAATATTCGAAAAGCAGAAACCTTGTAAACTAGACAATACGATTTTACATGTGAGACTGTTATCACAACTCATCTATCTGCTTTCGATTTGCAACTGTAGATAATTTTGCATTTTTTGCGGATTCTGTAAATAGCGACATACCAAAAGCAGATAGGTAAATTGTGGTAAAGGTATCACATGCAAAATCGTATTGTTTAGTTCACTACGTTTTTACTTTTCGAATATTTTTGTTTTGAAGATATTACAGAAAAACTTTAAAATTAGCGGTAGTGAAGACCCTTAAGAGCCTGACATACTAAAAATACAAAATTCACCATTTGTTTTGCTTGTTTTTTTATAAGTGAAAAGAGATAATGAAATGGAACTTAACCACAATCGTAGATAATGTTATTCAACAGAAAATGTGAATTTGAATAATTTCCAGTGTTGCTATCAATAGAAATTACAGTATTGCCAGAATAACAATTCCCCAAAAATCTAAATTAAGTCAGCGACTAGAGGAACGAACTCAACTGTATTTGATTACGTATCATGTGGTTTTGGTATAATGTGAGCTAGTTTTTAAATAACAATTTTAAGAACTGAATGTTAAAACTATTTTGTTTATTACAAACTAAATGCAAGTTATTTAAAAAGTAGTTCACGTGATTCTAAGACAACATGATAGTAATCAAATGCAGTTGAGTTCGTTCCTCTAGTCGCTGCCTTAACTTAGATTTTGGGCGAAATGTTATTCTGGCAACAGTGTAATTTCTATGGATGGCAACACTGGAAATTCTTCAAGTTCATATTTTCTGTTGTAGACAACATTATCTATTATTGTGGTAAGTAGCATTTCATTATCTCCTTTCACTTTATAAAAAACAAGCAAAAGAAAAAGGGTAAATTTTGTATTATTTTTAGTATGTCAGGCTCTTAATGATGTCTATCACTTCGGTTGCAATAGAGAGAAATAAAATGAGACTGAATCCGTATCTTATCGCAATCTATTTCCATTTTATTCATTACGCAATCTATTGAAACCCAAGTCTTGGAGAGTTCACCACTTTCCGTAGGCGAAACTGTACAGGACCGTTATTTCTAAAGAACGGAGTGTTCCAGATTCGTTTCCCTAACTGTGATATAAAACTTCGCAAAGTGTTAGGTCAGACTCTTACAGTTACTTTTCTTTTTGTTTCAGATGCTCAGCTTTGAGAATGGCCCTTACTAGAAATGTAAACAAGAAAATTAGCAGCAATGCATTAGAAGAAATTGTAGTAAAACCAGAAATTACAAATAACAGGGAAACTCAGCCAGATATTAGTGAAAATAAGGATAATTTCACAATTATTAGAGAAGTCAATAGTGATGGGAACAGCTATTTTGTGGCTCAAACAGAGCCACCTATAGAAGAGTTTCTGCTACCTGGTGATTACAATTTCAATTTAGATCAGGAAGTGTCGCGATTAAACAGTCCGCTTGAACAGAGTGGGAAAATAGTAAATAAAAACTCAGTAGTAAAGATGATGACACTACCGCCTGTGAATAAGTGTGAATTTATCTGTAAAACTTGTGGGAAAATACTTAGGAACAAACAATCGTTTCGCCGGCATAAAAGAATGCACACTGGTGTTAATGTGAAACGGTGTCCAATGTGTTCGAAAGCGTGTGCCACAAAGTACGATCTCGAGAAACATATGCGTACGCACACGGGCGAGAAACCCTACGTATGCACTGTATGTGGAATGTCCTTCTCTCAAAGCAGTAGTCTGTATACTCACCACAAGGTGCATGCAGTGTAACGAAATTTAAAATTCATCTGAAGCTGCTAGTTTGATTCATTTTTCTTTGTCTCTTAAAAGGAAACTAGGTGGAAAAAATAGTTAATGCAGGGTGGAACATTTTCGGTTATCCATTTTGAAAATAATATACTCGACCCTAGAGGCAATGCAACTCCAAATATTGTAACTGGCCAATTATAAAATTTTATTCTTATTGTACTTTTATGTCAAATTTAATATCATTTGTCAAGATGAACAAACAAGAAAAAGATTATTACACATAATTTCATGTTAGAAAATCCTTTGTAAAATGTTAAAAATTGTGGTACAATCTCGTCTGTGAATTTGTTCTATGTGCTGAAGATAGCTTTTAACTTACATAATGAACTTCCTCATTATGTAAATCCTGTTTGGACAGATTTCCATTATCTGAGAGAAATTCGGATTTGCACATGAACCCAGATTTCTGGGTCAGTCTTTCGAGCGCGTCATAACCACGGACACTTCAAATAACAACCCCAGCAAAAGTAATAGTATAAAATCTTAAAAGTTACTTCCAGGATAGTATGGTATGTAGCCGAATTTCTGCAATCGTACATTGCCTGCAATTGTACGTATGTCGCTCTGAGACTGGAATTATAATTTGACTTCAAACTCCGAATGTCTTCGTCAATATCTGTGAAAATTCGGAAGAGTAACAATTTATATCAAAGAGTAGTCATTTCTATGGGTTTTTACTAAGATCAAGTACTTGTGCTGAGATTGTGCTCTAAGTGACGTTATATAGAACATTCACACCGATTGGAAATCAACAGGCATGTGTGTAATTGAGATCTGTCAACAGCCATACATGTCGCACCACATAAACACTTCGTAGATAACCATATGACAACAAACAATCGGAATCATTGAACTTTCTACACATTGAGGCTTGTATATTTTATTCACACCTAGAATTATCATGTTTTAATTCGTGTCATGAAACTTTACTGTCAAGAATGTAATAGAAAGAGAGTGGGTATGTTTAGGTTACTAAAAACCTCACGAAACGCACCCTAAATAAGATTTCATGATAAAACAAAAGCACAACCACAATATATTTTTCTTTCTCGCTACCCTTGTCCATTCACTCACATGCCACATGGACTTTACTACTGGGCTTTGTATGCATTTGATATAGTTATTTTGAAACAATGGCAAATGGTTATTTTTCGAAGCTGAGAGTTGACTGCTCTGCGTGAACGAACGATGACGGAAAACTTGTGCAGACAGGTTTGACAAGTAACCTTGACTGTCAGTTGTCGTGGAACGTGGTCCGTGCAACAAGTTGTTGCAAGTGATTGACGCGTGACGTAGGTTAATAATTTCTGAATCTAGTTACAAAATTTTGATCGAACTGCTGTGGTTCCTCCACTGTTTCTTCCGTACACTCCCTTTACAAAATCTCTACCTCAGTCCATAGGGCATTACTTCCAACTGCTGGCCAAAGGATGATGTTTGAACTTGTTTTTTGATTGGTGAAATGGCAGAGAGGAATTGGTCAGGCAAAAGGCAGGGAATAGAAGGAACAAGTGTTGGCGAATAGTCACTGATCCATGAATATAAAACCATCGACTATGCCGTTTTTTTTGCCTACTACCACAATCTAAATTTCTTATGTGCTCCTTATTTATTCCGTGTGGTTTGCTTAGAATGGGAATATCAGATTGTGACGTCACAGGGCATTCAGGTGGAAGTGCGTTTCGTTGTATTTCCGTGCTAGTAAAACCTTTAGATGCGTTGCTGGAATTTTCACGTACGGATGAGAAGAAATAGACGAGTACTTCTAAAACACATTGATGCTCCAAGTCTAACTGTATTTCCTACCCAACAATAAGGGGTAGAGTACTTCTGAAGCAGATGGGTATTAATATTATTCGAATGTGTCTGTAGTTCGAGTGTAATATGGGTGGGTATTTCCCCGAAAGTCATATTTATGCATAGACCCTGGCTCGGAGCGAAGTTTTTGGGAGACGGCAAATTTTCTTGGATCAGTTTATTTATTTATTTATTCAGTTCTGGAAATTTCAGAAATTTATTTCACACGCGCATAGGGTGTGACACTGGATTTTTACGTTGGTAAATATTCAAGTAAGAAAAATGTGCTTGGCTAGAAAGAGGTAATAAAATTAATGGCTGATCACAAGGCCAGTTTTTATAACGAGGTAAGACTTAATCTAAAGGGGGGAACCGCCATGGCTCAGTGATAGAGTGCCTATTTCTGCGCGTGGGGTATCTGGTTCGATCCTACCTCTCTAACGTGTAAGTGGACTTTGTGGTGGACAAACACCGTGTGCGTGGGTTTTCTCGGAGTTGTCCCGTTTCCCCCCACTTTTTTCATTACACCATTATCATCACTTATCCTTGGTGCATAATCGTGAAACTTTCAACTTTAAAATATAAATCTAAAGGGGGGATTTGAAATGTGGACTTTAACCTAGCAATGGGTCATTACTTGCTTACAAAGTTGGAAAAACGCAGGAAAGTATATATATTTATTTATTTATTCATATACTTTCATTCCTAAATAATATAACAGACTTTATCCCCGAAGGGATAGTATCATCCGTTACTCTTTTACAGATTTAGGCAAGGTTATGTATGTATTTTTAAGAACGTATTTATTTACGAGTCCATGTACTGTTTATCAGATTATCTTCATAAAAATATTAAAGAAATGAGTTCCCTTATTCAACAAAGATTTGAATAATTAGAGACGTATGTAGACATAAGTTTGTGTTCGTTGCTGTGTATCTCTGTATCCAACAGTTCAGCAAAACGTTCATTTACGTCGTTACGACGAATCAAGACTGATCTTCGTCCTTCTCTATGTCAGGATCGTTTTCAGGACTTTTCTTCATATCGAAAGTGGTATTTAAGAAAAATATAGATTATGATGATTTATTGATAGCTCTGCCCAAAATAAAGCTCAAAGAAGACCTTTTTAGCAGTGATCTCATAATGATGAGTAATCAATAACAATTTTGTGAAGTTATTGTAGTTGGTTTTATATATTTTATTACTTTTTTCCACTTCCACTCAAACATTGACTGTTCACTGCACTGTTTCACATGATGTATATATCGGTATTTATTGATATTGAGGAGACTGTAAAAATGTTAAATACGACCCTAGTGTTTCGCATGCTTTTTTGAAGTCTTTCTAATATGTAAGGATTCAAAGCAGCCGTTCCAGTATTTTTCATTACTGCACTATAGATTATTGAACTCAATCCTTACATCTCTCTGCGTCGTTCATAAAGAATAATTATCACCACTCGGACGTCGTGCGTTTTCTTCGTAGCTCAGTTGTTTTGCCTCAGTGCTACACTTCATCTATGATCTGAAAGATACTCGATTTTGGTTTCCTTCTTATTTATGCATTTATTTATGTCTTTCACTGTAAACAGGCGTGTTAAACCAGTTCGTAACTGCTATTTGTAACTTTAAACTGAAACTGAGAGAACTTCCAATCAGCAATACAGCAAAGAAATCTTGAGTTTTACGTCCCACGGTTATGCCGGTTAGGCTACGGTGATGATTAGTAATGAAGAAAGTGGAAGGAAACGGGAGAACCCCGAGAAAACCCACGCACACGGTGTTTGTCCACCACAAAGTTCACTTGGCGGGGGCTGGGATCGAACCCGGGACCCGAAGCACCAGATGTGAACGCTCTACCACTGAGCCACTGTGGCCCCCAATACAACAAAGAGTTAACAGGAAGTTGTTTATGCTGCGGTACGAAAAACAGCAGGTAAATTATACAGGATGGCCCAAAAGTATGTATACAGACCAGCATCGATCAAGTATGCCATTTTAATTTATTAAGATAATGAATTTAATTGCTTGGGTTTGCTCCGAGCTTAAGGTAGTCTAGAAGAGAAAATAAATTAAGAATAGATAAGGAAGAAACTAAAGTTAATACCTGTATGAATAACAATAAGTAAATGATATAAAATGTCATCACCGATCAGTACGGGACTGTATACCTACTTTTGGACCACTCTGTATAGTATTGTTCTCTGTGGTAGCTACACAGTAACCCCTTTCCCCCGAATTTATGTTATATGCGACTTGCGTCATTTCGTAATTACGCAATAAATCTCGAAAATTACTTGTATAGTGTCAACGATTGTGTTTTACTAACAATTTTAGTCATCTCCGAACATTATATTGGAATTTAAATATTTCTGATAAATTTAATCATAAAATATGAAGTAAGTAGTTGGGTTTTACCAGGACCCCGTCTGTGTATTAAAAGATACAGAAACTGTCTTTGTACTCCATGGTTAATATGCAAGATTTTTTAATCGATTCGATAGATGTCATTCCAAGGAAAATAGCTTATGTGGCTGATACGTAGATTTTTCTTTTACTTCAAAAGATAAAACACCAAACTTCTTCCCATATTAGTAACATTGTAGCAATGCTCCCTAATCTCCAATACAGCATGTTTTTATGGTTTTACATGTGAAAGAATGTGCATATGGCCAACAGACTCTGACTAGAAGCTAGCCAGATATTTCTTCATATTTAAAACAGCAGTTGGATGTCGTATGTGAATTAAACTTTTTTTTTTTCATAACAATTGCAGGTTCATCTTTCCTTAGCCTTCGGTTCTTCGTTTAATACGTAAACATTACTATTTATTTAAATTGTTTGCTCATTACTTCTTCAACTTCTCATAAAATACTGAAATAAACATAACCATCATTTACATTAGCAAATCCAAGATCTGTCTATGTTCGAACATAGCAAATGCGTAACACTCTTCTCCGTCTCATAGTAACAACACTGTTACCTGTCTTGAATCTCCAAAGTAGCCCTCTTAGTCTTATTAACCTCCCGATTTTGCTTGAATTCGAATTATGTAAACTGCAAATTCTCTAATTGTAACTGTGTTACAAATTTAATAAGACGTTTTCGTCATTCAGGATTAAATATTGTACAAAATCCGGTACTAGTCTACGTATATATTTTCTGTAACTTTCTTCTGGAACATAGATTCTGGAGATAATATCGTATCGTTTTGTTTCAGGTGTGAAGAAACCGATGCGGAACAGTTAAGCATTTTGGCATGTGCCGGTGAAGTGAATTATGGTTGTACAATGTGCAGTAATGCTGAGGAAAATGATGGTACTCCTCAAGGGACTGTAAACTTAGATGAAAGTATTAGGAGACGATACACAAATATATTGCAGAAGAATTTGAGACATCGTCTGTGGAGTGTAATTCAGAATTTTAACCAAACATCTGTCGATCAATAATGAGAAATCATTATTGAGAAGGCATTGATATATATATATATATATATATATATATATATATATATATATATATATATATATATATATATATATATATATATATATATATATATATCTTGTGTTAAGGGAGCTTATTAGTAAGATTTTTGTCTGAAAGAGCTAATGACCGTGCTACTAATAAAAGGTTAAACTAGAAATGAAATCACTGAACAAGCAACGTTTATTTTTAAAAATAATAACTGTGTAACAGTTTCGCCAACCAACTGAAATATTGGCTTCATCAGATACTGTAAAAACAACAGAAAGTTGCATCTAAATATAACAAGATCCTAGAAACTGGTAGAAAGTAAAAGAAATGCCATTTTTAAGGAGCCTAATCACTGCGAAATTAAAATACCGCTAATTTTTTACAGTAAATATGTGATAGCTTCAAATAGATAAAAAGATAATCGAAATGTGGAACAAGAGTGCGCAAGACAATAGTATTTTGCATGGGGTACCGTTATCACGAGTCACCTAGTAGCTTTCCGTTTTCACCTATTTATAGATACGAAAATAAATGCCGATTTTCTAAATCGCTAGAAATCGAAAGCTGATAAGTCAGTCGGGATAACGACATCTCATGTAAAATAATATTGTCTAGCGAGCTCTTTGTTCCACATTTCGATTATCTTTTATTTATTTGAAGATATCACATAATTACTGTAGAATTAGCGATATTTTAATTTCGCCTTGATTGGGGCCTCTTAAGCACGTGAGGGACACGGGACATAGTATTAATTGGTACGAGATTGAAGTGTTAGGAAGGGAACAAAGGACATTGATAAGAAAGTGGAAATCGGCTAGATTTATTGAAAATGAGCACGACTGTGTTATGAATTGGAATGTGGGACGTGAAATTGACGAACAGTGGGGTACGTTATTGGAAATACTTAATTTTAGCTTGGTTTTCTGTCGGACCAGGGAGGGAAAGGAATTTATAATGTTTAGTTTCAATTTTGCCGACTTTTGTTATGGTTGGATGAGTACGTTCTGACCAGCCAATTAGCGTTCAGAACCAGCTTGTTATATTATTTAGATACAACTCCCTATTGTTTGTATACTACAGTGTATGATGAAGCAAATATGTTCACTTAGTTGGCGAAATTGTTACACAATTATTATTGTTATTATTATTATTATTTAAATATAAACGTTGCTTCGCTCAGTGATTTTATTTTAGTTTAAGCTATTTAGAATAGCAAAGCTAATATGAACCAGTTAATAATCATGTGCCCACGATTGGAGAAATATCTAGTTGCGTTTTTTTTATTTATTTATTTATTTATTTATTTATTATTACACGTTAGCCGCCAAGCCATATTTTGGGAGTATTTTGCACCCCACTATTTGTGCATCAGAATTATGCACATGGCGGCTAATGTACTAATTTGAGAATGGTGAATCCAATGAAATTCTCTAAACATACCTGTCCTTGGGGTCAAGAGAAATACGACCTCAAAATTAAGATCTTTGAAATACCACTTATCGCAATAGTAAAAGTCTCCACGCTAGGATACATTTCTAATTGCAATGTTTATACGAATTTGAGAACACTAAATTCAGTGGAACTCTTTGTAAACATACGTATCCATGGGGTGCCTAGAAAAGTGATCTCAAATTTGGAATATAAATATCTCAGCTTTGAGGTCATTTTTATCCTGACTCCATGGACGGATGGATATGTTTGAAAGTAATTCCATTGACTTCAGAATTCTCAAATTAGTGGTTAAAAAAAAAAAAAAAAAAAGCGCAATTAAAACTGTAACCAACCGTGGGTACTTGTACAGTCAGCAACAAAACTTCTTTCTGTTTGATAAAATTTATTTTGGGATTAACGGTGGTATGGCTGAAACGTACAGACAATTGCATTCGATTTAATTTGCTGAAACCTGTACCTTGTCCTTTCATTCTGAAGGTATTTACGAAGCTAATTTCATCAAACGGAAAAAAATTTCGTCGCTCATTGTACTATTAGGTAAGCGGTACCTCAAAGACCCCAACTTTGAGGTTATTTTTCTCGTGATCACATGTTTAGAAATAGTTTCATTAGATTCATTATCTTCAAATTAGTACCAAAAAAGGCGCAATTAGAAATTTACCAAGCGTGGCCATATTTTACCAGTGACTTCATCGTTCGCTCTTTTTCTAGTCAAAATAGACAGGATTTCAGAATTCCTATTTCAGTGTTTACCTATAAAGAAAAAAAAAACTAATCGTCAAGATCGGTTTGGTTTCTAAATGATCAAGGGTTAGCCTCTGGCACCTCAGCTCACATTAGTAACTTCCGATTCGTCTAAAGAATCCAGTCCTTCAACAAAAGCAAGGCTACAAATTCTGCTGTAGTTAGTTCTAACTTAGTTACAATACGAGACTTCTAGTGAGGGGTGTCTAAAACTAATTTTGCGTTAGTTTTTTTTCCTTTCAACTCATTGATATTAAATTGCCATAATGGTATCAATTGCAAAATCTGATAAATAAACCTGTCATTCGTTATCCATTGACGGTTGTGACACCATGCCGAGCTCGGAAACGACCTTGCTGCTGTTTGGCAGTAGTTGCAGTGCTTGGTGGATTCTGTAGAAGATTAGCCTCGCAGTGTTAGAAAATAAAACTTTGAAACTACATAACACAATGCTAATCGATTTAGAAAGTGGTCTGCATAATAATTTCAAGGAAGTCGTTCTTAAATTAACGTTTGGGATGGTTTAGCAACATATTATTCATGCTGGTACTTTTGGGAAACTCTTTCTGCAGTTTAAGACCTTTAATTAAACCTTGTTAATAAACCTCAATACGACTTTCTAGGATCTTTTCTACATGTCTTCTAAAATCACAAGTGTGTACTATATAATCCTAAAAGATATTTCACCAGACGTCGTTAGGGTACAGAGTTAGAAACGAAACATTGGAAGGTTTTGTTCACAAAAATTTATTTAGTTTCAACTGAGTGGAATTACCTTTTAAATGTTGTGTAAAGGTAACCAAGAAAGTTCTGCTGCTTTTTCACCCACCACCTTCGAACATCGATATATCACCTAAGGCGTACCTGGAAGATCAAAAATAGTCTCCATCGGCATCGACAACCTTCTGCCAACGTTCTGGAAGGCCATGGATTCCATCGTGGTAGAACTTGGCAGGCCGTGAAGCGAAGAAGGTATCAAGTGCATTTTGCACCTCTACTAGGGATTTGAACTGGTGTCCTCTAAGATGGTTATCCAAGGAATGGAACAGGTGATAATTGGACGGTGCAATGTCCAGTAGTATGACGCATGCAAGAGTGTTTCCCATCTAAGACGTAGAATGTTGTCCTGGGTCATCCTATCTACGTGGGGCTTAATGTTGTCCTGTAACAGGAGGACCCCTTTGCAATGCAGAAGTGCTGGCTCCAGAGTTTTGAGTTTTTCTTGAACACGGCTCAACTACTGGCAGTACACAGTTGCATTGATGCTCTAACTAGCTGATAGCAGTTCCCGATGCACGATGCCGCGAACAATCTATCAAATACACAGGAGGACCTTCTTGTGATGTAGTGCTGTTTTCGGCTGTTTCGGAACCTATTCATGGTATGCTAACCAATGATGATGGCGCCGTGGAGCTTCGTACAGGACCCACTTCTCATCATATGTCAACACCGTGTCCAGAATTGGCTCCTTCCTCAGACGAGACAGCAAAGAAACACAGGTGCCTGCTTGCGTTGCTGTGGCCCGGAGTAAAATTTTGTGAGACCCATCGACCCAACTTGTAGTGCTTCCCAAATTGATGGAGGTTCTGCCGAATGGTTTCTCCGCTCATACTGAATTGTAGTTTCAGTTCCTCACATGTCTGGCCACCGTTCGCCTCAATTGCTGCCTGAAGATCTTCATTTTGTACATACGTTGATTTTCCGGCACGTTGTACGTCTTCGAGTGTTTCGTCATCGTCCTTAATCTTGTTAAACCATCGCTCCACTGTCCGCGTAGCCACGACACCCTCACCAAAGTGATATCTTTTGCCCCGCTCGGCGGCGTCTGATTCCAGTTTGAACTTGTACAGCATACACGCCCTTACGACGCTCTATGGAGGTCCCATGTTACTTAAGTTCATTGTGTAACTGAACTGCCACAACCAGGTAGTATATTGGGTATACCCACACCAACAACTAACCTTCGCCTTATCTCCATTCGCATTCAACTCACAGTGTGAGGGGCAGTTGAACACAGACCTCCACAAAAAGCGACAGAACTCTCTTGGTTACCTTTATAATGCTAGTCCTGGAATCTTCTGTATATACTGGAAAGGTTCGTCTTCTTCAGCATGTGAGTTGATCAGATCTGGTAGTTTCTATGTGAGGAAAGGAAACTTTGCTTAAATATTCCTTGGCTACATTTTAAAGGAGCAGTAGTGTGATATTTTTAACTAGTAATTTATTTAAAATTATATGGGCGCATGAGAGGATGATTCAAATTAACAAAAAATTGGCTATTTACCAATGAATCCTCCCTTGGAAAGGCTAAATATTTTTCATGTGTTTCGGAACCCTACGGTGGTTCCTTCTTCAGTGGCAAGCTAACAAGGATAAAGTAAAACAAGGAATACATAGCAGTAAATAAATGTGACGTAAAGAATGGATCCTAAAATGTCATGAGTAGAGCAAAAAGCAAAAAGAAAGAACTGAATCGAAGGAAGCGCGGTTTCTATATTACGTTACTATTGCCAGATGTAAAATATGCATCAAAGGCAGGTAACCAAATTCTTTCAATGTTGCCAATGTTCAGATTTAAAGCAGATTTATATTTATGAATAAAGAATGTTTCTTTAATCTCCCTTTGTTTCTTTGTTTTTGCTGAATGTATTGCATTAACCTGTTTTATATTATGTTGTATGTCGTTTTTAAATGAAGCGCCAATCCCGACATGCCGTCCTCTTGCGCCTTTTTTGATTGTCTAATATATTTTTTTTTTTAATTCGAGTGTTAATATTGCGTTTCGTTTGGCCTATACATGAGGAGTCACATTCGCATTGAACGCATTTAGTGGGTCGATTCAGTCCACTCTTTTTGCACTTTGCTCTGCTGGTGACATTTCAGGATCCATTCTTTACGTTACATTTGTTTAATGCTATGTACTCCTTGTTTTACACCTTTTATCTCCTATCCGTTTTAATCCTTGTTACCTTGCTACTGAAGAAGCAAGCAGTGTGGCGTTCCGAAACGTATGAAAAATATTTAGGTTTCCCAAGGAAGGATTCATTGATAAGTAGTCAATTTTTGTTAATAGTAATTTATTTGTTTATTTGATTTTGTTCTGTTAACTTTATTGGAAAACATCTTAGAAGATGTAGATTTCTCGTTGCCATAATAAGTTTTGTGCCACCACTGGTAGGTTAGTTCTCGGAACTATTAAGATGCACTGCAGTCATAGGTTATTCTTGTTGCCATGACGTAGAAAGTTTGTTTTAGTACTCTCCATCAATTTAGCAGTTGTCATCATCAAAATCTTTTTATTCTTTCTTTGCTGCGGGGGGCGCCTTGGCTCAGTTGTAGAGCGTTCACCTCCGGTGCTTGGGGTCCCTGGTTCGATCCCAGCTCGTGCCGTGTGGACTTTGTGGTGGACAAACATTGTGCTCGTGGGTTTTCTCGGGGTTCTCCCGTTTCCTCCCACTTTCTTCATTCCACCATTTCATTCATTACTCATCCTCACCGTCTCCTTTACTCTAACCGGCATAACCGTGGGACATAAAACTTAAAGATTTCATTTTTTCTTTCTTTGCTGCGGGGTATCGTACCATATTCCCAGAAGTCTAATATCTTCTGTATCCGAACCGCTCCTGTTTGCTCTTCACTCTTTTACATTTTACCCCATCTCCAACTAATATCTATCCTTCATCATATCCATATTTTGATTTTTTCTTTCTTTCTTCTTTTCGTAGCTGATAGTTTCTATATTTTTGCTCTGTGACATTTTATGTGTCTTTGTTCGCAAGTTATTCTCGTCAAAATAAGGCACTATTTCTAGCAGCAAAATATATTTTTAGGAGTAACAATAACCATCATCCGTAATATTGAGCTCCTTCATGGCTAAGCAGTTAGCGTACGCGCCTTTGGCGTGGGAGACCCGGGTTCGATTCCCGGCGGAAGCTCATGTGGTTTGGATTCCACGTTAATCAGTAGGTTCACGTCTCATATAGCCTCGCTGCTGAACGGGACGTTACACTCAAACTCAAGATTCAGGATTCATCTGTAATATCTTAAAAATAAAGCCTGACATCAGCACAGATTCATGGTCATATATTACTTTATCAAATTTCAGAATTAATTTTGAGAAAATCTACCTGTAGCTAAGAGAATTGGATGAACTGTATTAATGCAAATCATAGTTAACATGTTAGTCTTATTTTCGCTCACACACACGTTTTAAACGTTCCATCATTTTTAAAAATTCTCTTTATTAATAATAATAATAATAGTGAAACATTTGGGGATATAAAGCAACATTGTAGTGATTATACTTTCCCATATTTTCACAATATACGCCGTTACGTTTCAGTTTGAAAGTCCATTGGGTTGAGGTAAGACAGTTATTATATACCCTTTACATGGGCCGCGTGGTCCTAGACTGGGAACGTATGTATAATTTGAACAGTGATGTATGATTTATTTACACCGCCATTGACGGACGGTTTCTAGCTTCTCTTGAGTGAAATTTCTGAATTCACGGAGAACAAGCAGAAAACAAATATGAGTTTGAAGAAGATGAATAAATCAAAACTTTTATAAGAAAAGTTGGACCCATTTTTGACTCGAGTACTCCTTCTTTGCAATATTGCATGACCGAAGAAAACGATATGAACAGATTCCGAAGTGTCAAGTTCTTTGTTTTCGACCTCTTTAAGTTGAAACAGTGTTTGAAGGAGCCACAAAGTGACCAATAGAAGCAGATTTAATTTACAAGTAATTAGATTATTTTTACACAATATTATGCCACGTAGAAAGGAAACACATTATCTGTATTTTTTATGGAGACAATTATTTATATTACTATTATAATTGTCCAGTTAAGGTTTATGTTAGAGTAAAGAAAACTTTATATTGCAAAGGTAGATTGAAAAGTTCGTGGCCTTAGAAAATATTTGGACAAGTTATGTTTTATGTTTCCCCGTATTCCCCTTCGATTGAGATACATTTATGCACCTCTTCGGTAACGCTTTTATACTACTTTAAAAGAAATCCTCGAGGCCTGCAAAATACCCAGTACAACACTTTTCACCTCTGCATGGGAAAAAAATCTCTGACTCACAAAAACTTCTTTACTTTCTAAACAAGTGAAAGTTCGAGGGAGGCCATATCAGGCGAATAGGGTGGGTGCAGCAACAGTTCGAATCCACAGGAATGAATTTCTGCCATGGATGCAAGGAACGTGTGAACGCACGTATTGTCCTGGTGAAACAACACCTTTCTTTGCAGCATTCCTGGCCTTTTAATTCTGATTCCTTACGCAAACGTTGCAGAAGGGTGCAGTAGTATTCAGAATTGACAGTCTTTCCCTCTTCCAAGAAATCAATCAGGATAATGCCCTAGCACCCCAAAGAATTGAGCCATAACCTTGTTTGCCGACAAACTTGGTTTGTTTTGATTGCGGTGTATGATGGTGTACCCATGTCTCGTACATAGTAACAGATCCGCCAATAAACTTCCGATCACCTTCAAACAGTTCCAAACAATCACGACAAAGGGTGAGTGGATTGCGTTTGTGTTAGACTGAAAGCAACTTGGGTACCCATCTCGTGGACACCTTAGAAAATCGTAATTCGTTTACGATAATGTTTTGTGCTCATTCATAGAAAATACCCAGTCTCAGCTATCGCTCGGATTTTGATTCTGCGGTCATTCAAAATCAGGTCACAAATTTTGACATTTTGTGTAGTGGTTAACGTTGCCACTGTGGGGGTCATCTTCAATGCTATTTCTGCCACGCTTAACTTGAGCCACACACTTTTGCACCATGGAGTACGAGGTCGCTGAGTCTTCTAGTGTTTCTACCATGTTCATATGAATTTCCCGTGGTGTTAAGCTCCTTTTATGCAGGTGCTTTATGACAGCTCAATGCTCGATTTTCTCCATGTCACAAATTTCCGTCACTTCCGTCGACTCAGCTCCTTATAAACTCCTAACCTGAAACAATAGAGAAGTGAAATTTTACACGGTGACTACCAACGGATATAGCTACGCAGCTAATATATACAAACAAAATAATTACATGCTTCCTGGTCAGGCCACGAACTTCACAATCCACCATTATTTTATTGCTCCACGCATGGAAATTATTTTTAGTATAGAAGCTTTACGTATTTTATTTTTTTGTGCAAGTTAATGTATTTTACTTATTTTATTCGTAAGTAATTAAATATAATTTATTTTATTTTATTTTTGACTTGACACATGTTCCACTGTAAGGAATTTGACTGCTAGAATTGTACTGTTGTGTTTAGTCAGATAATTTATTTTGTGTTACAAAATATTTTCTTATGTTGGAGTGAAATAAGCAACGAAATTTGGCACAATGCTGTGAGAGAAATTACTTTGATACCGAGAACTCTGCGGCACGAACGTGTTTTCCATGTAATCGTTGTCTAGTCCCTTTGAAAGCCAGACTGACGTTAAGGGAGCACTGTTGTTGCACTAGTCAAAACAACCAACCTCATGTGAATACAACGTAGCATAATATGTAATAAGAGCAAACCACACAGAAAAAAAGTTCAAAAGCCAGTCATAAGATACGATTTTACTGTCATGTACATGCTGTGAACTTAAAAAAAATAAAAGATCGGAAGAATAAATAAGTAAATAAAAAAAATTAAAGCATCGATGTAAGTACATATAAACGACAATACCTAAATCAGAATTACTTGAAAGAAAAAGAAAAGATTCTTATAGTGAAAGATTAAATAAACACTTGAGGAAAGAGAATATCCAAAGAAATAAAACTTAGCTTGCATTTGTGGTAGCAAACCAGAAAAGATAACCCCCTCACGTTAACCTAGAACTAGTTCCATTCGAAGCACTCCTCCTAACTGCAAGAACTGACATTACGTGGGTCGTTCAGCATATAAGTTTCCCTAAGCTGGAAAAAAAAAAAAAAAAAACTTTTTAAGATACATTTATAAATTATACATACATCTCTAGGTGGGTCCTTTCTCACCTATCTACATAATGCGGTATTGCGATTCAGACATTTGTCTCACTGTTGCACCAGTTTGTTCGAACTCTTTGCAAAAAACTAGGTCTCTGGCTATTTAGCACACGGTTCACTTCTTCATCACCAGTTGGCAGGAGATCAGGTCGCATATGTCGAATCTGAACTCTTCTTCAAGGAAACTCAATTAGACTTAAGGTAACTGGTATCGTCGTCTTGACGATAACGCCCAGCCCCTACTCAACACGCAAGCAAAACACAAAATTGAAGAATTAGGATGGGAACGGCTGCCCCGTTCTCTCTACAGCCTCAATTTAGCACAGAGTTACTTCCATATTTTTTCGATGTTTAAGTCTGCACGAAGGTGAACGTTTCGAAACAGACGAAGAGATGAACTGGAACATGAGGAGAATCCTAAATAGCCAGAGCTCTGATTTTTTTGCACTGGGTTTTGACAGATTGATGCAACGGTGAAACAAATGCCTGAATCTCAATGGGAATTATGTGGAGAGGAGAGAAAGGACACACCTACACATGTATGTATAGTTGACAAATGTTATTTTATAGCTTAGGGAAACATATATTGAACGACCCCACGCACTGTCAGCAAACCAATTACTTCATCCACCTGCTATCATCAAAGCAATTATTTCAGTCACGTGCTGTCCACTATTGGTGCCATATTTTGTGATTCGCGTTTGGCAAACGGAGCAAATAAATTATATCGGCGTTATTGCAGAAGTTGATTAAAATGATAATCAAATAGCTATAGTGTTTCAATAATATTAATATGAGGAAAGATTAGGTAATATTTATCCAAAAATGCTTGAATATTTAGATTTTTTTGTTAGGGGGTTAAAATTTTTAGTTGAAATCAAAATGTCCAATCAGACACTAATATCGTGTCAAGACCGAACCAAGACTGGTGGATAAAGTATGCGTATCAGGGAAAAGTTAAGCGAATTTCGTTCTAACAGGTAAGACTCTTTTTGAAAGTTAGTTACCATTACGAACAAGTTCGTTCAGTATCTTCTGTAAAAAATTATTATCATATGTTTTGTTTTGAAACTTCAAAGCATAAAAGCCATATTTGATGCCAAAAGCATTGCCAAAGATTGAGCTTGTTTGCACTTTCCAGTAAGCTAATATTTTATATATGGCCTGTATATATTATATAACTTTATGTATATATTAAAATGTTGGTTTTGTAATGTTATAATAACTATACAATAAAGGTTTTTGAAGGTTCTATTTAGTGTTTTTGTCTTTTCCCCCAAATTTCAGTTATGAATTCTCATTTTCCGTTCACCGCTTCTTATTCATCAGCACACATTTAAAAATATAAAATTTATGTATTCAACATATTAATCATACCTATCAGATTCTTTAAGTCGAAGTGCAGATAAATTATCTGGATCATTGTAAAAGGTAAATGGCATGTTTTAGGTTATGCATATGTAAGTTTTGTAATTAATACATCGTGGGAAATGAAGGAAAAATGGGATTCTGTTTCTCGAGATGGGATTTATAACGATGCCTTGTAGGCTATTATTAATAAAATTGGACGATTATGAAAGAATTGGTGGAATGAAAATGTGAAAGGAAATGGAAGAACCCAGAAAACTCCGCCAAACTCACATGGTCTGGGATTGAACAGAAACTTCCTTGTACCAAAGGCAAGCACTCTACCACTGAGGCATCCTGCCTCCTTGTAATGTTTCAGCTCGGCATTACTGACGACACTAGTCTTGTATCAACGAGGGCGTAAACAAGGTCCTTAACGTACCCCCACATGAAGAAGTCGCAGGGTGTTAAACCAGGAGATCTGGCAGGCCAGCTGAACAAAACTAGGTCATTCTCACCAATACGCCCAATCCAACGATACGGAAATTCATCATTTAGGTAGTCACGAATCGGGGGGTGCCAATGAGGGAGTGCCAAACTCTACACGATACAAACTTGTGAGTTTGTAGTTCTTTTCATATATCTTACATGTGTGTACGTGTAATACTTTCGAAAATACCCTTTTCAAAACGAATTATTTATGGTAACCCTGTATTTTAAGTACGCATTAAGAATTATCGTCATTTTAACCCTGAAAACCGGTGGCTTTGCAAATTCTAAATTTTCTAGTTGTGATTGTGCTCTCCTGGGTATTAGTCGAAATAACAGTGTCTTTAGGCATTAAGAGAAAAAAAAAATATATAAGAGAGGTGGATAGTTAAAAATAATTGAGAGATTTTAGAAGTGGCTTTTCGAAAGCGTGTATACTTGTCGAATGTGGAATACCAGAAGGTACAATACGGGGCTGAATGAAAAGTGAGGAAAAGTTGCGTACTTTTGTGTCCTTTGGTCGAAAATGGTGTCGCACTCCAGAGAGAGAGAAAAAAACTAGTTGGGAGGATAGTGAAGTTGACTGCTTGTGCAAGTGATCCACTCGAATTACTATTGTACAAGGTTGTCCCAAAAGTTCGATAACACTTGCTAACAATTGAAATTTTATTCGCCAAGTATTTACATACCAAACATTATTCCTCAAAATAAAGACCATAATGTTCTAAGACTTTCTGCCATAGAACTGCAAGCATTCGGATCTGGTCCAAGTACCATTCAGCCGGCTTCGAATTAAAGAATTCTTGACACGCTTCCGCGACTTCATCAAACGATTCGAATCGGCGGCCCTTCAAAATGTGTTGCATTGAGCGGAAAAGGCCGTAATCTGATGGAGCATAGTCCGGACTGTATGCAGGATGTGGCAAAACTTCAACCCCGTCCAGCTCTGCAAACTTGTCTTTGCGCGCTTTCGGTTGATCCGAGTCGGGTACTTTTGCTTCAACTTGTCATAGACCCGCTCCAGTTGCTGACAGTAAAGTTCGGCATTGACGGCACGACCATTAGGAACCAACTCAAAATGCACGATTCCTTCAAAGTTCCACCACACGCACAACATGACTTTCTTGCCAAAGCGATCTTGTTTTGGAACTGACGGTGTTTCTTGCCCTTTCTTAACCCATCGCTTGTCTCTATTGTGCTGGACCAGATAGACCCATTTCTCGTCCGATGTCACAATACTTCCAAAAACGGTCGTCCAATGGATTACTAAGCAATTGACGGCAAATTTCAACTCGTTTGTTGGCTTGTTCTTCGGTGAGTTCGTGCGGATCTTGGCGCGGCTTTTTGTGAACAAAATCAAGTTGCTTCAAGTGTCGGTGAAGTGTCGATTTGCCAACTCGAAGCTCAGCAGCCAATTCCCGATTGGTCGCTGAAGGCGCAATGTCTAACCCGATTTGCAAGTCTCCATCATCCAACTTTAACGGCTGTCCGGAACGAGGCTTATCTTCAAGACTCATGTTGCCTGACTCGAAACGCGTGTACCACTTTGAGATCGCAGCATATGCAATTGTTCCTTCACCTTCGGCAGTACAAATCTCTTCTGCAGCTTTTCTGGTTAAGAGTCCTCGCTTCCAGCAGTAGCGAATCAAAACTCGCAGCTTCATTTTATCAATTGACATCTGAAATACACAAATGAAGAGCATCACTACCACGATATAAACACACAAAACATTTAACAATTGCATAAAATTTCAAGTTTTTGCATGTGTTTACGAACTTTTGGGACAACCTTGTATTAAGTATCATTACATTACGGAAGGTTGTAACACGAGTGTTTAAAGCATGTTCCCCAACACCTACGATATATTGGTTTTTCTACTATATTAAAATATTTTTGTTTTATAAATTCGTGTATGGTAAGTTCTGACGTGATTCTACATCTCTTGTTATGCATTATTCTGTTCCAGATACGAGTTAGAACACGTTGACGCAATGGCATCCAGCATTCAGGAGAACACAATGGCTGAGTACACAAACCAAAAGAGTGAAGCATCGTCCTCGAGTGGACACGATTTCAGTGGATTGGTAGCTTCGGTAAATGGGAATACTGACATGTTTAGAAGTGATTACAGCACTTTGAATTCAGAAGAAGCGAGAAACGTTGCTGTACACGTTGAAAATTATGGTACTCATCAAGTTTATAGATTTCCTTGTGATATGTGTGGTAAGACGTATCAATCACCAGTGGCTCTGAAACGACACAGGAATATTCACACAGGAGAAAAATTATTCCCATGTTCTGTGTGCGGACGGTGTTTCACTCAAAGGTGTCATTTAGTGGAGCATGAACGCATTCATACAGGTGTAAAGCCTTATGTATGTAAGATCTGTAATGCGGCGTATCGTAAAGGTTGCGATCTTAAAAAACATATGAGAAACCACATGAAAACTGAATATAGAAAGTAATTAAAATATTTTTATACTCGCTTCCCTGCTCCAAATGAAATTTTGCCTCCGAATATTTTCGATAAGTTCCTCTTATTTTTAGGAAGAAACCCTATCGACATAGTCACAAACAAGAAAGAATTGTTATCGAAGTTTTTCATATTCTCATGAAAGATCTACAACTAAATTTGGACCAAGTAAATCTTAACAAACATTGGCATAATGTTATACTAGAGTGATCCAAATGAATATCTCAATTTATATATATAGGGTGTTTCAAAACAACACCGACAACGTTTGGGAGGTGATTCCTGACACCAAGATAAGACAAAAAGTTTAGACCAACCTGGGTGCACAAATGCTTCCTTTCGGAGTTATAGGCTGCCGAAAACATAAAAAATAAACTTTGAAAGTCCATAGCTTCAAAACTATGGGGCCTACCGTAGTCGGATCAAGACTTCACTTAGGAACTAGTATGTGCGCTATCCAAAAATACATGTCTCAGAATCCTACGGCATTCACGCAACAATATTTGTAGGGAGAGTTTGGCTACGGGTATATAATTTGAAGTATTCACCAACTACCTCTATAAAAGTTGTTGCGGAAGTGTCGCAGGATTCTGAAACATGGATATTTGGATAGGGAACATACTAGTTCCCAAGTGAAGTCTTGACCCAACTACGGTAGATCCCATAGTTTTGAAGCTATGAACCTTTAAATTTCATTTTTTCATGTTTTCGTCAGCCTGTAACTCCGAAAGGAAGCATTTCTGCACCCAAGTTGGTCTATACTTTTTGTCTTAACTTGGTGTCATTAATCACCTCTCAAACGTTGTCGTTGTTTTGAATATATATATATATATATATATATATATATATATATATATATAATATTCAATAGTAAAATAAATACAGCAAAAATAAACGTTCCTCATTTTCGACGTAGTCCTCATGTCATGCAATGTATATATTTTAGCACTTTGGAAGTGCATGGATATGTTGAGAAAAATGCGTTCGGTTGTGACTGTAACCACCTGGCGCTGTGAGTTTCACTTCTATGTTGCTTCAGAAGTGCTTCCCTTCCCCACCTATTTAAGACGTCTGAAAACATGAAAGTCACTGGAGACAGATGTGGAGAATAGCGTGGATGTTGTGAGATACTCAATTTGATATCCTGAATTACAGACACTATCATGAGGACAGGCGTTGTCATGAAGTAACGAAATACATTAAGTCATCGTTTATTCCTGATTCCAGGATGAAAATAGATTTAGAGCAGATGTGCATATGAAGTACTCGTTACTTTCGTTCTCTTTTTCATGTAATGTTCCAAAATTACTTCATTTTCATCCCAGAAGTAAGTGAGCGTGACTTCTTGTGGTGATAGTTGGGTGCGGATTTTTTTTTTTTTTTTTTTTTTTTTAACTATAAGCTGTGGTGCCGTTTTTTGTTCGCTCTCTTTGTTTCAGGTTGGTGGTAGTGGAACCCAAGTTTCATCTCCTATAACAGATCTTTCTATAAATCCTTAATCTTCGGCTTGAAAATGACATAAAAGTTTCTCATACGCATCAACATGATAGTCTTTCAATTTAGCAGTCATTGACGCGCACCCGTGTCGCACACACACTATTGAATTGCAGTACTTCATGCACAACATTGTGTGCTGAACCCAGCACTGACATTCAAAATGATGGCTATTTCCTTTACAGGAATACGTCCATTTTCCTTCACAAGTACAGTCCCATGTACATGGATTAATAACAGAAGGGTAAGGAGGAAAAACAAGGAATGTCCATGTATGTGCTTTATCGGATACTTTGTTCTATCTGTTGGTGACTCTTGGTATGATTTGACTGTATGTGCCATGCATGCGTAGATGTAGAAATGTCTATGTAAAAAGGGGCAAAAGATTTAACTAACCCTGTTCTTTTTACGCGGTTTTCAATATTAAAATGACGTTTTTTTTTCGAAAATGCAGTTTTGTGACATTCCTTCTTTTTCCCCTTACCCTTCAACTGCTATCAAGAATGATCATCAACGGGAACAGAATTAAAGTGCACTGGTGACAACAAATAATCATTTACAGGGTTGAAAAATCATATTTTATGATAAATATTTATTTCCCCTTTTAAAAAAGCCCTAGCACTAAAAGGAAGAATAAGCCATTTTTATCTATCAAACATCCTACCGAAGAAAGGAAGAGCTATCCATGAAAAGTTTCTATGCACTGAAAATGACACCATTTTTGAAATACTTGTGTCGAAGATATTCAAAATGCAATCGTCATTTCATTTTGGATATATGGGTCGTTTCTGACGGGCAAAAATGTCTTCATATACTTCTTCATGTTAGTGTAGCGAAGGTTTTTAGGATATCCGTATATATAAGATGCAATTCAGTTTACAGGTCATATATAATTCAGAAGCCTGCATCCCTAGTGCACACTTACTTTATGGACATCCTTCAAATTCCTTTCGGAGTAAAGAAGTGGGTGTTAGAATTTCTTAACTACAAAATGAGATTTGCGTGCATGATTTGTTATAATAAAGAAAACAGCAAGGTTTAAATAAATACTTCCATTAACAAAAATATCCGCCTTTTTGTATTAAATTGTCATCTGTAATATCAAATACGGTTTCCATATATACTTTTGTATTTTAATGTGGTTCATGAATTTATTTTTGTTTTATTTATTAACGTTTCAGAAACAACCGAAATGCCATTTTATATCAAACTATTAACAGTGAGGGAAAGGAATTTATACAAGGCGTGTTCACAAAGTATCGACCCTTAGGTTGGCAAAAATACATTTATTGATTTGGAAATCCGAAACACTAATCCCCTTCAAAGTAGTCTCCTGGGTAATGCACACACTTCTCCCAGTGCTTCCGTCATTGTTGGAAACACTTTGACAAGGAAATTTTTTGAATGGTGAATAACCGTGCTGTCGCATTCCGCATGATCTCTTCTCTTGACTCAAATCGGGTCGTACCCATAAACTCATGTTTCATCGCCCGTGATCACGGTGTTCAGGAAGTTGGGGTCATTGTTTGCATTATCCAGCATGTTCTGTGCGATGTCCAGACGCCATTGCTTCTACTCCAGTGTTACCAGCTTCGGTACAAAGGGTCTATCCTAATAAGATAGTGAAATCGGCCCTTGATTCAAACTGGGTTGCTATTGACCCAAAAGGTTACCCTTGACCTAAAACTACCTCAAAAAAAAAAAAAAAAAAAAAAAAAAAAAAAAAAAAAAAAAAAAAAACTTGACCCCCACCTCCTCCTCGTACCGAATTATCGTATCATAAATGCTCAAAATTGAATATTTTTTAATTTTTTTTTGGGGGGGGTGATCGAAAAATTTTGAAAGTTTCACAGATTGTATACTACTTAGATGTAAATGTGTATTTTTTTCAACACCATCGATGCGTATTTTCTTTATTTTTTGCGTGTAAAATTTCAAAAAATTGTAGGAAAAAATTTTGGAGGGGACACGTTGCTGATTTTTTTGGTTAAAAATGTGTTATACCCTTAGATACAACATATATTTTTTTCGGGGCCTGAAAGTGATGGCAACATTCAAAAATAAATAAAACTGAAAACAAACGTGTTTTTTGCACAGTTTTCCCCTCATTTTATTGCCCTGAAGGTGAGGGCCCCTTCAAACAATCCTTTGCCAAAGTTGACAATTTTCCTTTCTTTTGCATCCTTTCCGTTTCTGTTGTTCTTCGGCTGCTTCGATTGGGTCCATTTCGGAATAGAAACACCAAATATATCTCCGTAACAGTGCTTCCACTTCAACGACTCTTGCACAACAAAATTACACTCAGCTCGCGGTAGAGAGTGCTACCGGTAGATAGCGCCATTGTGTGCAGCCAGCGAAGCAAGCACTGATAGATACGTTCAGCCGACGCGAGGTTTTTTGAGCCCGAAAAAACACGTTTGTTTTCAGTTTTATTTATTTTTGACAATTTTGCCATCACTTTCAGACCCCGAAAAAATATATGTTGTACCTAAGGGTATAACAAATTTTTAACCAAAAAATCAGCGACGTGTCCCCCCAAAAAAATTTTCCTACAATTTTTTGAAATTTTCAACACGCAAAAAAATAAAGAAAATACGTATCGATGCTTTTGAAGAAAATTGCACATTTACATATAAATAGTATCTACAGTCTGTGAAACTTTCAAAATTTTTCGATCACCCCCACCAAAATTTAAAAAGATTCAATTTTGAGCATGTATGATACGATAATTCGGTAAGGGGAGGGGGGGTAAAAAATTTTTGAGGTAGTTTTAGGTCAAGGGTAACCTTTTGGGTCAATAGCGACCCAATTTGGATCAAGGGCCGATTTCACTATCTTACTAGGAAAGACCCTTTGCGGATACTTCTCATGCCAAAATTCTCGTTCAAAATTGAATGTACCGATCCGATGCTTACCCCTATATCATTCGCAATTTCTCGGACTGTGATACGACGGTCCTGCAAGACCACAGTCCGCACTTGTTGAGTGACATTATCATTCCGGCTTGTTGAAGCCTACCTAAACATGGTTCACTGTACTCTTGATGTGCAGCCCTCTTTGAAGCAGTTGTACCACTCTTTTATGCGTGAAGTACTCATTGCATCATCCCCAAAACCCTGTGGAATCTTGCGAATGGTTTTCGCTTGGATATTGCCAAGCTTTTGACAAAATTTGATGGAATATCGCTGCTCAAGTTTTTCTGTCAAACACTGAAATCCGACGACCGCTCACTACACGTCTTCATTCGTTGGCCAACAACCAGCGGCTGACGCCTTCTGCGGATAGAAAAAAAAAAATCGAGACTACGCATGATTGTACCCTCTACATCTACGCTGATGATGGAAGTCTCCTGCGCTTCATTGTTTTACCCAGGAAAAAATAAGGTTCGATACTTTTTGAATATACCTCGTAAAAGCAAGTCGGACATTGCCCATATATTAAAGAAAAACAATGGAAAAATTCCAGTTGGATGGCCGACTGGCCTCGAGATTCAAACTCACGACTTCCCGATTACAAAACGCAAAAGCTCTCACCTACATTTGATTTTATACCGAAAGAGCATATGACATCATTTTATTGCATGTGGGTCAAAGTTAAACATAAAAAGTAGTGTATTTCACACGTCATATGAATGATTAAGAAATATTCAAAAATAGTCAAGTTGTCGATTAATAGCATTCTAGATTTATTTCAGTTATCCAATAAACATGCAGTTGTGAATGCAAATCTTTAGATAATTTTGTTAAAGATTTTACGTTTTTTTTTTTTTATTATTGTTGTATTGTTAAATTACTCTGTTTTTCTTACGAATGTATTTTTTTTTCTGGTATATAATATCTAAAAGTATACTTCTATGCAGGGTCACCCATAAATTTCATGGGCCCCATATTGTTGACAACTTCGTTTTTATGTAAACAGCTACGTAACCATTCAAAAGCCATTAAATTCTTGTATGATCAAAGGACTAATTTTTTTCTTGTCACCAAGCAAGTCCTTAAGTCCATTTTTTAAATGCTAAAAATTACAGTTGAATAAAGAAAACTTAAAAAAAAAGTTTTGTTTTTATGTGCCCCTCCATCTTCTTACTAGCTATCCTGCTCTGTTATGATACAGCCTGTGATGGATTCTGGCTGACATGATAATGATGCGTGGTTTGCATCATTTCTGTATCGTTTTTTCTGGCTTTTCAGACTTGTATTCGACATATTTCCATTCAGGTAATCTTTCAGTTGCCTCATAATGCAAGAGGAACACAGAAAGTCTGTTTGGAAGTACTGGGAGAAATTTATATCCAACATGAATGTATAAATTATTGTACTTGAGAATGGCTCTTTCTTCTAACGTTTTAAATATATAGCCGCTTAACCGTATTGTTATCATCTTCGTTATATTTTTATCAGAAAATTTACAATATTTTATTTTGTGCACTTCTGGTCGTGTTGGTTCAATGCATTCAGTGTATAAACAGTAAGCCTTCATGTAATATAATATAACTCAGGAGGGAGCATTGTCACATGAGTTGATCAATAAATTACCATTTTAAATGTGTGAAGGCCTCTCTAATAAATTTGTTTTAGTATCACTTATGGTGTGTATAATTATTTGTTTAACTGTTTCAAAATACAAACTTCTTTGTATTGTTTAGAAAAAATAAATGGAAGTTTTTGCCTCAAAAATATTGTCTTGTACGGAATCTTTTTGTTGTACTTAATTATGAATGAAAAATAAACATTGTCAATTTGATTCTTTTAAAAGAAGTTGTATTTTAAAAATCTTTTCATTAATTTTAAGTCAGGAGAATGTGTTTACCACATTTTGTTGACTGGTTTGAGGTCCAGAAATACGAGGCACGTCTACAAAATAAGTGGACTAGATTGTTGTAGGTTTCAAAAAAAATGTTTAAAACAACTTTTAGATGGTTACATCAGTACATATGTGAACTATTTTTTCACGTAGTCGTCATCCCTCTCGATGCATTTAATGAGACGAGGGATCATTTTTTTCTGCCTTGGTCAAAGAAGTGTACTGCCACTCTTTTGCCGAGTTCTTCACGTCCTGATCAATTGAAAATTTTCTCCCACCCATGCGCATCTTCGGGGAGGTGAACATATGATAATCTGAAGGCACAAGGTGAGGGGAATGTGCGGGGTGGTTCAAAACATCCCATCCGAATGACTCCAAAAGTTGCTTTGTTGCATTGGCTGTATGCTGTCTGACATTGTCGTGTAGAAAGCAGACTCCCTTCGTCAGCATTTCCCTCCTCTTGTTCTGAATTGCCCTTCTCAATTATTTTGATCTCGTTAAAAGCTTCAGACGAAGATTTTTCCGTTCACATCGAGATAACGGATAACGCTGCGAATCTCGCACTTGGCGGCAGATCTTATAGACATATTTCACGGGAGGCGTTACTGTGGCTACATTTTTAGTCGTACTGACGCGTGGTTGGGCTCACTGGAAAGAGTAGGAGCTAAGCTACACGCCAGTGTGACCAACATAGCAATAACAAATTCCCTCCGTCCGCGAGGATCCTAGTACAATTATTTTGTGGACTGCCTCGTATATTCTGAAAAGTCTAAAACTGAACATAATGCTCGAAACGGTCAAGCAACAAAATACTAATACTGCATCAAAGATAAGCCCAGACAGACTTAAATGAGAACAAATTTCTCAGGACAAACAACTGTCCGAGGATCACGCAATTCAGTGGTAGAGGTTTGCACTTCGGTTGCAAAAGGTTTTTATGTTGGATCCCTTATCATGTGGGCGTGAGTGGACAACATTGTTTTCTTAGGGTTATATCAAGGTTCTTCCTTCCTTTCATTGTATTCACCGCACTAACTTACATTTACTGTCCACATCTTCTAGTTTGTATGATCTGTGACATGTAAGTAAAGATTTCATTTCACTTGATTTCAAAAATATTTGCCCCCTAACGTGGCACGACAATTTTGAGAAAACTATACAGAGGGGCTTACAAAGAATTCTCTCTCTCTTATAACCTTGTGCTGAAAAGACATATTATGCGCTCCAAGCAAATTATCTACAAGTTTTATTCCTGGGTTCTCGTGGCATTTGATATATCTAGTTGAAGGAAAAGTTTCAATTCCTATTATTTCTATATCCTAAAACCTGCTCTTTCCTGCCAAAAGGTTTAGGAGTATTTTGGTTAAGCGCTATATTACATTGCTTCGTCACAATGCCATAATGCAGGTTCCGCTTTGTAAATTCATATTATTTTCGTATGTTATTACTTAATAAACAAATAAACGAAATAAAAAATAAAAACGATAACTAAACTTCCAATTATACTGTTACCTACCGTTTCCCTTGGGTGCCGGCTTCCGAAGAACTCCCTAAGAAAACAGCTGATAACAATTCTGGTCCAGACTCATACTCTTTTCAGGCGCAGATTGATAATATTCAAATATAACGAGTGATCTGACATGAGCAACGTTGGTGCTTTTCAGACTCATGTTGTATTATACTTACTTTTTGTGTATGCATTCCTATACATATACGTAACTGGCAAGCCGACTGCTCGCAGGGATTCATACACACATGAATGAAGACGACGATATTTTCTTAGATAAATTCTTATTTATTAAACATGCATATATGTGGATACGGAGTGAAATGAGATATATATATTAACAACACACGAAATTTTCACTTTGCAGAGCTTAAACGCTCAAACAGAAGAAGTTGCGCTGACGCAATCAAATAAACGAACTGATGAAAATTAAAACATTCAGCATTGTATAGTAAACGTAGATATGCGCACACTGTATAAGAACACTAGAAACATAGCCCTTCTACTTGGTATCACTTGCACTATAAACTTATGATTCGCACTGAGATGAGACTTTCACTGCGTAATTATGACAACGGAACTGGGGAAATACTGGAAACACTAATTGACAATGAAGTTCCTTGACTCCAGAAAAATGCTACGTGCTCAAAAGACGATCGTTCACTTTTTAGCTTCACACGAAGGTAAGGTTCTTCTTACATATTTTAGTATTCGTTGTAATCCTTTATATTAATATAGTAACAAAACGTTCTTCCTGATTATTCGTTCATTCTTCCTACGATGACTCCGGCTCACTCTTCACTTCTACTGACGCTTGGGAACAACCCGTTCGCTATACTTCGGGTTGGTAGTGCATTATACAAAATAATAAAAAAATGTTAAAGTTTTCTGCGTTCATACACAATGCAAATACAACGACGGTATAATGGAGAACACTGGCAACATTTGTTTCGGTCCCGTGGGAGCGAAACTTGGAAGTGATAGTTAAAAAAAGTGTTGCAGTCTGAACTAGTAGATTCTTTCCATGACTATTAGGTTTTATACACTACTGTTATACGTAAAACAGTTCAGTGGAAAGGAGCGAACGATGGTAATTGTGTGAATGAGTCATTTCACCTACGACTCCTACAAGCCATGAACACTGTTCTCACGGTAGGAAGGATGACGTAATATGAGTACGTGGGAACATGACAAACGACGACGAAAGTTCGTTCACACACAATATCAACTTCAGGTCCAAAAATATTCCCAATCTTAATAAATGTTGTTATGAAGAAAATATATATGGAACAGTCATGGTAACGTAAACTATAAGTTGGTAACTATTTTTAGGGAAAGAAAAAAATGAGTCTGCTGCTACAAAGCACTTTGTCCAGACGATAAGCGTAGTATAGAAAAACAACAAGTTCTTTGTTCCATCGTGAGAAACGATAAGAGTGACTGAAGAACACCTGCAGACAAAGAAAGAGTTGAAGTTCTCACCAAAAGAAAAATAGCTTTTCTTTCCTATGAGTAAAATAATGATTTTGTTGCATGAATAAAAAAGGAAATACATTGTTCGTCCAAAAACGTAGTTTTGTGGCCGGGCTGACGGTCACAATACACAAAATAAATAAATAAATAAAAGATCTGTGTACCAGACCCCAGGGTATGGATTTGATGTATTTTGTTACACAGAATCCAAATTTCGAAACCCCAGGATGATCGACTATGTCAATTTTGTGTTATGGGCGAAAAACTTGAGCGATTTTGGATAGGGAATGATACACGTAACACAGCTATACAAAATCAAAAGTTCTGTGCAGCGGACTCCAGGGTATGGATTCGATTTTATTTTATGGGCGAAAAACGTGTTCTCCCTATCCGCAATCGCTCAAAAGTTTCGCCCACAAGAAAGTTGATACGATCAATCGTCTTGGGGTTTCGAAAGTTGGATTCTGTGTAACAAAATACATCGAATTCATCCATACTTTGGGGTCAGGTACACAGAATTTTTTTTTCTTCTAATAGCTGTGTTTTATGTATCATCCCTATCCAAAATCCTCAAGTTTTTCGCCCATAATAAAAAAAATGACAGTCGAACGTTCTGGGGTTTCGAAATTTGGATTCTGTATAACAAAATACATCGAATTCATACCCAGGGGTCCGGTGCACAAAACTTTTTATTTATTTATTTATTTATTTATTTTTATTTTTTTATTATGTGGCTGTGTTATTTAAAGTATCAAACTTTGAACGTTTGTACGAAAAACATCCGTATATTGAGTACTTCAAATTCAAATTCTGGCAGCATGCCAGTTTTCTGTCTGTAGTAAAAAGGCTATCGTGACTTAGCTGATTTGCAGAATATACAGCTTTATAACCAATTGGCAGGAAGAAACTATTCTTATGGCATATTCATGATATAAACGGAGAGATAGAGTCAGTTACGTTGTATAATACGAGGATCACTACGAAAGTTTTGAGATGTGAAATAACTTACATACTTAGAATCAATTTAACACGTACATTTTCTCAAAAATATTCACCATTACACTGTACACACTTTTGCATCCTCGAAAACCACATTTGGAAGCAGTGTTGCTAGTCTTTTTCTTCAAGTGTTGAAAGTTCATTATCGTAAGCCACTACAGCTTCTTCAGGGCTGCAAAATCTCTTCCCACGCATGCGATCTTTGATCTGAGAACAGAAAAAAACACACGGGGCCAGGTCAGGGCTATACGGCGGATGAGTCATAAGTTTGACCTCCGTAGATTCTAAAAACTGAATTGTGATGTTCGCCGTGTGTACGGACGCGTTGTCATGATGAGGCAGGATCCCACGCAATCCAGTTCTTGGACGCCGTTCCCGAAGCTTCTGGAATACTTTTTTTTTAGGCAAACAGTGGTGTACCACTGAGCAGTAACAGTCCTTTGTTCTTCAAATGGAGCAGTTGCAACATGGCCAGATTTGGAGAAGAAAGTTGCGACCATCTTCTTACCCACACTTCATGGTCGCTTCACTTTCGTGGGTGGATTTTCGTCTGGAAAGATCCAAACTGTAGACTGGCGTTAATTTCCAGGGTCAGATTGATAGATCCAAGTCTCATCACCAGTAACAATGTCAGAGACGCGTCGAGAATTGCCTCCATCAAATCTTGCAAGCTTTTATTCACACTATTCCACACGCATGCGCTTCTGCTGTTCAGTCAAAGTGTGAGGCACCCAACGAGATGAAACCTTCCTGAGCCGAAGATGATCATGAAGAATTTTTGTTACTGCTGGCGATCCAATGTTCACTGTAGATTCAGTGTCCTTGAAAGTTGTTCGAGGATTTTCTCGGATCATTTGTTCCACAGCGGCAATGTTTTCATCTGACACAGCTGTTGCCGGACGTCCAGGTCTCTCTTCATCTTTAAGCGATGTCCGACTTCTTCTGAATTAACAAAACCACCGAAAAATTTGTAGCACGGGAAGGAGCAAGGTCCCAAATGCCCCCTGCAAACGGTCAAGGCTTTGTGTCTCGTTCAAACCACTTTTGAAATCGTAAAGGATCATTGCCCGAAAATGTTCCCTTTCAAGCTCCATTCTAGACAGCCGAATACTGCTCACATCAACAAACAAGTGATGGCGATACGGCTACGCCGATAAGCGAGGCGAGTTGAAAGTTGCTTCGCTTCTTTGCTTTGGATACCACTACCGAACGCAATTGTTGGAATTCAAATACTGTGCCACAACAATGCGTATCTCAAAACTTTCTTTGTGACCCTCGTATTGTTATTTTCAAGAATTAACTTAAAGAAAATATATCTTGTCACTTTATCTTATATGCATCGTTTGCTTCAAGACTGTTAAAGTTACCGAACGCTGTGTGCGTGGGTTCTCCCGTTTCCTCCCACTTTCGTCATTCCATCATTGTCGTCCATCTCATCATCGTTTCGCTTAGCCTTTGTGCGTAATGGAGGTCGTTCAACTAAAAAGAAAAATAAATAAAGTTAACCATCAAGAGCACGAGGTTATCAAACATTGTCGTTGCTCCCTTTTCACTGAATTATACTGCCCTGTTTATTGAAATCAATTGTTACCATCCATAGTTAATATGTGTTGTCTCATTCAAATCAGTTATTGTGCAGTTAACAAAGTTTTCTCATTTATTCAAATCAATTGTTACCATCCATAAATAACAAATGTGATTCCGTTTAATCAAATCAATGTTACTGTCTGTAGATAACAAATGTTCCATTTAATCAAATCAGTTGTTAAAATCCATATATAACTAATGTTGTCCCATTGATTCAAGTCAATTGTTATCTTCCATAGTAGCGTATTTAGGATCTTGTTTCTGGAGGGGCTTGAAAACCAGTAAGAAGCATTTGTGTTGTATATATAATGCTAAAAAATAATAATGGAACTATTTCAGGGGGCCTTGAGCCCAATAGCCACCCCCTAAGTACGCCACTGTCCATAGATAACAAACGTTGTCCCATTTATTCAAATCGATTGTTACCATCCATAGATAACAAATGTGATCCCATTTTTCAACTCAATGCTACCATCCGTAGATAACAAATGTCCCATTTAATCAAATCAATTGTTAGGATCAATAGTTAACAAATGTTGTCCCATTTATTCAAGTCAGTTGGTTTCATCCATAGATAACAGTGTCAATTTAAGACATGCGTCGCAGTTTGTTACAAACTTAGAAACAACGTAGTAATAGCTTAATGAATTTCGCCTTGGGTCACGTCAGAGGAAGAGAATACGATATGAGTTCGCTTGTAACAATAAAATAATTTATCTAATTCTCTGGCGATTCAGAACTCAATAAGATGGGATTTTTTTTTAACAGGCCCATGTGGAACAAAATGTTCTACAAGGTAACCAAAAAAGTTCGTGCCGTTGTAGGGCAATGATAAACAAAGAGCAATACATTGAACGGTAGTATCTTTAGGTTTCGAAATCATCTTCATCAGCATCCAACACTTTTTGCCAATTTCTGCATCTGCATAATACCCTGGTGATAAAACTTGGAGATCATTGATGCAAAGAAGTCCGTGAGTCGGTTCGGCAGATTTCCCTCATGTGCGAACGGTCTCCCACGGAGGTGGTTATCGCGGGAATGCAACAGATGGTAATGTGTTGGCGCAAGGTCCGGTGAGTATGGTGCGTGGAAGGTGTCTCCCAGACAGGTTGGTGAAGAGTCTCCCGGATCCTCTTTGCCATATGTGACTTGGCAGTGTCGTACAGGACGAACACATCTTTGCGCTTCACCGATGCCATCTTCTGCCGCAATGCACAGTGCACCCTTTCCAACTGCTGCGGGTAGAAGCCAGCAGTGATGGTCTGACCAGGTGGAAGGAGCTCGCAATGTACCACTTTCCGACGATTCCACCATACAGAGATCATAAATTTTTCGTAGATGCAGAAGTGGTCTTAATGTGTGATGAACAGGATCGCGTGGCGACACGCAATCTCTGGTACACTTGGGAGTGTCATAGAGGACCCACTTGTCGTCACCAGTGAGCAAACGATTAAAGATGGGTGTGTTCAATTACCGAGTGAGCAAGGACAAACTCGTTGTTCCTTGTTGGCTGCCGATAATGTGTCGGGTATCCACTTGCTTAACTTGAATGACTTTCCTATCCCATGCAGGTGCAATATGACTGTTTCAGCGGAAATATGGAACCTTTCTGCAAATTCATCACACGTTTGATCACAGTCCTTGTCTATGCCTGCTTTCAGGGTCTCGTCATCCAACACATGTGGTTGTCCACTACGAGGTTCATCCGAAAGGGTGATATATCCCGAACGGAATTTCTGGAACCAATACTTGGCGATGCATTCGTTCATGGCATTCTCCCCACATGCCTGGCATTAGCGATGACTTCATGTGGCACCTGACAGGCCCACTTTAAAGTCATACAACAAACACACGTGAAGAAGCTGTTTCGATACCTCCATTTCTTTTTGACATTGGACAAGGTATGACTGCTGAATATGTGCAGCTTGCCTCTATTACCGAAAATCGATTGTCAGACTAACTCCCGGTTGTTTCGCAGGCTCATGCGTCGTTTCCTCGGGGTTAGAACATAATTAATGGCAAATCAAAAAAAGCAAGTACATTTTTGGTTATCTTGTATAAGCAAGGAATCTTGCATATTTGGATATGTAAAATTTGTGAGAGAAAAATATACGTTTTTTTCAAAAGTTAAACGATTTTATTTATTTTAAATATTTACTTTTACTAATAATATATATTTTGGATATTAGCTCCTTGATTTAAAGACAAGAAAGTTCTCTTGTGTTATCATTTTTATGTTTTGTACCTTGTTCTGTTTCAGATTCATGGTCAATTTCGAAGACTTAATAAAATTCAATGAAGAAGAGACACAAATTGTAAAATTCAACGAAGAAGACACACAACTTGTAGTAAATAACGATTTTCAACCAATTTCCAATGAGAAAGAAAGTTCTAAATATTGTGAAGGAAATGAATCCGATATGAATGTAGGCATCAGCATTACTCTACCTGAAAATATATCTTCGGAAGACAGTGCTATGCAGCAGTTCAACATACAAGTTACAGAGACAAACACACTTGGAGCTCAGAAGAATATATTTTGTAAGGTCTGTGGAAGATTGTTCAAGACGAAGGATGCACTAATGGAGCACGAGATAAGTCACATCGAAAAGCAATTGTTCAAATGTTTACAGTGTGGGAAGTACTTCAAACGAAAATCTCATTTGATTGATCATGAGCGGATTCATTCGAATGTGAAACCTTATCTGTGTACGGAGTGCGGTTCCTCGTTTCGGCAATCAAGCACTTTGAGACGTCATTTTAGAGTGCATTTAAAAAAACGAAGAGCACTTATGTTAAGGGAACAGAATAACACTTCCTTGGTTTAATTGTCTCTTCATATGAGTGACCTACCAGTAGAAAAGAAGACTACAGAATAAGTAGGTGAAACAGCTTTAAAAAGTTCTTCCAGATACATTTAACGAAGTAAAGGCTACACTAATTATTGTTAAAAAATATAGTTTAAAAAATTCATCAGTTATTTTCTTCGAACAAACATTGAGCACATAAATACATTACGTCTTTCTACCGTACAATCAGTAAATTTCACTGGATTGTTTATTGTATATTGTCAATTATGATAATTGAATAATTGTAAACACTTTTTTTTTCTTTTTTGTAATGGTTAAGGTTCACCTTACAAAAAATCAGACCCTCCACAACTGTATAAATGGATAAGTTAAGTATAATAAAGAAAATAAATTATTTTACTTATCTTGTGTATTTTTATTGGTTTTTAACTTTTGTATTTCGTTCACTTTTCTTCTATGAACTCGAGTAGGAATTTACATGTTAGTTACGTATTTATTCACTCCCCACAAATTTCCACTGAAGACAACTTCTCGAATTTCTCTGGAAATCTATTAGAAACTTCAGTAATTAATTATGAAAATGTATTCAAAGGCTATTAAAAAAAATAACGAATTTTTACTCTCGGCATTATGGTTCATAGTAGCCAATCCCTGCGGCTTATTTCTTAGTAACTATATGGTCTATAGAACCGGTAGGTTCAGTGCCTCATTCACAAAAGCTCTCCATTGACTTCCGTCGGTAGCTAACTCGATCTAATTTATACTTTGTATTGATATTCCTGCGAGATCCATCTTAATATTATCCTCTTATCTGCGCCTAGGTTTTCGTAGTTGCATTTTTCCGATTAGGTTTCCAGTTAAAATTTTGAAAACGTTCCTACTTTCATTTTGGTTACATGATTTGCCCACTTGAGCCTCCTAGACTTAATGACTCTTAACTATCTTAGGTAAACGATGTAAATTACGCAGTTATCAAGCTGCTTCCGTTCCCGTCCCTCTTGGATCCGAATATTTGCCTTAGAGTGGAGCTGCGTGCCTGTGAGTATCAGTAAGTTGAAATTACTGCCGTCATAGAAAATCTTGCCAAATGACAGGCGAAGTCTGTGATCCGACTTCTCAACGTACCTAATACCACAGCAGATATGTGTTACCAAACACTGTTTTATCTGTTTGGCCATCCAAAACCGACGAAGAAGAATGTTAGTCTAAAATTCATCTTATTTATAACATCGCCTGTCCATGCTATTAAGACAATTTAAAAATTCCAATGGGAACTTTTTATAATCACTTCTCATGCAGTCCTACCTTCCTTCATCTGAAAACGTGGCTGACTTCCCAGTGTTTCAATGGCAGTAAAATTCTCAAGACATCAGTTTTCGACTGGCTGAAGTCTCCGACCGCAGATTTCTGTACAGAGGGTCTACAAAAGCTTGTGCAACTCTACCAAAAAATGTTTGGAGCTTCATGGTGACTAAAATAGTCAAGGTATGTACTTGTATAGAATCAACAATGAAAATATTCTTCCTCTGCTTTCTTCTTTGCAATAACCAAACCTCTTTTTGACATGCACTGTGCACAATGTATAATGTCTTTCAAACACTATTAAAATACATTAAGTGATAAGATTATACATCGTTGAGCGGCCTCTCGTGAACCAATTTGCTTAGGAAACCAGCCAGAGTTGTATGTGAGGAGTCAATCATTCTAACATTAGTGTTATGTGGCATCACATCGAGTATTTGAACAGTGTGGAACGCTTCAGAATCGCAGTTAATTGGTATTGAAAATGTAAAGTAGGATAACAGTGAAACAGTAGGGGTGAAATAGATTGGATTATGATGCATTCACTAAATCGTATCTGATCAAACCCAACTTCGTTTAAACCTCTTTAGGAAAACTAGAATGTATTTATTATGTAACATATTATCATTTACTGGAAACAAAAAATCAGAGTTCAGTTATTCAATTAATCAGATCTTACTAAATAGATTTAATTTAGTCACAAGATCTCGGAGTTACATTTAATACGAAACTAACATTTAATAACCATATAGTGAACATAGTTAATGAATCTCTCAAGATATTAGGGTTCATAATTACAACTGAAAAGGAGTTTAACAATATTACCACACCAACAAAAATTATTCCTACGTCCGATCAAATTTGGAATACATTGCTGTGATCTGGAACTGCATGGCAGCAGGAATACCGACATCAACTGGAAAAAGTCCAATCTAAATTTATCAAATACTTGGCATACGAGAGAACTGGAATCTATCGATGTTATGAAAACTACCTAGAACAAAGGTGAAACGTGATAGAACTGATTTTTCTCCATAAAATAGTACAAAACAAGTTTTAATTGTACGGATCTGATATCGACACAAAGTTTTCATGACCCAACACTTAAAACTCGTGCTGGTAACTCTGGCCTGTTCTATTAAAAAAAGAAAAGGACCAACGTATTATTGAAGTCACCACTCTGGAAAATAAGCTCTTCTTATAACAAAATATGTGTCGAACACAAAGAAATTGACATCTGTAGCATGAACTGTGTATTTAAGAAAACTATTGTAAATTTGTTTTGTAAAACATCAACATTATAATTGGGCTTATGCCTGATGTTTTGTAAAACATCAACATTATAATTGGGCTGATGACAAATAAAGAAATTGCATAACTAAAGTATATTTCAATCCTTTAAAGACTACTTCTTTTTCATTATTGGGACAGAACGGCTCAGTGGTAGAGCGCGTGCCTTTGGTCCGTGGGGTCCCTGGTTTGATCCCCGGTCAAGTAAGTTTGTAATGGAGAACATCATCTCCGTGGGTTTTCTCGGGGTACTTCTTTCCTCCCACTTTCTTATTCCATCAATTCTTTCATCAGCATTCACTTGCTTAAATCACCGTTTCCCTTTTAGTCAAAAGAGCATTAAACTGAAAGATTTTGTTTAAATTTTCTACTTATAAGTTGTATGTAATGAATTTTAATTTTTTTTATAAGTTACTTCATTAAGCAAATATGATTGTAAAATTTCACTGGAAAGTAAAATCGTTATTAAATACCGTGATTTTGACGTTTTTCGTTCGACTGTTAGGAACTCAATCGAACTACAGAGTGCCTTCGTGGCTAAGCGGTTAGCGTACGCGCCTTTGGCGTGAGAGACCTGGGTTCGATTCCCGGCGGGAGCTCATGTGGTTAGGATTCCACATTAATCAGTAGGTCCACGTCTTGTATAACCTCGCTGTTGAACGGGACGTTAAACTCAAAATCAACTCAACTCAATCGAACTACCTTGCACATGTTCTACCTCCTCGCTAGCAGCCCTGCTTATATCAGCTTACAGTTCTCAAACTGAGAAAATACTTAAATATGGTGGTTTCTGAATTAAATGGTCAAAATTACAATAGTAATTCAAATATAACTTCAGTAGGGCTTTTTACATTCTCTAAAATTCTTTGGCAAATTATATTTATCGCGTGGAGATCCAATATTGCTGTTGCCTTTCATTTAATGAAATCGACTTCACTTCGAGTGTTCATGGAATTTACATAAGTTATTTTCCCATTGTATTGTGAATTGAATAATATAAGCAAATGAAAACGCAATAAGCACCTCATCTTCATCACATGCATTCTGATATTATTGGCAAGTCACTTGCCGCAGCTGAGAAATTTTCATGCTCCACGGTCTTCCGTCTATCATTTTTGCGTAATGTCCATGTTCCTGACCCATACCGTACAATATTCCATACGAAGCATTTTTTGAGTCCTTTTCTCAACTCTTTATTCAAGGTCCCTTTCCGTAAAAGACCTTCAAAGTCCCCCCCCCCCTTCGTGGTTTGATGAGGAACTAAAGTGCATACTTCGCAACAAAAAAGTGCATGGAAGGATTTTCCCAGTGAATATACCTACAAGAACTTTACAGATATTAGAAGACATAGTAAATATCTTATGAAAAGAAAGTACGAGGAGTACATTGAACACATTACAATCGATACAAGTAATAACCCTAAGCGTTTCTGGACCCTAATAAACAACCGAAAAAATAGTTCTCATATACCGACAGAACTGACCTACAAAAATGCATGTGTAAATGAAAAAGACAGGGCAAAGGTGTTTAATGAATATTTTGCTAGTAGCTTTGCTTCATCCCCTCCCACCTCCCCTTTCTTTCCCTACCCTCTTCAACCTGTTTGTTCTGAATCTTTGTCTTCTATCAGTACTACACCGACCGAAGTACTTTCTCTTCTCTTGACATTGCCCCAGCAGCGCGCCTTAGGGCCAGGCACTATTTACACTTGCTTCCTACGCAGTGTTGCCAGTTCGCTTTCTCAACCCCTTTCGAATTTACTAAATCGCTGTTTTGCAGAAGGTGTCTTTCCCACCTGTTGGAAGAGAGCTAATTTCAATCCTATTCATGAGTGTGGTAAGAATAAAAATGATGTGTCCTCCTATCGACCTATTTCTTTATTATCACCTCTCTCACTCGTTTGTGAAAAGATAACCAAAAACAGGATCTTTCAATTTGTTGCTCCATTTATAAACTCCTCACAACACGGCTTTTTGCCAGGAAAATCTTGTGTTACTAATTTATTTGTTCTGTCCGATGCTGTGGACAGCATCTCAGAAAATTCTCGAAATTTTGTATTTGGACCTGGCTAAGGCTTTCGATTCCCTTGCACACCATCTTCTTATATACAAACTGAATTCTAGATTCAATTTACATGACAAATTGCTTAGTCTTCTGGAAACCTATCTCAGTAATAGGACACAACGAGTTTCAGATTGCTTTTCTGGTTTTATTCCCGTAACTTCTGGAGTTCCTCAAGGCAGTGTTCTGGGTCCACTTCTGTTCCTATTATACATAGACGATCTGCCTTCTTTGTTCACAAACAGCTCTACCAATATTCTTCTATTCGCTGATGATTGCAAACTCTACAGACAAGTTCAATCCGAGTACGATGCGCTTGCTCTTCAACATGGTGCTTCAATTCTTCTCAACTGGTATAACACTTGGAAACTTAGCTTAAACATCGAAAAATGTGCTTCTCTTACGATTTCTCTAAAAAAAAGGAACCTATAAAACACATTTACAGAATTGGTCATAAGAACATAAATCCTGTCTCCTCTTTCAGAGATCTTTGTGTTATCATTGACAGTAAGCTTACTTTTGCGGATCATATAAGCACAATATCTTGTACTGCTATGAGAAAACTGGGACTCCTTTATCGCTTCACTGACATAAAAATATTCTAATTCCTTAAGCTTGTTCTATGTCATATGTTGCTCCCACTATTGAGTACTGTTCTCCTATCTGGTCTATGGCTTGCCCCACTCATTTAAAAAAAATAATAATAAATTCCGTAATTAATTTCCCTTTAGCCGTTGTATCCTACCGAGTACCTCACCTCCGAACACTTCCGAAAAACGACGTTTTAAAATCCCTCAATATCAAACCTCCCCTAGTGAGAAACAAAATTTCTGACCTCATATTTTTGCAAAAAGTTATAAATGGCCACATATGATGTGAACAGTTGTTAAGTCAGATCAATTTTCGCGAACCCGCTAGAACAACACGGTCTAGTGATCTCTTTTACATTCGAGCGGCGAGAGTTAATATTATCCAAAGGTCCCTTCTAAACCAAATTGTCAGTACCCATAATCACTTACCAGAAACTGTAGACGTTTTTTCAAGTGAGTATACTTTCAGATCATCTATAAATAAGCTATTTTTGTGATGTCGCTGTTGTGTTGTGCCATCTTGACCTCAAATTGTTATCAAATTTTAAAATGTTCCAGTGTAGAATGGCCTAGTGTTGTATCTGAAACCTGTTATAAATAAATAAATAAATAAATAAATAAATAAATAAATAAATAAATAGTATTTTCTTCCTCCTAAAGGCTTCTTTCGCCATTCTTATCCTTGCTTTTATTTCACGTTCGTACTTTTTGAGCATCTAATGATTTGTATTTTTGTTTCTGTTGTTTTATAGAGTATTTTATTAATGCGAAATACGGTTGTGTTCGAATATAAATTATATGCGGTATGATTTCCTTAAACTTTGGGTTTCTTTTTTAATCAGTGGTTGGTACTTTCTTCTAGCCACATATTCACACATGTATGTGGTATCTTTTACTCTTCGTTCTTTGAATCACGAGCAAATGACAGTAATCTTCCAACTGTAAAAAGTCCCGGTTGTCTACTGTGGTGCAAAGAATTCCTTTTTCAATCCTAAACCATATGATTTTGCAGTAGATAACATTGTTTTCATAGATTTTCTCAGGATTCTCGTACTCTCTCGCTCAAACAAATTTCCATTAATTATTATTCAGTTATATTTTACATGCCTCCTGCAAACTACAGGGCTTAAACTTGAGACGTTAAACTAACTAAAACATTTAAAGATGAGACTCATTACACTATATCGTTACTTCCTGTTTGTGTCTTGTGCTGTTAGTATTTGTGTCTTGACACATCCATTGGATAATAAAAGATACTTACGTCTACGTTTCATTTTCCGTTCGTTTCAGATGTGGAGTGTCAAGGTTTGTGGAAAAGACCCTGGTTAATGTGCCACAAAGCTCGGATACAAGAAAAAGAAAAGTCAGGAGTGGACAAGCAGATAAGTCAGATTACCAATCAGAAACTGTTACTATACTTCTAGCAGAGGTAGCACCCACTTCCAAAAAAACACCGAAACAAAGGAAAAAAACATCTAGTGACAATAGCAAGAGTAGTCGTTGCGGGATTGAAGTGTCACAAATTTCCCAAGTGAAGACTAAAAGTGTCAAAAATCCGTTTCAATGTGACAAATGCGAGTTTTCAACACACACACATGCCAAATTCGACCGCCATTTACGTCATCACATATCAAGGCGTCATATATGCCTATACTGTAAGAAAAGATGCAGGAATTCAAAGCAACTTCTCGCGCATGAGCTTGAAGCCCATCAAAAGAGAAGTTTTTATGGATGCCCTATGTGCGAAGATGAATTCCACTGTTACAAAGAGCTCATTGAGCACGTGGGCGAACATCAGAATCATAAATAAAACATGGTGAGAAAGCAGTCATAGATTCTTTAAGATGTATAGGGCTGTTATAAAGTCCTTGCTATAAAACAAATGCTTATAACTAATTTTTTAAAAAATAACGATATTGCAGTGAAATACATTTTAAATTGTGCGATGATCTGTAAATTTTTGCTTGGCTACAAGATTGAATTTGTACATGAACTGACAGAAGATGATCAAGACACGAGGTTGGAGTTCTGTGAACTGATGCTAAAACAACTGGAGGATGACAGGGAACTTCTGCAGTTACTCATGTTCTCAGATGAGACAACTTTCCATGTTTCAGGGTGGGTAAATAGGCGCAACTGTCTTGTTTGGTGAACTGAAAACCCTCATGAATATGGAACGCACGAAAGACAGCCCGAAAGTGAATGTGTGGTGTGCCGTATCAATGGACCACCTCATAGGCCCGTTTTTCTTCGACGAAAACGCTGTGACAGGGGAGACATATTTTCAGATGCTTAGAAATTTCCTGATGCCCGTAGGTTGGGAATCAAGGATCGCATCCACTACCAGCAAGACGGAGCCTCCCCCTACCCCCGTATTTTTGCACAAGTCGTCAGGGACTACCTTGACCGTGAGCTACCTGGCAGGTGAATTGGGCGCAGAGGTCTCACCCCTTGGCCTCCAGTTCCCCCGATTTGGCACCCTGTGATTTTTGGTTATGAATCACGTTAAGACACAGGGTATGCGGAAAAACCAAAGGACTTGCAGGACCTGAAAGCTAAGATTAGTGAAATGATCCATGACATTTCTTCGACGCCAGACGGAATAGCATTCACAAATTTGCAGGAATGTATGGGTGTCAATGGAGCCCAGCTGGAGGTGTGGCGATAATGATGGCGGTGCATGTTGGGTGATACAAAATGTAAGTCTCAATAGAGATATTAACATTTAGGGGAAAGTCGGACAAAACCGGGCCCCAAAATGTTTTTACTTGTTCCTCAGCTTCTATATGGATAGTTTAGCCTGAATTAGTTTTCAAATACTAAATAGATTTGTTAGTAACACAGAAATGTATATTTCAGTGGAAAAGCTAATAAATTTTGAGAGCAAAAACATTTTTCAAAGGGTATGCAAAAACCCGGTTTTGTCCGAGCTGGTCGGACAAAACCGGGTACATAAAAAATAATTATAAAAAAGTTTGCTTTTACAAGAAAAATATGTAATTACTCTAAGAACTAGTACAGTAACCCTGAATACAATTGAAAAAATGTGAGGTTAAAAAGCACGGAAAATATAGGGGACTAGACTATATTAGACCAATAACATAGAAAAAATAACTTTAGGCCACGACTTTTGTTTGTGATTTTTGTTCTTAGACTTTGTTAAGTCTAAGAACAAGAATCACAAACAAAAGTTTCATGTTCGTCCGCATTGCTATAAGCCGCGTGTGCCCATCCTTTACAGTCAAGACACTAGATACAATTCTCTAAATTTTGATTGGGCATACAATTCATTATAAGATATACATGATTCTTCACTTTCCTCATCATCTTCATCTGATGTTGAACTCTCGAACTTTATGATTGGCCTCCTTTTCGTCTTGGTTTTGACAGGTTTTGAGTCAAAGCCCTTAACCTTTTCAGGACGAACAGCTTAGGGGCTGAGCCAACAGTTTAAACCTCCATCGCTTCGCTCCTAATTAACCTAGAGAGATGATTTAGGTGTCTATCTCTTTAGAAAGGATGATTTTTTCCAACGGTGTGAAATTCGTCCACATCGGGGTCTAGTAGTGGAAGAGTAAGGGGAAAAGTTGGATGTTTTAGTTCCCCCTCAGCATTTGAGGGAGGGAAATCCCCCTTCCAAAGGAGCTACAAGCATAAAAAGTAGTATCAATAAAGATAAACAAACATCCTAACTAATGATACCCTGTGGTTGGCCATTCTTACGCACGGCAAATAACACTGTTGCCAACTTCGAGAAAATGTATTTTTCCAAATTTCTTCATCTTTTACAGGTTGGGCACGGGGGGCACAAATCTACCTCGTTGGAATCTGTGTCCCATAAGCTTTCCAACGAGGTATGACTTATATCTCTGTGACAAATTAGGGGCCTCAGTGTAGACCAAAATATTTCGAAAAATGTGTGTAACGTGATTCTTGTAGGAGACAAGTTTGGATTTTTTTCACCCTTAATATTGAACTTTCGCCTTCCATTTTTTACATGATTGTACCCTTAGCATTTCGCACGTGGAAGACATCAACCTTATGCACACACTCTTATTTTTAATTCATATTTTAAGTTTTTATATTAACAAAATTGCTGAAAATGTACTATTTTATATTTAATTTATGAAAATTAATATTCCTAGTACATATACATAATCCATAAAGGATTTTTATTTATCTTGAACAGTATGTTAGTAAATAAAATAAACACATTCAACCGCACACACATTACGAAACGAGTTGTCCAAAACCGGGTATTACCTGGTTCTGTCCGACTGTTGAGGTCCCTGTGTTATCCTACCACACCATTACTCAGAACTACAGGCCTAGCACCTTTCAAAGACCACAAAAAGCCTGATTCAAAACATGAAATAACAGCAGAAAGAAATGTTATTATATGTTGTATATATACATAAGTCAATCTTTCAGTGATTAGAAACAGCACTATGTTATCGATGGGAGACAAATCAAAATTCTTCTGCACAAATTCTTCAACATATTGCCAACGACAAAGGAGCCATTTACTCAGCTTTCTCTTAAACTAAGAATGACATGGCGGCTGTTTGCAACAAATTCCATGCGTTGGCCGACAGATGACAACACTAATATAGCCAGAAAACCCAGGTCCCGGTTTTATCCGACTTTCCCCTACTTCATTGCAATATTATTAAAAAAAAAAAAAAAAAAAAAAAAGTTATAAGCATTTGTTTTATGGCAAAGACTTTATACATAATATAGATTTCATATTTTTCAAACATGTATGTTTCTTCAAACTTTACTAAACTTTAACTGCATATTGTTCCTGTCTTTCTCAGTCTGTTTGTTTTTTTTTTTAATTTTTTTAATTTTTTATTTTTTTTAATTGTAGCTGTAAGGATGAGATCCTTCTCATAATGTTCACAGTATTTTTCTCCTTTTCAGAAGTCCACAAAATTATGATGGTACGGTTTACTAACTTTTTATAAACTTTCATAAGCCTAAGATTTGGTTTCAAAAAAAAGATAGAGGCTACTTTAATATGAAAAAAAAATCAAATTCCCGAAAAGATTGATTTACGAATAGGATAAAAACTCACTGTTTTGAAATTCATAACGGTCTGAACCAAGGAAACTTTTTATCCCCATCACTTGGAACCTTCTCTTTGGAATACGCAATTAAGTAAATAGCAACAAGGTACTAGCGTTGGATAATTTCAACCAATTTCTAGTACATGGTGATTTCAAGATGATCTTAGGAATGAGTCAATCCAAGAAAAGTATCTTTTATGGAAACGTGTAAAGAAATCAGATTAAACGTGAATAGAGATTGAACGAAATGCATGCTAGCAAGTAGGACTGTGTGATGTTTTGATATATCAATAAAATCGATATTTCAATATATATATCAATCAAAAATATGAAATAAAATCTAGAACCCTGTGAAAACTCACAAGCACAGTGTTTGTCCACCACAAAGTCCACAAGGCGCGAGCTGGGATCTTGGTTACCTTTATAGTAAAGTGGTTAACAGCGAATAGATTAATTATAAATTATGATAAATCGATTCTCTTATATTTTCATTTTCCAGGGAAATGCCGTATATCACGTAGAATAAAAATATCTTCTTACTTATTCCAATGTTCTTGCATGAAAAGCTTTTAGGTGTAACTGAAGTGACGATCTTTCATGGTCTGTCCATATCTCCAGTTTAAACAAGATGCTAAGTAGCATGTGTTTCGCCTTATATAAACTTCAGGATACTGTGCCAAGAGAAGCACTTCTTAGCTGTTACTGCGCCAAGTTTAATTCGTTAATTTGCTTCGGCATAATACACTGGGGAACTGCTGAAAACGGTTTAAGCATTTTCCGATTGCAGAAGAAAGTGATTAGAATAGTCTTTGGTTTACCCACAAAATCGACATGTAAAAATGTTTTCATAGAAGCAAAAATGTTGTCAAGCACTTCCCAACTTATACATTTATAAATCTTTTCCTTTTACTCTGAAAAACAGGCATCTTTTTATCTTTAACAAAAATGTTCATAGCCATAATACAAGACAAAATAGTGATATATTTGTGATGCATCAAAAATATGCTAATATAAGCAAAACCGTGTATTTGAATTGTGTCAGATTGTATAATGAACTTCCTCTGTACTTGAAGAATATGACTCATGTTTCCATTCTTGGTAAAACGTTATTTAATCTACTTGCTGAAAAGTGCTATTATATCATTAAAGAATATTTAAATCAGGGATGCAAATGAGCAACAAAATTTTACTAGCCCAAGAAAAAAAGCTACTAGCCCCATCTCACAATAGAAATCGTTTACTTACTTTCAGTGTGCTATCAAATACTCGCCCGCACCGATGAGCCACTCTCCCCGGGCGAGTGCTTATTTGCATCCCTGATTTAAATGATTCGTTAAGTGAAGAGTTGGTAACATATACTTACTCGTGAGTACATGCCTGTACAGTCCGCAGCAAAAAAAAAAAACTGCAACATGAGCATGTAAGTTTATTGTGAAACTACGCCTAACAGCTCATGGAAGCAACATAACTTCTAAGTAGCAGGAATCACGCCAGGAGAAACCTCGGCGTCCTCCGCTGCACACTTATTTTGGAGCAAAAGAATTCGTCGTTTCACAATAAACTTACATAGTCATGTTGCAGGTTTTTTGCTGCGGACTGTACAACGGTTACCTAATTACGATGTAAATGTTCATGTTTATATACTAGATATATATTCTATTTTATGGTTCTGTATTTTCGAAAGGCGAATAGATACAGTATGATGTATATCTTCGCTACTTAACACTATTGTATGCATTTTTTATATATATTTTTTATTTTGACAACTGTAATGCTTACATGAGAATTTTTCGTGTTTTGTAAGCTAATGAAACAGGCAAATAAATGAAATGAAATTGTGCTAGATTTCATAATTTAATTTTTAAACTTGTCCTTTATTTTCATATAATAAAACAGTAGATCACTTTGCAAGTTTGGAAGTCACGATGGTGATAAATTTTAATTTATTATTAGCAGTTGAAAGCATGATACTAAAAAGCGGACAAGTCCAAGTCCTTGATTTTTATTTTTTTAATTATTATTTTAGGAAAAAAGAAAGAACAAAATTAATGTTGTTGAATCTGGTTACTTAAGTAGATGTGCTTTGATTCGTACAATATAAGTTATCGTACTTCCATCTATCAACTGTCTACTGTGTTAGTACACGAAACATTTTGTTGTTGTACTACTACTACTACTACTACTACTACTACTACTAATGATAATAATAATAATCATAATAATAGTAACGGGATAATTTATCTACTGTACATGATCGAACATCTGCATATGATAAATCACATTTCAAGAATTGTATGTTAAACTACTTGGCTGCCTTCTCCGTTGGCCTAATGACTAGCGCACGCATCTTTGGTGTACGAGGTCCCGAGCTCGATTCCTGGTAGAAAAACGAAATTTGAAGTCGCTACGGTGGCTCGGATTCTACCTTAAAACTAGGACCATGCCTCATATAGCCTGGGTGATGAAAAGGGACCCGAAACTCAAACAACTAACTAATAAAGTACCTGGCTTTACTATAAGATAAAATGATAAAATAAGTTATTTTTGAACTTAGTGCGCAAACTGCTTGCTACACAGTACATGAATACCCAAGCAGCCCTTCATGTAATTTCAAAAAACAATTAAAGTATTTCTTGTATATATTAGCTATTAACTACACTAGCTAATATATCACTAAAGTATGTCCGGATTTAGCAGATGATTCCTGTAAATAAATACGAAATACCGCACCGTTCCAGATATAAAGGATGTTTGAGGATACGACAGGACGCCCATCGTGCAAAAAACACAACGGTCATCGTTCAGATGGTAGTTATTTTGAACACTTTCTCCAATAACGTTGTGCCCAGTGTGAGACCATGTTTCTGACTCCTCCCGAGATGCGAGTGTCGTTCTCAAAGGTACAGTAATTAGATGTTGTTCCTAGTATTCGTTATCATCATTCCAGCGCTTCTTTAATACGCCTACGATACGTTGGTGACTGTTTTCAGCATATGAGTGTGTCTTAGGATAGCTTATCGTCTGACCACCTCTGATATTGCACATTTCGGAGCTCTACAGGGTAAACTACAATACACGGCATACCCCACAGGGTATAGAAGCAAGGGAAGTATCGGCCTCTCTTGTGTTTTAATAATTTGCCTACGTAAAACGACGTCAGTAAATGAAATTTGTCTAAGCTTCCCATCCTTTGTACGGCATATACTCATATGAGTTTATAAGTGATATTCTGCCTGTGCTCGTATAACCGAAATTTTAAACTTCAAAGTAGTTTTGAACGTTTTGGTTATATTCAGGGAGATGCTATACAGGGCCGTGCCGTGGAAAATCAGCGCCCGAGGCGAGAGTATACGACGGCGCCCCCATACATATATTCCAAACAATTTTTCGTATCTTTTTCCCTTTTTCTCCCGATTTTTTCGCCCCTCTTACTTCGGCGCCCGGGGCCGTCACCCCCTACGGCACGGCTCTGATGCTATAGTATACAATACATGAATAGTGTTTATAAAATTGCCTTCAAATCTACTAATGTGATCATATGGATCAACGCCAGAAACAAAACACAATCTAATACTGGAAAATATAGTAGTGGTATTTGATGTGAATGAAAAGCATTACCGTGGATCTCTACAAGATACTTTCGATAGAAGGTAATGAGATATAACAATCAATGTAATAATCAAATTATGGCTGGGTAGGTTTAATATCTTATATATATATATATATATATATATATATATATATATATATATATATAATATTTACTAATTCATCTAAGAATTGGTTGCAGGTAAAGAACTAATCGAAATTATATTTCATTTAATATATAGCCTAATCTTTAGGAACATCTATCTACTTATACTCAAGTGATTTTAAGATATACTTGATTCCCATAAAGAAATTGAGCCAATTATATTGTTCCCTACTGTACGTATAAATAAAAATATTTAGCTATTAAATGGCATTAGATTTCTTTCAAACCTTGAGTAATCTTGTTTAATAACTGTTTCCGACTTATAATTGAGATATCCTCTTCTGCGTTCTGAAGATTGTTATTCTTTCTTAGTAACAGAAAGCTACTTCTTTTATCATAGAATTGGTAGTTGTTGCGACATAATTTGCAATCTTCTTGACATTCCCAAAAGCTGAGTTCTGTTTCATTGCATTAGAGACACATGATTTGTTGTAAACGCAGTAGGCCTATATGTTCGTCTACATGTATTTTAGTCTTACAGTTATCCCATATAAGCTCTGGAGATTGGCTCCTTGTAAATCGAACGAGGAAACACAAACACAGAGCTTGGCTCCTTGTAAATCGAACGAGGAAACACAAACACCAAAGAAGAACACTCTCTCTAACAACGTCCAAAGTCTTATGCAGAATCTTAAGCAGTAGAAGTGTTCTATTTATTTGATTTTTTTAGGAGTCCTTAAATGACTCGAATATAAAATTAAGTCTTACAAATGCTAACGCAAACTGTAGCCAGAACAAACCTGATGGGGGAGGGGGAGGGGAGAGAGAGAAAGTTCATATTGAAGAAAGAATTGAATTTTTCCTGGCGACGTGATTTTAGTAATTCTTCTCGGGCTATCTGCCAGGTGAATGTATTGACATACGACGTTTCGAATGGAGATATTGTATTAATCTTCAAGGATAGTAATGAAGAGACAGGAAATATGGGCATGTGTGTATATATGGTGGTTATTTAGGGGCAGAGCTATGATTGGAGCTTGCGATTGACTGAGGGAAATGCTGGCTTCTGATTGGTTGTTGTCATGGCTACGAGAAAAAGAAGTTCATATTTTATGTCGAGAAATCTCACTAATCACCTTTCAAATATATAAGGGTTAGCTGCTGCACTGTATTTCAGAACACTTCGGATGTTGCATTATTTTCGATATAATTTAACGGAACAAGGGAAAATAATAGAGAGACTCAATTCTCTCGCTCCATGTGACAACTCTTTAGCCCGTATTATGTAATATGTGCTAGTAACTAAGTCAATCAATTAATAGATAGAAGAGACGTGCTATATAAACAAAATAAACAGAAAATGATTGGCTGAAGCATAGACAAGAATTTTAGGAATGATCAAAAAAAAAATGCATCAAAAGATTGGGATCTTGGCCAATAATTAGTTTTTGGATCAAGGGCCACAAAAGTTTTGAACGGCCCCTAAATCGAGTTTTCTTATGTTCTACGGAATAAGAACATCATACTGTTTTAAGTGATAGTTTGGGTTTGGCTACACTATATGTAGTTCTCCAGATATAAAGCGTACAAAAAAATTTTTGATTGAAATATATTGGATTTTTTTATCCATAATCTAAAAGATTAACACATTTCTTGAGTTAGTGTATATGGCAAAATACCCAGTGTTTGAAGGAAATTTAATCGCCATAAAACTATAGAGAGTTACACATCAAATGCTTAATATTCTCACAATTTTTCTTTAGTGTACAATTTTGTCATTGTGTTTGACTTTAATTTGAGAAATTACCTATTTGTATATTCATTTACTATTTGTCTTCTCTCCATTGTTTTGCAGATTGGAAATGACTTCTATAGACGAGATTAATATAAAAGAAGCAAGTTTTTCCTATGAGAACGCAAGTGAAGAACATGAAACGGAGACAGATTATTGGAATGATAATGATGTGTCACTCCCTTTACCAGCCTCTCTCTCATCACAAGAACCGGAAGTTATAATTGCGACCGAAGGAAAACAAGAGACTTATGACGTATACCCAAATCTCTTTTGGGAGCAGCTGACAACAACACAGAACAAGAAGAAGAATCCTTTCCCATCATCATCTTCATCGTCCGCATCGAGTGATCCAATACAGTGTTTTGTGTGTGATACTTGTAAAAAGACATTTCGTAACAAAGTCTCTTACAACAGACACTTACGGATACATACGGGTGAAAATTTGTTTCAGTGTGAAATATGTTTGAAGAACTTCACTCAAAAATCTCATCTTAAGGAGCATACATTAAAACATAAGAAGAATGCAATTAATCGCGGTTGTTACGATTGTCCGATTTGTTCGATAACTGTGAAATCCTATTCAAATTTGCTTAGTCATGTAGCTACGCATCAACAGTAATGTTGATAGGAAAATGAAACCAAAGCTAGCAACAATTAGTGTTTAAATGTTTTACAGTGAAGAACATAATATATCGTATTTATTATATTTAAAAAAAAATAATTAATTAGTTAATATGTTTTTAAAAAATATGAGCTGTTTTTTCGTTCCAAAATAAAACAAAAAATCAAAACTTATAATTGCCAGTCATATGAAACTCAGTGGAAACGTGTGGAAAGAAAGAAATATATGACGTGTCAATAATCTAATGTTAGGAGCTTTTCCATTATGATACCGGATACCTCTTCCAAATAGTTGCTGTGACAATGTGACTGAAACCAATGCTACATTCTCTTCTGCACTTTTTGATGTGGCCGACAGTATGTCCCTCCCAGCTCTCCAGACACATGCTAACCTCATTGGGGCAGATCGGAGATGTAGGTTGAATTGTCTCGGTCTTTCCAAAGCCATACTATACTGTTGATTGTTATTGGACCTAATGTTATTGTGGATAATGCTTCTCATTAGAAGTTGTTCCAATGGAATTAATGTATCGATCGGTATTGATGAACATATCTCAATTCAAGTATTCCCTGAGTCAGCGGCAAATCATGTAAATGTTTACAACTGTGCGCTACCGTATTTGAAAATTATACAGGGTATATCTAAACTTCAGGAGCTGATTCCTCTAAAGACAGGCGACAAAAAAAGTCTTTGTGATTATATAGTAGATATCACACCGTTTGGGAGATATATATAGGGTGTTCAAAATATGCTACAGGACGACTGTTGTGCATGAAACGTGATAGTCATCGTTTAGATCAGTGATGGGCACACGTTTTTAAAGAGCGCCAAAGGAAAAAAAATGAGACTTTATGCGGGCCAAAATAATTTATTAGAAACAACAGTCGTGTAATACCAAGTCCTATTAATGATCGAAGTCTCTCATAATTTGGTTCGAACTACGGTGCACTAATTCTCTGAAGTGAAGTTTAGTGCTCATCTGTCCGTCTGTTTCTAACACAGCTCTCGAAATAATCATATTCTTCTTTTCAATCGTTAGATTAAAATTTATGGTCGCGGGTCAGATAGGATCTTTCAGAGAGCCGCATCTGGTCCGCAGGTCGTAGTTTGCCCATCACTGGTTCAAATTGTGGTCATTTTAAACACTTGTTCGAAGAACATAATGTCCAGTGTGCATTATGACCCTACCCTCTCCCGAGAAGCGTCTGTCATTGTCAAGGTTGCAATAATTAGATGTTCCTAGTAGTCATTGCTATCATCCCACTTACCTTCCGTAACTACGCCTATGATACGCTGATAACTGTTTTCACTGTTTCCCCATATATTATGTGTCTCTTAGGCTTACCAATAATCTGTCGACCTCTACTTCTATACCTTACGGTGTGTGCCTCATCTTGTGGTCTGCCTGTATATGTTTAAAACTATCAGTATCAAAGGTGCATAGACTATCGGTGAGCCAAAGAAAGACAGTGGATATAATGAAAACAGTGGATCATCAGCGTACTGTAGGCAGAGTTAAGGATGCAGGTGAAATAATAATTAGGAGCTACAGTTACAGGTAATTATTTAATTGATGACGAGAGAAAAGAGAAAAAAAATGTAACATTTTCTCGTTATGCTTTTTACAACAAACAAATCTTGAATGCAGGCATATGACAGAAAGGTCAATTTGCAGTGAAGCGGAAAGTCGAAACATCGAGTATTCCCAACTGCAATAAGTTAACGAACTCCATACAGTATCTGGGGCCGCGGTGGCTCAGTGGTAGGGCGTTCACCTCCGGTGCTTGGGGTCCCGGGTTCGATCCCAGCCCCCGCCAAGTGAACTTTGTGGTGGATAAACACCGTGTGTGTGGGTTTCCTCGGGGTTCTCCCGTTTCCTTCCACTTTCTTCATTCTACCATTTCATTCATTACTCATCATCATCGTCTCCTTTAGCCTAACCAGCATAACCGGCAAAACTCATAAAGATTTCATTTCATTTCATTTCAGTACAATATCTGTTGTTAACATACTTTACCGATAACCTACGATGGGGTAGATACTACGCCATCCTTAAAAAAGGAGAAATATCAAGAATGTTTTGGATATTAGTCTGTCATTGCCTGTAGAAGTCTTTTTCCCCAACAAAGTTGTTTTCTTATGTTTGTAAAATTTGTTGAAAAGCAAATTTTATGAAAATAACTAATTTAGATTTCGAAATATCTCATATGTTAGTACTGGTTAAAAAAAAATACCCTACGTCCAAGGTTGTGTCACAACAAAAAATATATTACGGGTTTACACTACAAAAATCGTAGTTTTCAGATAGCGGAGGTGGACACATTATCGAAGAGCCTATCATTCTTGAGCTATACCTCATGTATATTTTACAGAAATATGAATAATTAGATCCCAAGAATTTTCAGAACCTAAAAGCATAGATCTAGAGTCCAGATGATATGTAAACTATCATCGCTGTGTTTAGAATTGCATCAATAGCTACACTGAGATCAAATTCCTTGCTGTTGTGTTGTATTATGCAGGCTTGTAATTTATCTGTTCGATATTAAGGATTAAATTAAACAAATAAAAAAAATGTCAATTTAATCGATTAGTTAGCATTCTTGCTTCGCAGTGGGGAAGATTCCAAGCTCAAATTCCGCTTTCAGCTATTCTACAACAGAAGTTTTTCTCTAGTTCTACCAGGCAGATACTTTTAAATGTACTGACTCGACTGACTTTCTGAGTTTTTTAATTTTCTTTTTAAACTTTCCAGTTCCTCGTGGTTTTAACCTACTTTTAGCTACCTCTTGTCTCTGTAAAAATCTGCTTTCCGATTATTTTCATTCACCCATTAGTCTTTGTCAATCCTTAAGAATATAGGTGGAGCCTTTCATTGCTTAATCTGATACCTGGAGTGTAAACCAGACCTTTAGTATTTCTTTCTGTTCGGCTCGTATGTTTTAGGTGGTTTGTTATTTCTAGTCGTTGCTGTTGATTCCAACATCAAATGGCCATATAATCTGTATGTAGAAGGCTGTTGCGTAAATTATAAATGTCCTGGTGCAAGGAAGCGATTTATTAGATCTAGACTTCGAAAACAGCTCATTTAGGTTGGGGCTGGGGATAATGATCACGCTTTCGAATGCGAAGAAAACGATTTAACTAGAACTGGATTTTCGGAAAATTGATTTAGAGGACTAATTGGTTTGGAGTTTAATGACCCTTACGAGATGTAAAGCTACAGATTAATGTGAGATCCGAACCACATTTAACCCCACTGGGAATCAAACCTGGGTCTCTCGTGCCAATTGTTAATCATATATCCACGAAGAAGCCTACATTTACAAGAGTGTTACTTTCGAAGGATCCGAAAGTGTTCATAAATTTAACCTCGAAAACTTTCGTAAAAATTTTGGGTGCAATAAACGATTTAACCATATCACAGCTATAAAGAAAGAGAAAAAAAAGAAAGAGACAAGCTTTAAGGGATATATATATATATGTGTGTGGGTGGGTGTTTGTTTGTTTGTTTGATAAACTGTCTTAGCTCAGTTTTTCATCTTAAATTCGACATCTAGTAATAAAATGAATTCGAATTTATTAACTTTATTAAATTCACTGTTGTATCCAAGATATATTTATAAAGTCACCGAGTATTGGTGCCAAACATTTTTCCGTAGATACAACGTTGCGTTATTGTTAAAAACAAACCCAAAGGTTGTGATCTCCACTGCGAATAAATCAAACAAACATTGATGTATAAAAGTGTGTTTATTGAAAGGGAGAAATTAATGCATCTTTGGAATAATAAAAGTTATAAGTACTCAAATACTTACTCTGATAGCGTCACGGGAAACTTTAAAATTTATATATATATATATATATATATATATTAATGAAAAGAGGGAACAACTTATTTTTACACACCAAAACCTCTGCAATTGCGAATTCAATAACATACAATGAGTGAAGAAGTAAATGACTGGACCATGACTCGAATCTGGGATCTCCGGCATACCGTGCCGATGCGTTAACCACTACGACACCCAATCCGCTTCCCAGAACAGCCACACACACACACACTCTCACTCCTGAAGTCTGTGCTTTCCACTCAGATCACCTCTACTCAAGGCGTAGTGGTTAACGCATCGCCAGTATGCCGGAGATCCCGGGTTCGAGTCTAGGTCCAGCCAGTCACTTTTTCACTCTTTGTGTGTTACTAAACGTTACAGTTTCGACATTTCTTGCTGTCTTTTTTTTTAAAGACTTTTGCACCCATACATAAAACTTCTCTTTTATTAAGGCATCTTGCATGTTTAGGTGGAAGGCGGGATAAAATTAAATTTAAAAAGAAATTTGAAAATCTCCCTTGGTGTTTTCTTGCGGAAATTCTTGTAGGGTTTCTGTTAGGAGCATTAGAAACGATATATATATACCGGAAAGTAGAAAGGTGCTAAGTGAAAAACGAATCAAATACTAATTAATTCCGATTCTTTCATTCTTCTAGAGAATTCAGTTTTCACTGCAGACCTTTCATATTGTTTCCTGCCACTTGTCTCCTTCCTGCCAGCATTAAACATGAAGTGGGAAGTCAGGATTTAGTTAGAGTTCAAGGAGAATGGCGTTTAGCACATTTTTGCTTTCCGGAGGCGATGTGTATATATTAGACAGACTTCTTATTTGTGAACTTCCAATGAGTTAGTGTCAACTTTATCAAATTAAGACTTTTAGATGCATAGTGAAAAAATTCACATGTAAGTGATCAAATACTCTGAGAACGGCAGTAGCAAGACGTAACGAAATTGTAATGTTTATTTTTCGCGATGCAATCAGGATTACTTATCATTTCGTTATTGCAAAGTGCGTGCCTTGAGTTCATTTTTGAATATTATATGAAAAACAAATAAAAGGCGGCAAAGCTCTCTCACTTTAAGTCACAGTCGATAAACAAATTTATACGAAATCGTCCTTTAAGAGGTTAACTGTTAAGAGGCAGCAATATTTCGTAAGGAATTGAACACAAGGGAGGGAATCTTAACTATTGATAGCATTAAAATAAAGAATATTTCCGACTTTTCAACAGCAAGCAATACAAGGCAAACACAAAAAAGAAGAGATATTTAAAACTGAATTAATTGTTGTGGGGGTAATGAGGATGCAGCTACACCCACTGTGCGGCCACCCGCCTATGCTGTGTAGTCAAATGAATTCCCTTCGTTTTCTTAGATTTTGTTATAATTCACCTGTACGTTTATATGGACTAATATTTGTTGTGAGCTTTGGACATTAGGATTTCAATGTGACCACGGAAGAGAACAGCAATTTTATAAATTAAAAACAAAAAGGTACAAATAAGATTAGTTCTGCTATTTACGTATGCCTCTAATTTAATATTTTGTAGAAAGTGTTCTTTGTTTTATTATAAATCAAAATAATTCCGCTCCATGTTAACAAGTTCATCTGTAAAGCTTTATTTATTTTTGTATTTATTAATGTATTTATTTATTTATAATATATCAGAATCAAACGGGAAGTACTAGTTCTTTGGAATTGTAATTTGATATTATATAAGTTAAGTAAACATTAATTTCATTTACTTGACTTGAATTTAAAAAATCATATGTAAAAGAAAAGTATTTTTATGTTAGAAGAACATCTATGTAAAAAAAAAGAAAAAAAAAGCGTTGAATGAGGCTTGTATGGAAATTCGACGACTTTTGAAATCTAGATTAGTGTCACAACTTGGAGCTAAGAAACCTTTTGATACGTTGAATATTTCGAATGTTACATTTCAAAAGCCTTAATACCGTATAATGGAATTCTATACAGTATATCTATCAACATGTATGGAAAGATGTAAAGAATTAGACTTTAAATAAAATGGATTTCTGTTCGAAAACTCAAAGACTGTGGTTATTGTTATTTAAAAAAATCATCAGTTATAGTTTGAGTATTCCATCTTTTTGTTAGGGGCCGCGGTGGCTCAGTGGTAGAGCGTTCACCTCTGGTGCTAGGGGGTCTCGGGTTCAAACCCTGCTCCCGCCAAGTGAACTTTGTGGTGGACAAACACCGTGTGCGTGGGTTTTCTCGGGGTTCTCCCGTTTCCTCCCACTTTCTTCATTCCACCATTTCATTCATTACTCATCATCACCGTCTCCTTTAACCTAACCGGCATAACCGTGGGACGTAAAATTCAAAAAATTCATTTCATTTTTCCATCTTTTCGTTCCATTACTTGTCTTCTTAACATTAAGACACTTCTTTTTAAACCTAAAAATGAAATTTTTAAATTGTTGATATATGTTGTTTGATGTGATTCATTTATTTTCAGTGTGTTGAGAAATTTCCTGTAATGTACGACATAGCATTATAGAACACATTGTATAAACAAATGTACGAGAATTATTTAAAAAAAAAGAAAGAAAGAAAAGTTACAAAACTTATTATGGCTTACGTGTGAGACATAGCTGGAAGATCAACACACCTGATGATAGAGGGCGCTCAACACTAGTTCTCGATGTAATCACAGTTTTTGTTCAACCGCTTATCACAACGGCAGATAAAGTTTTTCATAGAAATGCACGGCAAGTTCTCGTAGACACCGTAAATTAGCAGTTTTGACATAATCACATGCCAGATAATGGTGGCTAGTTTTAAAACAGGTAAAAGATGGAAGTCACTGGGGCTAGGTCAGGGCTGTAGATGGGGTGTTCTAGGCTTTCCAAGCGTAACGTCATTGGTTGAAGTACTGTGTCTACCGTTGTGTCCAGGTTGTCATTAACGGTATTGCTCCAAATTTCTTTGAAGGCACGACACCACTTCCCTACATGTTGCTTTCAAATTTATCCCTCCCCCATACACCTCTACATTCTGCCTATGAATGTCAGGAGGTGTAATGTTTTTGGCCCACAGGAACCGCACCACTGATATCACTTGTACCCTTGACCAATTTTTCAGGCGAGTCGTCACTTCTAATGTCCGCTTCGCGGGTATACATGATCAGAATCCGAAGTCTTAAAACCTGCACCAAGATTGGCATGTTATTAATCTACAAATAAAGGTTCGTCAAGTTACAGTGAATAACAAAAGTTTTAGGTTTTTTTTGTTTTGTTTTTGTTTTGTTTTGTCTTGTTTTGTTTTGTTTTGTTTTGTTTTGTTTTGTTTCGATTAGAACTTCGATAAATTAAATTTCTGAATCCCTACTGTTTTGCCTCTTATTCTGTCCGAACAGATGACTTTGCTAGTGGTTAGTTAACATAATGGACTTCCATGACAGTTATGCCTTGTATTCTTGACCCAAATTGGTTTAACTTTCACTTGCTTCTCCAGCGTACGGTGCTACACTAGTTTATAGCAGGATCTTAAGGAGGTGGACAACGCTTGTTGCATTTTACTTGCAACACTGTGGGATCCAATGCCAAACTTTAACTTCTAAGGCAATGAATTTGCATTTTTTTCTGGAGTTTGTTATTTAGAAAATGTTTTCCAAATTGAGATCTGAAAGATTATTAAGATCGATAAATCACACGTTTACTGGAGGGCATTACCCATTAAACTAATATTTTTGAGAAAAAGAAATTACAAGAATTTGTGAATTTTTTTACTTCTAGCTAGTAGTTAATAGTTTTGGAGTCAACACCAGAAGTATCGTCTGATTTTTAGTAATTTTGCTGTCATCTAAGTAATGAAGTACATGTAGAAACAGAAGGATAATCTTCAATAAACACGTTAAATTAAACAAGGTATTAAATATTAGTTAATTACAGATTTCACGATAATGCAAATAATTATAATAAATGTAGTTGACAAATTAGAGAACATTAGCATTAGTATGTGTGAAAATGCGTAAAAATCAAGATCGTCGCATTTATAATAAGCATGAACCGTTAAAATTTACGTTAGATAAGTTAAATAATTTTGATCCAAAACTTAAATTCACTGTTGGGGCCGCGGTGGCTCAGTGGTAAAGCGTTCACCTCTGGTGCATGGGGTCTCTTGTTCGTTTCCCGCTTACGCCAAGTGAACTTTGTGGTGGACAAACACCGTGTGCGTAGGATTTCTTGGGGCTCTCCCTTTTCCTCCCACTTTTTCATTCCACCATTTGATTCATTTCTTATCCTGTATAGCATAACGGTGGGACGTAACACTGAAATATTTCATTTCATTTTCTAAATTCAGTGTTGAATGTGAGAAGGATAATTCAACAAAGTTTTATATGAATGAACATAAAGAATATATCAAAGCCCACAGCCCATTCACAAGAGGACCACGATTTAGTAATAGTTCTTCTTCAGTCAGCAATCTCTCAATTGGCTTGACGCAGCTTATCATTTTTTCCCATGCTGAACTAACGTTTTCCGTTTCCTTATAGCGGACTCTCTTCCTTACATCTTCTGTTGTTTGGTCCTTAATTTCTGTCCGTTTTTCCGTGTAGGTATTTTTTCTTCTTTCAATAGCGTGATTCCTCCATCTCGCAAAATGTATACAATCATCGTGCTACTTCTTTTTGAAATAGTATTCGGTATATTGCTTTGAAAAAAAATCATTCTTTCATCTCCTTATCCACTCATCTAATCTCCTTCAATATTATTACTTTGATCAAAAAGTTCCCGGAATTCACTCACAAATTAAAAATATAAGTTTATTTCTGAAAATTGATGTCTCCTTCGAAGTAATCCTCATCGACTGCAACGCACTTATTCCAGCGCTTGATCCAGTTCTCAAAACATTTGGGATACTCGATTTTCGGTATGTCCATCAGAGCCGTCTTCGATTTTCGTATTATCTCATCTCGGGTGCTAAAACGCGTTCTCTGTAATGGTTTCTTGAGTCGATCAAACAAAAAAAAGTCGGACTGGTCTACCACAGATAACGATAGCATTGTGCGACGCAACATTGTCATGGTGCAAAATCCACGAGTTGTTTGTCCAGAGATCATTTCCTTTTAAGCGAATTGCTTCACGCAAACGCTTCATTACGCTTAAATGATACTCCTTGTTGACTGTCTGACTTTCTGACAGAAGTTCATGATGTACAACACCATTGTAGTCCACGAAAACCGTGACCATCACTATTTTCGACTGAAAACGACGTCGCGTTTTTCGGTCTTGGTTCATTGAGTGCTCCTCGCCATTCGTAAGCCGAATTTTATATATATATATATATATATATATATATATATATATATATATATATATATATATATATCCGGGATTCCGGGAACTTTTTGATCAAGGTAGTATTCTATAGCATCACATATCAAAGGCTTCCACTCTGCATATTTCTTTTTCTGGAAACCACACCACAAATACATACAGCGCCATACTTAATATATGTGCTTCCATCAATCTTTTCTCCAATTTAATGTCGAGATGAGTGCTTTTGTTTTTCTTCAAATTCGTTCTTCACTTGAACTGTTCTTAATTTTACATCGTGTTTGACCTTCTACCGTTTGTTATTGTACTCGTACTTCTAAGCACCATTTCATTAAGACCTGTTTCTAATTTTTTTTTTTGTTCACTGTCTGTCAACAGCACGACACTATCCGCAAATCTAAGCATATGTACTATTTTTCCATAAGTGGACGCGGTGGCTCAGTGGTAGAGCGTTCACCTCCGGTGCTTGGGGTTCCTGGTTCGATCCCAGCTCGCGCCGTGTGGACTTTGTGGTGGACAAACACCGTGCTCGTGGGTTATCTCGGGGTACTCCCGTTTCCTCACACTTTCTACATTCCACCATTTCATTCATTTCTCATAGTCACCGTCTCCTTTAGCTTAACCGGCACAATCGTGGGACGTAAAACTTAAAGATTTCATTTTCATATTTTTCCATAAACAGGTATTCCTAGGATGTCAGTCTTCTTCATTTCTTTTATTGCTTCTCGAGAAATTAAAATTGGTGACAGTAAGCATCCTTGCCTCACTTTTTTTCTGAATTGTTGCTTCTCCCTTCTCTCCTTCTACTTCAATTGTTGCCTCCTGTTTATACAGGTTGTATTATTCGCTTCTTATTACTGTTTATTCCTGATTCTTTCATTTGTTAATGTAAGGTTTTAATCATAATATTTGACTTTAATTTGAGCAATTGCTATTGAATATACATTTATTATTTGCCTTCTCTCCATTGTTTTGCAGATTGGAAATGACTTCTATAGACGAGATTAATATAAAAGAAGCACCTTATACCTATGAGAATGCAAGTGGAGAACATGTAATAGAGACAAATTTTTGGCATGACGATAACTTCTTACCACCCCAATTGCAAGCCACTCTATCGTTGGAAAAACCTGAGGAAATAATAACGACTCAAGAAGAGAAGAAGACTTATCATTTATATCCGAAGCAATTGTCAGCAACTCAGAATAAGAACAAAAATGTTTCTTTTCCATCATCTACATCAAGTAATCCAGTACGTTATTATATATGTGACACTTGTAAAAAGAAATTTCGCAATAAAATCTCTTACAACAGACATTTACGAATACATACGGGCGAAAATCTACATCAGTGTGAAATATGTTCAAAGACCTTCGTTCAAAAATATCATCTTCTGACGCATAAATTAACACACAGAAATAAAGCAATTAATCGCGGTAGATACATTTGTCCAATGTGTCCGGCTTATTTGGATTCCCATTCAAATCTGACTGCTCATATAGCTACATGTCATCAGCAATGTTGAAAGGAAGTTTAAAGCAGAGTTAACAATACTTAGTGTTCAGAGTTTTAGAACGAAGTACAAAAAAACATTGCACTTATATTAATATACAACGTATTTCTAAATGATTTAAACTATGAGAAATCATTCCATCATCGTTAAAAATAGATTAAAATTGTGTTGAAATATTTTCGACAGCATTCTTCAGCTTCGTTTGGCACGATCGTGGTGGTTCGAAATTCTTCCACCAGATGGCAGAGTGACAAATTGCAAAATTGCTGCTTGTTGAGAAGATAAAGCATTATGTGTCCTACAATTTCACGTTAGTCTGACTATTGTGTGTGTTTTGAACGAGTTTCGTATACAATTTTGGGCAAGTGGTATCAACAATTTTAGCACAGTAGGATGCGTTTACAGGAGAAAATCGTCTGGTAAGCCAAAATTTCCATGTCTGAGGTAAGTGTCGAGAGAGCCCAAGCTTGTTTCCGATCGCCCAACTTAACCCCCTGCAATTTTTTTCTGTGTGGACTTTTCAAAGACATTGGGTACAAACCACCTCTATCCCAAATGTTTGTACATTGCAAATGCATATTACTGCTTAATGGAAACTGTTGATGAAACACGCTGAAAAGGTTCTAGGAGGGAAATTATACATAGTTACTCAGTGAAGCCAGTGAAAAACAAAACAATATATATATATATATATATATATATATATATATATATATATATATATATATATATATATATATATATATAGTGGCGTATTTACGATTTTGTTTCGGGAGGGGCTTTGCTAACTTTCGGGGGGGGCTTTGCCTGGAAATGTGAAAATTCTGCAAGATATTTCATTTACTTTACTATACTAAGTATGATTTCGGGGGGGGCTTAAGCCCGGAAGCCACCCCCCTAAATACGCCACTGTATATATATATATATATATATATATATATATATATATATATATATATATATATATATATATATATATATATAGTCACTAGTTCACTATTGACAATACATTTTCATCACTGTGATACTAGGTGACGGATGCCTCTGTCAAATATTCTTATGGCAGTATGACTGAAACCAATGTTACATTCTCACAGTCTCTTGTTTGCTTTTTGGTTCGACCAAGAGTGGGTTCCTTTCAAATTTCAACTCTCCAGACACATTCAAAGCGAATGGAAATGGATCCAAGATGAGAGCTCAGTGGCGTAGCACACTTTGGCGGGCCCCCCTGCAAAGTATAGAGAAGGGGCCCTAGTTGTAAAGCCAATAGAAGTAAGGTTGAGGTTCTACTTTTTTAAATCTTTATTCATCGCAAGACTTCGGGGCCCCCTATACCTCGGGGCCCCCCCGCACTGCGGGGGTTGCGGGAGCAGCTGCTACGCCACTGTGAGAGCTAGATGATCTGGGTCGCGGACATGAGCTCACTGACGAAAAAACCTCATCGGATAAACTCACCAGAATGTAATACAGTTGTATTATAAAACAATAACTAAGATAATAATAAATGTAACTGAATAATGATTACTGCTAATCAAGGGCGCCGATCCTGGGGGCCGAGGAGCCCCCCCCAAAAAAAAACTCATGTGGGCCAACTATTATATTTATGAATATACAATATTTGGCATAATTTGAGGGCAATTTGTCTGAAAATCTTTATATATAATACCTTCTGCATCTGAATGCCCCCCCCCCCCCAATTTACAGAGAAATCGGCGCCCTTGCTGCTAATTGCACTAAATAACCAGTGATAGAGCTACAGAGGGACTAAAGAGCCCCAAAAAGTCCCTCGTGGTGGGAAATCTGTCCATTTGAACTGAATGAAGAACTGGGACGGCTTTTGGAGATAAAAATAACATTTGAACTTTTGGAGAACATGCCGTACATTATACACACAACAGCATGCCAAACATATATACGAGATTTTTCTGCTTCTTTTTAGTGCACAGTTTGTAATACATAAACATTGGCATACTCATCCGTCTTGTGCACATTTTTCAGAATACTGCAAAAATCAAACAAGCAATACTAAAAGTTTTCTTTGGACTTGTACTACTTTGAAAATACTATTTTGTAAATAGTTTTTCTTGTCGATAAGTTCATTATCTAAAAAAATATGCTTTCAAATCAGCTGTGACGTCATAGGCTAGACGAAGAGCCAAACAACAATGAAGACCATTTCAGAAACTTCAACTAGAGTACGTTTGTTTTATCTTGGCACACTTCCCGCCAGTGCGTTTGGTTGGCCTTTAAAGTATTTTCTGCTAACACTCACGTGAACGTTTTGATCCAATAGACGCCTTATTGAGTTTGTCGTGTGAGTGATGTTAGTTGTCAGCCAGCCCATCAAATGAGGTCATTGCTATTTGGCGGATAGTTGAAGTGCTTACTTTCCACACGCGAACAAGTGTGTTACAGTGAGTGGTGTCGCGTTTTGCCGTGTTTCCGAGCGTATTTGCAACTGTCAACTTAACCGTGACGTAGCAGCAATGCGTTGCAGACAGATGTATCCTTTAGGCGGGAAGTATGCCAAGAAAAAACAAACGTTCTCTAGTGATTTGTGGTTTGTAGAAAATACGTGAGATAAAATATAATATTCTTTCATTTCTGTAATATTTTGAAACAAGCATAAACCTTGTAAGCCTTCAACAAATTTACTAGTGATGAGGAGTAAAAAATTCCTTAGGAAACTATATTTGCCTGACTGATACTAGAGTCTAGATATTTGCCTGAAGGATCTGGTGCGTATTATAACTGTAAATGCTGACTACCTGATTCGATTTCGAGACCTTTCACTTCTTAAATGAAAATACTAACAATTCACCCACATTTTCTTGGTAAACATATAGGGCCTTATGCAGAGTAGTTCTGAAGCATGATTATTTCCATACTAGAGAGTTCGATTAATATATGTTTTCTGCAGTAGTCAGGCCTTTAGTATGATGCTAATCATACTTCAAAACGACTCTGCATAAGGCCCATAAACTTTATTTGATTAAACCTATATACTTAAATTTCTTTGTGCAAAATGTCAGCTTTCCTTGACATTCAGAAGTATCGTTGTAAGTATGAAGCTTTATAATATTTTGTTGTAGCCAAATTAATGCAGGATTTTGAACTGGTCCAAGTTCAAATTGCCTAAATTCCTTGAAAGTGGTTGAAATTAGTCGTAATAAAGAATACCAGCATCAACACGATTTTGGTAATTAGAAACTTTTTGTTATTATTATTTTAATTACAGTTATTTAGCATCTACGGTTCCAGTGCGAATAAAGTCTCCGAAGACATTCTAAGTACTGGCTCATTTATTAGTAACTTCTTGTGCAGCATCATTGATCTACTTTGTTGTTGTATAATTTAATTGGATATTTCCAGTCGAACAATACTGGACGTAAACGTTGCTGGTTTTGTGCATTATGTCAATTTCCTAGTAATACTTCTTGGCGATGATCGATTCTCCCAGATTGACAAAACTAGAGAGGATCACTGTGGCTACGGACATAATACAGTCACCATGAATCTTTCTTGAAGTGCAATGTCGGCTTTGGAATACTTATAGCAGCGGAAGCACATTTTAACAATTGCGTAGAATATCGTTGCATGTCTCTATGTGATCTAGAAATTCATAGTTTTTGGTTTTATTGGTTCGGAAATTTTAATGTAAAATCTGAAACCTTATGAGTTCCCAGGAGCTGAGCCTGAGTCTTTCGTCCCGAAATTCAGATGCTAATCATATTGTCGCAAGGAAGTTCGTGATCACTTTTGTTGCGCAGAAACAAGGTAGAGATGAATTTATAAAATTTTCCATAAGTAGAAGCTTTGCTTTGTATATAATTAAACACAAACAAACTGTTTGCTGAGCAAAACAATACATTCACATTAAAGAACTACATATGTGTGACTTTGGCTTCATCAGACACTATCAGATACATATACAGATATTAGATACAGATAGGTCTGATAAAGCCAAAGTGTTAGTTGGCGAAACTGTCACACATATGTAGTTCTTTAATGTGAATATATTGGTTTCCTCAACAAGTAGTTTGTTTGTGTTGAATTTATAAATCATTTTTTTTTTTTTTTTTTTTTTTTTTTCGCGAAGTGGCACCCATTATATCCTTTTCATTTTTCTAGTTTCTCCAAATCCCGTGTGAGGGTTCAATGACCAACGCTGAGTTCCTCTGCAACCTGTTGTGCCATTTTCCGCAATTTGTTTTGGTGACTGTCTTCAACTTGTCCTTGTCGACAGCAGAACGACGCCCACGACCTTCCTTATCTTTCAGGATAAAAGTCTCCGCAATGGAAATTTTGAAACCAATGTTTCATTGTAGATTTGTTCACACTGTCTTTACACTACTCTTCGTTATGTTTCGAGCTATATGCAAGGTTCTGCACAAGAATTAAACGTCATAGATTTGGTGAAAGTTATGTTTTGACTCCGTATATTCTTAAGCATGAAAATTGACGAAAACAGATATCAAAGGAAATTCAATAAAGTTATTAAGAAACGTTAATTTCTGGCCGTGATGCAAACAAAATGGGGAAATTTCATAGTGGGTTTGTGTAACTAATTTCCATAGCTATTGTGAAATTTGATACGAGATGTGTTAGTTGAAAATTGCTTTGTTTAATTTCCTGTGTTTGATTATTTAAGTATTCATTTTGGGCTTTCATCTGATGGAGAGTGGACTTCAATTTTTGAACTTCATACAAAGAGAATCCGCCAAAATTAGCTAATCCTAATAAGAGATTGAAAATCATCTACTTCGGTTTTCTGCTACACCCTGTTTAAAAATCATAGGGAGATGATATATTTTATCTTTTTCTATAAATTGTGTTTATATAGCCTGTGCATGAGTCGTTTTGTAATTTTATGAGTGAAAACTCTAAATACAACTTGTAACGTATGATCTCAGTTTTTTTGAATGCCAGTTGTTCATCCGCATTTCTTCTAAGAATACGAATAGAACAAGAAATAATATTACATTCATGGCGAAGGTGGGTCACCTGTCATTGCTCTTCCTATAAGAAAGGAAGAAAATAAAATGCTTAATACACAAAAATCGAGTTCGTTTGACGATGTAGTTATTAGCTGTTAGTCATTTGCAGTATGTATCGCAGAGTGAAGAGAAGTTTATTAAGAAGTATTGAAACTTTTTAGAAAGTAAGGGAATTAGGGGGGAATTCAGAAGAAAAGTTTTGAAGGAATTCAGATATTTAAAGGTGGTTGATCAGAAGGACATGTTTAAGACTTTGCTTAATATAGTAAGATGGTATAATGAAATTTTAGAGCGCAATAGGAAAGTGAACATCAGACTTAAAAAAATGCATATTGGAAAATGGACAGAGGAATGTCAAATTTAACATTTATTAATGAGAGTGAGTATATTATTACTCGTTTTCTTTTAAAGACTAAAATGATTTATATACTGTAGCATTTATAATGAACTGTATTCATAGTAAGAAGTTCTCTTTTTATTCGTCGTGGCGCGTGCGCTCATGGTTGAGTGGTTTCGTGTTGTCTTTCTCATCGTGTTGTGCTTCATGAATGAAAAAAAAAAAAAAATGAAATAAAATAAAATAAACGACCAACAGAGATGTCTTTTGTCAGTATTCGAAAGATATCTGGTAATCGTACTTGACACAAATTAGGTTTAAGTTTACAGATTATTTTCGCTGGTCCTAAATATGATTTAGACAAAATTTTAGCAGTCCCTCTTTTTCTGAAGGGGAAATAAATAAGTACGTCTGATTCAGGTGAAATTCCGTTTGTCTATGACGTTTATTAAAGTATTTCTGTTGCTGCTTATGAGCTTTTTGCAGATGTAATTTCACGGTGTTCCTTATCTTGACTAATGATTCCCTTTCGATTTGTATTTGTGGCGATGTTTTTAATTGACATTAAGCGTGGGTCTTTTGAGTTCAGTTCATAACTGAGTAATAAACAGAAAGCTAATTTCTTGGTTCCTCTTTGTATGTGTGTGTTCAAGGTGAATGTTATGTGTGGTACCCATTCAAATCATTTTGTTTCGTCTTCTTGAACGAAAAGTTCTAAGGAGCTTTGAAGTACTTTGTTAATGACCTCAACTAGGCCTATATTGGCATAGTTAAATTCGAAGTCGTATACTTCAGCCTTATGAACGAGCCGCTGGTCCATTTGTATATACAGTATTTAAAGGCGCCAAAACGGACGGTAATGTATTACACTAAGTTTTCGACGTTTTCTGCGGTAATTGCATCAAGAACTTGTTTGACGATGTATCTTGTAGCTTATTCAGCAGACACAAAAATGTGTTTTGTCTTTCCATTTTCCACTAGAAATGAGCCCAAAGCGTCAAATTGTTAGATATTACCTATAAAGTCCACAAGATAATGTAATAGCTCAGCTTGATTTTGTTGAGGGAGTCTTTCTAGTTTCTGACACTCTTTGCTTGTCTTAATTTTATGTGCTAGACAGGACTTCATATTTGGCATATAATATTTGTTTCAGACGGTCTTGTAGGTCTTTATGAATCCAAAGTGTGATGCTGTTGATTGCTTGTGTATTAATTCAAACCATTGATTAGCGAATGTTTTAGGAATGCAGAGCAAACATATTAAACCTAATTACGGATGTTTCTGTGTAATAGTGTCCTGTAATCGAAAGTAACGAGCAGAGTATAGTGTTGAAATTTTTGCTGGATCTTCTTCCTGAACAACAGAAATAATGTCTGCGTAAGATTCGTCTTTGAGTTGTTCGTCTGTGAGTTTTTTTTTTTAAATTATTATTATCGAAGGGTTGTGTTCAATCTAAAGAATTAAATCCTCCAAGACGTTAGAACGGAAAGCATGAGCATCTTCAGTTTCCTAAAAATTATCGGGTTGTTTTTCTTCTTTTTTTAAATGTTTTCTCGCTGTTCTAAGCGACTGCTGATGTCGGCGGGGTGTTGGTCGCCCCATAAATGAGAAAGCTCAAAGTGATAATCCGCTAAGAATATTTTGTACCTAGTGTATTATCCAACTTTGTCGTGCTGTGTATTTAGAGATGTCAAACATTTTGCATCTATAAATAATTTAAATTTTCGGTTCTCGGCATGAGAACTAAAAATCCTTGTACCATTGACTCTACCGTACAGAAAACATTACAATATTTTTCGATTTATTAAGTTATTCTGTCAGTTTACTGCTCTTTCTCTTTTCACAGGAGTGAAGATCTTGTTTCAGTAAAACAGGAAGCTCGATCGGAGAGTAGAAGCCCCGATTTAATCTTGGGATTAAACTTCGAAATGCCTCGGTTCATGAAAGAAAAAGGTTTATCAATGAACGTAACTCCTGTAGCATCACAACACGACAGTGAGTTCAAATGTTTGAAATGTGGAATTTCTTTTCATAACATTGAAATGCATATGGAACACGAATCGATATGTAATGTAACTGAGCCAAATGAATCTCTTGCAATGGAATATGGTCAAGAAGAAACGAGTAATGATAGAGATACGGATACAGATAATGAGAAGATAAAAACTGCAAAATGTAAGGACAATCCACTCTCCGGCAGAAGAAAAATACTTTTGTCAAATCTGAAGCAACAACAGGAAAAATACACATGTAATGATTGTCAAAAACAATATTTGACGTATAATTCTTTGCGCCGTCATGTGCGAATACATACAGGGGAGAATGTACATAAGTGTGAATCGTGTAACAAATGTTTTATTTCGAAGTCCTCTCTCGTGGAACATGAACGGGTCCATACAGGTGAGAAGCCTTTTAAATGTTACTTGTGTGATGTTGCATTCGCCAAATCAGGGAACCTTAAAGCTCACATTCTAACACATCAAAACAGGTAAGTTCTTCACTATTATTATTATTATTATTATTATTATTATTATTATTATTATTTGTATCTTTCGTATTTCAAAGTTCATATATATGTATATTCCATATATATACATACACATTGCAATCATTAAGTGGAAACATTGAGCTTTCGAAGCATACATGACTCCATCAGAATGTGGAGGAGATAGATTACAAGGAATATAAAGATAGATAATGTCAAAGTTTGAATATGCATGGCGAGTGACTCAAGAACGGACACATTGTATTTCTTTAGGTCTTCAGTTTGATTCTGTACTCAAAATACGTATTCAAGTATCTTAGATAGCCGCAATACTACCCTCGAATATATTCGAGAGGAAATAGTCTACTAACAGTACAAAAAATAAATAAACGAATAAAATTAAATTAAATTAAAAAGTTCGTGAATTTATATGGGCTTCTAATTAATTTGTCAGTGACAGGATCAACGGACTGACGATAAGACATTTATTGTTTGAAAGTGTTCGTGGGTTTTCTCGGGGTTCTTCCTCATCATTCAACATTTTCATTCCACTGATTCATTCATAATCTTTCACTTTCCTTGATCATCCGTCTTCTTTATAACGTAAAGGACATAATCGTGCGACGTTAAACGAGATATTTCATTCTTAGTAAGTGTGTTGCAAAATACAACTTTGTTTAGATTTTAAGGGCCTATCCGGTTTGCCATAAGAACCAGACTGTGTCACATGATCAGGTCAAAAGTCAAGTTCTGTGCTAAATCGAGTCTGGAGATTCCAAATCCACATGTAAGATATTTCAAGCACGTAACCTCCTCGTGGGGCGCCCTTCGTAATTTACAGATGTGTATACTTTATCATCATAATTGATTTTACTCAATCAACTTGACTCTTGACAATGTTCTATTCATATTTAGCTGACGTGCTATACATCATTTTTAAGCTCTTCATTATGTCTTTACAATATGCTTTCAATTAGCCATCTTATTGAGCGACTTGTTTTCTTTTTTCATTGATTTTCCATTGACTTTATTTTTTATTTTATTTTATTTATTTTTTTAATGTCTATGTTCCATCCAGTTTACATAGTCTCTTCTACATTTGAGCTGAATTTCAGCAACTTCCCTCAAAGTCTGTTCACATGATTGGAACCGGATAGTTTTTTTTTTTTTTTTTTTTTTTTTAATGTGAGGGTCACATACTTAAAATGTGTCTAGATTCAGTAAAATAATCTGAATTCTAATTTAATTATTAAGTTTTCCCTTAGAGTTCGCGTTTGAAATCATTAAAAAAAGTTACCAGAATGTTATTCAGAAGGTTAGGGTACAAGAACCTTCATGATTGCTAGTTTTTTTTTAATATATATATTTTTTTTAGGTGGAAGGTAGGAGATAATTTTTTCTTAAGTGTTATGTCTAGCTCTTCTAAACAACTTTCTTTGTTACGTGACACAAGCTTTACAGTCAGTCTTGAATCAGTTCTATCTATTATCGTTAATACCTTGTTCTATAAATGAAAGAATAAGAAACTTACATATCTATCTCCGTTGTAATTCAGTTTCTTTCTTTCTTTCCTTTTTCTTTTCTTTTTTTTTTTCTTTTTTTTTATTAGAGTTTTAAAGTAGAATAGTATTTATATGTGTATATTGTAATGATTTAATAGAGTTAATAATGGATTGTATTTATTTTTTTTTATTAATTTATTATAAAATTTAAATACAGATGTTTTTGATTATAGAGACTAAAATAGTGTTTATTTTGTTATTGATTAGATGAGAGGAAATATATGTTTTGCATGGTGCCCCTTTTTTTAAGGTAGTTTTTAAGGCACCTGCTGGTTTTGGTGAGTTTTGAAGGATAGGCCCCTCAGCTTATAGGGATCCTTACCATATCGATGTTACTTCAGAATTCTCACGTAGGAGTATGCATGTAGTAGAAGCTGGTTATCAGGTTTCCAATGAGCGACAACTCACCATCTGTGTGTAGGTAGAATGGAAACAAAGAAAGGTGAATATTAGCTATATCTTTAAAACATGAACAGCTCTTATATTTCATGACGTTAATAGTGTTTAATTATAATACAACAAAAGAGATTTTCAAAGGCTGATAATTAAGTTCCGAAACTACCTCCAAATAATATAGTTCACGATGCCAGAAAACATTATTTTCACGTTAGTTTTCTACATATATAGCCAGTTAAGTAAGAGCGTGTTCGGGTTTATGCACAGAAATATTTATTCAAAATCTTTTTTAAATATAGAAGACGCGCCCAGACGATAGCCAGTCGGGAGACTTTGAATTTAGCACAAAGAAACCGTCATAAAGTTTGTGATCCCTTCGGAAGAAGAAAAAACTAAACGTTGCCATATGTAGTGCCTCCCTTTCCCTCTCTCCTTTTCCTCTCACCCTCTCTTTCTCTTCTATCCATGTGTCTAACAGTGTGTGGGGAAGAGGTTGTGTTAAAACAGGATCATTGACAAAGATTTGGCAACAGTTTGGGTTCAGTTTATTGCCTGTCACTTACTTTTCAAGGGAGAGAAAAACCAAGCAGGACAGTATGAAAAGAAACCGCACACGGGGGCGGCATCCCTTTGTGAGCAAGTGGCTGTCTATAGACTGAGGCCACTATACATGAGTACATTCTACAAGATTAGAATAAAGATGCAATCCTGTTCAAAGTTTGTCCAATCACCATCAGCGTCGATGATTGCCTGACATCTGCGAGGCATGCTTTCGACCAAGCTCACGGCGTATTCATTTGACAAGGACTTCCAAATGCGACGAATTTCTCGCATTAGTTGCTTCAAAGTAAATAATTTTCTTGCATGAAGCTTGTGCTTGATGTATGTCACACATTTTCGATAGGATTTGCGTCCGGTGACTGCCAGGGCCAATCAAGTGTATCGATGCCAGACTGCTTCTTTCACTCAGAACAAAGTTTGCTGCGATGTTTCGGATCGTTGTCCTCCTGCAGGATCCAAACGTCGTTTTTTTTAACGAACCAACGTTCAGCAGTGGGTAACAAAGCTTTCTTATACATTTCACGCATTTTCGGAGCATTTAGGTTGTAGGTAAACAGATGCAACTTTCCGAAACCCAATTGAGAGAAACAGCCCCAAAGATTAACTTTTATTGGGTGTTCAACGGTCCGCTGCACTAACCTGATGGTGGAAGATGACCACGCTCCCCATCTAGATGGGACGATAACGTGACCCCAAATCGAAGCTTCGTCAGTAAAAATTACATTGATCCAATCTCGGTCGATATTGTCCTTTGCCCAAGCGAGTTGCTTCTTCATGTGTTTTTCACCTAACAAAGGTTTCTTTATCGAACTGCGCCATTTGATGCCATGCGCTTGCAGATGGGTTCGTATAGCTACGTGAGATATATCAACACCTTTTTGTTTTAATTTAGCTGCTCCTTGACGCAACGTTAAGGTCGGATTCCGCGAAAACAAGTTCAAGATCTACTTTTCGATTTTAGGTGTTACTGTACTTTGCCTGTCGAGCCAGGTTCCGGCAAGTCATCAACACTTTTTGTATTTTTATATCGCTCAACCAACTTACGGACAAATGATGTCGACTTCCTCATGTACTTAACAGCCGCTGTATAAGACAATTTTGGACCTTTTGGGTGATTACAGAGAAACACAGCCTCGTAGTGCGATGCGTACGCGGCACTCATGGCGATTTACATGTTTCTCTGTCAAAAATTGAAGGCCAACTGAATCTTTCGTAACAACGCATCAAAGACGAAGGTTCCCCCTATTGACTCATTAAAGAATTAGAGCGATATGTGATATCAACGGCTAGTTATGCAGTACACGCTTTTACTTAACTGACTGTACCCTTTCCCGGACCGGTTGTAGAGATTCTGGAACGCCCTAAGAAATTCATTCACTGGATTGTTGTTTAGCATCACCTTCACATACGCTTGATTCGATCCAACATCGTCAAAATACTCCCTCTTGAGGGCAGATTTGAACTGGAATATGAAGTGTCTGTGACCCTTCTTTTAGCCAAAAATTGACGCACAAGAAATTGCGTCGACCCGCACCAATCGGCCTTATGGCGTTCCAAGAGCCTATATGACCGATCCCGCGAGTGTGTGGCAAAGAAAGGAATGTATGAAAAAAGACGTAGTAGTACATTATTTCGAGATAGTTCCAAAACTTACTGAACGGATTGTATACAATTAGACACTACAAAATTGAATTTATTGGCGAAGCTCTGTAAGGACTACACTGAGACAAATAATTCCCGATTTAAGAGGATTTTTTTTGGATAACATACTTTCTACTAAGAATATCATATCAAGACTGGATTTGTGCATTCTTAGACGGTGGTGTCAATCGTATTAACGGGGCAAACACCAGTGTTTAATATGGTGACGCACATTAGCAGGCGAAAGCAACAGCTACCTGCTAGCGTGTGTCACCATAAACACGGGCATTTCATCCGTTAGTATGATCGACACCACCATCCAAGAATCCCGAACTCTAGTTTTGATATTCTGTTCCTAGCAGAGAGCATGTTATCCATGAATTCCCCTTAAATCGGAATTTTTTTTTCCTCTTTGTAAAGGTTTTCCTTATGCTTTAAAAATAATAAAAACAAAATAACTCACTCCAGCAAAGAATACAGAAATTTTCAAAAGTGGATCATATTCGTTCTTCACTGACTTGCTATATTAAAAACAAAGTCAATCACACTAGGACAGGATTGCCACACATCGTTGGCAATCTACAGAACCCATCCGATCTTGCCGTCATCTTGACTTGCTAATACGTGTATGAAATATTTTCTTGTGTAGATCTTAGATTTTTCTCAAATTATGGGCCACCAAATTTGAGATTAGAACTTACTAAAATTTCCGGGGAGGAATCATTAATTGCTATTGAGAACAAGAATTGAAGGTGGAAAAATACGTGGAACTAATCTGTTGAGGATAAACATGAACTCGTGCATTTATAACATACATTTGATAAAAACCACTGAAGGAAGAAGTTTTCTTCCTGCAGTCATGAGACTTATTACTAATTAGGAGATATTTTTCTAAGTCTTATGTCTTCTTTCTCTCCTCAACCACAGATTTATGGACAACATGAAACCTTCATGTCCCTTGTGAGAGCTGTTTTATACTGTAATAAGGTCTCTTCTTCGTAACTGCATCTAAATATTCTATCCTTGGTCTTCCTTTTTCCTGATTTTCCTTCTGCCTTTCCCTATATCAACACGGTGATCCAATCGGAGCGCCGAATAAGATGGCCAAGCATGCTGTTTCTTTTTTTTTTTTCCTATTATCTTCATGATCTGTCGTCATTCATTAGCTTCCTTTAGTACTTCTTCATTCCTTTTCCTTTCGGTCCATGATATTCGGAGCATTCTGCGCCAACACCACATTTCAAATGCTCCCAGCTTGGAGGTTTCAACTTTTCTCAATGTCCACATCTCTGATCCGTAAAGCACCACGCTCCATACCAGGGTCTTAATAAATCGTTTCCGAACGTCCAACGACACATTTCTTGATGTTAGCAGCCCTCTTTTTTTCCTATTGAATGCTTGTTTAACCTGCTCTATTCTTGAACTTATGTCTTTTTCACTTCTTCCGTCCGAGGATATTAGACTTCCTAAATATGAAAACGTCTTAACGCCTTTGATTTTCTTTCCCTCTGGTCATACGTTTCCTCCTTCCTCTCCTGCTCTTGTGCACTTTATCACTTTGGTTTTCTTCTTATTTATCTTCATTTTGCATGTTTTTCCAGTTGGTCGTTCACACTTGAGAGTGATTCCTGCAAATCCTTTTCGTTCTCTGCTATGAGTGCTATGTCATCAGCAAACCTTATTGTGCTGAAAACCTGTCAATTTACTTTTACGCAGTTCTTGTTTTTATTAAAAAATTCTTTCATAGCCCCTTCAATATAGATGTTGAACAGGAGAGGTGAAAGTCCACATCCTTGCCTTACTCCTTAAGTCTAACCGTTTTAAATCACCTTTAGTATATAATACTTGAGCTATTGAGTCAGTTTCATCAGCAGTATCTACTATTGTTAATACTGAACGAAGATAAATTATTCTTGCATTAGGAAAGGAATAAAGAAATTGCTTACTTGTTACATATTAAGAAGATACTGCTTTAAATGAACTATTGTTTGTTTGCAAGGCCAGTGAAGAGGGCAAAAATTTTGACTGCCTGACAATTGTGACGTGATACATTGCGTCACTGCCTACCCAGATTTGTGGCCTATAAAAAGAACCTGGAATCAGTTTATAGGATAATAACACTATGTAGATAATAGTTGACTCACTTTGTTGAATTTTTATAATCTTTGTTGTTCGTCAGTTGTTCAGTAAAGTTCAGAAAAGTCTGGGGTAACATACTGAAGCAAGTTAAGCAGATCTAGAGGTACCATTTGTCTCGAAAAACTCGGGATCGTCACGAATCGAGATTTGCATCCCGAAAATATTTCTCGGGACGCTTAAATGTCCTGGATTTCAGCACAGAAGAAAAGAAAGAAATATTATAGTTTTTTTTTGGGGGGGGGGGGTAAAGGATAAGGATAAGGTATATAATTATTCTCTTTAACTTCTGAGTATGGCAATTCGAAAGTTGAAAAAAAAAACTTGATTTAATTAAATTCACGATGTAACTCCTTTGACATTGAACAAAGCATTCGTTTCATTGGGTTAGGGACGAAAGGTTTTAATGCTTAATCTTATTGCTATCTTTAGTACTCTGTTTCAATATGCATCTTTCTTCTGAAATATTTTAATCAATAATCTCTGACCGATATATTTGGTAATTTTCCACTGACCATTCAAGAAGAAAAATGTATTGTTTTAATTAATAAAACTGAACAGACAATGGGAAACATCATCATACCTTGAAAGAGCTAAAACAGACTCTGAAAGCCACGAAACATAATAGATCCTGAGAAATTTAAAAAAAAAAAAAAAGTACCAGGGGCCGGGAGTAAATCATCTGCTTACTTCGCTTAACTAGGGAGGGGAAGGTCTACTAAAATGACTAAAAATGTGATTACGTAATACTCGAACAATTCTATCTAATGAAAGAAATTAAATTAGTATATCACACTTCTTTTTATTTTAAGCATTTCAAAGATTGTCGTAATTTAGTAGCGTCCCGGATTTCCATTTTTGAAATATGGCAACGTAAGCAGATCATCTGACGATATGAAATTAGGGAGTATGTTATAATCGCTTGTTCTATCAGCATGCTGCTGAGACTGGAGTCATATATAAATGTCGGCTAATTTCAAAGCTGTCACTCATGTTAGATCCGCTACTATTTAACTTTCTTAACTTGAATGACTTGCAAAAGGCTCGGAATGGACTATAGTAGGTCCTTACCAAATGTTATGATATTTCTAATTTCTGTTTATTGATTTTGATAACCTAAGACCTGGAACTACCTACGGAAGAAAGAAAAGGGTTGGTTTTGGACAAGAAAAATAGAATAAAATAAAGTAAATCAGAAGAAAATATCCAATTATTGTTATTATTTTATTGTTGTCCAGGTCTATCGATTCTACCTAGCTATTCTAATGAAGTGAAGTAGAAGCTACATTCTAGTAGAATCCTCAGTTAAAACAACATGATTCGTTAGTACAGTACTATATAAACAAGCACGTAAGAACACGAGTTATTGTTCTGCACGCTCATAACCAAAGTTGTGATAATATGCATTGTAATTAAGATTTCCATACATATCATGTACTTAATAATTAAATGTAACTAATAAATCACACATGCCTTTCTGTGATCAAGTGATAACGTATGTGCTTTCTGTTTTTGTGATCCTAGTTGGTAGGAGTAATAAACCTCAAACACAAATCTAAGTACTTGTAGTTCAAATTTCAGTGTAATAATTAGGTCCTGTTTCATATAGTCTTAAGGCTGAAAAGAGACGTTAAATTCTAAGAAATGGATAAATAAAATAATATGACGACCAGCTCACTATGTGCATATTCTAATATGGGGAAAACAAACATGTAAATGGTTTGGCACTTTATTAATGGTTTTCTTTTGTCTTTGTAGATCTGAAACCCTTGTTTCAGTGCAAACACCTGAAGCCTCCCATTCAAAGTGTGAGAGAGAAAATACGTGGAAAGTGTCTACGTCAGCCAATAAGGAGATGCAAGAACCAGAAAGTGAAAATACTGAAATATTGTATAGAGTAACAGTAGAGGAGCAAATTAAAGAACTTACTTGTAGAAACTGTAAAGTTAGTTTTGATAATATTGAAAACTTTGAAGAACATCTACCTACGTGTACTGTAAAAGTAGTACCTTTTTCAATAGAAGACAAAGCACATGATGTAAACAAGAACCAATCTGATAATCCTGATGTTGATACGAAATCATTATCAGAAACCAAATATGGAAAGTACACATGTAAAGTATGTCATAAACAATATATGACATTTAATTCTTTACGGCGTCATTCCCGCTTACACACTGGGAAGAATTTACACCACTGTACAGTATGTGATAAGAATTTTATTTCGAGGTCCGCCCTTGTAGAACATGAGCGTATACATACGGGCGAGAAACCTTTCAAGTGTCATATTTGCGGCACTGCATTCAGCAGGTTAGGAAATCTTAATGCTCATGTTGATAGACATAATCAGCAAAGTTAAAGGAGAGGGATCATTCAGCAAATTATAATTGCCTAATTAAATCAATTACATAATGGTTTTTATGTTCTTTTGGTTCGTCTACTTACTGCTTCTAACAAGCATTCTCCAGTAAAACTCATAATTTCATGGAAATATTCATATAATTCTCATTCTAGTGTTTGTGTTGTTACTTTATGTTTAGAATTAAGTTATGTTCTGATATTTATTTATTGAACAAATTCCCAGATAATTTTGCCATTTTACACAAGGAAATGTTAACAAGCTGGAAAAAAAAAAGGAAAAAATATATATCAACAACAATAACACCAATAATGTCAACAAAAAGTGCAAAAGTAATATTATTTGGCCAGAATGCTTTTAATTGATGTCAAACACTGGGTAACTCGAAAAAAAAAAGTCTACATCAGTTGCTATATTAAATACTCTAAAAGTATTAGTGCAAGAATCTTTGGAACAGAAATAGATTATAAGAAAGACCTAAGTACTATAGTTGATTTTTCTTTTTTAAAAAAAGTTCGATGTTTTTAAGGGGAATAGAATAATGCCTATTTGTAAATGAGCGTCTGTTTCTTTGTTGTTGTTTTTACTTTATTTTGTTATTGTAAACTATAGTCTTTGAATTTTTAGTTGGTAGATAAGGCTTCATATAGCCTTAACCTGGACATATAAAACAAGTCGAAATGAATGAATAAATAAATAAATAAATACCGATATTAATTTCAATAATAACTTGAAACAGGATATTATGTAAAAGTTACGCAATTTTGTATGATTCAAAGAACATGAAAATATAGCTGTGCGTTCTAAATGCAAGTCTTACTTTAATTAGATAACCCTATAGCCAGTTGGAAATGTAATATCATTATTTTGTTAGAAATATGGCATTAACAATTTTTGAAATACTAAAAAATATGATCACTTATTATAATAGAACATCTATTAACTTGGCCTAATTTTTGTTGAACACGACATGTATCACTTACTACCCTATAAAATGGATCTTGGAACTTCGCCACATTGAAGCAACGCTGTTCTGTTAGTGTTCAATTGATCCCTGCACGTTGAATACCTAAAGCCAATCATATAGATCCTAGAATAGATTCTAGGAATTTTCTTAAGATTTGTCCTGGGATCATTCTTAGAAAAGTGTGTTTCCTGCCGTTTTAGAAAAGGCGAATAAAATGTATTATCATTTTCTTAAAATTATGTTTTGATGAAAATAAATGTAATATTGAGATCATCAATTTGTCGTTTTCTTAATTTTTGAATTATATATGTGAAGTAAAATACAAGAGTTTTTGATATATTAGTTACATGGGGAAAAAAAATCTTGAGCATGTTATATCACAATGTGTACATTGAATTATTTTTCACATGTGAATAACATATCAAAAAAAACCTCTTGTATTTCACTTCATATTACCTTTCAGATAGTAGGTCACTGTTATCGAAGTTTGTTAATGAAAGCAATATAATATGAATTTTACTTACATTGCCCTTAATAACTGTTACATCAATATCACCTAATAAAATAAAGTTTGATGAGCTGAAAGTACATGTGGTTCGGATCCCGCTTCAAGCAATAGATCGACGTTTCATATAGCCTCGGTGTTGGAAAGATGTGTTAAAGTAGACCCGCCCCCCCCCCCCAAAAAAAAAACTAATCAGTTTTTGTAAGTTGTTTCCTCCTTTCTAAATATTCAAATATATTCTTTCTTCTTTTTTCCTATGAACAGGAAGCGTGTTGACTTGATAGTATATGTGAATCGTTTTTCTCGGTGCGACTTCAACACGTAGAAGTGAAATAAACTCTTTTAATGTACAATGCAAATATTCCTATGTATGACAATAAGTGAAATAATAAATAAATAAATAAATAAATAACTCAAAATATCAGTTTCTTTCTGTAAACTGGATAATGAAAGAAACATATAAAGCATAACAATTCGCCTGTTTACTTCAGGAGTGACATAAGTCAAAAATCGCCCTTATTGACTTATGGACAGAAAATGAAAGCTAATCTTGATGTCTATCTCTGATAAAAATTTCACAGATGTGCTTCCAAAACTGAGCGCTTGTGGCGTGAGCAAAGTTAGGCAAGATACCACATTTCAAAACTTTCTAACGCCTCTCCTGAAGAGTAAGGAATTTTGAGTTATGTCACTCTTGAAATAAACAGGTGAATTATCTTTTAATATCCAATTTTAAAGAAATCAAGTATCATTTGAATATAATTTTTCAGTAATCTTTAGACCAACCAAACCCAAGATCTGATGATTATACGATGCAATTTTGTTACATGGTAAGTGAATTTGAAATCCTACCAAACGATTTTAATTTAGTTCAAACTTCGTAATAATTTGTATTTCTTATATTCTTAGTAGTTTTTATATGTTATTAATATGCATTTCTTTATATTGTTATAATTATGTAGATGTAGAATAAGTTTCCTTTTTTTAGAAAAGCGTAATTTTTATGCTGCATTTACTCCATTTCAGATACGATAACTTAAACTCTTCAGGAGACATATTGGAATCCGATAGTTTTGAAGCGCAGAACACATCTTGGGGCATCAGCAAAATTGAGAACGACCAATCATCAGGTGTTGTGATGGATTCTACATTATCAAAGCGATCTAGACGAGGTAGCCTATACCAGTTCGAGAATGAATTAACAGTTGATGATGAATTTAAGTGTAACGGGTGTAATGCAGTTTTCGAGAATGCTAATGACTTGTTGGACCATATAAATACCTGCTCTAGTGGCTCAAAATTCGAAGCTAGAACAGCACTTCCTGCAACAGATGACACAGAAATACTCATCTCTTACTTGCGAGGTAGTGGCACAATAGTTCGTGGTACTGATGTGATTATTACGTGCAATGTATGTCAACGTAAATTTCGAAATGTGTTTTCATTCAGGCGGCACACTCGTATTCATACAGGTGAAAAATTACACCGCTGCACCACCTGTCAAAAGTGTTTCACTTTAAAATCGTCACTCATTGAACACGAACGTACTCACACAGGAGAAAAACCTTTCAAGTGTACAGTATGCGGTGCTGCATTTGCAAAATCAGGAAATCTTAAAGCACATTTCTTAAGACATAAAAGCAAATAGGTAAAATGTTTAAGCTGAAAGATATCGAGTATATATACAGGATTTTTTTCAACATCATACCAGTGACGTAGATTTAGGAAAAGAGAGAATATAGATATAGAATCTGAAAAGTGAATCCATTTGTTTATATAGGTATATACTTAACATTTATAATTAATTCGCAGGCCAGTCCAAAAGGAACATGCTACTACTGAATTACTGAAATAAACATTTAAGCCATCAAGGACATGTGTTATTTGAGAACATCAAATTCTTCATTCCAGCACGTCCTTTACTTTTGAGTCCATGTACTGAAGTTACCACGTATGTCCAGAACGGTCATAGCAGGAGATTGGAATGTAGATTTCCTAGTCCCTTCAGGACAACTGTCTTCATTAACTAACACAATGAATTTTATTTAATTTAATACCTATCATGTCCTAGTGATATTATACCTATAATATCCATAACATAATATCTATTGTACTTAATACCTAAAATACAGCTACCGGAATTATCTTTCATTTAAATCCTTGCTTTAATCAAGTATTAATTAGTAAGGCATAGAAAGCATTACATATTCTACAAACATACAACTTCCCTATTGCTCCCTCAGTTCATAATCGTACAGCTATCTTGTTGCTGTATGAAACGAATGTCAACGAAACATCAAAAGATGATGAAATTAGAAACTTCAACCAGCAGAATTTTCGCCATTTTATCTACCTATTACATAGTAAATATTGGACGGCCGTGTTCCTCACGAAGGATACAAATGAGAAAATGTATTTTATTCAATCTTCACTTAATAGTTTGATTTAACTTTTCTCAGAGAACGAGTAAGATAAAATTGAATAGTCATTTACTTCCTCCTTGGATCACCAATAATAATAATAATAATAATAATAATAATAATAATAATAATAATAATAATAATAATAATAATAGAAGAAGAAGAATTCATTATGCATAAAGGACACCTATATAAATAATTCAAAAGTAACACGAACTAACTAATCATTACAAATTTTACTTTAAAGCATTGAAAAGAATCGAAAATTACACATAGATGCTAATATTAAAACGGGCGGTGAACAAAAATAAAGCTGAACAAAGAATTTGACTGGCCTTTTTTAATGTTCCTATGCAGATTAACTTTATATCAGATATTTAAATTTTGGTTACGTTAATCTAGTAACCATCCTCAGTAACAAATACATGCTTAAATCGTCCTTCGCAGTAAATTTGTCACATGCTTTGTTGCAGGAACCCTAGTGAAAAATAATGAAATTATACGAACTTAATGTATTCATTGGTTTCAAAACTGTCTTCTGATGAGTGAAATGGACCACGTTAAAACGACTCTCATAGAAGAAGCTAACGTTTTGGAATACCTGTAAAATTAAGAAAATAAAAAGGGTTATAGTTTAGTTAGTAGTTAGTGCACTTAATTGTCGGACAGTCAGCGACAAAAGTTCTTTCCGTTTGATGAAATTAGTTTCGTAAATAACTTCAGAATGGAAGGACAATTTGAGTACAGTTTTCAGTAAATTAAAAAGATTATAACTTTCTGGACGTTCCATCCATACCACCGTTATTCCGTAAATAAATTCTACCAAACGGAAAGAACTTTTGTCGCTGAGTGTACACTCATGTCCAAAATGATTGTCCCACATCTATAACTGTCTTCTTGTAAGAATATAATTTGATAACAATTTTGCAGGGTACTTTTAATACCGATACTATGTGTATAATTGGGAAATATATATTTGTGGTAAATTTCATAGGAAAAGAATTATAAATACGAAGATTAGAATGAATAAAACAAAATGTTGCTAAATGGACAAGAACATTTTATTTTCGTTTTATTATTCTTCTTTACTGCTCTTTTGACATGAAATTTGCCACATACTTGTCTTTGCCGATTATACACATACTAACATTATAAGAAATACCGGTCGAATTCGTTATCAAATTATATTCCTACAACAACATATTTATAGACATGCGACAATAATTTTGGACATGAGTGTACATAGATATATAATAGTGGGATGTCGAATTAGAGTGAGATGTGCTCACTATAACTGGTGACCTATAATCACCACTTCGTATTGATATACTATTAATTTCATTATGTAATTTTATTATTTCCACTGTTGTCACTGCAACAAAGTATGTCATAAACTTACTGCAAAGTGTAATTTAAGTCTGTATTTGCTCCTGAGGAGGGTTACTCAATTGACATAACCCAAATATCGATACTTGAAACAAGATTGGATTGCATAGAATTATTTTTAAAAAGGTGAGAAAATTCTTTATTATGCTATAATGTATTCCCTACGGCCTGTAAGTAATTAAAAAAAATAAAGCTCTTTGCAGCATAATCGGTTACCTAAATGCAAAGATTGAATCTAATCAAATTAAAAGAAAAAAAATACCAAGATAAAAAAGCATAACTAAAGAACTGAATAATTAGTTGTATAATATAGCAACTAGAAACAAGCCATCTATAAAACACACAAATGTAATTTTATGACCTCTACTACGGAACAGGAAATTTACTCCATTGTTACCAATTAAAAAACCGAAAAACTCATTAGGCTATGACAAAATTTCCTAGTCAAGAAGTATGTAGTTTATTTTATCCTGCTCTTTACGAACCCTTACCAACAGGAATCTTCCCTATTATGTTGGTAATGCTTATATATAAAAAAGGAAAAATCAAACCCTGTCCAGCTATAGACCATTTACGTTTTACCAATATTCTAAAATTCTTTAAAAAGTCATATGATGAAATAGGTTCACTAAGAACTGATTGTGTAAAATACTATAGGGATGTCTCACCATCTGTTCATGTTCGACGCTTTCGAAGTGCTTTCTCCTACTGCATCAACACGTCGATTCTGACAACATGTTTTTATAGGGATGAAAGTAGAATTTAAATACTGCAATATTTAGTGCCATAAAGATACATGTATTTTATTAATTCTGTGTTGGGATATATATTTTTTTTTCAGAAATGAATTGCTTGACACGGAAGATATGTTTTATATTTGAGTTTAGTAGTTTTTTTTTTTTATTATTATTATTGAACATTTTAGGGGAATGTAGAGTGTTTAATGTGTGTAATGAATCTGTATATACAAGCAATATATTTAGTCTGCAATTCCAAGGTTTGGCAGTCGCTGGAGGCAGTCGTGAAACACCTCTTGTGGAATGCACTGAAGTTCCCGCATTGTGTTATCCTGGATGGTGTCAAATTGCTTCCCTTTTTAAGGTAAATTTAGTGTATATGGAGCTAGATCCAGCGAGTAAGGAAGATGGTGTAAGACGGGTCAGGAAGTCAAACACCATTCCTTAATAATGTGACACGGAACACTGACATGGTGCAATCGCTGCTCTCCAAATGCCTATTTATCTCACCATTTACGATAAACAAAATTGCATAATCGTTGTGGACAGCTGTGTAGATATTCTTATTAACAGTTTGGGCACATGTACCAAAGTTTTGATGCGCGAACATGTTTAAAAAAAAAAAAAAAAAATTAAAAATGTAGCACTTTCATCCGAGATCGAATTTGTCTGATCTTTTTAAGTCTCAGGACTCTTATTTATTTTCATTAGGACAACATTACCGTAGTTTCGGGGTGGGAGCCATAAACCCATGATTCATTCTCTGTGATACTAGTCAGATGTTGGGAGTTAGAGCAATCGTGTATGAGCAGAAAGTACTTTATAAAATGATACATGCAGTTTTGTACGATCCCTAAGAATATAGTCTGTGAATTCAGATAAACGAGAATGAGATTTATATAGAATCTGATATATATATATATATATATATATATATATATATATATATATATATATATATATATATATATATATATATATATATATATATATATATATATATATATATATTACGTGTTATTTTAAGGAATGACATTAAGTTAAATGGGAGATTGTTGGTGAGTCAATACTTAATGATAATCTAATAGCCACTAAAATAATATATTCAAATAAATATTAAGAGTACAAATTAACAATGAGTATCCAGAATACCATAGATCAGGAAGCATACGACTGCATCCTTTAGCTTACAACTGCGTCTAGTCTGTAAGATTTGAGAAATACGAAATTAGATTAACGACAGCTCTCTTCACCCTAAAAAGTGCATTACAAGTTTTAAAGAAGTAACACCTGGAATGCCAGATCGTTGACGGCTGTCTCCTCCAATTTCATGCTGAAGGTGACACGAATGTCTTTCTGATTCTGTGTGAGAATTCTTGGCTTAAATTTCGCCGATACACGACGCGTCCCTATGTCTTTGTATAAGATGACATGGTCTGATGGAAGTGTTTAACTCAGCACAATTTTACGGACAGTCAGTCGACAATTGGGTCTCACAAGTGCTCTGACTTGGGCTTTTTTTTTCCTCTCATTCCGACGTACGGACGGGCGACCAGAAGAGAAATCATCCTCCATGGACATTCTTTCAGCTTGGAAATGTGAAAACCATTAAAGGGCCGTTGTGCAATCTTATAATGCATCACCGAATACTACTTGTAATATTTTGTACGTCTCAATAGGCGTATCTCTTAAGTTTACAACAAAATTTAACACAGATTAGCTGTTCCTTTCGATCGAGCATTTACAATCCAACTCGAACCACACAGCAGTCGCACGTAACCACGTTTCACGTAACAATGCTTGGGCTCAGATGAGTGATAACGCTGTGATATCATTATAAAATGCTACTACATATATATATATATATATATATATATATATATATATATATATATATATATATATATATATATATATATATATATGCGGTATTTGACCCAAACTATAATTAATACTGTGATATGCTTTTACTAGAGAGTGAAAGTGCTTTTTACAAAGAGCTTAATTGGAATTATAATACCTGTAAATGAATGCATATCTTAAGGTAGTATAGTGTTGGTATCCTTATTTACCTTATTAGATACATGGAAAGAAAAATTATATTCATTGCTCATTATTTATTTATGAGTAATTCAATGTGACAAGATGCAGACTTCAGATATGAAAGGAAATATGCTTAACAAGACAAAAGAGTACTTTAAATTGGTCTGCATGATTACTAGTCATTTCAAAATTTCAAAGTAATTTAAATACATATTAAGGTAAGCCTTGAGAGACCACCAATTGAGATACAAATCTCAAAAAGACATATCAATAAAGTAAAGGTAAAAAGAAAACTTACAATGTGAATAGCGGTTTCTACAGTTCTCTCATATCTCTGAATATTTTAAGTCCTACGAAAACTTATTACGAGAGAAACGTCCATGTATGTGTCCACCCAGACGACGATTCAGGAATATCAGATTAACTGAATAACTGAATCCCTGAATGTGTGTGAATCTAAATGTATATTTTCCAGAGTATTTATATGATTCTACTTTTTTGTGAAAAACATGTTTGTTTTGAGAAAATCCAAGAGCTTAGCTACGTCACTGTTATTTTTGTAAAGTATTTATGTCCTTGGATTTTCCGCTCACTTTGTTAAAATAAACTTATTTTTCTGTCTGAGTACACACTCAAGAAAAAGTTCGGATTTACATACATGGTAAAAATTTTAATATTCCAACTAAATGGAATAATTAGTCTTTTGATTATACAACACACAGCCAGCTCCTCTTTTCGAAGAAGTTCTCTTATTTGTATAATACTTTATCAAATTATAAAGAGAACGTTTATTTTAATATTCCAACGAAAATTAAAGATCTGTATGCACTGAATAGAGTGTCTATATAACGAAGTTGTACTGTATATAATTGGAATATACACATATTCGGAAAGCACTGAACACTTGCAAAAGAAAGAAAAAAAACAAAAAACACTTTCACTAGGTTAATGCACTGACGTGGTGTTTGTAAACATAGTAGGGCGGGGTCGATGCGTAACGGCATCGAGAAGAGTTCAGTAGACTGGTGAAAGTTTGTTTAGCAAGCCAACAACGGAGATTGCATCAAAAGACAGCAGGAACAGGGTGCGTGAAAACAAAAACGGCATTTCGGGATGACTGTCTGCAATGGAGATGAGTATGAGGCATCTGAGTTGATTGAAGAAGTATCGGCAGGAACTCTGGAAGCGTATGTTTTTATGGGCGCGCGTTCCCATAAAACACGCTGTGAACATCCTTGGGCATCAGGAAAACATGCAAACGCAGCTATTCTTTCGAGATGGCCAGTCTCTGAAGACTTGCTGGACTGCTACAGATGACGTCATGGATCAATGGAGGCTTCCAAGCGGAAATACATCGAAGTGATGACCCAAAGCCTTGAAATAACTTGGACGAAGATGTTAATACTGCCAAAGTTCTTCATAGACTGTCCTTGTAAGTGCACTTACAAGTACAGAGATGCTGTAGATGGAAGACACTAACGAGAGTCGAAGGACGGTAGTTGGTGTATGATCATCGAGGATGGAAGGCGAAGTGGAACTGACGAAGCACTGCAAACCATGGAGCAAAGGAACAGGAATCGCCATTGGACAAGTACTGCGAACTTCCTGGAACGGTCTGCAAAGGTCCTTGTGACACGAAGATCTCTTGGAAACTGGTACCATGAAGACTGCACACTGCTGCTTGGCATCCGTAGCTGGATTACTTAAAAAAAAAACCATCTGGCATCTGGAGGTATGGACCATTGGTCTATAGAATGGACATCTGCGGCCTTGGTTGTAGACCTCAGGAAGGCTGAGTTCAGCGTGATGCTAACGTCGCTCAGGACGATAATGGCGGACGTAGAAATTGAGAAATGAGAGAATTTACTAATTAATAAAATTAAATAAGTTATGTACAAAAGGAATAAAGGAATGGGATGGGGAAGCGCGTTATTGAACTAGGTTAGGGAAGAATTATGCCATGTTTTTTAATAGTCATACATGTCTGTTTTTTAATTCGCATCATGTTGTACATAAATGCAAGCAGAATTATTCAGAAGGTGTTGAAAGGTGAGCTAACTGATTCTATTGAGGACATTATGAAATATATAAATAAATTGAAAATAGTGGAAGAAAACACAGAAAAAAACGATTAAAGAAATAGAGTAGAAACAATGTAAAATGAGAATTCCTTTTCTAAATTCCTTTTCGATTGAAAGTCTAACCTTATAAATTTGTTTGGCCTAACCTTGTAGAAATTCCAGAAACTTAAAATTCCTTCTTATTAACCCAAACCCATAAACTGCAATCATTTAAACTCTCTTCTTGGTGTTTGAGTAAGGGTGGTTCCGGAAAGGAAGCTCTGAAAGAATACTAGGGAAGAGGGGAAAGGAATGCTATGCTGATTGGCATAGTGAGTGGGAAGAGAAAATGAAGGGAGGGAGGGTCATATTTTCATATATATGCAATACCTTATTCTATACACTATATACACAATATAAAAAATGCGAAAAGAAAGCTATTTACAGATCAAATAATTGTAAATCGAGTATATACATAAAAAATATGAAATGTTGAGAAAGAAAATGACAATATATATTTTAATAGAAAATATCAAGCGACACTGTTAAACATTCGATCATAAGAATATATATATATTGAAATCAAAGGTTAAATATTGAGAAAATAGCCATCACCTATTTTTTTTTTTTTTTTTTTTTTTTTTTGAAATATCACGAATAATAAAAAGTAATTATACTAATAATAGAAACTAATACTAAAAATAATAATAATAACTAAAATACTAATGGCGATAAAAATAACTAAAATGCTCTCATCTCTCTGTAAGGAAATATATTCATATTTCAAACATATAGAAATAAATATATAGTGTACATAATATGTACAAATAAAATACGTGATTAGAAAAATATTTCTTTTTTTTAATAGGAAATGTAACAGCAGCAATTAGTGTCTGGCTGCATTGGCCATCAATGATCGATATTTTGTGTGAAAAGCTGGGTCATGAGGTACATCTGGTACATATAGTTTTAGGCGTTCAAGCGCAACTTCTTGCAGTGTCCCATCACAGTCGACTATAAACTTGTTCTTGTCATGGGTTCGAGCCTTGATGACAAAAGGTCCATCATATTGCTCGGAAAAAATTGGGGATTGCCCACGCTTTGTGTATAACCTTTTTAGCATCACTTGTGCCCCTGGAATGTAATCAACTGGTGGGTGTTTCTTTTCCAATTTGCTTTTGAGCTGCTGAAAGATTCTGTGTCTGTGAAAATTGACCAAAGAGCGAAGTTCGTCTAACTGTAATAATCTACCATTAACATCAGAATCCTGCCTGGGAATTTGTAGAATATTATCCAGTGGAAAATTAAATGTGGTTCCATAAAGGAGTGTAAATGGACTAACACCATGCTGGGTATTTGGCATATTGTTGCATACATGCAAGGCTTGTGGTAAGTAATGGGACCACTTTGAATGATCTAATTGCGTAAGATAGCGTAAACTAGCTTGTATCTTAGAACAGGCAGATTCCACTGAACCTATGGTTTTATGCGAACTAGGCAAAGCAAATTTGGTTTGAATGTTGAGGGCTTTCAGAAACTCTTGTGATTTAATTGAGGTCTGGCAAGGATGTTTATCAAGGAAAATGACCTTTGGGACTCCATAGCGATATATAATTTCTTCTTGTAAAAACTGAATAAATGTATTAGATGTCAATTCTTTGACAGGTTTCGCTATAATATAAGAGGTAACTGCTTCGGTGGCTACATAAATATAATTAAAACCTTCAGACGTTGGGAGTTTCCCAATGGCATCAATGAAGAACGCATCAAAAACTTTATTATGCTCATGACTTTGTACATGAATGTTATTTGGTCGGTAATTACGCTTGAATTTATTGCATTCAATGCATGCATTTACCTTCTTACGGAGCCATTGTTGCAACCTAGGTAGATAATATCGATCTTTAATTAGATACCTTAATTTTTGAAAACCTGGATGGGTATCTTTATGAAATTCATCAAAAACTGAATCTCTTAAACTTGCCGGAATACAGAGGCGTAACTTTGACTCGGTAGGAGTATAAATCACTCTGTATAGCTTATGATCTTGTAACACATATTGTTGTGACCATTGCTTATATTTAGGGTGTTTTGTTTCTTTATTTTGTAATACTCGATAGATAACAGAAAAAGTTGGATCTGCACGTTGTAAATCAGGGATGTCAGTGTTGCCATCTAACACTAACAAGGCATATGGATGCTCGTCCCCTTCTATATCTTGATATTCTTCTGGAGAAAGATATAAAGGATTTCGTGAGAGATAATCAGAAAGGCTGTTTTGAGAAGACCTAACATGACGGATTGTGAAGTCAAATAAATTGATGTATGACATCCAACGAAGCATTTGACTGGTCAGATTTGTAGTCTTTTTGACAGCAGTAAGTGCCAGATTGTCTGTGAGAATGGTAAAGTGACCTCCAATTAAATATCTATAGAATTTCTTTAAAGAAAAATAAACAGCGAAAAGCTCAGCGTAATATATAGGGTAACCTTTAACACGTGGTGGTAACGTTGCACTGGCGAATTGTACTACAGACCAATGCTTATCTTCGGGCATTTTCTGTAATAGAGCCGAACCACAACCTAGCATCGAAGCATCAGTTACTAAAAGATGCTCAGCTGACGGGTTATATATTTGCAAGATAGGAGCAGATGTGGCCATTTGCTTTAGTTGTTCAAAATTTGCTTGAAGTTCTGGGGTCCACTGTAAGATCTTTTGTTTACCTGCTGCCAGTTTATGAAGAGGGGCAGCTACTATACTAACTTTGTTATAAAAAGCTCTATTAAAATTTAAAGCTGCAAGAAAAGCTTTAAGTTGTTTGGCAGTTTTAGGTAAAGGTAGAGAGGCTAGAGCCTTGACTTTATCAGGGTCTTGAGAAATGTGACCTTTGTCTATAACATAACCTAGGAATTTGAATTTTTGTACACCAAATTGTGTCTTCTTAAGATTTAAGAGAAGACCATACTTTTCAGCTGTAGCAAGAGCACGATCTAAAACACGTAACATGCCTTCGAAAGTGCTACTTTTGAAGATTAGATCGTCCACATAAGAAAGATAATCTTTCTCTGAGAAGTCTCTAAAGATATCTTTTATAATTCGGTGTAAGATTAACGTAGATGTTCGAAATCCCTGGGGAAGCTTCGTTAGTTTGTAAAGAGTATGAGGAAATCCTAGTTGACTTACACTAAAACTGGTAAGATCCTGATCTTTCTCATCTAATGGGACTTGATAAAAACTATTTGATAAGTCAGCTCTTACTGTGAAGTTAGCATTATATAACTGATCGAGAACGTCCTGCACGCCTGGTGTGACGTCATTGATGGGTTTCGAGCGAGAACTAAGTACCCTAAGATCCAAAACTAGACGTACTTGATTCGAATCCCGCTTCGGTACTACAATTAAATTGTTTCTATACAAAGCATCAGATTGAGCTAGAATGCCATTATCTATCATTTCTTGTATTTTTTCTTTTGCTTGCGGACGAAGCCTAAAGGGAATTGAATAACTGGGGACTGTCCATGGCATCCTATCTACTACATTCAAACTAGCTGAGTAACTGTTTAAACTTTCAAAATCTCTGTCATGCCAAGAGAAACATGTTACATGTCGTTTTAGTACGGCCAAAATTTTATCTTTTTGGTCTTGGGAAAGATCCGGATTGATTTGAAATTTGGAATAATCAATATGTGGTTTTATCTTTTCTAATCTTCTAGCAACTCTGTCTCGAACTTGTTTTTTAGTTGGTTCGTACAATTTTCTTACTGTGTAAATTTCAGTGGAGTGAGCACTTTTGGGGAGCAGGGCGCCTTGAGCTATATGCAACCCTCTATGAAAATATTTCTTGTGTGGTGTAGGATTTACGATAGGAAGATACATATCGTTAGAACTTAATGCAGTTTGCATGAATACACAAGAATTCATATTTTTAATAATTGGGGACTGAACTATAAATTCTGTATCCTTCACTGGAGTGTCCAAACATAATGGTACATACCGGACTGACTTAGGGGGGATCACTGTGCCTCGCTGCACATAAAAGTTGAACCTGCACGCTCGACTGACATTCGCAGATAAAGAAGTTTCTGTATTATTTTCTTTAGGAAATTTAAAATCATCTGCAGAATGTGTGAGTGTGAGAGTATTATCTCTGTATGAAATACTAGCTTGGTGTTTCTGCAAGAATGCTTAACAAGACAAAAGAGTACTTTAAATTGGTCTGCATGATTACTAGTCATTTCAAAATTTCAAAGTAATTTAAATACATATTAAGGTAAGCCTTGAGAGACCACCAATTGAGATACAAATCTCAAAAAGACATATCAATAAAGTAAAGGTAAAAAGAAAACTTACAATGTGAATAGCGGTTTCTACAGTTCTCTCATATCTCTGAATATTTTAAGTCCTACGAAAACTTATTACGAGAGAAACGTCCATGTATGTGTCCACCCAGACGACGATTCAGGAGTATCAGATTAACTGAATAACTGAATCCCTGAATGTGTGTGAATCTAAATGTATATTTTCCAGAGTATTTATATGATTCTACTTTTTTGTGAAAAACATGTTTGTTTTGAGAAAATCCAAGAGCTTAGCTACGTCACTGTTATTTTTGTAAAGTATTTGTGTCCTTGGATTTTCCGCTCACTTTGTTAAAATAAACTTATTTTTCTGTCTGAGTACACACTCAAGAAAAAGTTCGGATTTACATACATGGTAAAAATTTTAATATTCCAACTAAATGGAATAATTAGTCTTTTGATTATACAACACAATACCTTCTGAGAAAAAAAAAATGTGAATGAAGTGAACAACTCTTGTATATATCTTAGGAGACCAATATGGGCTTCAAAAAGATATGTTTGCTAATGATACTACAGTATATTAAATTTTTTATGACGTATTTACACTGCGGAAGAAATAGCTCTTGGTCTTTTCCTAGATTTCTCTACATTTCTGACCTTGTAAACCATAAAACTCATGTGTAACTGACTAAATTATATCATTACAGGTCAAGAGTTTTTGAGTAATTTGTGCTTAAAACATAGGGTGCAATTTGCGGAATGATGTTGCGAAAGTCGAACATTACAATGTCACTCACAAATTCTATAAGGTGACCAATTCTTCCGGTTACAATCAATTCTTCGATGATGACTTATCCAACGTCACAAGTCAGCTTAATAGCATATTTATGCCAACGGTTCAAATTTGCTTTTAAATTTTACAAACCAAGAACACAATATTTCATGTGTTTGCTTACATTTGTCGAAGAATAGAAACGTAGACAACAAATAATGAAGTTTGAATAAATTAAAACAAAACAAGCGTAAATTGTAGTCAGCAGTCTTATAACGAATTATACTATAGTTCTTTCCATATTAATGATAAGTGGTACAATTTAAAAAGGAAGTTAAATATTTAGGTGTTTGGATATCTGGAAATCGGTCGGGAAAAAATCTAAGTTAGACGAAATAATACTTTTATTTCATAACTTCATTCTAATATTATCAGCCACTTATTTCAGAACTTATACTGATCAATTTGTCGTTCGCTGTTAACATACGGAATTATGTTTTCAGGGAATTATGCTCTAGCAAGTATTTTCATCCTTCAGAAGAAAAGCGTGTTGAAGATAATGTCCTCTGTGTCTTCCTCTGTGCTTGGCAGATTTTCGTTTTAAAGCCTAAACATATACAGAATGGATACCCTTATAACTTTAACAGATCGCTGAAATTTTGTATCATCCAGGGGCATATTGTTTGACATATTTTCAGATAAAAATCGCTGAAATTTTGTATCATCCAGTTGCATATTGCTTGACATATTTTCAGATAAAAATCGCTGAAATTTTGTATCATCCAGGGGCATATTGCTTGGCATATTTTCAGATAAAAGTCCCTGAAATTTTGTATCATCCAGGGGCATATTGCTTGATATATTTTCAGTGACGTCAACCTGGAATCTTATAAAATCCCATCTTGAAAGGCAGAAATTCCCATTTTGCTCTTAAATTTCCCACGCGCTACACTAATTACAAAATTTTCAAAAATTTATAAAATGTTAAAACTGCAACTACTGTATGTTACTTACTTTTTTCGATATTTGAGTGAATTATTCGTAAATTTCAATCTTCTAAATTCCTAATAAGTTTTTCTTTAATTAAAAGAGACTATTAAAATTGTTGAAGAAACCAAGTACATTTTGTTATCAAAATTTAGTATTTTTATCCTGCTTTTGTGCCATAATGTTCTACTGAACGTAATGAAAGTAGACAAACTTCATTCTCCAGTTATTGCGCCTGGGATGTTCTAGAAATTTTGATTTTCTTGTATGGTAATTTACTTTCTTCCGTTCATGATTATTTTTCTAGCTCAGAGCACAATTTATGTTCCTTGTTGATTTTTTGGGATTTACAAGTTCCTGCACAAATCACTTTCACATTAACATGGACTTTCAAATAATAAAATTTGGCAATTAACACTAATTTCACGTTTACTTAAGCGTCACTAGCCTCTCATAGAGCATTTTGTTGGTGTTGACCAAATGAGAATATGAAAAAACTAATATACAGGGTGGTCCAAAAGTAGGTATACAGTCCCTTACTGATCAGCTCATTGCTTTTTATATCATTTCTTATTATTTTCCATCAGGTAAACTTAGTTTCTTTATTATTTGTTCTTAATGTCTTTGTACTTGTATCTTAAGCTTGGAATAGCCGAAGCAAATAAACCTATAAGCTAGCATGTTATACTTGATCAATGCAGGGGTGTATACCTACTTTTGGGTCACCCTGTATATCCTGCCAACTTTGTCGAAAATTACCTTTAACCCTATTCGAAAAATTAATGTAAAATATGGTATTTTCCCAAGGGTTGGCATCACTCATATTCTAAAATACAGCCAGCTCAATAGTGTTGCCAACCCAACATAAAGTTTTCTTTTTTTCAATAAAACGTCACTATGTCAGGTTATAACATATTTTAAATCTACATTGTAAACGAAAACTTATAATACCACATTTATTATTCAGCGTTACAAGGTAAGGCCTCTAGAATATTACGAACATTCATGAACATTGTAACTTTGGATGCCCCTCCAACAGCAATAACGCAAATCAGACAGACGTGGCAATCCACGTGGAGAGTACCTTAGCGTCGAATACGAAGACCATGATAAAACGTATTTCTAACAAGCAGGAACAAGGTTAGAAGGAATTGAAAATTTGAGTTTTTGAAAATTTGAAAAGCTTTTTATTTCGAAAAAGTACTTAGGTAAGTATCATAATCCAACTGCATAATTGATTTTTCAATAAGCGTAAATCACATAATATAATTTAGAGTAATTTGATATCTCAGCTCGTTCCGGAATTACGATTAACATTGGTAAAATTTACTATACTGCTTAGAAAGACGTAATTGCGGAAAATTGTTAAAATAACTCTTACCTTCCTCTGGTTTTATAACATTGCAGCAATAGCTTTTAGTAGTTGTAAATACAACGAGTTCTCAATATTACATAATTCTAAAGCTTTTCGAGATAAATGATCCTCTCTAAAATATAATTATTTACTAATATACTTATTGAGATAAGCTTAGCAACAGCATTTTCAAACTTTCGCCGAGATTACAGAAAAAAGATCTCCTCCAGCTCGTTACCAGAAGTTAGCGTTCCCAAAACTGATGCAACGTTCCCTCTTTGTACTGCCATACTGATGCCTTGTAGTAGAAAAGAGGTTGCTCTAACGTCTCCTGACGATAAATAAATGCGGTGACCGACTTCTTTTATAAAGTTAAGGCCTTCGGGACCCCAGGAACCACCCGATCCTCTCTTGTATATAAATATATGGTTAACCAGTTTTCTTAATACCCATTGTAACTCTTTAACTAATATATTAAGAAACATTGAAATTTGCAAAATACAAATATCTACAGCGGGACATTACTTGACATTCTCTGTGATATCACTACACTAACAGTATTGCAAATTCAACGTAAAGTTTTATTTTTCAAATGACTTCTTCTGTAACAGAAGTACAGACATCCTAGGAGGCTGACAACCACTTTGACGATGTTCTGAAGAATGTTTTGAATCCAGGAACGGAAAATACCTGGAAAGAGGCAAGCCAAGCCAAGTGTTTCACAATTTTAGTTTAAAATTTGTTGAACCTTAGGATTGTAATTATTACTTATATCCTAAGATAATTGACAGAAAAATCTAGAACTTGTAACCCGATAATTTTAAGTTTACTTGTGTCATCGTCGCCATATCGTATTCTGAAGTTGACGGTAATTTTTTGCCGTGGGAAGATAACCTATGAACTATGTAAATTATTGTAAACACACACACACACACACACACACACATATATATATATATATATATATATATATATATATATATATATATATATATATATATATATATATATATATAATTTGGAATTTAAAAAAAATAATATAAATAAGTTTGTATTTATTAGTTTAAAAGTTACAAAACGTACCAAGATACACTGTCCATCCTATATATACTTGTATATCTTATATTAACATTTACGTTTGTCAAGGTTTCGGCCACAATAAACCACTATACCAGTAATAGAAATTAAATAGTAACGCTTTTAAAACACAAAGTGAAGGAATAACAGTAGAAGTATTTACTTTACAGTGTAAGTGAATATTTAATGGCATTTACTTTACAGTGTAAGTGAATATTTAATGGATATTTAAAACTGTTAAATGAATTAGCCACCACTCTTTGTAAATTTTGTACTGTAACTGAGAACGTATGCATATGTACAGTGTGCGGCAGTGGGTTGGGCAATTTTAAAAACGTTATTAGGGGAAACTGATGAAATTTATTTGGGTGTAACAAGTTGGAGTACAAATTAGACAAGAAAGGATTTAGTTATTTTTGAATTTAAATCATCCGAAAAGAAAGTAATGTTGTACAAAATGAAATTAAAAATAAAACACACACACACACACACAGTATTGCACAACAAATCATCATAATGATTTTTTTCTTTTATTATTATTTAAAGATAGATTTCTTTTGTGTCTGTATGCCAATTCCAGAACTGAAACGTCGCATTCAGGAAGAAGTTCCGAGAATTCCCTTAGATATGCTGCAAAGAGTAATGAGTGACCTTAGCAAGAGGACTATTGAATGTGTGTAGCGGAATGGTGGTCATCTGCAAAATGTAATATCAGATTTAAAAGAAATTTTGTATCATTTTAAAAATATTCGATAAGTGTTAATCAAGGAAACCTATGATCAGTGAAATCAGTGTTCGAAGTGGAAAAAAAGCAGAGGCGGTATATTTTATTACGATTTTGACTCGACATACCGCCTATCTAAATGTTGAAATACAGTGAGGGTATGTTGCCTAAAAGATTGCATTTATATACACATAATAACTGAAAATCACTGGTGAGTTTCTCTTTAGTTACCAGGGGGACATGGAGAAACCGTGATCCCTCTCCAACAACTTTCTGAACAAACAAAACAAAAATTAAAATATATAATTATGTTGCATAATAGAAAATTATACACGAAAAACTGAGTTTTTATATTAACAATTTCCCCTGACTCAAATGAGGGGTATTCCAAATCCTCGTAAGATACGCCCCACAGTAGACAACCCCTAAACCCGCCCGTGTTTAAAACACGACATTTATATGAATTAAAACAAGAAGACACGTACACACATATGAAAGAAACAATTCAATATGGCACATCAAAATATAAACTAGGGGAACTTCTTTGAAGACACCTCATTTGAAAAACAAAAGGTAGGAAAAAGATAAAAGTGTTCGTGATGTCAACTTAGAAGTTATTTCTACAAAAGAAATAAAATCTTTTTACGTTCAAAACTATTCCTCAATTGCTATGTACAAAAACGGATTTATTAAAGGTATTTTCATCTACTCTCCAGTGACGGTATGTCTTGATCACTGAAAAACCAGAGGGGTATGGCATACCACTGCATACCGTCTCAGTTCGACCACTGAGTGAAATTATAAATTTTCTAAGATGCAAGTTAATTAACTGGTAAGTAAAACATGAAATGTTAGTAAACAATTTAATTTAGTTCAAACTTTGTGATCATTTTCAGTTAGTTATATTTTGAATAATTATCATGAGTGTTAATACATCTTAAGTGGCATTGTTAAGATGATAGACTGTAGAATAAGTTCTGAAAAATGGTGTAATATTTGTTTTATTGACTGTATTTCAGGTACGATAACTTGAACACTTCAGCAGCCATATTGCAGAACATAACTTGTGATATCAAAGTGGAAGAAGATCAATCTTCAGATGTTATGATGGATTCTACTCTAGTAAACCGAGTTAGAACTTATCAATCCGAGAGTCAATTAACAATTAGTGATGTATTTAAGTGTAACGAGTGTAATAGGAATTTCGGAAATCCTAACGACTTGTTAGACCATATCAACAGCTGCTCTAGTAACGCGAAGATCGATACTGGATCAACACTTTCCATAACAAATAATTCAGAAACATCTTCTTGTTTCTTGTTAGGTGGTGATACAATGGTTCATGGTACGGATGTGATTCATAACTGTAATGTATGCCAGCGAAAATTTCGAAATGTTGTGTCATTCAGGCGTCATATTCGTATTCATACTGGTGAGAAACTGCACCGCTGCCCTACCTGTCAAAAATGTTTCATTTTAAAATCGCACCTAATTGAACATCTTCGTATCCACACAGGCGAGAAACCATTCAAATGTTCGATATGCACTGCTGCATTCACAAAATCGGGAAATCTTAAGGCACATATTTTAGTGCATAAGCGAAGAGATAAAATGTTTTTGTTAAACAAATAATATATAGTATATATAGATATGTACGTAAATATAAAATGGAAGATATATCTTAACAGAAAGTTGTATTTTTTTAAATAACAATATGTCAGGTTATTACATAATTCAAACCCACGTGTTGAAACAAAGCTTACAATATTACACCCTTGTCATGCAGTGTTGGAAACTAAGAACGCTACACTATCACAAACATCGATTGTTTAACTCACAATGTGAACCTGCTGGTGCAAGTAAGAAGTCTTGGTTTTTAATTGTGTTACAAGTTTTTAATTATTAATTTTATTGTTTTTGTTTTTAAGGAGTTTGGTTTATCAAGGTCTCCTTTATATACTTACTCTGTCCATCCATGTGTCCGTCCGGGAGATATAAAATTTCAAGGACTACTTGATGGATCATCATTAATTTTGGTCAGAATGTGAAGGGCCAAAAGTTAGGAATAGAGTTCGTTGATGGAGGTAATCCATCCAGTTGATCCTAAGATATAGACAATCAAAAATCTCAAGAATTACTTGATGGATTACCATCAATTTTGGTCAGAATGTGAAGGGCCAAAAGTTAGGAATAGAGTTCGTTGATGGAGGTGATCCATCCAGTTGATCCTAAGATATAGACAATCAAAAATCTCAAGAATTACTTGATGGATTACCATCAATTTTGGTCAGAATGTGAAGGGCCAAAAGTTAGGAATAGAGTTCGTTGATGGAGGTGATCCATCCAGTTGATCCTAAGATATAGACAATCAAAAATCTCAAGAATTACTTGATGGATTACCATCAATTTTGGTCAGAATGTGAAGGGCCAAAAGTTAGGGATAGAGTTCGTTGATGGAGGTGATCCATCCACTTGATCCTAAGATATAGACAATCAAAAATCTCAAGAATTACTTGATGGATTACCATCAATTTTGGTCAGAATGTGAAGGGCCAAAAGTTAGGAATAGAGTTCGTTGATGGAGGTGATCCATCCAGTTGATCCTAAGATATAGACAATCAAAAATCTTAAGAATTACTTGATGGATCATCATTAATTTTGGTCAGAATGTGAAGGGCCAAAAGTTAGGAATAGAGTTCGTTGATGGAAGTAATCCATCCAGTTGATCCTAAGATATAGACAATCAAAAATCTTAAGAATTACTTGATGGATCATCATTAATTTTGGACAGAATGTGAAGGGCCAAAAGTTAGGAATAGAGTTCGTTGATGGAGGTGATCCATCCAGTTGATCCTAAGATATAGACAATCAAAAATCTTAAGAATTACTTGATGGATCATCATTAATTTTGGTCAGAATGTGAAGGGCCAAAAGTTAGGAATAGAGTTCGTTGATGGAGGTGATCCATCCAGTTGATCCTAAGATATAGACAATCAAAAATCTTAAGAATTACTTGATGGATCATCATTAATTTTGGTCAGAATGTGAAGGGCCAAAAGTTAGGAATAGAGTTCGTTGATGGAGGTGATCCATCCAGTTGATCCTAAGATATAGACAATCAAAAATCTTAAGAATTACTTGATGGATCATCATTAATTTTGGTCAGAATGTGAAGGGCCAAAAGTTAGGAATAGAGTTCGTTGATGGAGGTGATCCATCCAGTTGATCCTAAGATATAGACAATCAAAAATCTTAAGAATTACTTGATGGATCATCATTAATTTTGGTTAGAATGTGAAGAGCCAAAAGTTAGGAATAGAGTTCGTTGATGGAGGTGATCCATCCAGTTGATCCTAAGATATAGACAATCAAAAATCTTAAGAATTACTTGATGGATCATCATTAATTTTGGTCAGAATGTGAAGGGCCAAAAGTTAGGAATAGAGTTCGTTGATGGAGGTGATCCATCCAGTTGATCCTAAGATATAGACAATCAAAAATCTTAAGAATTACTTGATGGATCATCATTAATTTTGGTCAGAATGTGAAGGGCCAAAAGTTAGGAATAGAGTTCGTTGATGGAGGTAATCCATCCAGTTGATCCTAAGATATAGACAATCAAAAATCTCAAGAATTACTTGATGGATTACCATCAATTTTGGTCAGAATGTGAAGGGCCAAAAGTTAGGAATAGAGTTCGTTGATGGAGGTGATCCATCCAGTTGATCCTAAGATATAGACAATCAAAAATCTTAAGAATTACTTGATGGATCATCATTAATTTTGGTCAGAATGTGAAGGGCCAAAAGTTAGGAATAGAGTTCATTGATGGAGGTAATCCATCCAGTTGATCCTAAGATATAGACAATCAAAAATCTTAAGAATTACTTGATGGATCACCATCAATTTTGGTGAGAATGTGAAGGGCCAAAAGTTAGGAATAGAGTTCGTTGATGGAGGTAATCCATCCAGTTGATTCTAAGATATAGACAATCAAAAATCTCAAGAATTACTTGATGGATTACCATCAATTTTGGTCAGAATGTGAAGGGCCAAAAGTTAGGAATAGAGTTCGTTGATGGGGGTAATCCAACCAGTTGATCCTAAGATATAAACAATCAAAAATCTCAAGAATTACTTGATGGATTACCATCAATTTTGGTCAGAATGTGAAGGGCCAAAAGTTAGGAATAGAGTTCGTTGATGGAGGTAATCCATCCAGTTGATCCTAAGATATAAACAATCAAAAATCTCAAGAATTACTTGATGGATTACCATCAATTGTGGTCAGAATGTGAAGGGCCAAAAGTTAGGAATAGAGTTCGTTGATGGAGGTGATCCATCCAGTTGATCCTAAGATATAGACAATCAAAAATCTTAAGAATTACTTGATGGATCACCATCAATTTTGGTCAGAATGTAAAGGGCCTAAAGTTAAGAATAGAGTTCGTTGATGGAGGTAATCCATCCAGTTGATCCTAAGATATAGACAATCAAAAATCTTAAGAATTACTTGATGGATCACCATCAATTTTGGTCAGAATGTAAAGGGCCTAAAGTTAAGAATAGTTCGTTGATGGAGGTAATCCATCCAGTTGATCCTAAGATATAAACAATCGAAAATCTCAAGAATTACTTGATGGATTACCATCAATTTTGGTCAGAATGTGAAGGGCCAAAAGTTAGGAATAGAGTTCATTGATGGAGGTAATCCATCCAGTTGATCCTAAGATATAGACAATCAAAAATCTTAAGAATTACTTGATGGATCACCATCAATTTTGGTCAGAATGTGAAGGGCCTAAAGTTAAGAATAGTTCGTTGATGGAGGTAATCCATCCAGTTGATCCTAAGATATAAACAATCAAAAATCTCAAGAATTACTTGATGGATTACCATCAATTTTGGTCAGAATATGAAGGGCCAAAAGTTAGGAATAGAGTTCATTGATGGAGGTAATCCATCCAATTGATACTAAGATATAGACAATCAAAAATCTTAAGAATTACTTGATGGATTACCATCAATTTTGGTCAGAATGTGAAGGGCCAAAAGTTAGGAATAGAGTTCATTGATGGAGGTAATCCATCCAGTTGATCCTAAGATATAAACAATCAAAAATCTTAAGAATTACTTGATGGATCACCATCAATTTTGGTCGGAATGTAAAGGGCCTAAAGTTAAGAATAGAGTTCGTTGATGGAGGTAATCCATCCAGTTGATCCTAAGATATACACAATCAAAAATCTTAAGAATTACTTGATGGATCACCATCAATTTTGGTCAGAATGTGAAGGGCCTAAAGTTATGAATAGAGTTCGTTGATGGAGGTAATCCATCCAGTTGATCCTAAGATATAGACAATCAAAAATCTTAAGAATTACTTGATGGATTACCATCAATTTTGGTCAGAATGTAAAGGGCCTAAAGTTAAGAATAGAGTTCGTTGATGGAGGTAATCCATCCAGTTGATCCTAAGATATAGACAATCAAAAATCTTAAGATATACTTCATGGATCACCATCAATTTTGGTCAGAATGTGAAGGGCCAAAAGTTAGGAATAGAGTTCATTGATGGAGGTAATCCATCCAGTTGATCCTAAGATATAAACAATCAAAAATCTCAAGAATTACTTGATGGATTACCATCAATTTTGGTCAGAATGTAAAGGGCCTAAAGTTAAGAATAGAGTTCGTTGATGGAGGTAATCCATCCAGTTGATCCTAAGATATAGACAATCAAAAATCTTAAGAATTACTTGATGGATTACCATCAATTTTGGTCAGAATGTGAAGGGCCAAAAGTTAGGAATAGAGTTCGTTGATGGAGGTAATCCATCCAGTTGATCCTAAGATATAAACAATCAAAAATCTCAAGAATTACTTGATGGATTACCATCAATTTTGGTCAGAATGTGAAGGGGCAAAAGTTAGGAACAGAGTTCATTGATGGAGGTAATCCATCCAGTTGATACTAAGATATAGACAATCAAAAATCTTAAGAATTACTTGATTGATTACCATCAATTTTGGTCACAATGTGAAGGGCCAAAAGTTAGGAATAGAGTTCGTTGATGGGGTAATCCATCCAGTTGATCCTAAGATATAAACAATCAAAAATCTTAAGAATTACTTGATGGATCACCATCAATTTTGGTCAGAATGTAAAGGGCCTAAAGTTAAGAATAGTTCGTTGATGGAGGTAATCCATCCAGTTGATCCTAAGATATAAACAATCAAAAATCTCAAGAATTACTTGATGGATTACCATCAATTTTGGTCAGAATGTAAAGGGCCAAAAGTTAAGAATAGAGTTCGTTGATGGAGGTAATCCATCCAGTTGATCCTAAGATATAGACAATCAAAAATCTTAAGAATTACTTGATGGATCACCATCAATTTTGGTCAGAATGTGAAGGGCCAAAAGTTAGGAATAGAGTTCATTGATGGAGGTAATCCATCCAGTTGATCCTAAGATATAGACAATCAAAAATCTTAAGAATTACTTGATGGATTACCATCAATTTTGGTCAGAATGTGAAGGGCCAAAACTTAGGAATAGAGTTCGTTGATGGAGGTAATCCATCCAGTTGATCCTAAGATATAAACAATCAAAAATCTCGAGAATTACTTGATGGATTACCATCAATTTTGGTCAGAATGTGAAGGGCCAAAAGTTAGGAATAGAGTTCATTGATGGAGGTAATCCATCCAGTTGATACTAAGATATAGACAATCAAAAGTCTTAAGAATTACTTGATGGATTACCATCAATTTTGGTCAGAATGTGAAGGGCCAAAAGTTAGGAATAGAGTTCGTTGATGGAGGTAATCCATCCAGTTGATCCTAAGATATAAACAATCAAAAATCTCAAGAATTACTTGATGGATTACCATCAATTTTGGTCAGAATGTAAAGGGCCTAAAGTTAAGAATAGAGTTCGTTGATGGAGGTAATCCATCCAGTTGATCCTAAGATATAGACAATCAAAAATCTTAAGAATTACTTGATGGATTACCATCAATTTTGGTCAGAATGTGAAGGGCCAAAAGTTAGGAATAGAGTTCGTTGATGGAGGTAATCCATCCAGTTGATCCTAAGATATAGACAATCAAAAATCTTAAGAATTACTTGATGGATCATCATCAATTTTGGTCAGAATGTGAAGGTCCAAAAGTTAGGAATAGAGTTCATTGATGGAGGTAATCCATCCAGTTGATCCTAAGATATAGACAATCAAAAATCTTAAGAATTACTTGATGGATTACCATCAATTTTGGTCAGAATGTAAAGGGCCTAAAGTTAAGAATAGAGTTCGTTGATGGAGGTAATCCATCCAGTTGATCCTAAGATATAGACAATCAAAAATCTCAATAATTACTTGATGGATTACCTTCAATTTTGGTCAGAATGTGAAGGGCCAAAAGTTAGGAATAGAGTTCGTTGATGGAGGTAATCCATCCAGTTGATCCTAAGATATAAACAATCAAAAATCTCGAGAATTACTTGATGGATTACCATCAATTTTGGTCAGAATGTGAAGGGCCAAAAGTTAGGAATAGAGTTCATTGATGGAGGTAATCCATCCAGTTGATACTAAGATATAGACAATCAAAAGTCTTAAGAATTACTTGATGGATTACCATCAATTTTGGTCAGAATGTGAAGGGCCAAAAGTTAGGAATAGAGTTCGTTGATGGAGGTAATCCATCCAGTTGATCCTAAGATATAAACAATCAAAAATCTCAAGAATTACTTGATGGATTACCATCAATTTTGGTCAGAATGTAAAGGGCCTAAAGTTAAGAATAGAGTTCGTTGATGGAGGTAATCCATCCAGTTGATCCTAAGATATAGACAATCAAAAATCTTAAGAATTACTTGATGGATTACCATCAATTTTGGTCAGAATGTGAAGGGCCAAAAGTTAGGAATAGAGTTCGTTGATGGAGGTAATCCATCCAGTTGATCCTAAGATATAGACAATCAAAAATCTTAAGAATTACTTGATGGATCATCATCAATTTTGGTCAGAATGTGAAGGTCCAAAAGTTAGGAATAGAGTTCATTGATGGAGGTAATCCATCCAGTTGATCCTAAGATATAGACAATCAAAAATCTTAAGAATTACTTGATGGATTACCATCAATTTTGGTCAGAATGTGAAGGGCCAAAAGTTAGGAATAGAGTTCGTTGATGGAGGTAATCCATCCAGTTGATCCTAAGATATAGACAATCAAAAATCTCAATAATTACTTGATGGATTACCTTCAATTTTGGTCAGAATGTGAAGGGCCAAAAGTTAGGAATAGAGTTCATTGATGGAGGTAATCCATCCAGTTGATTTCAATGTATGGGCAATCAACGCTCGGTTCCCTATATTTTTATGAGAGTAATTATTGATATCATCCTCCCTTGATAGATTAACCGCAGTACTGTCGAGATTAGTTGGTTAATGTAATGCTCAGGATAGAAAATACTAATCTGTCCATGCAATACAAAGCTATAATAAAAGTGAATGACTTCCTAGTCCATAAATGTAAAAACTAAAATATTTTTAAATTTGAAATGTTCGTTCATCTTAAAGAGTACTTCATTTAATTTGAGGTAAAATGCTGTATTTTAAGCCTAGGCTTGTTAAGGATTACAAAAATAAATAAATAAATGAACAAATAAGCCATATTTCTTCACGTGGTGTATACTTTGCTACTACTATTTGTTTTACTTCATTATTTCGTAATCCAAATGTAACATGTGGTTTAACTTTAAATTAGGAAATTTTAAGAAAAATAATTCTATATACGGTCCTGAAGAAAATTATTTTTTAACTCTATTGTTTCGTGTCACTGAAGTAAGAAAAAAGAACAACAAACAAAAAAACATTATTTATTATTATTAAGTATTCTGCCTGTTGACAGGTTGTGGGACTAATGAGTTTTTCTTTTATTTTTATTATTTTTATTTTTTACTTCCTTCCTTCCTTCCTTACTTATTTACTTACTTACTTACTTACTTACTTACTTACTTACTTACTTACTTACTTACTTACTTACTTACTTACTTACTTACTTACTTACTTACTTACTTACTTACTTACACACACACACACACACACGTTACTCGATCTTCAGCTTCTTTAACTCCCAATATTTACTCATAACTATCCTACGCAACCTGCAATAGTAAGAAAGCTATGGAATTCTTGACTTTGTTTGGAAGACTCTTTTCGAATCTCTTTGTAAGTAAGTCCTACATATAAAATTCAAATGTTCTCTTACACACATTATCTCGAAGATGAATAATATAGTATGTTAAATCGTAAACAAAACCTCGAACGTTACGTTCGTACTTCCCATGTATACTCAGGTTTTCTTTATTGTCCAGAAATGCTTGTTTGATAAAATGAGAAGTGACCAGAAGGTGTGTTGCGTATTAGAATTAGAATTGTAAATTTTCGGAAGAGGGTACTATATCTATCTCGTATCATGCTCGGCACCAGGGCCACAAATTAGAAAGTATATGAAAAAAAAAGGATGTCCAGGAGATAGAAATTTAAGGAAAATCTATACTGAAAAAATAGTGTTAAGAACAGCGCGACGGATTTTTCTCGTTTTGCTTACACATAACTGAATACAAATAACTAAGATGGGAAAGGAGGAAAAAATCCTCGGACCCAGGAGCGGAAACTACCCAAATAAGGACCTGAGCATATCAATACATGCTATATGTGTTCCACCGTTTCGATATGATGTTCTAGATACGTGGTAGTCTTTCGTGTAGTAAATCGTCGATATAAATGAAAGATTTCAAACTTTTTGCTTTTCAATGATGCCTGACGTTTCCCAATCATGAACAATACATAATATGTAAATTTATTTCACTTTTCTCACTTACTCGGTGTAATAAATATATACTATTGAAATAAAGGCACATGGGATCCAACTTCGAATCATTACAATAATTAAAAAACCCTCACCCCTTTTCCTTCTCATCTCTTTTCTTCACTTCTAGGACAAATACTTTTAAAAATCCCATACATGTATTAAATTATTTTTAAAATAATCGAATACTAAATTTCACATCTCTAACGTTAAGGGTTTTTGGAGAATTTGGTTACTATTAATATAATAAGACATCTTATAATAATAATAATAATAATAATAATAATAATAATAATAATAATAATAATAATAATAATAATAATAATATAATCTCATCCAATTTCTTCCGCTTTAGGTCAATATGAAAACGATCACTCAAATATATATACCTCACATACTTGGGGGTTTGAGAGGGTGTATAATGTTTAGAATATTATATACCTTTTTCCGGCGTTTTTGGGATATATAACTCAGCACAGCCTCACCCAATAACTGCTTGATATATCTATATATATATATATATATATATATATATATATATATATATACATAGCGGATAAACAAGGTATTTCCGCACCAAGTGACTATCACCATGATGATTAGCGATCTTTAATTAGTCGGGGTAAAAATTTTCATTAATATCTAGCTGCCTCGGTTCGCATACGTCCCTTGTCAGTGGTAGAGCGCATACCTATGTTGTGTGGGATCCCTGGTTCTATGCTCGGCCATTTAAATTTGTGATAAACAACATCGTGTCCGTAAATTTTCTCAGAACACTTCCGTCCGTTTCATCCCACATTCTCATTTCACCGATGTTTCCATCACCATTCACTTGCCTTAATCACTCGTCTCCCGTAGTGTAAACAGCATATACGTGGGACGTTAAACCGAACACTTCATTTTGGTTGTAAAACGATATTTAAAACTAATCTCTTCAACCACCAGCATGGATGCATTCGTAAACGCAAGTTCTGTGCGATTCTCTCTTTACTACCTTTCTCAGAGTTTATTACAGAAGAGTCCCTAAAACTCGAGACTCAATAACCCGGCAGTTCGGATAACTCGGTTACACCCGGATAGGGCGTAAAAAATCAGGGCGAATACCCGTTCAAGTATTTTTCTGAGGTCTATCTTACCAGGTAAATTACTGTACAGTGTGTTTTCATTAATTTTCATTTTCATATATAGTAAAGGCTCTATGCCTTTATAAAGTACGTACTTTACCTTTGTTTAAGGATAATTGGACAGTTTATTCTCTGTTGTATTCTTAAGCAACCAACACCAACACATACAAGTACAGTATTTTATTTTCGTACTTATTCTTTTTGACCCCATTCACAATAACCCAACATTTTCATAAACTCGGCCACCCTTCGGTTTACGGATATAGTATACATGAAGCTGCATCAGTTCCCGAAGGAGCAGGACGCTCATACTTTTAGGGATTATTCATTGAGTATGTATGAAATTACAAAGGGGGTAACAAAGCGACTGTTATTTACTTATCGACTGATACGAAAATAAAAAAGAACGTACCTGTACTTTATATCTGCATGTGTAGTGCCCTTGTACTTTATCTATGACTATGTGTGTGTGTGAGGGGGGGTGGGGAATTTAACGCATATCGCATGTCTTGTGCACATGAATACTTCTTACTATTGCACTACGTAGAAAATTATGGTATTTCATGTAGAATTGGTAATAGAACACAGAAGAAACGCAGATCAGGGGGTTCTCATGTATACTATTACCATACCAACTAAAAGTAAAGAATAAGAGTAGAAAGTAATTTTTTATGATTCAAAATTAGTTTATTTTTCATTACTGTTAACAAAATAAGTTAAAATATAATTTTCTTACACGTAATCAAGTTAATATTTAATTAATCCAAGAGAATAATCTAAATGTGTTCTCAGTATCAGAATGTATAAAATGTGGATTTGATCAAATTATTATAGTAAAAAAAAAGTGAAGTTCTTCGTTGAGAATAAGATTAAATTCAAAAATAATAAAACACGTGAATATTGTCAAATAACTCAAATTTAGACATTTAAAGATAACTTTGGTAATTGTTTGTAGAAAACTTGTTAATTAATTTGTGGCATCTCTCCAATTGGAAATCCAAAATCCTCCTTTAATTTTCTGAGAACTTCAACTTCTGTTTCTCTGCCGACAAATGTAACGACCAGACCCTTTAACAGAGAATGTGCAGCGTGTGTTGCTCGATGGAGATAGATGCTGGAGTCAGATGGAACATCATAATTGATTACTATGTCTACTTGCGGTGTGTAAAATCCTTGACTAAACAAGTCAGTTGCCACCATAATGACTTCTCGCATGTCTTTGAATTTTCTGTACATTGATAAGCGAGTCTTCTGTGATATTCCTGCGTGAATTCGGACAACTGAGAAATCGAGTTCACGTAGCATTTTTGATAACGCTTCACACCTATCATTGGATTTCACAAAAATCATTGCTTGTTGGAATTGGTGATTCTGTAATAGTTCAACAAGTCTCTGATTCTTTTGGCTTTCCTCTAGAATGACATATTTTTGTTCTACATTTGAGAAGTCAGGCTGAGTTTCTTCGTAAGCGTTGATTTCAATAGGTTGTCTCATGAATTTCTTGCACAGAGAGCGAATTTCATCTGTTAATGTGCTACCGAACATAAGCACTTGTTTCTCTCGTGGTGTAGTACAAAATATCTCCTGAACGTCGTTTCTAAACTCAAGATTCTCCAACATTAGATCACATTCATCAAGAATAAAATATTCGAGATGGTCTACATTTAATGCTCCTGATTTCACCAAGTCCCTCATTCGCCCTGGAGTGCCAACAACGATGTGAGGAGTTGCATATTTCAATGTTGCCAGATCTCTTTCTACGGGAAACCCGCCAAAAAATGATACAATCTTTACACCAGGTATATACTTTGACAATATCTCAAATTCTTCTTTAATCTGCTCTGTTAGTTCTCTCGTGTGACACAGAACCAAAACGTAGAGTTGATTTTTCATTGGCTTCAGCTGTTGTAGTGTAGCTAGAGCATACACGGCAGTTCTCTGAATTCCAGCTTTAATTTGGCACACTAAATCCGCTCCGTTGATTATCAGAGAGATACATTGTTGTTGGATAGAAGATGGTTGACCAAATCCTGTATCGGATATAGCATTCACGAGTTGTGGCTTAAGTGAAAAGTGATCAAAACGGGGACTTAGTACTAATGAACCAATTCTATCTCTTATTTGTGATACGTCTTCCATCTTTGACAGAAATACTTCGAAAGTAGACGCTTCTTAAATAAATGAAAAGTTTTGCGAAGATCAGTGTAATACTGCTCTGTTCAATATAATCGTTTCTATGTGACTACTATTCAATAATCCTCAATTGTTATCATCTTAGTAAATAACCCATTATTATATATAAGCTGTTAATCCTTTTAGAATTTCCACTTTTTGAGGTAAATTTTACACTTTCGGTCAAACAGCTACTGCTTCCTTACTATTTATTGTGGGATCATGGTTCATACCTTGTTTATTTCAAAATAAAGCATCCTTTCCAAGGTACCACTCGCTTGTTCGTATTGTACACCAGAAATGAAAAAAAACGGGAGTTTTTTTTTTTAAATCAAAATGTTTGCGCCCCTCTGACCCAGGCCTGGGTTCACGTAGATATCTGAAAATTTTCTGAAAAATACGTAGTTATGTACGAAATGCTTGTGCAAAATTTCAATCTTGCATCTTGAAAACAAAGGACGGATTTTTTTTTTTTGAGAGAGAGAGAGAGTCTGAAGGTGATATATGTAAACGCCATATTCATCAGTATAAAGCGCCCTTTCCAACGGCACAACCACATGTCCGTATCATATACCCAAACCGGGAAATTCGAGGAAAACCGAAATTTTTTCTGAAAAATCATCCCTCGGAATATTTCGCCCCTCTGTCCCAGGCCTGAGTTCACGTTGGGATCTGAAAATCTCTTGAAAGATACGTAGTTATGTACACAATACGTGTACAAAATTTTAATTTGATATCTTGAAAACAAAGGTCAGAAAAAATTTGAAAATTGCCTTAAGAAAAATAACATGTCACGCCCCTCCGCCCCCACTTGGCACCGTCAAGTTGACTATCCGGTTCCAAAACGCGTCTGAGATGTTCTTTGGTCCATGCTTGACTTGACTAATAATAATTTAAAAAAATAAAAATAAAAACGGGTTCAATACGTGTTATACGAGCTTAAAAAGCGTTTAAACACAACACTACTGCATGGTACAAATTCGTACGGTACCAAAAATTCCAAAATCAGAAATGAAGTTCTTAAGTGAATGGAATTTTATACATACATTCTATAGTCTATACACTGTACATGATCATGCGAATATTGCCCTCACCTACTTGTATGTATAGAATTTTCCAGTGGTGGATCTTGCCGGGGGCCCTAGCTCCTTCCTGTCTTTGGAAAAAATGAAAATTTTGAGTTTTACGTCTCACGATTATGCTGGCTAGGCTAAAGGAGACGGTGATAATGAGAAATGAATGAAATGGTGGAATGAAGAAAGTGGGAGGAAACGGGAGAACCTGATGAAACTCACGGACACGGTGTTTGCCCACCACAAAGTTCACTTGGCTGGAGCAGGGTTTGAACCCTGGACCCCATGCACTAGAGGTGAACGTTCTACCACTGAGCCACCGCAGTCCCTCCTCAGTTTTTGGAGTTTCAAAAATAACTAACTAAGTAACTAACTAACTCTATGGCCTATGGAACCCGGAGGTTCAATGCCGCGTTCACAAAAGCTCTCCACTGACTCTTATCCTTGTATAATGTTTCTCTCCTAACCGAGTCGTACGCCTTTCTAAAACCAATAAATAGTTGATGTACCGGGGTATTCTATTCCCACTTCTTTTCGAGTATTTGGCGAATGGTAAATATTTGGACGATAGTTGATCGATTTCGTCTAAATCCGCACTGATAACCTCCAATAATTTCATCTGCGTATGGGGTCAGTCTTGCTAATAGAATATTTGAAAGGATTTTATAGGATGTTGACAGAAGAGAAATGCCTCGATAATTATTACAGTCAATTTTGTCGCCTTTCTTGTGAATTGGAACAATGATTGATTCTTTCTACTCTTGTGGCAATTCTTCCTTGTTCCAGATAAGGAGAATGAGTTTGTGTATCTTGTTCCACAATTTTTCGCCTCCAGCTAAAATTAACTCAGCCGGAATTTCATCTACACCCGAAGATTTGTGTTTCTTTAATTTCTTTATAGCGGTTTCTACTTCTATTCGGTTGGGTTCTGGAATATACGGTTCTGCGGTGTGTATCTCCTTTTCTCAACGCACACTAGTTTTTGGTTGCGTGTTAAGCAAATCGTCAAAGAAATCTTTCCATCTATTTAAGATGCAATCCGTGTCAGTGAGAACTGTACCGCCAGATTTCTTTCATATATAAGCACGAGGTTGATAGCCTTTCTTAAATTCGTTAATTCCCTTATACATGTCCCGGATGTTTTTATTTTTACTATTATCTTCAAGTTCCTTAATTTTAGCTTTCAGAAAATCGCGTTTCTTTGTTCTAAAAGTTTTGGAAGTTTCCTGCCTGATATCTGCGAAATTTTGTGTAGTTATTTCATTCGGATTTTGTAGCCAGCGTAATTTTGCCTGTTTTCAAAAATAACTTCTTAAAAAATTATTTATATATTTTTGAAAGTTTATAATAAATTCATAATATGCGTATCATAGTCTGGATTCTGGTTGGTCCCTCCCAGGTTTTTACATTCTAGAGCCGCCACTGGAACTTTCTATACCGTCAAATGAGTTGAAATCGGACGGATCTGAGACATTTTCAACTGTGTTGGGACTACGCTAATTATTTTGTTGTTATAAATAGCATTATCATGGTGGATATGTTTCAGGAATACAACAAACGAAAGAAAAGAATTTTTGACCAACTGTGCACATAGAAAACATTAAAATATGTCCGATGTCACCCCGTGTGGTGGTTTGATTTCGGACACGACAGCATTTCCGACGCTGTGTCACTATGATGTGAAATCGGATCGTAAACAATGTTTGACAGCAAAAAGGAAGGTTGTCGGACGTTTATTTGACTTTTTTCATAGTTTCAGTTACCCATTTACAACCATATTTAACATAGTGAGATACCAATATCCTGTAAACTTTTAAAAGAAAAATGCAGATTGGCTTGAAGCAATGGGACGATAGAGAACAAGAAATAAGCATTGCACTCACAGTTATGTTCCGTTTGTTCATTAGTGCTTCAGATTAATTTACGCTTTCGTGGAAGTACAGTACATCTTACCCCTTACTTCACGAAGCTTAGCTAACACTCGGAAAATCTGTTCCTTGTCAACTCTATCATCATCACCTAGATAGCCTTTCTCTTCATATACCACTTCACAAGATACTTTACATCTTCATGATGTAAAAGAAAGCCCCTATTTGCAGCTGTAAGAATGCCATGCTCCAACATGTTTTCCTCCTCTTTGGCCTCTTATAGTTCTGATGTATTTGCTTTCTATTGTCGACCGTGGCATCTGATAAACATGGCTGATTTACGATAGGACAGTCTTCCCTCCTCCACAACACGAATAACACTTTCAAATCGCGCAGGGTCGTAATTTCGTTTTCCCTTTACATCAAATAATAACATGGACCACTCCGATGCACGGGGCTGTTCGGATCAGATTGGATCTCTTTGGGTCAGCAATTGTGGTGGGTCACAAAGTTTGTGACCCATTTCATCCCTATTTTGCAAGTGAACCGTCAAATAAATACTTCACACATGAGTTGACATTATAGACTAGTCACCTCCAATGGGATGCTCTACGAGTATAAGTTGCTCTTATAAGTTGCTACTGTTATTCTTAGGCTGCGTTTACTTTGGAGGCACGCTTGGCCAAGTAAAATGGAAGCGCATGCTTGCGCAAGCTTGTCCATACAAACCAAAATTTTTATAAGGGCGTTTGAAACAGGTGGTGATTTGACGGAACCGGTTACACTGCTCACCACTCGCAAGGGCGCGCTTGCACAAGCTTGTCCCGCCGCCATCGGGAAACAAAACAATTTGTTTTTACAGGCAAGCGTGCTTCTTCAAAGTTGGGCTCTTCCAAGTGACCGTGACTTTCAAGCAATATTTCGTCTTCACTGTCCGATGACTCCATCTTGACTGATGAAATGGGAACGCGATCAGTTGCTGTTCCTTGCCTGTAGTATACGCACACCCCCCATCGGAGCAAGCTTGCGCAAGCGTGCGCTTCCATTTTACTTGGCCAAGCGTGGCTGCAAAGTAAACGCAGCCTTAGTAAGCCAAACGAAAGGCACGTTATAGGTTGCTTCTACCCTCTTCAATAAACGAGACGAAAGACACGTTATAGTTTGCTTCTCTCATTCTCAGAAAACAAAGAAATACACGTTCTGCCTTATGCAGTGTCGTTTTGACGTATGATTAACGTCATACAAAAGGACTGATTACTACAGGAAGCATATGTTAGTCGAACTCTTTAGTATGACACTAATCACGCGTCAGAACGACTCTGCATAAGGCCCGTTATATTATTCTTCTCTTACTCTCAGTAAACTAGACGAAAGACACATTATAGGTTCCTTCTCTCATTCTCAATAAACCGGACAAAAGATATGTTATAGCTTGCTTCTCTCATTCTCAGAAAACTAGGAGAAAAACGAGTTATAGTTTTCTTCTCTTATTCTCACTAAACTAGACGAAAGACACATATTATAGGTTCCTTCTCTCATTCCCAATAAACCTGACAAAAGGCATGTTATAGGTTGCTTCTTTCATTCTCAGTAAATATGAAAGACATGTTAAGTCGCCTCTCCCATTCTCAGTAAACTATACCAAAGAGGCACTGTAGATTCCTTCTCTCATTCTGAGTAAACGAGACTAAAGCCACGTTTGCTCCTGTTATTGTCAGTAATCTGGACGAAAAATACATTATAGGTTCCTTCTCTCATTCTCAGTAAACCGGACGAAAGACACGTTATGTTATTTCTATCATTCTCAGTAAACCAGACGACAGGCACAATAAACAAGCCACATGATTTATATCGGGAGAATATATATATATATATATATATATATATATATATATATATATATATATATATATATATATATATATATATATATATATATATATATATATATAAAGTATGAAATTATGTACTCTTAACAACAATATTGTATAAAACGCTTTACCTAGAGCAGTTATTTTCTACCGAATGGAAGCAGCGAGCTGAGAGAGAGTTTAATTCATATACCAAAATATAAAGAAGTGTAAATAAAATAATATATTGTTACCATTAAAATAAACAAAGCAAGACACCTTGTGTTGACAAAGCTTGTGGTACACTTCGCATAAAAAAATTGCGACAGCTAACACCGTGCAGTTAGGCCACCCAATATACACCTTCTTATCCCATAATCGTGTCAGGTAAAAAGACCCCTCTCTCTATTCCTTTCTTTCCTCCTATACTAAAATTAGCTAACAACATGAGAGCAATTCTTATTTCAAACTACACATGTATTAGTTTCGACAAAATGAAATAATAAAACCGAGACGAAACAAGATTCGTAAGTTGATGTAAGGAGAAACTGAAACACACACAATGAAAAATTGAAACCAATGGATGTCTATTAAACAGATTCAGAAAACAGGCAGAGAGAAAAAAAAAGAAAAGGGAGAACAGATAAAACTGAGGAATTCAAACGTAGTAAGAAAAGAACCTAACATTAAAAAGTTCCGTTTCCTAACATTAAAAAGTTCTGAAATCCAATAGTAATATAGAAATAACGTTTGTTTTTACATATTTTTCAGAACTATTCGAATATATAGAGGATGCTTTAAACATTCATTATGTCCCTTTCATAATGGATAGCATACTTAATTTCAAGTAGAATTGTAGATCTCCGAGACACATCTAGGGTAATGTCAAAAGTTTAACACACATGCTTTGTTTCCGCGTGGTTCGATTGCAAATTCGGTAGTGTTCATTGGACGTACTGATCCAAAATACATTCTAATAAACCCAATACATAGCGTTGTTCATATCCTCCATTTCAGACTACTAATGCAAACTGTCAAAAAAGCAAAAAAAAAAAAAAAAAAACGAAGCGAAAAGAAAAGAAAAGAAAAAGAAAGAGAAAATAGAAGAGTTCTATTTTACTGCTAAATTTCTATCAGAAATACCCTATATTAAAAGTCCAAAGTATATCCTAATAAAAAGTTACAAATGTTGGAAAGGAAAAGTTCATGTTCCTCATAGATGTAGTATGTTTCAAATTTCAACGTGAAAAAACACATTGAATTATAGTATGGGAACAAATTTTGTGTCGAACTAGTATAAATAAAATTTTGTTTTCAAATAATCAAAGAGGTTACCATTTTCTAGTCTTTTCCGAAAATTTATCTGTTCCGAACATCCAACATGGATTTTATCTCTTCCGGATATAACGTAATTTGCACAGATAAAATGAACACGTTAAGAGCTCAAACGGATAATCGTATCAGTCGGATGATGTTGGTTAGGTTTTAGACCACCACTAGGTCGAGGATTCAAATGCGTAGTGACCCGGTAGTAATTCGACTGAGACTTGGTAACCCAGAGGTTAAAAAAGAGATTTTACTTATTCCCTTGCGTTTAAACAGTATTTTTGTCAGAGATGACCAGGACTGGAGATGTTATCCCCAGAACACGAAAAACACGACGCCGAAGTTAACAATTAATTAGATTCTCCACACCAGGTATATCGGGCTCTTACTCCATTTTAACTTTGGAACATGAAGTGCGTGTGTGTGTGTGTGTGTGAGAGAGAGAGAGAGAGAGAGAGAGAGAGGGAGAAGTAAAAGATACAAAAACAGGATAGGAAAACGTCAAGAAAGAGAGAAATGGTGACGAATATAAATATGAGACAGTTATCATTACAGTGTATGATGTAGAACGCACACACTGTTTATTCGAACTATCGCCAGAGATGCCTTGTAGGTTCTCCATCAGAAGATAAATTTCTGTTTGCAGCCATTATTTTATGCGAATAAATCATACTACCTGATGGGGAATCGAACCAAGATTTTTCATTTGGGAGTCTGGCATGTTACCACTACACCGCCGATTGCTTTAGCCAAACTTTGTTTAACAAATGGTGTAGTGTTTCTTTCTGAGAACGATAGTTGTATACTGCACATCAATGATGTCTTTGGAATGTCCTGGTAATTCCCTTGCCCTTTCCCAACCAGCATTCGTCAATCGTCTCTATCATGATACAGGTGTTTGCTTCCACATTCTTATGTATTGCTTGTCCATATGTATGATAAATGGATTCTTCACAATCGCTTTGTAAAAAAATTAACTTTGGCGTGAACAGGATTTGAACCTACGTTCGACAGCTGTTTTATTCATAAGGCTATCACATTACCCCTACACTATCATGTCATCTGAAATTACGTCCCAAATATTACTTACTTTCGCCCTGATCTTTAAAACAAACCAAAGAACACAACGAAATTGACTTATTCGACACCCTAGAGAGAAATTAGTGACCACTAATAAAGGAAAAGCATACAATCCAGGAAAATTTACAGAAATAAAAAATATTTTGCAGTGATTTCGTCGTGCAAGTTTAAAAGTACGTGAATAATAATAATAATAATAATAATAACTGTTCACATCACAGTACAGTAGTCTATTATTATTATTATTATTATTATTATTATTATTATTATTATTATTATTATTATTATTATTATTAACATCAATTACCCGCTTCATTGGGTTAAATTGAGAAAAAATAGTAATATGTTGCGTTACTCAGTCACTGTTTAGGATTATTAAAGTGCTCTTTGATATCGGTCATTTTCGGTCTGTTTTATATAACCCCTCCCACCCTATGTTGTGGGGCATGGCATCTGCAGTGTCATTGTTGATCTCAGCGAGCCGGAAAATTATGAATTCGATACTGATATTGGTTATTTCGATTATTTTATATGTCTCCCCCTCCCCCAAGTTGAGTGGCTGAATTTAGATTTAAACAGCATCAGATGTGTCACTGTTAATATCAGTGACTCCAAAAATAGATTCGCCACTTACATCTGTAATTTTTCGTTCTTTTATAAATGTCGCTCCTCCTCCTCATCTCTTAAGTTACACCGTCAAAGTGATATGACAGAAACCATTTCAGGTTCGAACTTCATCTACGTTGAACATTTGTTCAAGATTGATTTGGTGGTTTAAGAGCCATAGTTTTATTTATTTTTATATATCTCTCTCTCCCATTCACCTCCCCAAGTTCTCCCGTGAAAGTGAAAAGATAAAAATCATCTCAGGCCTGAACCTCACCTATGTTAAAAATTTGATTGTGCTTGACCCTTTGTTTCACGAGTTATAAAGTTTAATTTATTCTTTTTAACACCTCTCTTCCCTCAACCCTAAGTTATATCGTCAAAGTAAATACATAAATACCATCGTAGGTCCGAACTTCATCCATGTTGAAAATTTAATCGAGATCGGTCAGGTGGTCCAAGAGTGATGAAGTCACAAAGACAGTCACTTTCATTTTCATTTTTTATTCATATATATATCTCCCTCTCTCCGGGCTCTACGTTGCACCGTCAAACTGAAATAATAAACGCTGTCCCAGATCCGAACCTTATCTATGTTGAAAGTTTGATAGAGATCGATCTGGTGGTTCAAGAGTTATTACCTTTTATTCATATTCATATAACAACCCTCCTCCCCTACTCCTGCCCCTAAGTTTTCCCGTTAAAATGAAATCATAAAAAGGCTTCCAGGGCCGATCCTTATCAATGTTGAAAATTTGATTGAGATCGGTCGGGTGGTTCAAGAGATTAGAAGTCACAAACATTGTTACTTTCACTATTATAATATAGGTTATTATTATTATTATTATTATTATTATTATTATTATTATTATTATTATTATTATTATTATTATTATTTGCGTACTTTTGAACTTGCATAGCGAAATTACTGCAAAATGTTTTATTTCTCTCTTTTCCTCTATTTTTTTTCCTTTATCAGTGGACACAAATTCCTCTTTAGGCCGTCGAATAAATCAACTTCGTTGTGCACTTTGCTGCAAATAACGTTACAGAGAGAAGCCGGTTCGTTCCAAAGATCAGGGCTAAAGTAAGTAATATTTGACTTGTAACTTCAGATGGCATGATAGTGTAGGTGTAGCGTAATGTCCTTATGAATAATACAGCTATCGAACGTAGGTTCAAATCCTGTTCACGCCAAAGTTAATTTTTTACAAAGCGATTGTGAAGAATCCACTTATCATACATATGGACAAGCAATAGATAAGAATGTGGAAGCAAACACTTGTATCATTATAGAGACGATTTACGAATGCTGGTTGGGAAAGGGCAAGGGAATTACCAGGACATTCCAAAGACATCATTGATGTGCAGTATACAACTATTGTTCTCAGAAAGAAGCACTACACCATTTGTTAAACAAAGTTTGGCTAAAGCAGTCGGCGGTGTAGTGGCAACATGCCAGACTTCCAAATGAAAAATCTTGGTTCGATTCCCCATCAGGTAGTATGATTTATTCGCATAAAATAATGGCTGCAAACAGAGATTGATCTTCTGATGGAGAACCTACAAGGCATCTCTGGCGATAGTTCGAATAAACAGTGTGTGCGTTCTACATCATACACTGTAATGATAACTGTTTCATATTTATATTCGTCCCCCTTTCAATCTCTCTTGACGTTTCCCCTATCCTGTCTTTGCATCTTTCACTTCTACCCCTCTCTCCCTCTCATACACACACGCAATTCATGTTCCAAAGTTAAAACGGAGTAAGAGCCCGATATATCTGGTCTGGAGAAAAAAAGACTAGTTTTAAACGAAAGCATTTATCGTAGCAGATGTTCTGCCAAAAATCTCGTATATTCTATGGCATCAGAAGTATATTGTGCTTTCACACGGTAGCATTTTGATAAGCATTTTGTTGTGACGTATCAAACAAATCACTGGAGAAGGGCGCAATTATGGCTCCAAAAATCTAAAAACATATTTCAGTCACTATTTCTTCTAAAGCCCTTTTTCGCATGTACTTATTGTGATACAAAGGACTTTTAACGGTGAAGTCATACTATACAGATCCATAGATTTTAAAATTTACAGAAGAAATTTCTAATATCTTAATAGAGTAGTGTATAAGTAATGGAAGTATGGTGTGCACTTACATCTGAGATGCGTATTTACGTGGAAATATAGAAATTAAAGTCGAACCTGAAATGCACGTAATCTTCAATAAGCTGCCATAAAATTTTGCCAAGTCTGTAATTTCCCCATTTTGTATCGAGAACATAACCCAACCAATCCCTTCGGAGCTTCTAACCCGTTCCCACTACTACTACTACTACTACTATTCCAATTACTAGTACTGCTCGTTCCTACTCTTATTCCTCCTACTCCTATTCCTCATCCTCCTCCTACTACTACTCTTACTATTACTATACCTATTCCTACTGTTACTATTACTAAGTACTCCTCTCCTACTACTACTACTTACTTCTACTATTACTCTTACTACTAGTACTACTTACTCCTACTACTACTAATACACCTACTACTACTTACTCCTCCTCCTCCTCCTCCTCCTCCTACTACTACTACTACTACTACTACTACTTATACTATGAAACCGTATAGTAAAACTACACGTTGTCAGCTGTCTTGAAGAAGACCTGTTAAAGTGAACCTACACCGGAATATGTAAGGGCACACCTCAAAAATGATTGCTGAAGGTACAATAAATGAAACAAGAAAGTATTTTTTTATAATGAATTTCTGTGTGGATCCTTATAGTGAAACTGCACGCTTTTAACTTTGTACAAACAAGGATGTTCCTCACATTTTTTAATCAACATAATAATAGTATCCCTTCTCCAACTCACTTTTCTTTACTACAATTCAATTTCCCACACAAAACAAAGAGCGCGGATATTTGACACAAAATCTTTCGCTTCCTTTTAACGCACCACGGAGCTGCAATCGGAGCAGAAATGCTGGGAAAAATGTTATGAAACAGAGCAGGTTCTATCGACAAAAAATGCCATAGGATATGCCATGGCATGGAAAATGCTATAGCATTTGCTACTTTACACGGTAGGATATCGATGATACTATTTTTGCTACGATAAATGCTTCCGTCTAAAACTAGCCTAATTAACTGGCAACTTCGGCGTCGTGTTTTTCGTGCTCTGAGGATAAGATCGGGGGACAAAAATACTGTTTAAACGCAAGGAAATAAGTAAAATCTCTTTTTTATCCTCTGGGTTACCGAGTCTCAGTCGAATTACCAGGTCACTACGGATTTGAATCCTCGACCCAGTGGTGGTCTATACCCTAACCAACATCATCCGACTGACACGATTATCCGTTTGAGCTCTTAACGTGTTCATTTTATCTGTGCAAATTACGTTACGCTGTGCAAATTACGTCTTTCTCTTTTCTTTTCTTTTCGCTTCATTTTTTTATTATTATTATTTTTATTATTATTATTTTTTGTTCAGTTTGCATTAGTAATCTTAAATGGAGGATATGAACTACGCTGGGAATTGGGTTTATTAGAATGTATTTTGGATCAGTACGTCCAATGAACACTACCGAATTTGCAATCGAACCACGCGGAAACAAAGCATATGTGTTAAACTTTTGACATTACCCTAGATGTGTCTCGGAGATCTACAGTTCTACTTGAAATTAAGTATGCTATCCATTATGAAAGGGACATAATGAATGTTTAAAGCATCCTCTATATATTCGAATAGTTCTGAAAAATATGTAAAAACAAACGTTATTTCTATATTACTGTTGGATTTCGGAACTTTTTAATGTTAGGTTCTTTTCTTACTACGTTTGAATTCCTGTTTTATCTGTTCCCCCTTTTCTTTTTCTTCTTCTCTCCTCTTCTCTCTTTCTCTATGCCTCATTTCTGAATCTCTGTGTAATAGACATCCATTGGTTTCAATTTTTCATTGTGTGTTTCAGTTTCTCCCTACATCAACTTATGAATATTGTTTCGTCTCGGTTTCGTTATTTCATTTTGTCGAAACTAATACATGTGTAGTTTGAAATAAGAATTGCGCTCATGTTGTTAGCTAATTTTAGTATAGGACAAAAGAAAGGAGGAGAGAGAGGGGTCTCTTTACCTGACACGATTAAGGGATAAGAAGGTGTATATTGGGTGGCCTAACTGCACGGCGTTAGCTGTCGCAATTTTTTGATGCGGAGTGTACATATAAACAGGAATAGTGACGAAGAAGTTGTTAATCTTGTATAGCATTATGACAGCTTATCCACTGCCAACACTAAGTAATACCCCATTAGAGTCTATTGTATATTTTATTAGTGTTTCATATGTATTTGTTATTTATTCATATATTTGATTCCTTATTTAACTGTTACTTATATTCTGACAAGTAAACCTTACGTTTGGGTGAATCGAGTTGCTGACTGAGACACATATGAGAAAGTAGTACTAAATGTAGTCAGTATTTCAGTGAAGTTGTAGCTGCGAAGCTCCAAGGGTTTAGGAGATACAGCTACCAGAACATCACATGGAAGTACACAATAGTCTTCATACAGTTGGTTGTAAAAGCTCTGTAAGACCTCTTGTAACGACAAAAGGTGAATAACAAATATGTGGGTACATATTAAGACTAGGGACAAGTCATATACTAAGGGTATACCTGACGGCGGCCATCTTGAAATCCGCCATTTTGAATTAAGGTTAAGTTTTTAAAATAGGAATAGGGTCATGTGATACATGATTTAAGGAGCAAATTTAATCAGAAGAACAATGGTGACGTTAATTTTGATTTACGCGCAATTGGTAAAAAGTTACAGGGAAATTACATATTGTTGCAGCATATGTATTAGTCCTTTACCTCACCTTGTAAATTTTGTGTTAATGATAATAATTAAATAAAAAACAGGTGGATAAATATTAGGTCTATGGTAAGAGTAGCCTTGATGGCGTCCATGTTCAAATCCGCCATTTTGAAACAGACAAAAGTTATAAACAAAACGCATAACAGTGACACCTTATTAATAGCAAATTTTACCATAAATCCAACGGTATAACCATTTTTGCTTTATCATTAACCAGCATTTGTTATCGCATAAACAAGTTGCTAATTTAAGGAAAAATGACCAAAGTGGAATTGAGTCATAATTGAACTTGGGTCTTTCTTCCAGAAAAGTCCTCAATTAGTATAATCAATATGTAGTTCAGAAAAGAGTGCATGACATGCACAAATGCTCTGCTCACAGTGAGCACACCTGACAAGGCAATCGATTTGAAAATGGCCGCCATCAAGGCAACTCTTACCATAGACCTAATATTTATCTACCTGCTTTTTATTTAATTATTATCATTAACACAAAATTTACAAGGTGAGGTAAAGGACTAATACATATGCTGTAACAATATTTAATTTCCCTGTAACTTTTTACCAATTGCGCGTAAATCAAAATTAACGTCACCATTGTTCTTCTGATTAAATTTGCCCCTTAAATCATGTATCACATGACCCTATTCCTATTTTAAAAACTTAACCTTAATTCAATATGGCGGATTTCAAGATGGCCGCCGCCAGGTATACCCTTACTATATGACTTCTCCCTAGTCTTAATATGTACCCACATATTTGTTATTCACCTTTTGTCGTTACAAGAGGTCTTACAGAGCTTTTACCTCCAACGGTATGAAGACTATTGTGTACTTCCATGTGATGTTCTGGTAGCTGTATCTCCTAAACCCCTGGAGCTTCGCAGCTACAACTTCACTGAAATACTGACTACATTTAGTACTACTTTCTCATATATGTCTCAGTCAGCAACTCGATTCACCCAAACGTAAGGTTTACTTGTGAGTTTAAATTTTAGTATAATTTCGTGGAATTACTACTTCGTTTAACAAAAATCTGATATTTATATGTTAAAAATATATAACGACATAGTCTATGTCTGCGCCGTAAATTGCGTTCTAATAGATGAATTGTACAGTTAGCGTCATAAGTTGTTTCTGTTTGGTAACATTTATTTGGAAAATAATGGCTTGAACGTACAGAAATTTGCATTCTTTTTAATTTACTGAAAACTGTACTGCAATCATCCTTCCATTCTGAAGTTACGTACAAAACTAATTTCATCAAACGAAAAAAAACCTTTGTCGCTGGTTGTACACATGTAGCTACGTAAAGGATTTGATTTGATTCCATTCTTGAGTTTTAGCGTTCCTTTCAGCAGAGACGTGAACCTACAGCTTAAGGGGAATCCGAACCACATGAGCTCCCGTTGAGAAACGAACCGGGGTCTTCCACGCCACAGGCGTAAACACTATCTGCTTAGCTCGAGGGATCTCTGTAGCCATGTAACGAAATCCCACATTCAAAATTTATCTTCTGGTAAATATATATACTTTTATTAGTATACAAAATCCAAAAATCAAACAAATAAATTATCACAATCACAATATATTGTACGTAGTACTAAAGTCTGTCAGTCCGCGTTTGCTGCAGTTTTTGGCTTTAAATAAAGTTCTTTTCACTTCGTTTGTTGTTCACACATATTTTGTTCGCATATACATAAGTATAAATATATTTACTAAATATCACTTCTCTTGGTCTAATTTCACTGAATTTGCAACACTTTAATAAAAATCCAACAAATGGAATCACAAGTTTACAGCAGATAACGTTAATCTGAAACGAAAAAATAAAAAGATGTTAAGTACAATTCAAACTTTTTGTCCGAAAAAATTATACACTTTTCTTCTTCCCAATTTAAATAAATATATATAAATCTCATATCCTGCCAATTTTGATGAATATTCCCTTTATCTTTATTTGAAAAATTAATGTAAAAAAATCCTACAAAATGGACTTTTTCCAATGAGTTGGCATCACTGTTTGGCAATAACCCTGCACCGTAACTGTTTGGCAATAGTAGGAGGCTCCGTTGAGGTACGGGAACGGGAATCTTGTGAGTCACTCCTTCTGGCAGGCTTTCCAGAGTCCACGGACAGTGGCGACATGATGAAGAGTAGTAATAAATTTCATACTAATGTACTAATATCAAACGTGAAAGTGTTATATCGGTGGACTATCTCTCCCCTCCACCCTGGGCAAATCTGATATGACACTACTGATTGTGATCGATGCTTCAGATCCTGAAGAAGTGTATTCACTGCAAAATAACTTTGTAAACTTCTTAACATAACGTTCTTAACAGTATTCTTAAGTCCATTCGTTAAATATTCATTTATTTTTTCTATGCTATTCTGTAAAATTTTACATGTTTTATTTTATTTTATTAACTAACTAACTAACTAACTCTATGGCCTATGGAACCCGGAGGTTCAATGCCACGTTCACAAAAGCTCTCCACTGACTTCTATCCTTAGCTAACTGCATCGAGTTTCTACTTTGTATTCCAATCTCTGCGAGATCCATCTTAATATTGTCCTCCCATCTGCGCCAAGTCTTCCTAATGGTCGTTTTCCGATTGGTCTTCCAGTCAAGACTTTGAAAGCGTATCTACTTTCTTCCATCCTGGCTACATCACTTGCTCACCTGAGCCTCCTAGACTTGATGACCGTATAAATTATGTAGTTACTCGTTATGAAGTTTCCGCCATTCCCCATTCCAGTTCCTCTTCGGTCTGAATATTCGTCTCAGGATCTTGTTCTCAAATACTTTCAGTCTATGTTCTTCCCTCAGAGTAAGCGACCATGTTTCGCAAGCATACAGAACAACAGGCATGATTATCGTTTTATAAAATATATTTTAAGTTTCAAATTCCTCGACAGAATTCGCGACGATAAGAGACTTTGAACCGAATAGTAACACGAATTCCCTGCTTTTAGTTGACATTTAATTTCTCCGTGAGTATGATTTTCCTCTGTTAATATTGATCCTAGATATTTGAAACTATCCACTTTATCAAAAGTATTATTTAATATTTTAACGCATCCATAATTTGCTGTATTACGGTCCCGACGCACTTCCATGTATTTAGTTTTCTCTGCATTTACTTCTAAACCCGTGTCCCTGCAAGCGTTTAATAAGATTTCTGCATTTCTTTCTATTGTTTTCCTATCATCCCCTACTAAATTTACATCATCAGCATATGCCATAACCTGGTGAATACCGTTCAACTCTAGGCCCTGGTTGCTATCTTTGATTTTCCTTATAGCGTATTCCAGAACGAAGTTAAATAATAATGGCGACAACGCATCTCCTTCTTTCAGGCCATTTTCGACGTGAAACCTCGTGGACAAAAATTTTCCTACCCGGACTTTACTTTGGTATTCATTTAAACATATCTTAATTAATCTAATTAGCTTTCTCGGTATTCCAAGTTCTGTAAGAACGTTGTATAATGTTTCTCTCCTAACCGAGTCGTACGCCTTTCTAAAATCAATAAATAGTTGCTGTACCGGGGTACTGTATTCCCACTTTTTTCGAGTATTTGGCGAATGGTAAATATTTGGTCTGTAGTTGATCGATTTCGTCTAAATCCGCACTGATATTCTCCAATAATATCAACTGGGTATGGGGTTAGTCTTGCTAATAGAATATTTGAAAGGATTTTATAGGATGTTGACAGAAGAGAAATTCCTCGATAATTATTACAGTCAGTTTTGCCGCCTATGTTGTAAATTGGAACAATGATTCTTTCCACTCTTGTGGCAATTCTTCCTTGTTCCAGATAAGGAGAATGAGTTTGTGTATCTTGTTCCACAATTTTTCGCCTCCAGCTAAAATTAACTCAACCGGAATTTCATCTACACCCGGAGATTTGTGTTTCTTTAATTTCTTTATAGCGATTTCTACTTCTATTCGATTGGGTTCTGGAATATGCGGTTCTGCGGTGTGTATCTCCTTTTCTCCACGCACACTAGTTTTTGATTGCGTGTTAAGTAAATCGTCAAAGAAATCTTTCCATCTATTTAAGATGCTATCCGTATCAGTGAGAACTGTACCGTCAGATTTCTTTAATATATAAGCACGAGTTTGATAGCCTTTCTTAAATTCGCTGATCCCCTTATACATGTCCCGGATGTTTTTATTTTTACTATTATCTTCAAGTTCCTTAATTTTAGCTTTCAGAAAATCGCGTTTCTTTTGTCTAAAAGTTTTGGAAGTTTCCTGCCTGATATCTGCGAAATTTTGTGTAGTTATTTCATTCGGATTTTGTAGCCAGCGTAATTTTGCCTGTTTTCTCTTCACTGCTAGTTTTATGCATTCCTGGTCGAACCATGGTTTGTTCCTTCGTATTTCCACGTGTCCCAATTTTTCTTTTGCTGAAATTTTAATGCTATCTCTAATTTCAATCCAAGTATCCTCAACACTAGTGCACTCCGAATCTTCTAAAGCCGAGGATCTATTCGAAACTTCAATCTGGTATTTCTCTCTTACCTGGCTCTCTTCTAATTTCTTTAAATTGAATATCTCCGTTTCGGACAATGAATATTACCTTTATTCAACGATAACCTCTCTCGAATTATCGCTGCTACCAGGTAGTGATCAGTGTCACAATCAGCCTCTCTAAACGACCGGACATGAATTATGCTAGATTGCCTTCTTCTATCTACTAAAACGTGATCAATTTGATTATGTGTTTTTCCGTCTGGTGATGCCCAAGTGTATTTATGTACGTCGCAATGTGGGAATTTTGTACTCTTTACGATTAGGTTTTTGGATGTTGCAAAGTTCACGAGTCTAACACCGATGTCATTACTTTCCTTATGCAGACTTTCGTTCCCTATAATCGGTTTGATAATATCCTCTCGTCCTACCTTCGCATTGAAATCCCCTAATAGAATTTTCATATGGTATCGCGGGAGTTGGTCAAATATTCGTTCCACTTCTTCGTAAAAACTCTTTTATATCGTCATCCTTATCTTCAGTTGGGGCATGTACCGTACATTTAAAACAATAATATCACACCACCGTTCCTTAAGAATAATAAAAGGAAGTCTGTCAGTAACAAATTCAACCCGTTAAATTGCTGGTAATATACGTTTATGAACGAAAAACCCTGTTCCTAACTGGTGATTTTTATTTCGTTCCCCGCAAAAGAACGTAAAATTTACGGAATTCAGAGATCCATTTCCTTCCCACCTAACTTCCTGAGCTCCTACTATGTCCATCCTGTATTTCTCTAACTCACTCATTACGGATTTTAACGCGCCTGGCCTATAAAGACTCCTAATATTCCATGTTCCAAATCTCATGTTCATTTTTTTTTTTTTTTTTTTTTTTTGCTGAGATCGTGCCAAGTTATCAGTCCTTGTCCGAGGCTTTTGTGAATATTTCTGAACAAGTGTTTTATTATTATTATTATTATTATTTTTTACAGGATGAGGTTGTTAGCCCTACCCAAACCCCCAAGCTAGAGGACCACTCGTAGTCGGCTGTCCGCGACTGCTTATTCAGTATATTCGCAGCTAACCTCTATATCTAGAGGCCTTCTCCTCGATCCGCAACCTGAGGACGCGCCATGCCGTGGTGACAGGAACCGACGTTACACGTTACATTTTATTTTATTTTCATCCATAAGTCATACATGAAGCTCGAAGGAAGACCAGCGTATGAATCGGACACGTAAATAAATAAGATACAAAAAAAAAAAAAAAATACTTATACTAAAAAAAGAAACAATAACGCTATGGTGTTATATGAGACAAAATTATACCATACAATCTACTAGCCGCATTTGGCAGACATATATTCATCTACTATTTTCCATTTCTAGGGCATAAAAGCATGCATATTTTCGAAGTTTTTAGGTCATAGAAATCCGAACCTTAGTCATAATGCAGAGTTTAATTAGGGAATATTTCAGCGACAGTTTCACTTCAGTAAGTGGTATGGTTTTCGTATAGCATCAATTGTTTAAAGTTTACAGAGAAATTATATTTTTCCTCCAGTTTCTCGAAAACTACGCCATGACGCTGGCGCACATCAATTTGTTCAATGCAATAAGATTTGTTGTTTGGTGTGTGTCTTAACTTTGAACGTTTTTCTTTTCATTAAATTCTAATAATCTTGTATATAAAATTTCAATGTATTTATCATTAACTGTATTGTTACACTTTATCTTACAGGTATAGCAGCTACGATGGATTTCTTACTGACGATCATCAACTGAACGCAAATAACCAGTTTACTGAGTGGAATTACGATAATGTGGTAAGTTTAGAGGCTTCCACTACAAAATCGGAAACATTCAAACAAGACGAGACTTTAAATCTTGAAATTGAAGCGGGAACAATTGTGTATACTTCCAGTGAAGTTTGTAGTTTCTGTGATGCCAAGTTTAAAGACAAAATAGATCTGGAAATACATATGAACTCTTGCTTGTACCGTTATGCACGTAACACCAAAGCGCCTTCTGTAGGACAGTTACATGCAGTTGGCAATACTTTTGAATGCCCATATTGCAAGAAGATTTTTCGTAACAAATATTCGTTAAAATGGCATATAAGGTTACACACAGGAGAGAAAATATTTCAGTGCAAATCATGTGAAAGAAAATTTGTACGTAAAGCACATCTTTTGGAACATGAACGTATTCATACAGGCGAAAGACCATTTTTGTGTGCATTGTGTGGGGATTCGTTCATTAGATCTTCTGATTTACGTAGACATCTAAAATCTCACAATTAGTTTTAAAGCTACTCATTATTTACAGGTGGTTCTCTGGTTCATGGTTATACGTATAACATGCAGATGTAAGACTATGCTTACTTGCCTTTGACTTCATTTTAAAAATAGCCAGATAGAACAATAAATGTACGATATGTAAATTGAATGTTAAGCGCTTAAATAGGAACTGAGCTTGTGTAATATTCGATTGTATCATCATGAAAGGTGTATCTTCGATAGTTCCATCACGAAAATAAAATTGATCTCTTACAATCTTGAAGTATTATTATTATTATTATTATTATTATTATTATTATTATTATTATTATTATTATTATTATTATTATTATTATTATTATTATTATTATTATTAATTTAAAACTTTTATCTGGAAACTTATTTCTAATAAAGCTTATGAAATATTAGAATAAATTCACTTTTAAAATAATAGGGGAGAGTTGGATAAAACGGGATAGTCTAACAAAACGGGATACGTCGCCTAAGGACCAGACTAGTGCATCTATCTAGTGGAGGAAGACAGAAATTTGTTCTCTGTCGTCATTACATCATTCTCAGTTCGTCCAGCCTCCAGAGCACCAGCTGATGGAAAGTTGTATCACTTTGAACTTTTGTACTCTGTTTTCTTGCCACTTTCTACATTTACGTGCGTTGTTTTCTACTTATACTGCCTACATACATGGGAATACAATTCCGGTGAGTATTACATTGAATACGCATCTATTAACGAATATTCTCATGTATAGTCAATCTAATTTTCCCTTCGCGTTTAGGCAGCAGCCATGTTTGTTTTGAAAAGTGGCGGAGTTAGACAAAACGGGACATCTATGAGTTGGATAAAACGGTATACAGTTGTTTTATATTCCGTTTGATCCACCTATTTATTTTTATACTATTGCTTTTACTTTTTTAAATAACCAGCTACTTTTTTAAATAGCCATATATTAATGTAGGCCTTTTGAACAGCTTAGCTCATCATCTTCAGCCCCTGGATGTCAGTTTCATTGCTCCAGTGAGCACATACTATGAACAAGAAGCTCAAAAGCGGCTGTTCAACCATCCAGGTAGGTGCGTTACAATTTACAAAGTTGGAAAACTGTTCAGAGCAGCGTATTGTCAAGCAGCTGTTGCAGAAACTGCCGTTAAAGGGTTTAGCAAAACCGGCATAAGTCCTTACAATCCTGACGTTTTCCCAAATCACTTGTTTGCACCCTCTGTCACCACAGACCACCCTACGCCAGACCTACGGCAAGAACCTCCAGACGTTGGGCACCAGTCTGCTGTGAGCAAAGACCAAGAGCAACTTTTAATTTCTTCAAGGGACATCGTAGGAGTAGATCAACCAACAAACCTGTCAGGAGACAGCCTACTGCCAGACCAGCCTGCAATATCCTCAGGAGGGAAAGGATTAAAACTCTCTTGTTATCGACCAAAGCTACCCTTTTCCACCTCTCCAAAGGTTGTTCTACCTCAAGTAAAAGGACCTAGCCCAGCAAATGACTGATAAGAGATGGAGGGAGGAGAAACCTGCATGTTTTTTAATGCACTGTACGTCGATTCTAAAGCTAGTGAAGGTTAGATCCAATGTTATAGATGCGAAGAATGAGCTCACGAAGCGTGTTCTAATGCCGAAGAAGATGATGACACCTTTGTATGTGACTTTTGTTCTGCTATAGGCCTAAATAAAAGGTCTTCTTTCTCATTTTGTAAATAATAACATTAAAAATTCTTATTTTATGTGTCTGATTACTGAAGACATTGGTCTTTCAAGCGGAAATTTTGCTTCACAGTAGTTTTATATTAGTTAATTATGCTTTTCAGTTAGTTTCACACAAAAAATTCACATTGTAAATCCTATCCCGTTTTGTCCAACAGAGGTATGTTAAAACGGGATATATGAGTTTGGAAACTACCTTCTTTTACTATTTCACAATCATTACAATTAGTTAACAATGTGTTTTTGTGTGCTTCAATAAATGTTCTAGTTAAAAAAAAAACAATTAATGTGTGGTTTTCTTCAACACCTTTTCCGTAGTAAAATAAAAACAAGAATGGTATCCCGTTTTGTCCAACTCTCCCCTACTAGCGTGTACTGTTCGAATTGGTTCGTAGCCAAACTGTTTCTCAAATTTGGGGGCCGGATTAAAAGAAGAAATTGAGAGGGCTTCAACCCTGGGTCTTTACTCTAACAGGGCCTTTGCTAAGGCTAGTTTTAGACGGAAGCATTTATCGTAGCATTTCTCGTAGCAGATGTGCTGCCAAAAATTTCATATAATATTCTATGGCATCAAAAGTATATGGTGTTTTTAAACGGTAGCATTTTGATTAGCATCTGTCCTGACGTAGCAAACAAATCACTGGAGAAGAGCGCAATTATGGCTCCGAAATTAAGCGTGAGGTAGCGAAAGCTATAGTAATTGTAACAACAGTTCTCGCCAGTCATATTAAAAAACGACAATCACAAAGAAGTATGTGGGCAAAGAGCATCCCTACTACAACTCATTTTTGTTTACTACAATTCAATTTCCAACACAAAACAAAGAGCATTGATATTTGACACAAAATCTTTCACTTCTTTTTAACACACCACGGCGCTGCAATCGGACCAGAAATGTTTGGGAAAATGCTACGAAATAGAGCAGGTTCTATCGACAAGAAATGCCATAGGATATGCCATGGCATGGGAAATACTATAGCATTTGCTACTTTACACGATAGGATGTCGATGATACGATTTTTGCTACGATAAATGCTTCCGTCTAAAACTAGCCTAAGAATGAAAAAATGGCTTTGGAAAGATAATGACGTGCCTAATATTTCTCTTTAAATTATTTACGTGATTTGAAACCCACACTATGGCCCAGTTCAAGTATAGGCTTATGTTTTTTTTTTAGTTCATTCTGTTTCTATAGTGTGTACATTCGCAGTGATTGCAAATAGCACTTGCCTCTTGCTCTTTTGACACCCTAGTCCTAAATGCAATTCGCTTACCTCCGGACGGTACTATGGCTGTGGTAGAGTGCTCACCATTGGTGCAAACGTTCCTGGTTCGATCCAAGGCCACACGTATTTGTGTTGGATACCATCATGTAGGTAGATTTTCTCGGAGTTCTCCCGTTTTCATCCCACATTATTACTGTATTTCACCAATTATATTTTTCATAATTGTTCACTTTCATTAATCATTCACTTTTTTTTCTTTCTCTGAAATTCGGTATTACATACTAAAGACGGAATTAAACAGATGCGAATCATCTCTGACCAAGCTAGATATTTCTTCAGCTGAAATATTAAGATCTCTTATGTACATTGTATCGTTTCGACAAGTGATTTGAAAAGAAGTAAGAGGCCATGATTTTTTCGAACAAGACTGTATAAACAGTAAGAAAGAAGTGCGAGAATATAAATGAAGAAAACCAAAACGTTTAAACATGAAAATATACATTTATTTATAAATTTTACGGATATATACAAGGATCTTATAAACTAAGAGGATCTGCCCTTACAACAAAAACTTGAAGCCATACGTCACAGTTTCACCACCCCTACTCTGCCCACTCCATCCAATAAGATCACAATGTTTTGAGCCAACAATCATGGCGGAGACGAAAGTAGCCAATCAGACGATGGCGAAAACGAGAGTAGCCAATCAGACTTGCCGATGCTCGGTTGTTTTCTGGCTTCATTAATTTAATAGGGTGAAGATACATATAGGCAGATCCTCTATTTTATAAGATCCTTGGATATATATATATTGATCTCAGAATCCAATCCTTTCTTCTTCTCTTTAGTAATCCACGTTTCTGCTCCGAGGCTAAGGGAGATATTTTTCCTCTTTTGGAACCAACTATCTATTCTCTGAGCTTAAGCCCGAAAGCCCCCCTTAAAAACGCCATTACTCTCTGAAAATGAAAATGGAAGTAAATTTGGCATACTCTATCCTTACCTGTTGAATTTGGCAACTTACGACTAAAATTATATATAAATCACAATCTTCTCCATACTTCAAAATGTGTTAATATTATTATTTTTTTCTGACAAAATCGGGTATCTTAATCTATCAACAAAGTTGATATCTTATTACGTACAGATGTTATATTTCTAATCACTATATCGAGCAATTAGTATATACGTCCTTACTTTAATTCTATAAGTCATAATCATGGATAATAAACTTCAATGTGTTTGGTCGATGGCCGTTCAACTCAAAAACTATTCAAGTTAGTGTCAACATCGGTTCTATAATTAATAATATAATATAATCTTAATATAATCATAATAACTAATAAATATCTTGCCAAATGGCCTAACCTTTGAAACGGCATCCTAGATCAGCTTTATAAACTTGATACTTTAATCCGTCTCCGAATGTTCTATATCTCTTTAGGGTAACTTAATAGACTGGAGGTTCCCAAGTCTTTTTTTCTTTTCCCCTAAAATTATTTCTTTGTAAGCTTACTTAATATTCTTCATTTATATTTATCTATATCTTATTTATCTATATTGCTTACTTCTATTTCTATAACTAATATATACTTAGCTAGCTTATTCTTCTCAATATTCACATTTATAAAATATAATTGTAATATAATAATATAATAATATAATAATAATAGTCATAATCCAGGTATAATATATTAATTCAAAATTAATTATAATCTTGATAGTCAAATCCTAGTTAAAATAAACACTATGCTATTCTTCTGTTAATTTTGCTATCTATTCATCTATTATTGTATCTATTTTTCTATTCTCTTTCCAGATCTTTCCTTCTCTCCTCTTTCCTTCTCCTTCTCTCATTCCTTAATTAAGCGTTTATGATTAGTATTTTTTTTACTTTTCCTATTCCTAGATCTTTGCTAGTCTAACTTACAACTAGATAGAAAAACCTATTTTCTATATTTCACTATTTCTTTAACATCTATTTTTCTTAATGTTTAAACTCTTTTCCTTTACTACAATACATAATCTTATTATCTAAATTTAATATAAATCAAAATTTTGTTCTCGCTAGACTTTATGCTAAATAGGTTAGACTCACAGAAAAAAAAATATTTCCACTGCTTTACAAAACGACAAATGGGTAACACTTTTCCTATCTTGTACCTCCTTAATGCCGCCGAAGACTTATGTGCTTTTCATAAATAAAAATTCTCTTGTGAGGTCTGGTAATCACCCAATTCAACTTCACGAGAATGTGACTTTCTACCTACTCAGATCTTGATCTTTTGAGATGTTGGCCTAATTACGTCATTATTTTACTAATTTTATCTTACTAATCGATAAACCTTAATTTCATCAATCATTCAATAATTTCATTCTATCTTGCCTCTTTCTGATGTTATTTTCCTTGATAGCATATTACTTATATTTCTATTCTTCTCCATGATCACATTTCTTAATATTATTCATTTTTATTCTTCTTAAGGTTTAATGTCTTAATTATTGTTACTTATTAATTTAATGTAATTTATCTTTATTATGCCATAAAGACACAGGAATTTCCAGTTTATATTAAAATATTTACTTCTTTTCTTTTTAACTTACATCTTTTAACTAATAACAATTACGGAACATATATTACTACTAATACAAATACTAATATAAATTACCTTCACCATTTTCTACACTTAACTTATTCTTATATCTAACTTTAAAAACTAATTAACCTACTTTCCTTACCACTACTTACTAAAACTATAACTGTTTAAATATATGAATCTACCTATCCCCTTATATTAATATTTAAACTTACAACTACTAAAAATTATATACATTTTGAGTGAATTTGTCGTCTTATATTTACATATCTAAGTTCGGTGAATATTTATCAAAACATCCAAGCATTTCACTGGATAAACAGCAATAGTGACAGCACTGCTGTGTTAGTGACAACATTTCTAATAATAGTAATCCTAATTCTACCACCCAGTAAGGACGGGCGGTGCGATTTAATTTATCCTTATGGTCCAAAACCATGCTTATAGCCTAATGACTATACTTATTTACTATCGAAACAACGGTCACTTTTACCATGTCCTTAGTAGATAATTTATTTCTACAACTATGAACTACCCGGGAACCGAACCAAGGATTGCTTTCCACCATGCCAATGGTGGGTAATTTAACAATATAAAACACAGCACAATATTTTTTTTTACCACTGCAATCCTCCGGGAATCAAACCTAAGGCTGCCTCCAACCATACTTCTTACAACCAACCGTCCCGGGGATCGAATCTAAGGTCGCCTCCACCATGCCAATGCTGGGTAATCTACTTCTTATAACGTCCCGGGGATCGAACTTAAGGTCGCCTCCACCATTTCAACACAATATCATGAGAGCCTAAAATGCTAAGAATGTTGAATTCTAATTGACACGATATTGGTTGCTTCTGTCTATTATCCAGAATAGACAGGAATTATATCTCAAACATACGAGAGGTTGTAGATTAATCATGAGCTAAACATTACTGTTAAATTAGACATTTATTGTCATTACTAATGTAGAGTTACGTGTACGGTGTGTGTTATGGGTAGTCAGTTAAATTGCTAGATCACATTAGGTAAACTGTTGGCGATTCATTTATCTGAGAGTAATCAGAGATGTACTACCACATACCTTGACGTTATTGGAGTCGAACTCATGAACTCGGAGTTCGATGTCTACGATGAACCACATGGAAGGGTTTCCACAGAGAACGTGGTGTTGATCCTCTGAGACTGGTTTCCAAGAATGATCCTCTACTACAGATCCCTGACAACTGATCATCCAGAACTGCTCTCTGGCAACTGATCTCGATTCAGTTTGACATAACCTTTTTATGCCATTTACTCCATGATGATTTCGTGGTTTCTTCCTTACCAAATTTCGCAGTTAATACATCTCTGTGCTGAAACCGTAGTTTCTACATTTTCTCTCAGTGACCAAATCTCCAGACAGTTTACGTTTGCAATTTACACAATTTTACCCAACTTTTAGAATGTGTTGGGGTGAACATAAAATATACAAAGGTTTACATTTTCGTCTTGCTTCAATGTTTGTTTACAATGTTATGACACGTGCAGACTCGTGTCTGGATCGTTACTTAATTCAAAACAAACAACCATAAGCACAATGTAATATTATATGTTAACTCGTCTGTCTGCATAATTTCTAATATCTGTATGTAAGCCAATTCTTAAACAACAATTTAATTTTCATCTTTAGCCAAATGAATGAAATAAATGAATTTTAATATAGAAATTTATATCTGAATTTGGCGTCCCTTGACAATATATATAACCTAGGATTAGCATCCAGTCTCTCGAATCATTGTTCGATTAGCTGTTCCAAATCATGCGGTTGCCCGGAAAACACCTCATCTTTGACGATACCCTATCTGAAATTACTGCATGGTATGAGATCACATGAACGGAGTAGTCAATCTCGTACCACGATGACCAATCCATTCACTGAAATGTTGATCCAAGAATCCCCACACATCAGCACTAAAGTGAGGCGGTGTTGTCACGTGAACTGAATGTTTTCGTAACGAGAGTTATTTACAAGTTCTGGAATTACAACTTTCTACAACATCTGAAGGTATGTTCACTGGTACATAGGCGCCAACTTCTAAGTTTCTCAATGGGTGCTCAGGCTTCGACACTAACGTCCTATATTATTATTATTATTATTATTATTATTATTATTATTATTATTATTATTATTATTATTATTATTTTGAGTAGATTCAAAGATCAGTAGTTCCCAAATTCTGTCTGAGAGACAAGAAAGACTATCAAGAGCTGCTGAAATAAAATGAACCGTGAAATTATTTTTAAATACCAAAGATTATTTTTTAATTTTTTTTAAAAAACGCGATTTCCTAAACTTTATATTGAATAAAATTGCTTAAAAAATCCTTTGTACGCGTAAATTTCAAACGTATTTAGCAATATTAATCAAAATAAGGCGGCAAACAATTATTAAAATAATAATGATCACAATCAAACCTTTACAACATTTGAGGGTAATTTGAGTGAAAATAGAAAATGATTCTACTATTTTATAATTTATGTAAATGCATTTTACATTTTTAAAAACATAAATTAACAAAATCAAATGCCAAGTTCTTTAAAGAAATAATTATACAAAATTACACTCGCTTGTAAATACGGATTATTATTATCGATGTACTGTTATATTATTCAATCCTAGATATGCCGTAAATCTGAAGAATCAAACAATTATCCAACACATATGATCCCTAACTAAAATTTAAAATGGAATCACATGAACTGTACTTTCTCTTTATTATTCACCATGTGAAGGTGTAAATTCGAAGTTATTTCCAACACGAAAATTCAATGGGTGCTCAGCACCCATTAAATATCTCCAACTTGTGCTTGATCCCCGGAGCACCAATGTAGTCGGCACTAATTCACTGGTAACAGTTCCATTAAAAACCACCCGAGACAGTGACACCACTGACGTTTAAATCTTCTGTCACAATGTCGGTCGTGTGGATTGGTATCATTACAATAAACACAATTATTTCTGTTTATGAGAGTGTTCATCTTGAATAAAAGTCTAATCGTCCATAAAATGAGAAACATACTATGATATAAAGTAACGTATTTCTTCCGTAAAGTTTACAAATTTATACCCCTCTAAAATTAGATAACACTCACTTTCAGTAGCGAAGCGTGCTGCAAAAAACTGGGTAGACAGACACAAACACATTATATATATATATATATATATATATATATATATATATATATATATATATATATATATATATATATATATATATATATATATTCTGATATTTCGTACTGTATAAAGGATGCTGATATACACTAATCACTATTCCAAGTAAGATTATCCGTGATAATTTATAAATATAGTATTAATGTTTGAGTTTCCAATATATGTTTACTCTATTCCTTTAAGTATAAGATTTTATAATAAATGAAATTTGGTGTATAGTATTTTTTTCGAAGTATAGATTTCTGAATGGTACCACATTTGCTAGAAATGGGGGCATTACTTCCCCATACGCTCTTTAGGGATAGTTATGTCTAAATACCTTAGAAATTAGCTGTAAAGTTAAAAAAAATCGATAGAAGTAAAACACCTAACCTAATGCCGAATACTTAATATCTTACAGTCTTGTAAATGAGCTCCATACCCTGTTCTTCATTTCGGCGAAAATATTAATAGCTCTTTCTTTCGATTCAGGTATCCTACAAAGTCTCCACACCAAGTCCTTTATTGTAAGTGTCCGTAATTCAAAAAGAGTGTCCGTAATTCAGGAAGTGTCCGTAATTTGTCATGTTGTTCGTTAAGTAAGTTTTTACTCTTTTCAGGGCACTCATTGAATGTTTTCAAAAAACTGAAGTTGGTGGAATACTCAATACCATATTTAGCAGCTTTGTTGTTTCCTGATATACGCTTTGAAGTTCATTACTGAGAATATATTTCATGTATTCGAGAAGGGAAATGTGTTCTTTACTATCTCAACATAAGTTGATAAGTTCATTCTTAAGCTGATCTGAGCAAAAAGTATTAGGAAAGGCAGGGGTGTAGCCAGCAGGTTTGTGTAGGGGGGCCCGTCGTTTTTGAGGGGGGGCCAGCTACAATGTACAAAGCCAAAAAAAAGTGTTGCTGCTAGTGTTTTTGAGGTCTGAAAGAAAGGAAAGTTTTGGTTTTCTTCTGGAAAACTAAAGACACTATTTTAGCTTATTATTATTATTATTATTATTATTATTATTATTATTATTATTATTATTATTATTATTATTATTATTATTATTATTATTATTACCCATAAATTATATTCAAGATAGTTTTTATTATGCTTAATCAAGAACTACTGCCCGGGACCAAACGCTATACTTTTGTGCATAACTATAAAGGTAACCAAGAAAGTTCTGTCCCTTTTCGTGGAAGTCTGTGTCCAATTGAACCTCACACCGTGAGTTGAATGCGAGCGGAGATAAGGGGAACGTCAGTTGTTGGTGTGGGTATATCCAACATACTACCTGGTTGTGGCAATTCAGACACACCGTGAACTTGCGTAAAGACAGAGGGAACATGGGACATCCACAGAGCGTCGTAAGAGCATGTATGCTGAACGAGTTCAAATGGAGATCAAACGCCGCTGTAGCGGGACAGAAGATATGTCAGGCCTTTGGTGAGGGTGTCGTGACGACGCGGACATTGCAGCGATGGTTTAACAAGTTTAAGGACGATGATGAAGCACCCGAAAACATCACGTGCCGGAAGACCAACATATGTACAAAGAGGAACTGGGACTACAATTCAGTGAGTGGAGAAACCATTCGGCAGCACATCCATCAACTTGTGAAGCACTACAAGTTGGGTCAATGGGTCTCACATATTTTGACTCCGGGCCAGAAGGCAATGCGGCAGTCGCCTGTGTTTATTTACTGTTTCGGAGCCATTTCTGGACAGGGCGTTGACATGTGATAAAAAGTGTGTCCTATACGAAGCTCCACGGCGCCGTCATCATTGGTTAGCATCCCATGAACCGATTTCAAAACAGCCGAAACCAGCACTGTACCAGAATAAGGTCCTTCTGTGTGTTTGGTACATCGTGCATCGGGAACTGCTACCAGCTGGTCAGAGTATCAACTCAACTGTGTAGTGTCAGCAGTTGAGCTGTGCTCAACAAAAGCTCAAAACTCTGGAGCCATCGCTTCTGAATTGCAAATGGGTCTTCGTTTACGGGACAACGCTAAGTCCCACGTGGTTAAGATGAATCAGGACACCATTTTCCGCCTTGGATGGGAAACAATATTGCAACCACTATATTCCCCGGGTATTGCACCGTCCGATTATCACCTGTTCCATTCTTTGAACAATCACCTTAGAGGATGCCAGTTTAAATCCCTAGTAAAAGTCCAAAATGCACCTGATACTTTCTTCGTTTCAAGTTCTACCGCGATGGATTTCATGGCCTTCCAGAACGTTTTCAGAAGGTCGTTGATGCTGATGGGGACTATTTTTGATCTTCCAGGTTAAGTGACATCAGTGTTCGAAGGTGATGGGTGAAAAAGCAACAAAACTTTTCTTGGTTACCTTTAAATTTAAGACCTATCTATACAAGATTAATTTTCTTTGAAATTTCACTTAATTTCTTTACGGTTTCCTGACAAAAATAATTATTATTCGTGACAAAAAAAATATTTTATTACACTGAGTAGAAATAAAAGAGAGAGCGAATGAAATCCAAATTGAATAAAAACATTGTTTCTCACCAAATTTTCCATCCTCTATGTCTTTTAAAACACTTGTTAAAGCATATAAAAATATACTTGTTAAAGCATATAAATCGCAGTAAATTGTGTAATCTGCGGTCACAAAAAAATGTATCCTATTTTTCGATCGGTATAAGGAAGAGATACTATACTATTTTTCGATCGGTATGGAAAAAAATATTTCTCCTTACTATTTTACCATAAATTATTAATTGTCAATAAAATTTGTTACTTTTAAATGAATGAAGCGAGATAATTTTACTATGATGTTTTAAAAGCTGGTCATTTGGGGGGGGCCAGGAAACCATTTGGGGGGGCCCGGCCCCGATGGGCCCCCCCTTGGCTACACCCCTGAGGAAAGGTATATATGAAGTCATTCAGTTTGTCATATGGAAGAATTTGTTGATACATACTAAATTTTCTATAATTTATTAGTTCTACAATGACCAGATTTTTGAATTTTTCAAATCTTTCATCTGCACAATTATTGAGCGAAGAATCCAATATAAATAAAATAGATTATGTTTGTTTGTCTGTCTTTGTGCCTCTGTGCATCCTGGGGATCAGACGAGTGTACCGAGTTACCAAAATTTGGTCATGGGTACTTTGATCTAGGCTCCAGACCAAGACGAAGCTTTTTTTTAGGTAATTCGAACCAGGGCGGTCTCAGCGGAAGCGCGTTTACCGGGACGTGTAAAAGTACTTGTCACTCTCGCGAAAAACATAAAAGTGATAGAATTGCCAATACATCTAAACTTTTCGTTAGGGAGGTCTTTTTTTATTTATTTTTTTATTCTGATGTTGGAGACACATAGGGACAATATATATATACTAATGTTCTTCAAGGGTACGTTATAACAATTCAACATTTTAAAGAGGGAGCTCAAAAAGTGGTTTAAAATTTAAAAAAAAGAAGAAATAGCGGTCTGTTTCTGTCACAAATCCAGCTTAAAATAAACAAGTTAAGCAGCCCTGTAAACGTAGACAGAACAGAAACTATATTTTCGCAGGTAGTACTACACAGCGCGAGTCTTTGGACTGGAAACTTCTCAAATGGCTGTTTCTCCTACGCTTCTATAGGTTGATGCAAGTTAAATGGATGCAGCAGAAGAATAATGTTCAAGGTTTCGCGAAATGCTTTGCTTTGCTTTCATATGGAAGCATAAAAAAGCTCAGAATAAATTATAGGAAATTTTAATTACAGAATATTTAAATTATTAAATTTTAAGTTAGTAATTTAGGCTTAAAGGCTTAATACATATAAAATCCTAAAGGGTAGACGCTGTCTACCCTGTCTCCCCTCAAGCCTCGCCACTGCTCACTTTACAGCTTGTCTGCTGTTCATTCAAATTTGTCTGGCTTATGTATGCTCTTGGGACCCATTTCATAACAGTTTGTGTCAGTCCAGCGGAGAAGTGTCTATGGGAGGCATAGCAGCTATGACTATTGTCCGTTTTCGTTGCGTTACTTTCCGCAATTTACTGTAAGGCCGGTTCGGAATAAGGCCTCTTTTTCTGTGCTCTGCACAGAATGAGTATTATCATTTATCGCTCATCTATCTTCATTTGTTTCTGGAGTAGATGTCAACCAACATTCTGATTGACAACTTTGATAGCGGCATAATTTAATAATGGAAGTGGTATAAGTGCAAATTGAATATATTTTTACTTATCTTCGCTTTCTTCAGTAAAATTAATTACAAGTGTTCAGAAATCACAGTTAAGTAGTTACAATAAGTAATTAGAAATTAGCAGTATGCAGCAAAATCAGGATAAAGGGGCGTATTTCAAGGAACTTTGTCGCTTATGTTCGTCAGATGACGGGATCAGAATTTTACATATATTTGATGAAGAAGGGAGAAAACGCCAATTATTAACATTAATTCAGACTTGTTTACCTGTGTCAGTAAGTATGTTGGAATTTATGGTTCATTTAAGGTGAGAATATTATGCTTTGGGTGTATTGTTTTCTATGTAGTAGCCTTTGTAATGTCAGTCAACAATGTAAATAGGCCTCTAATATGCATAAAGTAGAAACGACAAGAATCGTTGGTGCAGTCTTACTATACGGATCCATAGATTTATAAAATTTACAGAAGAAATTTCTGAGATTTTAATAGAGTAGTGTATAAGTAATGGAAATATGGTGTGCACTTACCTCTGAGATGCGAATTTACGTGGAAAAATAGAAATTAAAGTCGAACTGGAAATGCACGTAATCTTTCATAAGCTGCTATAAAATTTTCGTCAGTCTGTAACTTCTCATCCTGCTTCTAACCCTTTTCTCCTACTACTACTACCATCACCACCACCCGTTTCTACTACTACTACTTGCTCCTACTACCAATACACGTAGTCCCACTTGCTCCTCCTCCTACTACTACTATTACATCTACTGCTACTACTACTTGCTCCTACTACTAATACACGTACTCCCACTTGCTTCTCCTACTACTACTACCACTACACCTACTCCCACTACTACTACTACTACTACTACCATACTTCTACTAAACTTACTACTGCTTATACTATAGATCCGTATAGTAAAACTACACGTTGCTTGGTGTTTTGCAGAAGACCTGTCAAAGTGAACCTGCACCGCCGGAGAATGCAAGAGAACACCTCGAAAATAATTGCTGAAGGTACAGACAATGAAACCAGAGAGAAAGGAGGACTTTTATATATATATAAATTTCCGTATGGATCCGTATAGCAAAACTGCACGGAATCGTTGACTATTAATTGTCTTAAAGTATCTTTGGAGATAAGTGATGTGGGATCCCCAAAATTCTGAAATGTATGTGAGCTCCTTTGTGGGTAGGTGGTGAGCGTACTCGCCTTTGGAATGGGACACTGGTTCGATTCCTGGTGGGTCATCCTGTGGTTCGGACACAAGTTTTGCTATAGATCCACGTCTCATATAGCTTCACTGCTAAAAGGGACGCTAAAATCAAATCTAAAATACATATAACGTGCTTATATTATTATTTCTCAGTTTTCTTTTTCATGTGACATTTCATATTGGGTGAGTACAAATAAAAAAAAAATATTCATATCACCCAATATGAAAGGAAGTAAAATACTTTTTTTTTTTTGTGCATTAGTGCTGTATCGCCGTACCAAGTTGAAAATCAAGAGAGGTACGAAAATGTTCTGCATTCGATTATATTTGATTGGATTACATTAAGTTACGTTAGATGACGTTACATTAGGTGTGCAGTATTATTATACGGATCCATAGTATAAGTAGTAGTAGGAGCGGGTTAGAAGCCCCGCAGGGGTTGGTTTGGTTCTGTTTTCAACATGAAAGGGCAAATTAAAGACTTGTCCAAATTTTTCTATATACTTAAAATTACAATCTCTGGATCCGTATAGTAAATCAAGTGTACCTCTCCGCGAAATAGTCCATCCGCTTCCACATACAACATCAAAAACAAACAACAAATACAACTACTTTCGTAATTTTTACTATTCCTCTTACCTGACTTTCATTCATTCTTCCTTACAAACTTAAATAAATTCTCCCGCTGAATTTCCTAAAATTGGTCCGGCGATACAGCACTAAACCTTTTTTTTTTCCTTCCTTAGTATTTTAATTGCATGGAAGGTAAATATAAGAACATCACTCGAAATAATATATGAAACAGGGTTTAGTCCCGCAGAGTGGGTCCCATGACGTCGAGCCTATCCGTATCTAAACTAGTGTAACCCAACCTAGCCTTCTCCTGTGCTTGGGGTCCCTGGTTCGATCCCAGCTTGCGCCGTGTGAACTTTGTGGTGGACAAACACCGTGCTCGTGGGTTTTCTCGGGGTTCTCCCGTTTTCTCCCACTTTCTTCATTCCACCATTTCACTCATTTCTCATAATCACCGTCTCCTTTAGCCTAACCGGCATAACCGTGGACGTTAAACTTAAAGATTTCATTTCATTTTTTTCCAACCTAACCTGAACTAAACGAACCTAACCTACCGTGCCCAAAGCTTGCTGAACCTACGTTAACATCAGTTAAAGCTGATTTCAAAGAGAAAGCGAAGGAAAAAATTGGAACAATAAATGGATCAACTGGCGCAGCAGTCTGGCCCCGAAATACAAAATTTAGGGATGATTTTGGAACTGGGGGCTCAAAATGAGGTGTATATACGAGGGCTATCCAGAAAGTAGATTACGTTTTGGAATAAAAAATCAACAAAGTATAGGAAACAAATTTTGTTATATACAGATGAAAGCCACACACAAATACTACTTTTCGACATAGTCACCATTCAAATTAAGGCATTTATCGTAGCGATGTACGAGCTTGGAAATTCCTTCGTCGAAAAATTCGGCCGCCTGCGACTTCAACCACTTCGTTACCTCTTCTTGCAGCTGTTCGTCGTCATCAAAACGCTGCATAGCCAGCCACTTCTTCATTGCTGGGAATAGGTGGAAGTCGCTCGGTGCCAGGTCGGGACTGTACGGCGGATGAGGAAACAACTCCCACTGAAAAGATTCAAGAACTTCACGCGTGACATATGCCGTGTGGGGCCGGGCGTTGTCGTGAATCAACAAGATCTTAGAGCTCAACATTCCTCTGCGCTTGTTTTGAATTGCTCTTCTGAGGTTTTGCAGAGTTTGGCAATACCTTTGAGCGTTTATTGTAGTGCCTCTTTCCAGGAAGTCCACCAAAATCACACCTTTTCTGTCCCAAAAAACAGTCGCCATCATCTTCCTTGCCGACATTGTTTGCATGCATTTCTTGGGTTTTTGGGGAGAACCTGTGTGCCCCCACTGCATTGATTGCAGTTTCGTTTCACAGTTCACGTGTTTCACCCATGTTTCGTCACCAGTAACGATGCGATCGAGTAAAGAGTCACCATCCTTATTGTAGGCGTCCAAAAAGTGCAACGCTGCAGCCATACGCTGATTTTTGTGGTCCTCTGTCAAGATTTTTGGAATCCATCTTGCACAAAACTTGTGGTAACCAAGCTTTTCGCTGATGATTTCGTGCAACAAACTTCGCGAAATTTGTGGAAAACTCAAAGAAAGTTCCGTTATTGTGAACTTTCGATTTTCACGGACTTTAACATCGACTTTTTCGACAAGTTCGGCAGTCACTTTGCTGGGTCTCCCACTTCGATCTTCGTCGTGAACATTGGTTCGGCCATTTTTAAATCTTATGACCCACTGTCACACTCCACCTTCAGTGATAATGTTGTCCCCATACACTTCACACAGCTGCCGATAGATTTCTATCGGTTTACAGTTTTTTGCTGTCAGAAACCTTATTACTGCACGCACCTCGCAGCTCGCGGGATTTTCAATTAACGCAGACATTTCAAACCGTCACAGTATCTTAACGGAGCACAGCACGAACCTCTCACTAGCACGGCTAGATGCCGACTGAGCTGCGCAACGCTCTGACCCCAAGATGGCCGCGCTAGCCCCGCCCCTAGCGGACACAGACGAAAACGTAATCTACTTTCTGGATAGCCCTCGTATATATATACAAAGGCGGATCCAAGGGGGGGCTAATGGGCTATAGCCCCCCCCTTGATGCTCAGGTTTACACTGGATAAAATGGGCTTCAATTCAGCTTTACACTGGATAAAACGGCAAATTATGGTTTAGCCCCTCCCTTGATCATATCCTGGATCCGCCACTGTATATATATATATATATATATATATATATATATATATATATATATATATATAACAATGTTTATAGGGGAAATGAGTAGATGTTACGTAAGGGTAATTACTAAGTACTAGTTTAAACCATCAAAAACAATATATATATATATATATATATATGGGTGATTCCACGAAAAAGGGAAATTTTCACTTGGAAAATTTTTGTTCCGTTGATGGTCGCCTATTTCGATAAAAATATCACATGCACTTACTACTACTAAGTACATGTTAATTAGGTGTTCAGCAGAGCTGAATCGTTATTGGTGTAGTAAATAAAAAATAATAAACTTTTCAGCACCCACGGAGTTGAGACCATAGGTCACGGAGGTGAGATTAGTTAACACGGAGTTGAAAGTTGCTGTGGAGTTGAGAAACGTGATACATCTGGGTCATAAGTTTTGGTTTATAAGTGATTACGCTTACAATTTACATAAAAATTGAAATAATTTTCCAATAGTTTTTGTAAGTTAGAATTATTCTCCTTATGTTGAATAAAATTCTAACAAACTAGATGACACATAATTTGTTATAAAGAAATACTCCAGAAAATACTGCAAACATGAAAATATATCTAATGAAGGTTCCAAAATTGAGTGTATATATATATATATATATATATATATATATATATATATATATATATATATATATATATATATATATATATATATATATATATATATATATATACGCGTATTTACGATTTTCTTTCGGGAGGGGCTTTGCTAACTTTCGGGGGGGGGCTTTGTCTGGAAATGTGAAAATTCTGCAAGATATTTCATAGACTTTACTATACTAAGTAAGATTTCGGGGGGGGGGCTTAAGCCCGGAAGCCACCCCCCTAAATACGCCACTGTATGTATATATATAAATATATGTAACGTAAATAAGAAAAAAGAAATGCACATACACTTATCGAATATTGAAAAATTATTGCGCTTTCAATATGTTGACTATCATATGGAGAGGACAAACTTTTCACATAAGCTTACGAAACAGATGAAGTAGTCACTAAACCTGTCTATTGTCTACTTCATTTGTTTTCTGAGCTTATGTAAACCGTCTGTCTTCTCTGTGTGATCAAGTCAACACGTCGAAAGTGCAATACCGTTGGTATTAGGAATCACCGTGCAGTTGGTGTTAGGAATTACCTCCCAAACGTTGTCGGTATTGTTTTGAAACGCCCTGTATAATGCACACTAAATGACAGTGTAAGGCACTCATCATTTCTGTTTTCTTTGGATAATTCGATGTTCTTTGTTAAGTAGCCCTCATTTTCCACTCCAATGAAGGAAATGTCTTGAGGAAAGGGAAGGGCTGTTCTAGTCTACACAGAATGACAACTGCCAACGCTTTTTAAACGTCAGGTTTAGTAGGCCAAGAGAAATTCCTCCCGATCCACGTCATAAAATTGACTGTCCGTACTTTGCCATCAGACTCTTCGACAATCCCTGAAAAGAAAACAATTAGCTGATCATAAGATTGAGACGTCAATAAGTTAAAAACAGATACCATCCATCTTGACTTGACTGAAGTTTTACCTCCGGCTACCTTACAGCCCCAAATCTGAACTTCCGCGAAACACTCCTTAAATGGGCTAGGACCCACCAGCCGGCCTTTGAGTGTGAATGACATGTGGTCAGCGTGTCGGCTCCTACGACCGTTGCGATGGTCTGCGCGATCAGGTTTCAGTACATCTCTACTCAAATGAGTTTTTCAATTGCCTCACTGTGCGAAGTAAACACCCTTAATTTTTGAGCTTCCACCGGGAAACAAACCCAGAACCACGCACGAAAGGCGAGCATACTAGTCACTAGACCATAAACGAGCTTTATTTATATCAATATATTGAAAGAACAAATATTTGGAAGAGCATGAGCATAACAAACACTAGGATTATCAACTCCGTGAACTTGTCTCAACACCGTGGATTCCTTAGTTTTCAGATGGACATGGAGTTGAGAAAATCGAATATAATTTATCTTTACCGGCCCACTTTTTAACCAATACATGTGAGTAATTGTGTACGAATTTTCTACGTTAAGGCGTAGGTTCCTCAAGGGAAAGAAGGTATATACCATACAAATACATTCAGTAATAAATACCATGGTGTTGAGTATCAATTAATATACGCACCTGCTTTCCACACACAAAAATATTTTTCCTATAGCTTTTAACACATGCACACAACTTTTTCTGTTCTTCAGTCAAACATATCTGCCTTGTCTTCGTGTGGGTGTTGCCAATGTGGACGACCATGCTATCTGCTGAGAGCAATGATAATTTTTTCTATTGCCATGGAGTTGAGACGAAATAGAGGTGACAGAAACGAAGCATAGTCAAGCTTTCGAAAATAATCGTTATAAAGGTTTACTTTCCACAAAACCGAAACATTCAAGTGTTCTCTTCCATTTAATTACCATTAAATGATGTTTGATTTGCGACTTCAGTTGTAATTTATTGATTAAAATCAGTGAACTGTAGTCTGTGACAGCCCACGGAGTTGAGAAATGGGGTAATAATTAATTTTTTACGTATGTTTTGTGGTATATTTGCAAATTGTTATACATGGCATACCTACTTTGTGACGGTTACTACCAAACAAAATAAAAATGAGGTGATTCTTTCTAGTAGTAGTTTGAAGAAATGCCCGTGACAGAAAATTTCCCTTTTTCGTGGAATCACCCATATATATATAGGAAAAAATGTACGAATTTTAAGCAAAAAATTCTGGCCCCACATATCCAAAAATATGCCCAAAATTTATGAAAAAATGAACAGAACTAGACGGAATGTCAGCATGAGAATAACAAATAAGGTAAGAAAGGTCATCAGTGTAGGAAGATTAATTAAGGGAAAAAAACTAAGTTATATTCTGGCCTATATGAGTTTACGTATTGATGAAATATTAAGTGAGCAGGCAATAGAGCATAATATGGCAGTGCTTAAACCACTGTCTTAATAACCTAGGATGTGCATGCTACAGTAATGGAGGGAAATACAGAAATGTAGAGCGGAAACTAATAAGATGAGAGTTGCATGTGAATCATACGTAGTGACGTGAAATATGGGGAAATTTTGAGTCCAATCCCATTTTATCAGGGTATATATATATATTTGTAAATTCTCCGAAACAAATATATTACTTGATTTCACTGTAGGATTGTACAAGTAATCAAAATATATCGGGATCTTCGTGAGTGCTCACTGAATTGCGACCTCCTACCCAATACTGTGTTGGTCCATCTTTTGCTCAGAGGACGGCCTGGGCACAGCGTGGCATGAATTCTAGTAGTTGCAAATATGTTTCCACGGGGATCTGACACCATATATTCCTCGTGGGCATCTGGCAACGTGCATTATCGTCCTGGAATATGCCATGTCCATGTGGTAAAAATGTTGCATTGTAGGTGTACGTGATCCTTTAACATTGCAGGTACATAGTGGATGTCTTAGTCTGGTCCATGCACACCGACGGTTTCAGTCCATGCCAACAGAAACATCCCCAAACCATACAGCCGCTCCCACCTACTTATACAGTACGAACTATGCACGAGGGGTCCATGGCATCATGCTGTTGCCGCCATACATGCACACGCCCGCCCGAGAGGAATAGCACAAACCGTAATGTATCGGATCAACACATCCTTTTCCAATTAACGTGGTCTAGTCCCCAAGCGCGACGAAGTCGGCGGTAAGGAGTGGGTCATTTGTTGTGGAACTTCATGCATGTCAGTGTACGCCATATAGTTGCGTAGGATATGGATGTTGTGCATCCACCATTGTATTGGTTACATAATTCCCAGACACTAATGGTTTCTTTGGCTGTCACAAGCTGTTGGACGCGACACTCGCCCCACATTTTAAACTTCCGTGTGCCCCTGCAGTTCCATATTTGAAATCCGTTACCCCATTTTTTTTCGGGGTAATCAGTGGAATCACTGTAATCGACTGATCGTGTAAACAGTTCATCTGCTGACTACATTTCCTTGTGTGGAGGGGTGGTCGCAACTCAGCGAACACTCAGTGTATATATACTTACTTTGGATACTCATTAAGTTACTGTGGATATACATAGCCCGTTAATCCCAGTTGTGTTATTACTGTTCTAGAGTCCTCATGGTATTGTAGCGTCCTTAGTTCCTTAATTGGCAACACTCAGTACCGGTAATAAATGTGATATTGTCAGTTTTCGTTTTACATGTAAATTTCAAATATGGATGTAGTCTCATTTAAATATATATAACTGTTGGGTTGCGAATGTGCTGCTAACACCGAGTATGTCGAACTACTTTCATAGTTTGATATTTATTTAGGGCAAAATTTCAGCTTTTTTTTTGTAAATTAGTTTAGAAGTTAAAAGATGTGGTCATTGTAAGTGGTTCACTCTGTATATTTATTCTCCGTGATATTGTTTTCGTTACCTTAAATCGCTTTTCTTGTCTGAAATCGTGGATGATGTGATGATAAGTGCATCGAATGGAAAGTTGTAGACCCGCGATTGATCCCCAACCCATTTTCACTCACAGTTTCATTATATGTTTTTTTCTGATTTTGATAAGGATATGAAAGCATGTAAAATATATTTTAGGAGTGTAGATGTAAGTGGTGAAACCACTTACTTAAAGAGATGTGAACACATGTAAAGGTCTGAGAATGTTGGCTGTATCAGTGTTAAAGTTGGGCAGTAGAGGTGCCACGGAGGAGAGATAAATTGTTTCTTACCAGTCTATTTATCATCTTTTTGTAGTTTTTTTTTTTTTTTTAAATTTTGTTAGTTACTTCTTTTATCTTTATTCCAACGTGGGAAAAAATAATCTTGTGCTTTCATTGTGTTGCGGATATTTCAGATCTCTGAAGGCGACATGTTACCCAAGCTGATATGCCACCGATGTCTACATAAATTGGAAATGTTCCAGGAATTTCGGGATAGCTGCGTAAGGTCAGAGGAAAAGCTTAAGAGTTTCGCATTAAACGTCGAAAAGTCAGAAACAGCAGATAAACCACAAGTAAGTTATATCACTTTTGAAATACAATGTTTTCTTTTGTTGAATTATCCCTTTAAACATATTTGGTTGAAAAGGTCGTCGAGAGTTGAGTTCAACTTATCTTTAATTCTAAATTAGTCAGGAATATTATAAAAGATAAACCTATTTTCATTTTAAGAAAATATACAGGGTGAGGCATTTAAAAGTGTTTTTGGAAATATTTGAAAAACTAGATTTTTAAAAAGTTGTAAAAAAAAGTTGTTCGTCTCTAAGGGAGACATTCAGTGATACCACAGTTGACCCCCTGCTTCATCCCCCGAGATAGGAGGGGGTTAACATTGAAATTTTAAATAGGAACCCCCATTTTTTATTGCTCATCGTGTATAGAATATCAGTAGTCGTTGATTACCAGAAAAAAGCTTGAAAATCGTTCAGAATTTTATTACAGGACTACCGTGGAAGAAAATTTGCCTTTTATTTGGCCAGTGTATGTTCTACCACTGGGATACCAGCTAGGTGATGAGATTCTTTTTATCTATATATTATTAGCGGTGTCTGTGAACAAAAAACTTCAGATCCAAATTGAAAGTGACTATGTTTGTGACTCTTAATCTCATGAACCACTCGACCGATCTCGATAAAATATTTGACGTTCTGGCCTTGGTGTGTTTTTAGCTATTCACTTTGACGGAATAACGTAAGGGAGAGGAAGGGATATATATATATATATATATATATATATATATATATATATATATATATATATATATATATATATATATATATATATATATATATATATATATATATATATGAAAATAAATAAAACTTAATTACTCTTGGGCCATACAACCGATCTCGATCAAATTTTCAACATGGATGATGTTGGGGCCAAAAATGAAAGTGACTGTCTGTGACTTTATTTTATATCACTTTGACAATAGAACTTAGGGGAAGGGTAGGGTAGAGGTATATATATATATGTAAAAAAAAATAAATAAATAATAATAATAATAATAAATAAAACGTAATAACTCTTGAACCACCCGACCGAACTCAGTCAAATTATCAGCATAGATGAGGTTCGGGCCTGTGATGATTTTTATTATTTTACTTTGATGGTGCAACGTAAGGGCGGAGGAGCAGGGAGGTATTTATAAAAATTAAAATGAAAGTAACTGTCTTTTCTTCAACCACCCGACCGATCTCGATGAAATTTTCATCATAGATGATGTTCATATCTGAGATGATTTTGACATATCACTTTGACCGTGCAACTTAGGGGAGGAAAGAGGGGAGGAACATTTATAAATGATCGAAAGGATCGATATTATTGTCGAATCTATAGTTTTCGTGGTCGCTGAGATGCACAGTGACACTTCTGATGCTGATTAAATCCAAATTTAGCACCGCAACTTGGGGGAGGAAGGATATATATATATATATATATACAGTGAAACCTGTCAACTTGGCCACCTGCTTATCTTGGCCTAGTTTGTCTTGAACCTGAATTTTCTCCATAAGACATTCGTTACTTACTACTCTATAAGTTGGCCACCTGTCTATCTTGGAAGTTGGCCACACTGAAGCAATGTTTACCCTATGATGATAATGATAAATTTACCTGCGTATCTTGGCCACGAAAAATACAGTTTTGTTATTTTTCTTAACTCTTTCGAATTCCCATATGAAAGGCAGATGTTCTGTATTTATGACTGGACACAAAGAAGCATAGATTCGCACGATTTGTTCTTGGAGGTCAATGGCCAGAACACTACCCTCATAAAAGGGTGGTGAAGGAAGATGTGAATAAGAAAAAGCACGTACAGGAATTCAGGAAATGGTTTACGTATTTGTTTACCCTGTCTGTTTTGGTAAAACCATTAGCTATATCGGCTCCTTTCATCAGTGGGAAGCTTTAGTAATTCCGGAAAATTCTCAAGATTAAAGCTCAATTGTCATTTATTGGCACCTGACTGCATGTCAAAAGATAGCGGAGGTTTGAGATATGAATTCCCTCAAGATTTTCTCAAAACATCTTTTGCTCCGAAGGAAACACTTCTATGTCATTAACAAGAGGTAGTTAACTACAATATTAGAATGTGCATATCTGGGAAAAAGAATAAAGCAAATATGTCTAGAATGAACCACCATTCAGTAACAACTGAAAAGAAGTCATATAAATTGCATATGAATTTCTCAATTTATAACGTAGCTTTTCTTGTTTTCAATCTGAATAACTCAGTGTGCTATAATATCAATTTCCATAAACTGCATACATACACTTCTATTTCATGGTTGTTTGTGTTATTGTTTTCAATCCGAATAATCTAATGTACCAGACTAGTTTTCAGGAAGAGAAAGGTATGCATATATAATAAACATACTATCAAGAGCGCCGATCCTGGAGGGACCGAGGGGGCCTCCCAAAGTTCATGTGGCCCCTATTTTATTTATGAATATACAATATTTGGTATAATTTGAGTGCAATTTGTCTTAAAATCTTCATATATATACCTTCTGCATCTGTATGCTCCCCCCCCCCCAAATTACAGAGAAATCTGCGCTCTCGCATACTATCGTAATATTTTTAGTACTTATATTTTTATGATTACTCTATATACATTATTTATAAGTAGCTGTCGTGCCACTGCTTGTTAAAATTTTACAATTAAGTAATACTAGAAATCCTATTCTAAAAATACACAAATCACACTTATTTTCTGTAAGTTGGACACTTTTCGATGGAACCGATGGTGGCCAACATGGACAGGTTTCACTGTATATATATATATATATATATATATATATATATATATATATATATATATATATATATATTAAAATAATTAAAATGACCAATGGCAGTGTCGAATCCATGGTTTTCGGGGTCACTGAGATGAACAGTGACACTTCCGATCCCATTTACATCCAAATTCAGCCCCGCATCTTGGTGTCGGGGAAAGGGAAATACATAAAACTAATCAAACATAGCCCATATTAGTGTCGAATCCATAGTTTTCGGGGTCGCTGAGATGACCGGTGACACTTCCGATGCCGTGATTCGCAACATGGAGGAGGAGGAGAATAGATATATAAAATTGATCAAAAATGGCCGATATTAGTGTCTGATCCTTAGTTTTTCGAATCGCCGTGATGAACAGTGACACTTCCGATCCCTTTTAAAAGCAAATTCAGCCCCGCAACTTGGGAGAAGGGGAGATATATAAAAATGATCGAAAATGACAAATATTAGTGTCGAATCCGTAGTTTTCGGGATCGCTGAGATGAACAGTTACCTTTCCGATGCCGTTTAAAAAGATGCCACTGAAAACGAATACAGCATATTTCACGGGTAGCACTCACATGGGATACGGAGTTGTGCATTTAAACTTTCATTTTAACCCAGCGAAGCGGGTAATTGATGCTAGTAAAAAATAAATGAAATTTATTATCTCTTGAACGAAACGACTAATCTCGATCAAATTTTCAACATAGATGACGTTCGTGCCTGGGATTAATTTTGCCATTTCACTTTGACGGAACAACGTAGGGGAGTAGGAAATATACAAAAATCAATAAATATAAAAATAAAAGTGACAATGTTCGTGAGTTCATAACCCTTGAACCACCCGATCTATCTCAATCAAATTTTCAACATAAATGAAGTTCGAACCAGGGATTTTTTTTTAAAAATTTCATTTTGATGGTAGAACTTAGGGGAGGGGAGGAGGGTAAATGTATGAAAATCAATAAAACTTAACTCTTGAACCACCCAACCGATCTCGATCAAACTTTCAACATAGATAAGTTTCGGACCTGGGATGTTTTCATAATTTTACTTTGACGGCACAATGTAGGGGAGGGGAAGGGAGGACACATATGTAAACAAAAATAAATCAAATTTTTGACATACATGACATTGGGGCCTGGGACAATTGTTATCATTTAACTTTGACGATGCAACGTAGGGGAGGGGGAAATGATCAAATTTTCAACCAGCTGACCGATATCGATCAAATTTTCATCAACCTAGATGAAGTTCGAATTTGAAATGGTTTTTATCATATCACTTTGACGTGTAACTTAAGGGATGGGGATAGACATTTGAAAGGAAGAGGAAAGACATTTAAAAATGATCGATATTAGTGTCGAATCTATAGTTTTGGGGTCGCTGAGATGAACAGTGACACTTCTGTTGTGGGAGTCGCTGAGATGAGCAATCATACTTCCAGTGCCTTGCCCCGCAACATGGGAAGGATAGAGGAATATATAAAAATCACCGAAAATGACCAATATCAAAGAGCGCTATAGTAATAGTAAAAACGAAACATATTACTATTTTTCCTTAAGTTAACCCACCGAAATTGGGGTGCGTCTTAGATTCGAGGACGTCTTAAATTCGAGTAATTATCGAGAAATTCTTAATTAAAGATATTATTAACGTGCTATTAAAACTACTTTGCTAGCCATAAATACTTTTAATTTTGTATCATATTCAATCATTTGGACAACAATAGTGTCTTGCGCAAGCGCAGGACGTGCGGGTTTGCTAGTTGTATTTATTTCCTTAACAGTTAATAGGTGGAAAATTAATACTGTCCACTGCGTTGAATTATTATTTAGAATTGAGACGGTTTTAGGCATCCTGTTGACATCAATACTTCAATTAACACTTAACACAAGCCAATTACTTTCCACCCATTGGGATTGAAAGTCACATCAGTAGGAAGTCGAAATGGTTTCCAACCTAAATAATAATCCATAGCACGTGTAACTATGAATTGTCTTTTGTTAGTTAAGACATTCAAAACGGAAAAATACCGTCTGCCAGGGGAAGAGAGAAATTCAGTTTCTTGCCAGTCTGTCTATCAGCTTCTTTTCGTATTTTTAATTTTATTAGTTACTTATTTTTTTGTCTTTCTTTCGACGTAAAAAAATGACAAAAATGTGAACTTTTTTTTATAGATGCTATAGGATGTATCTTGAATAACTAAATTAAAGAAACTCGCACCTTGTATCCAGTGAATTAGGGATTAATTCATTCTGTTTCGGTATTCGGTGATATCTTTTTAATGATTTATTTTGCTGCTAAAATGGTGACATGTATGGGATTCGTGTCTTCTAGCAGAACTCTTCAGAGAAAAAAGCAAAATTAGATCTTCAAATCTGTTTCGACTTGGCTCCTTTATGAAAAATTCCTTTGCAAAGTTGGTCACCAATTTAGCAGCAACATAAGTCATTGAGAAATGTACGTGCAATGTAAGATCCTTTATAATTTACCTACTTGACTTAAGTAGTTTACAATCCAAAATTAAAATCTTATCTTTGTACCCAAACCCAAACTTACTTAAGATTTCATTGGCACGAGATTTCAGAGCTCTCTGTGGCTATGTATTCGTGCCTATAAAATGTAGGCCAGAATGTCACTGCTTTAACGTTTCGTTGAATCTTGTAAAAGATAAATAGCCCTAAGTGTTATGAAAGTATACACAATGTCAATACAACACTTGTTATGAATATTGTAGTCACTCACATTCATATAATTCAAGAATTTTGGAAATGTTTTCTTATTTTTACAGATGTTAACAAATTCTTTGTTTTTGGTGATAGCCCTCATCTTACATAGTAATAACTTCTCATATTTTAGCGAGGTTGTTTTCTCTTGCAACCAATCTGTATAGTTACTAATATATGTTATAGGATATCGATTGTAAAATTAGAGTGGCCATAGTGATTAGAATACCCATAAGTGTTGAATTGATATAGTGTTGCGGGATATGATCTCAGGATCCGCTAGGACATCTTCATTTATGTGGAAATTCAATCAGTCATGAATGGGAAGCCAAGCAGCCTTCAGAGAGGTCATTGCCTGATGTTATTAACATCGATTATTCTGTTTTACGTCGCTAGCTGACTTTATGTCGAAAGATAAATTAACTATTGCTTTGCTTTTATTGAAGAAGTCTTTGTATTTGTAAGTAATTTGTTATAAACAGTGGTAGCGACCTTTAGAACCTTTACCCCTTTAGCAGTCTCACACGCGACGTTTTTTAGTTTCCTTTGTTAGATCAATTGGTTCGATATTATTGGGCGCTTATTGTCAGGCTACTACAAGATATTGTCCACTTCGTTCATTTATCCACTACTCGATGTTACAACAAGGAGTAATAGACACAGAAGTAAGTATATTGACTCTGATGAGTTTCTTTTTGGCATGTTTACCTGTCAACATTAATAAGTCAGGGGGGAGTTTAAGAACTTTGTGTTGAGTCGATGACATGTCGAAACACGAACTTTGTCAATGTGACTTTTGGGTCATTGACCACGCCCAGGAAATCATGTGGTGTCACTTAGAGGGACAGTCGGGTCAAAAGCAATTGAGAGAGCACGATCTTGGGTATTCGTTGGTGATACTCGAGCATTCGTCATTCTGCGTTGGATCTTGTTTTTTGGTCATTCCTCAGTGACCAACACCGTCCAGCCAGCGGTCTGTCTTTCAATGCCCTGGTCGATTGACGAACAAGTCTTCAATTATGAATTTCAACAAGACGTCCCGACCTGCAGGTCACTGGAACTTCGAGGACAACGCCAAGCTTTATTCCAATATATTTGGTATTGTTATCCCGCACCTCTTTAGGTGCCTCTCATTGTAATCCCGACATCAAAGTTGTATGGGAACAATAGTGGATGTGTTTTCGGAATACTTGTAGTTATTTTCCTTTTACAAAAATAGGAAAAATTCAACGAAATGTAAAAGCAGTGACATTCCGGCTTATATTTTACAGGCACTAGTACATGGCCACGAAGAAAGCCGAAATATCGTGAAAATGAAATCCTAAATGAAGACATCAGTCTTGGGTACAAAAGAATAAGGGCCTTATGCAGAGTCGTTCTGACACGTGATTAGTGCCATACTAAATAGTTCGACAAACATATATGTTTCCTGCAGTAATCAGTCCTTTAGTATGACGTTAATCATACGTCAAAACGATTCTGCATAAGCCGGTAAGATTTTAATTTTAAAATATGTACACTACCCGTATACCATCTACCGGTAACTATACAGATGTTGCAGGTGTAGTATTTTTGTAACAACTCGAACAAAAATAGTTTAGTAGATTAATTGATATACAAAGAGAGAGAAAAATGCAACTGAATCACGATGCAGTCCTGCATTTTTCACTTTTTGTATATCATTAGATTCGCACCTATAAAGGAGTTTATGTAATATAAAGTAGTTATTTTCCCCTTCATTTATAATGATACATAATGATTTACTGTTAATTTTTGTGTTAGCAGGCACCCATCAAAGAAGGAGCTGATATTGAAATAATTTTATCTGATGATGAAACTGATGAACGCGAAGTAAAGTCAGGGGAAAGTGAATCAATGGTGATTGAAAGAATTGGAGCTGTACAGAATAGCAAACCTCAGTGCACTGGGAATGATGCGTTGTTTTCAAAACGAAGTGACGATACTGAGAAAGAAGTAGTTGACCCCATGCAGTATGTAATGTCTCTCTACGGGAGTAAGAAAAATATTGAGATTGTACCGCTGAAGAACACAGATAAAGATTCAACTCAGAGGTAAGTTATTAGCAACAATTACTTTCCAGATCAGGGTTTCTCAACTTGGGAGTCGCGAAGATAAGTGGAACAGATAAATACAATTAGAATCTAATACCGGAAAATATTTTCAAATGTCATTTTGAAGTTTGTTCTGATAGGTATAGTTTTATTTTTGTACATACTGTTAAGAACAACAAAAAATAGGTCTATTAAACATTTCACTAGGTGCAGAGTTGTTTAAAAATCAATTTAAATGAAAGAGGTACGATATGAAACTAAAGAGAACTATATATTGAAATACCAGAAAAATACAAATGCAACAAAACCTGCATATTGAAATACAATTAAAATTGAAAGCTAATAAGATACTTGACCATGATGTGATTTAACTAGTGCCGCGATATCTGGTTCAATATTTGTGACACACATTATCAAGTCATTTAAAATACTCAATAACTTTTTTTCTTAACAACTGTCCAATTTTTTAAGAATCAAAACTAGAAATCACTTTATTTTTTAATCATATGACCCAAAATTAAGGGAGTTATGAAGTTTTAAAATTTTCTAACGGACTCCATTTTGAAACAGTATAACAGATTGGATTCGATATTTGAAGTATGAATGAACTGACCAAATTTGGTTTTAGTCCATTTGCTTTTACAGAAGTTACTGTATTCACTATGTACAAGAAATGGATTCTACTATTATAGAAATAGATGGATATCGTGAGATCTCCGCAGTAGGTATATTAAAAATCGCACACAAGCTTATTAAAAACCTGAAATTATAAGGGGGTCGCTGGCAAGAGGATATGATAAAATGGGGGTCGTGATAGGAATTAGATTGAGAACCACTGTTCTAGATTATATACAGGATGGCGCATAAAATGATCGGGAGTTTAGTATTGATATAGAAAGTCCTATTAATAATCTCAGAAATCATCGAATGACACTGCAATCAGATGTATTTTCACTTTAGCACATGCACATATCCACTGTTTTTAAAACGGACAGTCACGTTTCTGGCTACTTTACAACACATTTTCTCATCATTGATCTAATTCCGTGCCTGAATGGTTTACGTTTCCATTTACAATACATTGTTCGGATGTTTGTTGAATATTTTTCTCCTTTAAAAAATCTGCAGAGAAATGAAATAGGATACAAATCTGGGTAGTTCGGGGACCATCCTTGTCAACATGGAACAGATTTCAAAAACGATTTGGAACAATTCGTTTTCCCAATGTTTCATGCAAAAAATCAAGTACAACAAGTGTATTGAAGGAGAAGTCTGTTGTATGAAGCCGTGAGATGAAGCTGTTACGAAGCATTTTGAGACATCAGTCACTATTGATTGTCTGTCAAAAAAGAAAGTTACGATTAGGCCATGACTAGTTACAGTTGCCCATACTGTAACTCTTCTTACATTGTTAATACTGACTTGTGTCCTCGTTTGGGGGCCGCGGTGGCTCAGTGGTAGAGCGTTCACCTCTGGTGCTTGGGGCCCCGGGTTCGATCCCAGCCCCAAGCCAAGTGAACTTTGTGGTGGACAAACACCGTGTGCGTGGGTTTTCTCGGGGTTCTCCCGTTTCCTCCCACTTTCTTCATTCCACCATTTTCATTCATCACTCATCATTAAGGCCCGGATTTTTATGTTTTTACATATTTTTTCCTTTGTATGTACGCTGGTGAAAATATGAAATGTTCGCAAATTACAAAGTAAGAAGCCATATAAACCAAAATCACGTTACATATTTTTACATATTTTGAAGTCTGTTACATATTTTCCGTCTACTGTACATATTTTTAAATAAATTCAGTTTTCTGGCTCCTTTTCGCTAATTTTCTTTAAATAATACGCAAATAAAAGTAGGCTTATATATGTAATAATAACACAAAAAGTACTTTATTTAAATATCTGTATTTTTTCTCTCACTTTGTTCAACCGATTTGCATTGAGGGAAAGCTGGATTAAACCAAATAGTACACTCTACAATATGGAAAAAAAAAAAAAAAAAAAAAAAGTCGTCAGTTTCCTCTTCCAATCCTGAAAAAAAAAATCTGTTTTCTTGTATATAAATAAAGAAAACAATATAAGGATTTTTGTGCTTATCGCCTTTGCAAGCAGACGCCACTCTGATGTGTGCCGACAAAACAAACTAAAACGCATACAGTTGGCTGGCTTTCTCACCTTTTTTTGTATGTGCAACCTCTACGGAAACACAAGAAACTCAACATTGTGCAGGGAGAAACAGGTGTGAAAATTGCCCGAAAGTTCCAGTCAGTTTTGAAGAGGAATCCAGGATACCTAACATTGAGGACTGCATGCAGGATATTGGATGGAGAAGAAACGGAGGCACCTGAGGAAACCAGTCCTGGAAAATGTCATTTGCTGAAGTTCGCGCCTGTCACTTCCTGCGACGTGGAAAGGTCTTTCTCAGCCTATAAAGGGATCCTGACTGACCAACGACTCTCTTTAGCTCCTGAACAATTGGAAAAGTATGTAGTGGTTCATTGAGCATCAGCAAAGTAAGCGCTTTTTTTTTTCTAAGATTTTTTTCATCATATACAATAATGTGGTTTTCAGTTTTTCTGAGACAATTTCATTTGTTACTAGTAAAAGCTTGAAGTATCTGTGGCAAGTTAGAGATTTTTTCGAATACCATCATATAAAATACTTAGTGGTTCATGGGGTGCTCCGAAAGTAAGCGCTCGTTATTTTAAATATTTTTTTCTCTTTTGATATTCAATAATGTGATTTTCATTTCTCCACGAGACAATTTTATTTGTTCTTAGTGAAAATTTGAACGTATCAGTGACAAGTTAGTGACAAAGTTTTTCCATTGCGTAAAATTATTTAGTGGTTCATTGTTCGTCCCAAAAGTAAGTGCCTTTTGTTTAAATAAATATTTTTTTTTTTGTGTTTATATGTTCAATAATGTGATTTTTTAACTTCTTTATACATATTTTCATTTGTTTCTTCTGAAAATTTGTACGTATCTGTAGGAAGTTATTTACACTTGTTACGCTTTTATTACATAAATATGTTAAAGTATATTAATTAGCTAAGAAAATAGTACAGACACAAAATAAACACGAAAAAATATTTTTACGTATTTTCATATTTTTAACATATTTCTTACATATTTCATTGATTTTTGCTACATATTTATGTACATATTTCGGTACTTTGGACTACATAAAAATCCGGGCCTTACTCATCATCACCGTCTCCTTTAGCCTAACCGGCATAACCGTGGGACGTAAAACTCAAAGATTTCATTTTTGTGTCCTCGTTTATTTTTATTGTTGTACTGTTGTGGTCATGCTATGGAAGTTTGATCCTAATGCCTCCATCTACCTTTTGTTGCAGATAGATCATGGCCGCTGAACAACGAGCAGTGATCCAGTTTTTGTAGTCCGCAAGTGTCCATCAGAATCAGAAACCATGACTTATTTCCAGACGATGTGCCACTACTCGTGTATCTAACAGAACCATGTCACGTGCACGCTCAGTGTTGTTGTAGATGGTCGTCCGACTTCTTTCTCTTGTGTAACACTTGTGCGACCATTTTTTATTTTTTCAATCCATTCGTAGACACTCCATTGTGGCAAGACACTGTTCCCGTATTGTGCCGAAAGTCTTTGATGGATTGCGGGCCCTGATACAAGTTCCGACCACAAAAATCCAGTTCACTGGTCTTCTTTGGTGCAAACTTCTTATGGAGCGGCCATGATCTATCTGCAACAAAAGGAAGACAAATGGCGGAATTAGGAGCAAACTTTCATAGCGTGACCACAATAGCATAACAATAACATAAACGAGGACAGAGGTGAAGAATATAAGAAAGAGTTATGTCAAAATTGCGGATAATTTTTGACTTACCCTCGTACGATATTTTTTCGTTGCAATCGCTATATCATCAAGGAAAAGTGGGCCTCATCCAAGAATCGAAAGTTATTCACAACTTTGTTCTTCTCACGGACCCACTCACAAAACTGCCAATCGCTGCTCTTTGTTTCTGACGGTTATGCAGTGCTGTTATTTTTATAAGGAAACTAATTCAAATCTCGTTTTAATATTCGTTTTAGTGAATGTGTGTTTATTCCTAATACTGTGAGAAAAAAAAAAGTCTGGTTAATTTTGTACCGCCAATGGATTGCTTCGACATTTTCTGGAGACTGTACAACTTTGTCTGAGGTGAGCATGAAACCGTCTTTGCATCTGGAAAACACTTTTGGTTTTATAGGGGAAAAATTATGAACGCTGTTGAATAGAAAGTCTACTTCAGTGGGCCATTTTTGTTTTACTGGTCCTCTAGCGGAACTTCAATCTGGAACACAACATTATCTATTCCAGTAATTTCAGCTGAAACTACTACTTTTTCAAAAAATGTCGTGGCGGTGTTACCTTCATTTGAACAACTATTTCCTTCAGGTTTTGGTTGGTCAACAATGATAGCTAAATCTCTTTTGAAATTTTTCTCGGTTGCTTTGTTTTCGTCTGTGAACTATTTCTTTATTTGTGTATTCTCTTACCTGCCACTGCTTGACCTCCAGTCTATATGAAATATGAAGTAAGCATTCAGAAAATCTTATCCAAGTTTGGAGAGTGGGAAGTCCAAATCTTAAAGTGGAAGTATCTGTCTTTTCCTTCAGAATATCCGATTGGTTCATTATTTTCTGCTTGCTTCATAATTGCTACAAATGTTAAAGATTCTGTACTCTCGGAAATTGGCAGGTCCACAGTGTTCCTTCTCTTCGCTCTAACGCTGCTCTCACTAAAGTTACTTGCGGTTGCCCTCTCTTAGAAAAAGATAAAATTTCAACTTTAATTTCGGAAGTCAAGTCTTGGTCCAACCACTTCACATTGTTTTTCAGAAATGTCTGAATTCCTACCCGCCTTGTCCAGTCGGCGAAATAACTCGCTACAAAATCGCGAAATACCGTTGTCAATATGTTTCCGCTTCTTGTCTGAATCTTCTGTCCCTGTTTCTTGTATTACGTGTTTCTTCCTCCCACCAGAATGCAACTGTAAAATCCTGTACAACGTTTCTCGTCGACGTCCATATTCCATTTACAACCTGCGTATAAGAAAATTTACTTGTAATAATATGTTGCTGTAATACTTAATTCTGAACAAACAGTTTATATTCAGTTGGAAACGAACTATAACACCTGTGCTTACATAAAAATCGATAGAAATGACTATTGTTTTGCTACGGAGTTAATCTCACTTTCTGTTTCATTTGGCATAAGCAGATACTATTTACAATATAATTAAAAACCGCAGGACGCCGCAGTTTGTTTTTAGGAGGTAAATCTAGAATAATCACATAGCATTCAACTGTAGATTTCAGCATTGGGAAACACCGGGAAAATTTGACAGCTCTGCAGAATTACAAAAATAGGACTTCAAATTAAATTAGTCACATTGCTATGTATTAACTCATCAAGAACCAACTGTGTATCTTAAAATGTATTACTTTATGGATTTAATTACAGGAGATACACAAGTCAATTCACATTATACATTACTCACCAGAAATAATAACCACGGGTGGACAGTATCTTGTATTGAAACAATGGATATTTTACTACACTAACGCTGCAGAGCAAACCACATACATAACCTAATACTTCAAGCTATCAGCTCCCTCTGGTGAGAGGCTTCTCTCCGTGACCTCCAGTTTTTTTTATTGCCACACATACTAGAGAAAATATGCAGTCGAAAAGTCAGGACATTCGTACTTTAAAAATTACAATTTTGTCCGGGTTTTGGGCCTGTTGGAACCATTATGCAGTGGTTCGAATTCCACCTTACTGGAGGTTCATGTCTCATATAGACTCGGCGCTAAAATTCAACAGACAAAATAATGAACAGTTGGGTTTTCTCTGTAAAATTTATAGGGTTGTATGGTAAGTCGTTTAATGGTGGCAACGCTATTGCTGTCACTGATTAGATATTCAACTGTCAAAATCGTATACTTACTTTAATCACACTATATTTTCTTCATGTACGTAGGTTACCTTTAAAATTGGTGTTGTTTTATGTTAATGCAGTCACATTTAACTATCTTTGACATCTTTATTAACTCTTGCTACAATTGTTAAATATAGTAATCATTTAATTAACTTCTTGTAATTTTAACCCTACCATTTCCCATTACCTAAATCCTGGAATCTTCTCATTTAGTTGTTGGTAACATCTAAACTACTCTTATTACAATATCTTCAATCCATGTTCTATATTTACAAACTGTCTGCGTGACAACTTCAATAGCTTGTATATGTAGATTTTCGTGGCACTTCTACTCCCCAACACTCACCCACTTTACAATAGTTTAAACACCAATACATAAAATACATGAGACCAACATACGGGGGGTGATCAGAAAGTAAGATTACAAAATTTGCAGTAAAACGTGTATATATTATTTCATACAACCAATGCAGCCAACAAATAGTACATATATTAGGTTATTTTTCGACATAGTGTCCGTGTCGGTTGAGGCACTTGTCACATCGTAGAATGAGTTTAAAAATTTCCTCTTGGTAAAAATCCTGTCCTTGCGTGTTCAGTCACGTTGTCACGAAGTGTTTCACCTCCTCGTCTGAAGCCTCCTAGATGCTTCTTCAAGTGCGGGAACAGGTGAAAGTCCCTTGGAGCGAGGTCTGAGCTGTGAAGAGGGTAGTTGATAATGTTCCAGCGAAACTGCTTCAACAGCGGGATGGTTTTCTGGCCTGTATGTGCTCCTCGTTGGTAACATTTCCTCTACCAGCCGCAAACTTTCGACACCGAACATGCTAAGATGCTGACGAAACATTACAGTCTCTCTGGAAACCTCTACCAGTTGCCAGTGAATTTTAGCCGCGGTAACATATTTCGCCCACAGAAATTCAATAATTGAGCGAACTTCTTCGCGAGACCAGTTTTCCAAATGAGTTACCATTTGTGTTTGCACACTACTAGCACTGTAGGTGGCTAAAACTACACAGTTGCCAACTCCATGTATTAAAATTATCGCACACCCCCTCATTCCTCTATAACAGACGTAACTCCAGAAGTATCGGCCTTGTAACCTTAATTTCTGATACTTCCTCGTACAATAGGGATAAAGCAATTCAGAATTCTTTCATTTTGCTTTGTCCTTTGTTCTTCTTCTTTTTTATTGTACAAGTTGACCTCTTTTTTTCAGATTGTGTCCAACCACCTAATGGGATTCCGTAACACATTCTGTATTCCTTTTAACATAGTTAAAATCATTTCCCTATTACACATGTTACGTGTCATGCCTGTACCAAATTCCACGTGACACACTGATATTGCTGTGTCCCTGTTACTTATGTCTGCCAAACATTTTTCTTTCTTCCATTTCATCTACAACTTTTTTCACAGCAGCCTCTTCTTTCGGTGTTCGGCGCATCCTGATATTCTTAATTCACCTTCTTTATTTCTTTTTCCAATATTGTTAAATTCAACATAGTTTGTACATTGTTTTACTTTGGCTTTAAAAAAAAAAAAAAAAAAAAAAAAAAAACTAATTTATCTTCTGCACGTAAAATTAAATTGCTGGGATGAGATCTTTTGGTACTGTCTGTTTCAACGCAAGCTGTATTAGGGAGAATTTTTGGCGTAATTTACATTTCCTGTAAAATCAGGGAACTTTGAGAGTGCATGTGAGGTTGTTTCTTGGATTTAATTTCTTCGCCAGACACGTCCTTTCGTAGTGAAATATAAATAGACATTATAACACCTGAGCTGTGGCTTGACAGTCTGTCTTCGTGAACTCGTAGAGATCTCTTACATAAATTTGGAAATTTCATTAGTATTTGATAATGTTGCATTAGGCAGTTATTTCCTTGGGTAGTATTAGGATTTGTAGCCGCTTCGATCGTCTTAGAAAACTGGTTTCTTCCTTCAGTTTTGCAATCTGGAGATCACGTTTGTAGAATTCTGACTGAATTCCCAGCGTAAAATCCGCTCTCACCAATTTATTTAAAACTTTCCAACCAAGAAGTAAGCGTACACTCGACTGTAAACTGCTGCGTTATTGTCACTTTTTAAAATTGGCGTTGCCTTATGCTAATGAGGATTGTAAATGCAGCCACACTTAACTATCTTTTATTTTAGTTACTAAACTATGTCCTTGGATGCATAGTTTAAAACTCAAAATCTTACCTTGTATCCCTAACTTCCATCTTGTTTAAGTCATTATCTTTGACTTCTTTATTAATTCTTTTATTAATCATTTAATTAATTTCTCGTAATCTTAATCCTATCATTATTCTTTACCTAAATCTTGTAATCTTCCCATTTAGTTCTTGACATCTAAACTATTATTGCAATATCTTCAATCCTTGTTTTATATTTACAGACTTCCTGTCCCCAGCAATAGAGTTGTATATGCCTAATCGTAAATATCTTGCTTCAACTAAAAATAATAATAATTAGGGCCCTGATTTTTATGTGCTAAAAATTGTAAAATATTTATTTTTTATGTGCTAAAAATGAAAAAAATACTAAAAGTTGAAAAATATTTAACAAAAAATATAAAAGTATGGGAAAACGCCCAACAAAAGAAAAAAATAAATACTGGTAGTCTCCAATAGCTCTTATTCATCAGATGTCGAAATTCCATGGGCATTGCAGTGAATAACTTACATCTTTTTCAAATTGTCCATCGTAAAGCCATGCCTACTGTCACAGAGTAATGCTTTATATTGAGAAAAGAAACGTTCTACATCATACGATGTTAACCTCGCGTATTTGAAAAAGGGCATATCACGAATATTCACACCATTAACTTCACTTGTGTGTTGGCCTTCCAATACTTCAGATATTTTACATAGGATTTATAGTCAATGTTTTGTTTTCCAAACAAATCCTTATTTTTTTTTCTTCTTACGACTTCAGCTTTCTTTCAACGCACTGTACTTTTTTAACTGAAGTACTCAATAAATCTCCCGTAGTTTCTAGTTTCTTTATAGAGTGGGTCAAGAAACATAAACTGGCAGATATGAAATTACCTCCCCTTCACCTACGGCCACTCGTCCTCCCCTCAGTTTTGGCTTCAAAGTACAAAGTGCTCCTTTAAAAGGTTTTCCTTTGGCACAAGTTACCCTAGCACTGATAAGCAGAATTTATGACAACGTTGTTTCTGCAGGTGTGCAATTGCGATGGATAGGTTTATGTAGGTTATTCTTTTTCCGATGTTAATTTCTTAAGAGTGAAAGAAGAAACAATTCGTTGTGTTTAGAATAAAATAATGGAAAATTATTAAAAATATATATATTTATTACAAAAATGTCCGAAATATTTATTTACGTAACTTTTTCATTTGTAATTTACACTTCCAGATTCTTAATTGGGATAATAAACTTTGTTTTGGGCTTGTACGAGTTTGGAAAGTATGCGTTTGCCTATCGGTCATGAAAGTCACGAAAAAGTCACGAGATTTAGCTTTTGGATCACGATTTTTTTTAACTGTGCAAATGTAAATACAGATTGAAAATATTTTTCTATAAAACGTCAAAATTCACCACCAAAAATGTCTATCGTCGGCTTTAGACGCTACCAAATCGCAAGCAAAATACGTTTGTATCGCATGGATGAAAATTCGGCCTAATTAGCACCCAAATTCGCTCTTGAAAATGTTAGAAAATTTTATGATTTGGTAAAGAAAAGGTCACCACCACATTCATTTTGGAATTTTAATAGATACCCTGGCGGACTTCTTCGCGAGACCGGTCTTCCAAACGAGTCACCATTTGTGTTTACCTACACCTAGTGCCATAAGTGGCGAGTGACTGAAACACTGCACAGTTGCCAACTCTTGTATTAATATTAAAATTATCGCACACTCCTCATTCCTTTATAACAGACGAAACATCAGAAATATCGACCTTGTAACCTTAGTTTCTGATTCTTCCTCGTACAAATAAATAAATATTGGTTGTTTATATATATATATATATAATGTATATATTTTCAGGTCTCAACAAGATTTCAGTAGTCCGAAAACATCAGAAGAGAATGTAGTTTCTGCAGAGGCTGCTCTTGAAAGATTTCGTGGCTGTAACATAAGTGTAACAAGACTAATAAACATCGAAAGTGATGAGAAACAACAGGTAAACAGTGGTCGTGGCAAACCCACAAGAATTTTCAAGTGTGACATATGCGTTGTTACTTTTCCAACTGAAAGTGATTATAGAGAACATAAAAAGGTGTGTATCGAAAGGACACCACCACATCAAGTGAGGTTGAAATCACCTACCTCCAATCGTGGCATGGACTACAGTTCAAATACAAGGGAATCGTGGATGTCTGGTGAAGGTTTCAGTGATTCAGGCTCTGTAAGTTCAATCCATGACCGGGATCAGGTAATGTCTGATTTCCAATCCAAACAAGGTGTAAGTTACGATGCCTCGAGTCAGGACAGCAACAACCATTTATATCCTCAGAATTCTGGATCTGCTCATCCTACAGATCCCAGTGGAATCGCTAATGTACCTTATCGTTTTGAATGTGAAGTTTGTGGAGAAAAATTCCAGTATCGGCATACATTTTCAACGCATCGTCGAGTACATACGGGAGAACGACTGTATGAATGTGAGGTTTGTCACAAGATGTTTGCCCAACGATCTATTTTGCTTACTCACCAACGTAGCCACACAGGAGAGAAACCATATAAGTGCCAGTTTTGTGGAAAAGCGTTCTCTCAGGTTGGGAATCTGAATGTGCATCGCCGTTCACATTGTAGTGATAAACCGTTCAGTTGTGAAAAATGCGGCAAAACTTTCAAACAAAAAGTCAGCTTAGTTAGTCATAATATGATTAGCCATTCTTCGGTGGAAGTTAGTGACCAGGGGAGCATGAATTCTAGTTAAACCGAATTCGCTTCCGTAATTGTGGTCTATTTAATTGCAATAGATATCTTTATGTAATAGTGATATTACAACAGTAGAAAATGTAAGCAGTTTGGAATCGTATTATATTCCTACTCAGGACATGTTCAAGTGTTATCGAGAATAAGAGAAAATATAACTTTTAGAAGAGTTTTTTACCTCGAAAGCAGATTAAAACCGAAATCGGGGAAAGATTTACACAAATTAGAGGTCAAATTCGATGCTATTTCTAAGATACCTGTACAGTTGAGTGTCCATGATATACGAAGTGCGTACTAAAAGTATGTGCTATTTATATATAACGCCGGTGATATTCAGTATTTGGGTGAGAGCTTTCCTTCACTTTACAATAATCAATGTCTACGCTCATTCATTAGCAGTATGTACGAGAATGAATCTTTTAAAGGCATCTGCGAAGTCATTTTTTGGGGGGTGGAGGGTATTTTGGACACTAGAAAAATACTTCCGAGGGCACTTCTGGGTGGAAAGCATCTGCTTCGCGACGATTCCTTCAGTTTTGAAAACGGACATAGGTCACTGGGGGATAATTGTTGGGAACACTTCGATGTTCTTATCTGTAAAAAAAAACTTGTTCTTATCCGGGAGACTATCTTTCTTCCATCTAACTGGCAAGGAACCTAACGCATGAATCGACCTTGTCAATTTCAGGTGGTCTGTCAATGATACAATGAGAGAATCCTGTAAAGTTACAGATAACCTCAACAGTTAGCCGTCTGTCCTGCAAAATTTCAAGTGATCTGTCAAATTTCTTCCCACGATGCAATGAAAGAATCCTGTAAGGTTACAGATATCCTCAACGGTTAACCGTCTGTCCTCCATGACCAGGACCTCAACAGGGCAGTTTTTTCTAAGGTGGTTATACAAAAGGGTTTCCTGACTTTGACAAGTCTCCAGTTAATCTCCTTCTCCCCTCCCAAGTAAATTCCAGCACCTACTTCCGCACAGTACAGTCAGCGAGGGCAACGTCTCCACAAATGTTCTTCAACTGGCGATGCATATGTACGTATCCTAGTTGTATATCTTTTCAACATGTAGACCAAATCTTCCTTAGACATTTCTATGGTGAAATCTGTCATTTCAGATTAGTATATATATATATATATATATATATATATATATAAAGAGACCTTTCACTTTGAATGTATTACAAACGAACATAGAAGCTTAAAATTTTGCACAGTGAACCCTTGAAGTCCAAAGTTAATTTATTTGTAATTATATTAATCTACTCCTAGTAGTTTTTTAACAATGGCAAAACGGCATGTACTTTTGGTACGCATTTCGTAAAATTCCAGAAATCTTAGGAGTAAAATTCTACATTATTTATATAGTAACTTAGTTTTGAAATTTATGTCACAAAAACGAATCACTTATAATTTCTGTAAGTTTTTTTTAAGGTGCCATCTCAGTATTTGCTAACTAGACTAAGAAGCTGATCTCCAGCGAAACAGTCCTTAAAAGCAGCATTATTCACATACGCGGAGATTGATGAGTAAATTGGTAACTACTAACAGTATTTCTGACAGAAGACGATGAATCTTGAATCAAGCATTGTTTTTTTACTAACTTAAGAAACATTTATTCCCACCGAGCGTCTACTATACTATCATACGTAGTGTTTTAGTATTTTAGTAGAATATTGTGCATATCATATTACTTTCCATTGAAAAAGACTGTGAACTAACTGATAGTGTATTTTTTTATTTTTTTAGAAGAATTTTAATATGTATTAAATTCAAGACAATTGTGTATCATGTCTTGCTTATTGACAGTAAAATTTCCATTTGTTTAGATCTTATATTTAGAGAACAGATGTACGTGTTTGGTTTTCAGTAAACTATTAAAGAAGGATGTATATACATAGTTGTTGAGAGATATAGTAGCTTGGTAATAGTGTAAAGATGTTTATTATCTGTTTTAAGGGTACACAATGTCCCTGTGTCTGAAATGTGGTGTTATTGAGATCGAGAAAAGAACTGCCTTCTTCTGTACAAATTTTGGGAGCCATTGCTGGAAGTATTTCATGTAGCATTATTCATCCAAACCCTCATAAATCTGTTGCTGTAACTTTTTTTTAAATGAACCTAGCCTAAGCAAGTATGCTATGTCACAATTGTAAACAGTGATTATGAAAACTAAGGTATGTTTTGGAGGATCGCGGCCCTCATAATCAGGATTTTAAGTCTAAAGGAAGATTGAAAAAAGTTTTAAAAATGTAGAAAAAGTGAAAGGATAAGAAAGGTCATTCGAAGTAACTACGAGGGTTGATTAAGAAGTAAGGTTACAAAGCCTGCAGTGAAACGTGTATACGTATATTATTTTCGGAACAGCTGTGAGCATTCGTACGTGCACCTCTGAATCCAATCGTACAGCATGACGTTTCTACAACAGCGCGAAAACAAGTGGCTAACAGCTTACGTTTCCCACTCAGATCAGCAGTGTTGCAAGTTCACCAAGAAATTAGCAAGTGCTATCAAGCTGTCAGGAAATAGCATGCATAACGAAATCAGACTAAAAAAACGGCCAAAGAAGCTTACATTGCCGAGTTTCCTGTATGTGTGCTACAGATGCCACAATATTAAAACCTGTTCATGCAAGCTACTCTATACCATCGAGAACAGAATCGGAGTTTGATATTGCACTTTAATTATTGCTGGAGAAAAAAACATCTGCGCTGCTATCACTGCCACCAACATTGAAACACAGTCGTTCTATTTCTGGCTCTAACAACCCTTCCGTCTGAATGTATTCTTCCTCAGTGTTTTCCACGTTGCTGCAACAGTTTCCCCAATCCACTGCACCAATTTCAGAACACCTTTGTTCACACAATTTCCACACGTCATTCAACTTAAATGTTATGCTTCGTTCCGCAATCCACTGTTTAATTGTTATGTTTCGTTGTGCAATCCACTGTTTAATATCACCCCAAATCTTTTCTATGCTGTTCAAGTCCGGTTGGTACGCAAGTATGCCAAGAACTGTATTGCAGTGTTCACCCATGATCTTATCTAAAATGAAGCTCTTTGCTTTTGGTTTGTTGAACTTTATAAGATTGTAAAGTTCAGTGTTGTACATGTCGTCAAAAAAAGGTATTTTATTTTTGAGAAGCCAATCTTGCATATCTTTTTTCTAGAATTGGATGAAGGACATTTTTCATCCTGCACGTTGTGGTATGAAACGCTGTCAATCACCAAGACAGAGTTCGAGGGCAAATTTGGGAGAAGCTGTTCTTTGATCCAGGGTATATATATTTTGTGGCATTCATTTCTCTGTGATAGTCACCGGTTGTTTGATTGTACTTGAATATCAACAAAGCATTAGAAATTAAACGTTTATCACTGCCTGCATGCACTATAATAAGGCGCTGACCCTTGAATTTTGGTGCCTTGAGACTGTCAGTGGTGCTGTTACACCATGCTTTGGGCGTTGGATGACCTTCGCAACGGAATCGATGGTGGCTCGCAAATATTCAATTCGTGCACTGCAGATATTAGTCCTTTCAATAAGAAATTGCCTATTAGTTTGTGACTTTTTCCCACCGAAACCCGAGTTTTTTGAAAATTTTTAACAAACTGGTCTCATGTCCCTTGTATTTTATTTTCACCTGTAATTTTACAAGCACAGACTTCACTGTCGGCATTCTTTGTTCCTCTTTGTAAAATTGGTGAATTGCTTTCCGAATTACACACACATATCGAAATCGTCTAGGTGAGTGCAAGGACGTGGATGATTTTTTTTATTTCTCCGCGGCGTGCCGAAAGATGATTTGATGATCCAGCTTTCACTTTCAATATTTCTTTCTTAATGGACTTTAATGATTTTACGGACATTTCTGTTGCAGCGGACACACGATCTAACACTTTCTGTGCTGGAACAATAAATTAAAAAAAAAAAAAAACGTTCTTTCTGCATGAATTGAAGCACATTAGCAATAACCTCACGCGTTTGACCACGAAGCGGTCTCCAATATGCTTTGGAGTGAATAGGAGGCATGTTGTAAAAAGAAAAAAAGCTCACTTCAAAACAACAGTATTCCTTCGATTTGTATATACACAAAAAATACACACGCTTTTACCCGCTTACGCAGATCCTTACTTCGCTCTTCTCAGACACATACTGATCACAGTGCTTTCACTGTGCACAACTCATCACGTAACAGAATTTCCTCTCCCATGTTCCGGCTCTCTAACTAGTTTCGCGCCAGGAGTCGTAGCTGTTCCGAATATATATTTCGTACAATCAATACATACAACAGAGAGTACACACATTAGGTTATTTTTCGACATCGTCTCCATATCGGTTGCGAGACTTATCGCATCGTGGGATGAGTTGAGTTGAGTTGATTTTAGTTTAGCGTCCTTTTCAGCAGCGAGGCTATATGAGACGTGGACCTACTGATTAACGTGGAATCCGAACCACATGAGCTCCCGCCGGGAATCGAACCCGGGTCTCCCACGCCAAAGGCGCGTACGCTAACCGCTTAGCCACAAGGGAGCTCCGCATCGTGGGATGAGTCTGCAGATTCCATTCTGGTAAAATCCTGTCTTTGCGTGTTCAGCCACGCTATCACGAAAAGTTTTACCTCCTTGTCCGCAAGAACAGGTGAAAGTTGCTAGGAACAAGATCCGGGCTGTAGGGAGGGTGGTCGATGATGTTCCAGCGAAACTGTTTCAACAGCGTGGTGGTCATCTGGGCTGTACGCGGGCTCGTGTTGTCATGAAGGAAGGTGATGCCCTCGGTGAAAAGTCCTGGCCGTTTTCTCCTGATTGCTTGGCACAGTTGTGTCAAGGTCTCATAATATCGGTCAGCGGTTACACCTTTCGCCCACTGAAAACGAATAACTGAGCGGACTTCTTCGCGAGACCAGTTTTTCAAACGAGTTGCCACTTGTTTTTACCTACAACTAGCGCTATAGGTGGCGAGCGACTGAAACTGCACAGTTGCCAACGCCATGTAGTAAAATTACCGCACACTCCTTATTTCTCTATAACAGAAGAAACTGCAGACATATATCGGCCTTGTAACCTTAACTTCTGATCCTTCCTCGTACATTACACGTCGGAGAACATTATGGCGAATTAACCATCATTGATTACTGTAAAACTAGTCACTGTTCACTGTTGTTGTACTTCTTTCTTTCCAAGTGGTGGCAGTATATGGTAAAAAAAAATCATTTCATCTCGAGATAACAAATTAAATTGTATACTCAGTTTGGACTTGGACAAAGATGAAATTAACCCAATATGAAGCGATCTTTTTTTACTACATCCACAATTTGGAAAGAAAGAAAAATAACAACAACGAACGGTGATGGTTCATTAGTGTTGAGTGACGTGAAGTTGTGTAGTTGCTCCGAGTTACCTCTTTATCCCCTCGCAAAAGTAATAATGAATACAGTGATCCTCGAAAACGTTCCTTAGTCTTTTACAATTATTGTGGTGGATGTGTTTTCTTTTGCTTCCTATTGTGACTCTTATGCTTTGTCTTCTTCCAGATCAAATCACAAGTTATAATCTATAATTTACCAATTACTTTTTATTTTATTAATATCACTTTTTATCACTTCATCTCGTCATATTTCAGTTTCTGGCTTTGGACTCAGGATAAGTACTAAATACAAGTATCCCATACTTTCAATAGATTTCTTGTCTTGAAATTTAAAAGCGCATTCTAAGCTAGTATATTGAACCTGTGTTAAGATTATAACAGGATACAATGTATTGTAACAATTGGAAGTTGGTCAATGGACGTATGTTACGTAGTGTTGTAAGTGTAGTGTGAAAGTTACAGTTACGTTTCATAAGCATTAAAATATATAATACCGTAAAGTTTGTATATTTATATCCGATGTATATGCAATATTACATACAATTTTAAATTTTAGATTCATGCTTCATTGAACTGTGTAGTCTGTCCAATCCAGTATTTCTTTAAATGAATTCAGTTCTCTGAAGCAGATGCAATATGAATATCATACGGTAGATGATGAAAATTTCTTGGCTTAAAATCCTCTATGGAAGCATACTTAAATTCATAGAAAATGAGTGAGCGATAAAGTAAGTTGCAACGTGCGAAACAAGATTCGTCATTCTTTCCCTTCCTGGCAGGAACTTTACTCTTCGGACGAGGTTGAAAAGAAAATAGTTTCGCGCACAGAAATAAAAGATAGTTGATCTTGCTAGTGTTAACAAGTATTATTACTAAAGATATAGTGGGCTGTGATGGCTCAGTAGCAGAGCGTTCACCTCTGGTGCATGGAGTCTCTGGTTCAATCCCAGCTCGCGCCAAGTGAACTGTAGTAGACAAACACTATGAGAGTGGGTTTCCTCGGGATTCTCCCGTTTACTCCCCTTTTTTAATTCCACCATTTCATTCATTTCTGATCATCATCGTCTTCTTTAGCCTAGAGACCATAAACGTGGGACGTAAAACTAAAAAGATTTCATTTCATTTACTAAAGATATAGACATAAAGACGTAAGATATAGATACAGACATAAGATATGGAACACAATAGATTGAAAGTGGGGAAAAATACCAGGAATATATCGTTTCAGAGACATAACACCCTGAGTAATCGTTCGGAGCCCACTTTAAGCAGGCTCCGCCTTAAATAGACTCACACTTAAGAAGAACCCTAAATTCAATTCTTCATCTGTTGTTATTTATTGCGGGGAACTCATGCTATATTACTAGGACAACAGTTTCCCCTCAACACACTGACTACAATATCGTGGGCAGATGGTGGCTCATTGGTAGATCACAACTGTGGTTTGGTCTCAGATCATATGTTTACGGTCGATAATATAGTGTCCAATGGCGTGTTTTTGAGCCCCTTCTTCAAGCCTAAAACATAATCGTATGGATTTTGTGATTATTAAACTAAATTTTAATAGATGTAAGGGTGTTTTTAGTTTCTGGGTTATTTCTCAAACATGGTTACTGCAGGCTACTGATCAATCTTTCTTCCAGAAATTTTTGTCCGAGGGGGGAAAATCAAATTGTAAGGGGGCTGTACTTGGACACTGATTTATTGGCAGTCACAACTTAATTTTTCTAAGCGTCTTGCGGGCGGTTGTTTATCTCCGGGGCTTTAGATGGAGGAGGGGGAAGGCAAAGGTCCTCTGAAAGTGTGCCTAAAAGAAACACTACTACTGATGGGAATCGTAGGTTTTCTCGGAATTCTTTCGTTTCAGTCCACTTTCTTCACTCCACCAATTCCTTTATCAATACTGGTTTAGTTATTTCAACGTAGTACAAGAGTAAAATATATATCAGAAAAATACTGATTATATAAGAAGTAAAAAAAAAAGGAGATTTGATTATATATTTTAAACCTGTATTGACTTTAAAATGATTTTAATGGTTCCACTCTTATATCATCATATTCTTGATTTTCCTCACTGTCAGAGTCCCTATTAAGATTAATAATTTACGAGTCGTGTACTTATTTCATTAGACATGGACGTCCCATATATATATATATATATATTGCTTTTTCTATACATGGCTTACACAATTCTTCCAATCTTCGTGAGTCATTAATGCAATATCTTTCATCATTAGCGTACGCACATCTTTGAGATTAAACGTTTTATTTTCACTCGCAGTGTGATATTTTACTTTACTCCAAATTAGTTCGATTGAGTTTAATTCACAATGGTGTAAAGGAAATCGCAACACCTCATGAAAGGCAGATTTAGCAAGTTCGTCTAATTTACAAATATTTTCAGTCCGTTCGACGTTGTTGCACAATTTTATATAGTTCAAACTTTAACGTGTTCTTAACCACGAAATTCCTTTCGATGTCAATGATCATTGAACTTCTTTCTTGCTGCTGCTCTTTGTGGGCAGTTCTTTCACTATGGAAGCTCGCATTTTCGAACACAGTGAATGTGGTGGGATGTTGGGAGCAAGTTTTTCAGTGAAATAGTTTTCATAAACTGTACTGCCCATTTCACCATGATAGTCTGTATTTCTTTTATCCTTTTTCGGGTGAAAACTAAGTTGTGTCAGGAATGAAACCCTTTTTCGGAACTGGCATGTGCCAAAATCAATCATTCTCCTTTCCCTATGAGGGCTTTTATCCCTGTAGAAAATCCTTAGCCTGATCAGCTGATTTTATGCAAGTGTCAGTCCACGCCTTAGATTTGATATGTCCGTTTTGGCCCAGGTTTCATCAATGTACACGACTGAACTCCCTTGCTCTGTGGCTTTTCTGATAAGACGCAAGTATTTATGTCTACTTGCAGTGGTGTCCTTTCTATTCAATAAATAGAATACTTAACTTTCATTTCTTTCATAATACGGTGCGAAGTCCACTTTGAACACTGAGGTACTTCGTCGTCATCCCTCAGAAAACGTAAGATTTTGTCGATAGTTGGAAGTTCATTCTTCTTGAAGAAAGCATGCACGTGTCTTCGAATCGTAGCGCGACAAAAAGTGTCATAAATGTCCATCCTTGTCTCACGATTGTCATCTGGTCTCGTTTTTTTGGAGAGTTTCCAATTTTCCACTCGGATCTGATATTCTCCATTTTTTATGTTATGTTATGTTTTGTTTGTTTGTTTGTTTGCTTGTATACTTTAAATGTCAACAAGTGTTGCATCAGCTGTCAGCTGAAGTGCTCCACTAACCGAGATTAATTTTGACTTATTGCAGGGTCGAAAATATAAATATACATTTAAAACAATTTATTGTCTTTCACTACATAATATGTGCATTTTATTCGTGGCTGTATAGCATTCGGGTAAAAACGCGCTTGATGAAGCACTCACCCTGGAACTAACACAATACAATATGCAGATATACGTAGCTATATACAAAATACTTAAAGCACTAAAATCACTGAAATTATATACATACTATATACACTGTAGATATAATACACACCATCACTTACAAGTGAATATACACACACGCACCACATATAAAGAATTCGCACACTCAAAACGAAATAAGAACAATAAATACACAAACACAACGATTAACAGGGAACACAGACAATCTCTATCCGCTAAATAAACACTACATTTATGAATGCTGAGCAGCTGTGCGTCTTTCACTGTACTAGAAAGTTGACAACGTGGAGATTCCTAGCTGATAAGAAGGTGGGCTCTGCAGAAGTGTTTCCGAGTTACCATTGATGCCGGTAATGCCCAGAAATATGTATAAATCAATCTATGAACCGCCAGTATTATATATTCTCTACCTAACCTAAATATGTGTGATTTAACCAAAAAATCTGTTCAAGTTCAGTACATGCAAGTTGTTCGTATGAAGTATGGATGGCCAACGTTACCCGAGAATATGTTATCTGATTGGCTCCGTTAACAAATTCGATCGAGATATCGCTCTAGCTATCTATTGCATAAAACATTTTTTTGAAAAAAATCTTTCTTTCAAGAGTTACCATCTGCAGTAACGAACGGACCTACTAATATTACAATTTTATAAGTCCCATTAGCATAATCCTGATAACATTACACTTTTATAAGGCTCACTAACATGATTTTAATAACTGCTAGCGTCAAACGACTTAATGGTTACCCTGTACTTTTCTCTCGTTTAGCTAAGCAGAGCTGAAATTGCCTTCGCCGCTGATCTAGTGGCTGGTCTTGGCGTAATTGGCGGTGCTAGAACATTGAAATTTGAACTCATATGATGGTTCAGATTCCAGCTTAAACTGTGGGTTGACATCTCTATAGCGTCGGTGCTCAAGAGGAACAAGGAATTTCAATAAACAAACAGCAGAGTTGAGATTGTCGTAGCTGAAGAGTGGAAAGTTATCTAATGCCATAGAAATCTGGGTGCACAGTGCATCAGTTTGCGATATTAAATTGAATAGTTCTATTCTCTTCTGTCACTAATGAAAAATCATCTGTTATATTCGTAACGCATCTGCTTCATTGACTTTTTATTTGTTAATATATAAAGCCCGAATGTTACCACATTACTTTACTGGATTGGGCGGTTGGACCTTACATATGGCATGAATCTTTAAAGATCCTTGATACCAATATAAACAATGTGGGTCTTATGCAAAGACGTTTTGACGCGTGATTAGTGTCATACTAAAGAGTTCGACTAACATGTTTCCTGCAGTAGTCAGGCTTTTAGTATGACGCTAATCATACGTCAAAACGACTCTGCATAAGGTCCTGTGCTTGTAACTTGTGTCATGGTAGTTTGTATGTCGTTATTAATGTAACTGTTGATGTAAAGAACATATTTTTTAAAGATACAAAAATTGTCCGATTAAAATAATTTCAATCAGTAAATGGATCTTACTTTATTTGCTTTAAAACAGTTAAATGATTGTGATATTGAATTTTCGGAAGATTTTTCTTTTAGTGTTTAGCCGAATGAAACAAGTACATCATCCTCTTTTGATGTGATGAACATGTGTACCCAATCGATATATTTGTTTTCTGTTAGTTTTTGAGGTAGTGCAATTGGCCGACACAATTTTGTACACCCGTAGCTCCATAACTATGCGTTTCTGAGGAAAATATGAGGCTAACTGTTTTCTTAGTTTGATATGAGGAATTTGTGTAAAAATTGTCTTTTTCTTTCTAGAACTTCCTGTGTAAGACAAGGTATCAGAGTGAGGTTCCAGGACTGAAGCTGGTACTCGGAAAGTTGGGGGTTACTAGAAAAACCACGGTGACGATTATTCAAAGTAGACTTCCTTTTTCTCAACACACAGATTTTTCGTTTCACCCTTATGGGTTTGTAGTCATTTGATGAAATGCAGTTATGTCATCATGTATATCTGGATATCCTGAAAAGTCGTAAACTGCTGTCCTTTCAATGCTTATTTGGGTTTGCGAAATAGGAAGAAATCTGGTGGAGCCTAATCCGAGAAATAAGGACGAGGATGTAAGCCTGGGATCCTCACACTTTCTTTAGAACTGTCATAATTATTGCTGAGTGAAAATGATCAGAGTACCAGGAATCAGCTGCCGTGTTTTTGCAAGTATGGTCTTGCATAATAAATTCACTTCAGCAAGTTATCAAGAACGTCGCGTTAGAAGGGATAGTTGATTGTTTCACCCTTAGGAATCCATTTCTTATAAATCATTCTGTGGCTGACCGAAAAGATTATTAACTTCGTCTTGATCCGTGATTTCTGGAAGCAGGCCCTTTGGATTGGGGTGAATTTCTTTCATTCTCGTCCATGTTTTGTCTTTTTGTTAATGAATCATATTGATAGAGCTAGGTTTAGTCTGCTCCGACGATATAATCCAGCAGTGAAGGGTACGACTCCATGGACTTAATCAATTCTGTGCAACACCTTCTGTTTTAAATCCCCCATCATGCAAATTGACTGGCAGTAGCAAGGTTGCAAACACGTTCCAGATTGTCTTCTGTCGAAGTCGACTGCTCTGGTACCACCACGAGATAGGGCAGTCATACGGCAAATAGTTGTTAACGTCTCTTATATTTGTGTTTTTGTTTCTCTAACAACAAAACTTGTTCACCCTCTGATCCATGTAAGAATCCATGATAATAGGAACAAATATCTTTGATAACCTTGGACCTTGTTCAGTAACGGTTGTCAACGTAACGCAAAATTAACGTTTTCATTTGCGGTAATCGTCATAGCGGATATAATTGCTTATCGCATTTTTTGTATTGCGTTGCGATCCTCACATCTTGTGAAAACCATTGCGGAATTAGGCCTGGGGTCACAAATGCTCTAAGAATCCATGACAATGGGAACCAAGTTGTCTTGGATTACAGATGTTTAGAAGAGCACAGATGCTGTCTGTGCCAAATCCTCGCATATCCTGCAAAAGAATATCGTAGCACTAATGTCACATGATATGCAATATTCTGTTGTTAGCAGTTACAGAGCACCAGCATCGGTTTCGGATCTTTATTGTCGAACCTTGTAAATAAAATAGAGCATTTTAGTCTTCTACAGAAAGTCGTCGGTATTGCAATCGCAAAAGTCAATCGGAATGCAAAAGAAATAAGACTTGTTTTTATTTATGACTGAGCTTTCTAATACTAATGTAAAATTACTTGTATTTATCGTAGAACACGGTATTCCAGTAAACAGTATATTGATTTTTCTTTTTTGTATTTTTAACTGTAAAATTAGTGCGATATGAATGGCAAATGTATGCAAATCAGTTAATCCTCTCTTCAGAAAGATTTACGATTTCTTTTCCGAGGTCGGTCAAAGTAAGTGATAAAATGTTCCCTATTTAGTGTACCATAATATTTTACTGGATATAATTGTAATGAGAAAATTTAGCTTAACAATAGGGTACAGCCATAACCAGTGGTCGAAGTGAGACGGTATGCGGTGGTGGAGACATTGGCCTATCGCCTCTGATTTTCCAGTGATCAAGACATACCGTCACTGGATAGTAGTTGCTAAATGCCTTTAATAAATCCATTTTTATACACAGTACTTGAAGAAAAGTTTTGCATGTAAAAATATTTTATTTTTTATGTAGAAATAATTTCTAAGTTGGCAACACCGACATTTTTATCTTTGGTGTCTTCAACGAAATTCATCTCGTTCATATTTTGATGTGCCATATTGAATTTTCTTTCTTGTGGTCGCTAACGCTCTCGCCTTCGGTGCAAGCAGTCCCGGGTTCGATTCCCAGTGAAGGCACTCGGTCGAAAAAGTGTAAACTCTTTTTTCAGGCCAGACACCCTGAATGAGGTTTTCCTCATTCACACCAGGCAAATGCCGGGGTGATACCTAACTTAAAGGTCCCAGGCCGCTTTCTTCCTTCCCTTTCCCCGGATAGTGTGTTCGCCGAGGGACGTCATCTCTCAAACGTGACAGGCTAAATGGCCTTAGATGTCGAACGTCCAGAAATCTAAATCCTACCCTATTCTATTCCTTTATTAGGTATGTGTGTCTCGCCTCACTGCATATAAATGTCGTGTTTTGAGCATGGGCGGATTTAGGAGTTGTCTGCTCTGTGGTCGGCTCATCCGGGGTTTGGATTACCCTCAGTCGAGTGAGAGATCTCGGAGTTTTCCGGCAGGAAATTGTTAATATAAAAACTCGGTTTTTGAGCATTTTCTGTATAATTCTTTATAATACGACATAAGGGAATATTTTTTTATTTTTTCAGAAAAATGTTGGTGGGGGGTCAAAGTCTCCATGCTTCCCCCTCATAACTACAGACAAGCTCTCCAATGGTTTTCAGTCAATATATGAATAGAAATGCAATCTTTTAGGCAACATACCATCACTGCATTTCACCATTTAGATAGTCGGTATGTCGAGTCAAAATTTTAATAAAACATACCACCTCTGCTATTTTTCCACTTCGAACACTGGCCATAACGCTTCAGACAAGCCTGCTAACGACGGCATCAATAGAAAGAATGTGGATGGTGATTAAGTGTCTACCCTACATTTCATCAGCTACTTCGTTACTGGTAGGAGGAATGATATAGATGCTAATTTCTACCAAAAGAACAAAGGCTGTCACCAAATCTATTAGACACATCCAAGAATTTGTGTCACAAAGGGAAGAGACAAAAATTGAATACGGTAACAATTCTTTGAACATAAGATCATGCGGACATTCATACGCATATATATATCTATATCTATATATATATATATATATATATATATATATATATATATGGGTGATTCCACGAAAAAGGGAAATTTTCTGTCACGGGCATTTCTTCAAACTACTACTAGAAAGAATCACCTCATTTTTATTTTGTTTGGTAGTAACCGTCACAAAGTAGGTATGCCATGTATAACAGTTTGCAAATATAACACGAAACATACGTAAAAAAAATAAGTATTACCCAATTTCTCAACACCGTGGGCTGTCACAGACTACAGTTGACTGATTTTAATCAATAAATTACAACTGAAGTCGCAAATCAAACATCATTTAATGGTAATTAAATGGAAGAGAACACTTCAATGTTTCGGTTTTGTGGAAAGTAAACCTTTATAACGATTATTTTCGAAAGCTTGACTATGCTTCGTTTCTGTCACCTCTATTTCGTCTCAACTCCATGGCAATAGAAAAAATTATCATTGCTCTCAACAGATAGCATGGTCGTCCACATTGGCAACACCCACAAGAAGACAAGGCAGACATGTTTGACTGAAGAACAGAAAAAGTTGTGTGCATGTGTTAAAAGCTGTAGGAAAAATATTTTTGTGTGTGGAAAGCAGGTGCGTATATTAATTGATACTCAACACCATGGTATTTATTACTGAATGTATTTCTATGGTATATACCTTCTTTCCCTTGAGGAACCTACGCCTTAACGTAGCAAATTCGTACACAATTGCTCACATGTACTGGTTAAAAAGTGGGCCGGTAAAGATAAATTATATTCGATTTTCTCAACTCCATGTCCATCTGAAAACTAAGGAATCCACGGTGTTGAGACAAGTTCACGGAGTTGACAATCCTATAGTGTTTATGCTGATGCTCTTCCAAATATTTGTTCTTTCAATATATTGATACAAATAAAGCTCGTTTATGGTCTAGTGCAGCGTTTCCCAACCGGTGTGCCGCGAATGGGCCTCTGGTGTGCCGCGAGGAAATGGAAGCAAAATTATTAATTATGTAGGAACCTAATTGCAAGACAGGAAATATGTGTATTTAAATTTCACATTACTATGAACCTCTACAATAAAAATACTGTAATTGTAATATATTATTGTACATACATTACTACTACATAGATTGTATTTCGAAAACAGAATTTTATTAATATTTAAAATTGTGACGTATATTAACCATGTTAATAAATTATAAGTTTCACACTGTGTTACTTATCTGTTAATTTTAATGTTGAAAAAAGTATTAATTATCATTGTTATGACCACTATTGTTTCTTAATTATTACAGATTATTTCGTAACTTGAAATTTTAAAATCTCATTCTATCCTTTCGACAAAGCAAACACTCATACAAATTACCGCAATTCTGTTTTAGAAGTACAAGAGATTTGTTTGTTCGTTCGTAATTTAGTGATCTTCCTTGTGAAAGGTTGGATACGTTCCTCGAAAAAGAAAGTGTATTTTTTAAATACGATTCTGAAACATATTTTTAGATAGTGCACATATTAGTTCCTAAGTGAAGTCGTGACCCGACTACGGCAGGTCTTATAGTTTTGGAGCTATGGACCTTTAAAGTTCTTTTTTTTTTTTTTTCATGTTTTCGGCAGCCTATAACTCCGAAAGGAAGCATTTGTGCACTCAGTTGTCTATACTTTTCGTCTTATCTTGGTGTCAGGAATCAGCTCCCAAACGATGTGTGTATTGTTTTGAAACACCTTGTATATATACCAAATATACAAATACACTTACCAAATGTTGAAGAAGTATTGCACTTTCGACGTGTTGATCACACAGAGAAGACAGACGGTTTACATAAGCTCAGAAAACAAATGAAGTAGACAATAGACAGGTTTAGTGACTACTTCATCTGTTTCGTAAGCTTGTGAAAAGTTTGTCCTCTCCATATGATAGTCAAGATATTGAAAGCGCAATAATTTTTCAATATTCGATAAGTGTATGTGTATTTCTTTTTTTCTTATTTACCTCACACATTCATATATATATATATATATATATATATATATATATATATATATATATATATATATATATATATATATATATATATATATATATATACACTCAATTTTGGAACCTTCATTAGATATATTTTCATATGTTTGCAGTATTTTCTGGAGTATTTTTGTATAACAAATTACGTGTCATCTAGCTTGTTAGAATTTTTTCAACATAAGGAGAATAATTCTAACTTACAAAAACTATTGGTAAATTATTTCAATTTTTATGTAAATTATAAGCTTAATCACTTATAAACCAAAACTTATCACCCAAATGTATCACGTTTCTCAACTCCACAGCAATTTTCAACTCCGTGTTAACTTATCTCAACTCCGTGACCTATGGTCTCAACTCCGTGGGTGCTGAAAAGTTTATTATTTTTTATTTACTACACCAATAACGATTCAGCTCTGCTGAACACCTAATTAACATGTACTTAGTAGTAGTAAGTGTATGTGATATTTTTATCGAAATAGGCGACCATCAACGGAACAAAAATTTTCCTAGTGAAAATTTCCCTTTTTCGTGGAATCACCCATATATATATATATATATATATATATATATATATATATATATATATATATATATATATATATATATATATATATATATAGTGGCGGATCCAAGGGGGCTATAGTCCCCCCTTGACGTTCAGGTATACACTGGATAAAATGAGCTTCAATCCTGCTTTACACTGGATAAAACGGCAAACTATGATTTAGCCTCTCGATCATATCCTGGATCCGCCACTATATATACGAGGTGTGATTGTGATTGGATAGTTTTAAGACTGGACTTGTAATTTAAAAATTGACAGGCTATTGTAATGGATCTCCTTCAAAGTAGTTCCCTGTTGAATGAACACTCCGATTCCAACGGCGTTTCCACTTCTGGAAGCATTCCTGAAAATTATTTTCCGTCATGGTGTGAAGCACTCTCTCCGTATTTGCTTGAATATCCTCAATTGAGTCAAATCTCTTACTTTTCAATGACAATTTGAATTTAGGAAAGAGGTAGAAGTCGGCCGGGGCCAAATCTGGGGAATACGGAAGTTGCGGAAGCACAGGAATGTTGAATTTGGCCAAAAATTCCTGGATCGAGAACGCATAATGCGCTGATGCATTGTCGTGGTGGAGAATCCAATTCTTTTCTTTCCAGAGGGCAGGCCTTGTCCGCCGCACATTTTCTCGCAGACACTGAAGGACACTTTTGTAGTATTCCTGGTTGACTGTCTGCCCCCAAGGTGCAAATTCATGATGCACGATGTCCTTAGAATCGGAAAAAAAACATTTCTTCATATTCGACCGACTTTGTCCCGCTTTCTTTGGTGTTGGTGAATCTGGGCTCTTCCACTGAGAAGATGTGCTTTTGTTTCTAGGTCATACACATAAACCTATGATTCATCACCTGTTATTACCTTATTCAAGAAATCTGAGTCCGTTTCGGCTCGATTAAACAGTTCTTGGGACACTTCAAGTCTGTGTTTTCTCTACTTGTGTGACAATACTTTTGAAATGAATTTCGCGGACACTCGACGCATGTTCAAATCATCAGTTAAAATCGCATAGAAACTTAAATTCAGGTCTTCAGCCATCTCCCTAATTGTAAGTCTACGGTTCCAATCGCCAACTTTCGCAATATTGCTCACTTAAAAATCTGCCAAGACATACACACACGCCGCACTCAACTGGTTGCTACGCCGTACTGAATAAAGATATGTCGGTGCATGTTTCAACATGTCTCAAGGACACATCAAGCCACCGCTTTCATGCTAACGGGCGATTATATCTAGTGTTGCCAAGTGTCTTAAAACTTTCCAATCGCACCATATATATATAAAATTAGGAATGACCAAAAATTTTCGGATCCAGATATTCCTGATCCAATGAAACCCGGATCTCGGATCTGAATCCGAAATTCGAATATCAGATCTTGATTCCTATCCAAACCTACGTCTGAAATTGTGATGGTAAAATTGAATTTCTAAAATTCGTCAAAACTTTTTTCGGATTCACTAATATAGTAGGTTGCTGTGCTTTTAAATGTTTCCATAACACGTTTGTGCTATCTTTGTTCTTTATTTTATTTTAACCTTGCAATATTTACATGTTGCAGTTTCTGTCGAAGTCTCTTTAGTAAAATGTTTTCAAGTTTGACTTCTTCCCATTTCAGAGTATAGTGAACTGTCTGAAAACTGATGTAAATGGTAATAAATCCTTCTGTTTAGCTCCTCTTCAAAATTTAATGTTAGCTTCACATTGATAATATTTATTTTATTCTTAGAAAATAAACTTTACTATTTTCTCATATACAAATGAAATATCTTTTAGATAAGGCCTTCTTAATCGCAGGAATACTAGACAAAATAAACGTTTCTGACTGACTAGAGTCCAACCTAGGGTGCAAAATCGTTTGAAAATGGTTGGGGGGGGGGGAGAAGTTCAGTGATCCACACTAATGCCTCACTGTGCTTCACAAATGAAGTGGGGGATCCAAAAAGATGAAATATTTACTTACTATGTGATTATTATTATTATTATTAATAATAATAAATGTTCAAACTTGTCATTGTTATTTAAAATACTTTAATAATGTTATTTATTCATTTAACCTAAATTGGTATACTTATCTACTGCATTTAATATACACTTCGGTGCGTATAGTCCAGCGTTAGACTCCTGCGGGAGCACAGTTCCCTTGTGTTTACCATCATATGGAGGACTGCATTCACGAAAATAGCGGTGTGAGATCTAGAAGTCAGAAATAATGGCGCCTGAGAACCGATATGCTAACCAAACATTAGACCTACGAAGTTGATGCGCTACTGGCTAGTCATAGATCTCCATAAGCTGTAGAGTCAGACTATAGTTTTTATTATTTATGAAATTTCCGTTTCTTCGCTAAGTATTTATTTCTTCGTAGACATGAAATATGTACTTGTACATTGCGATGGTTTTAATTTGCCTTAAAATGGAGGTCCACGTTTAATATACCCTTAGTGGCAGAAAGTGACGTCCAACTCAAACTAACATTTCCTTTCCAGTGATTTATGACACAACTAAAAAAAAAAAAAAAAAAAAAAAGGTGCTCGCGAATCCCTTTTAGTTGGTTGGTTGGAGTTACGTCCTTTCCAACACAGAGGTTATATATATATATACCTTGTCCGTTATATATAATTTTAGTTATTAAATACCTAGCACAATTTACGTTTTTGAGAATCACGAGTTCTGCACTAGCGTGCATTTAGTCTATAATTATGTTTTGACGGTGAAGTATGCCTAATCCCATTTAACAATATGTTGTGAATCGCGGACTGTTTCCACTGGTTGGCATCACTGAACTGAAGTATACAAGAAGTAAAGATGTTATTTTGACCAGTCTGCAATAGAGATTTTTCAACAAATCTTATATATAAAAGAGAACGTACAAAATCCTTTGTTCCGTCATCACGCTAATACGGCTGAACCAATTTCTTTTATTTTTGGGGGGTTATTAGGATTTGGACCCTAGATGGTTTTTATCATATCACTTTAATTTTTAATTACCAGTGTCTTGAGATAATTGACCATTCAAGTGTCCATAACGTACAAATCCTTTGTTAGATCATCATAGGTAAAAATAAACGTATTTATATGCAACCCGCATGACCGTGTCACTCGGCGGGTTAACATAAATGACAGGCGCTATAATGTTAACATTTACTGCAATCACTTGAAAGCGAAAAAGTAAAAATTATCTAAGTAACAAAGTTTATTGCGTTCCGGGGTGACCGCAGCGAAGCGGGGCGGGTTAACATAAATGACAGGCGATATAATGTTAACATTTAATGCAATCTTCTATGGTTTTTATCATATCACTTGAAAGCGAAAAAGTAAAAATTATCTAAGTAACAACGTTTATTGCGTTCCGGGGTGACCGCAGCGAAGCGGGGTGAACGCTGCTAGTAAATAAATAAAATAAAAAATTATCACATGCTTTGAAATCGAGAAACATAATCTTAGGCCTATTACCGTATCTGTTTTCGTCAACGCGTCGCAAAATTCACATTTTTGTTTACATTTGATATCCAATGATGCACACAAGGAATTGCTAGGTTGAAAATCTCTCGAGTAAGATGATACGAGAATATATACGTTTTCTGTATTAAATTACGTTTATCAACGCTTGAAATAATTTGAACTTGGGATCATCAACCCTCCCTTGATCAATGATATCAAACATTGATTTTACGATATGACTAGTGAACCAAATTTGTGCTTTGGAATCATCTAATCTCTTGGTTAACAAACATTTTTCTTCGTTAGCATTTCGCAAACTTTGCGAAGACTAAATGAAATTCATGTCTCAACCAGGGTCACTAGTGGAATCATAAATGGTTCAATATCATTTTAAATTAATAAGCACTGGCAATCTTGATCACATAGAAACAAACACAAGTCTAACAGCGTTGCGTTTTCTTGCTGTTTATGTTTACATTATGGATGTGTTTGTGATATGAAATATTTCTGTTGTGAATATAACAAAGAAGAAGTATTTAAATCTTTGGAATAGTTATTATTAAAATGGAATTATATGAGGTTATTGATTTAATTGGGGAAGGTTCGTTTGGGCGTGTATATAAAGCACGAAATAGAGAGACGAATGAAACAGTGGCTTTGAAATTGATACGTAAGGTAACTTGCAACTTCACATAAATTTAGTTCTTGTTTTACAGGTATTTTAGCTAAACTGCCCCAGATGGCGGCCCTGGATAAGACTCACATGAGCCTCTTTTTCAATATTGTATTACTGATTTTTAATGACCATTCACTTTCGGTTCTAAACTGCCGCAGATGGCGGTCCTGAAAGAAGGAATTGGAGTAGGATGGCGTTGCTATATCTTTAGTGATACGGCTTGGTTGATGCAATTTTGCTGACAAGTGCAAAAAGCACGCAGCAAGTTGTGTTAGGTGGCTGCAGAAAGCTAGTATTGTATCTAATCACCATCAGGGGAGGACGCAGCAAGCGGATAAGTCCACAGGAAGCAGGCGAGTTACCAAAGATGGTTATAGCATAAATCCCGTCTCACACGGATCTGAACTAAGGCCTCACCCCAGGCTACAACTTAACAGGGTTGCTTAACTCAAACTTCCATACAATTTCTTTTATCCTGAGGTGATGTAGGGCTCTCAGACGATCCTTAAAACTAAGTAGGTTTTACCAGCAGAGCCTCTCGTGGTCGCTGCATTAAAACAAGCGAAAAACGTGTTACGCAATTTGTAAATATTGTTTTTTATTTCACGATATGAGTTCATCTGAAGAGGATAAAATAGCCATAGCAGCGATATCTGCTCTGTTGCTGACACAAAATCCGCCCTCCCCTCCCCCTAAAAAAACGAGAGAGAGGAAGAAAGAGTAAAGAGGAGCTGGTGGACCAGGGAGTGAATTCTTCGCCGCAATAATGCACAGGAAAGCACCGTATTTTCAATGGTGAATAATGAACTACTTACAAATCCTCGTTCCTTTAAAAAAAAAGATTATTCGGTTCTATACCCTATTGAAATTAGTAACTCCGAAAATTCAGCAGCAAGATACGAACATGAGGGAGTCCGTATCAGTTGAAAGATGGTCTGTAGATCGTTGGATCTACCAGATTGTAAAACTGAAAATCAAATGGCTTGTCCAAATATGTAAATGAGAGCAGTTATCAGGCGCGGAAAGCTAGAATAAAGAAGAAAGAGCAATTTTCTAGGATAGGTACTGGATGCATCCTCTCAGCTCAGTACCCACAAAAAATGCCCACATAGCCTATAAAGTAAACTTATACCCACCGGGAACCCATTTCATGCATTACATGTGGAATTTTTGTATTGTGCCAGCATTGTAGAACTGTTCCCTAAAATTTCACAAAAGCCACATAACACTGATGACAATTAACTCTCATTGTTTCTGTTTTTGGTGCATCATATCTGAATTTTATGTTTAGAATTGTAGGATCACTAGTCTAAAATTATTACAAGTGCTTTACGACTGATAAAATAAATGAGTTGATATGAAAGATGCCTCTATAGAAACTATTTTCCACCGGCGATGAATTTCTGCACAATTTACAGAAATTGTATTTTGTTTACAAGTGGAAGGCTACTAGTATGAAACCATGACAAATGCTATTGAAACTCGTATCATTGTCAAAACCCACTCGTTTTCACTACTCTCGCTTATGCGGATATCCACATCCGCTGACGCGCCTGTTCCCTTCAGACGCACCACCTCGCTAACTCTCGGGCCCTACAGCTTCACTCTGCTATGACTCTAGATATCTATCGAGTTCGGTTAGATAGCATTCGTGCTTTTTAGTGGCGACCTAGCGCATGTTGTTTTGTGCTTTTTGGGCTGTAGTTTTTATGCATGCATTCCGACGCTGTATTTATACGCAAATCGTAAAAGAATTATAACTTTTCAACAATTTCTTATGATACACCCTTGAATTTTAACTATGCCATGTTGATATTTTCATGTCGCCCAGCACGAATTTAGAAAACAATAAGAAGGTAAGTAGTAAAAGAATTCTAATTTTTGAACAAGTATTTCGAGTGGTGCGCCAAAAGTAAACCTGCACGCTTTTTTAATATGTTACATTTTTTTGGTATACACATTGCACAATAATCACTTTTTTTTTGTAAGATGTAATTACATTTGTTCACAGCTGTAGTGTTCGGGCGGATACCTTTACTGCATACCTCCTCTAAGGTCTTTATTCTTGCATTTTTTAAATAATATAAATCGTGCTACAAACAATCATATTTTTCGTATGACCATTAATACTATTTGTGCTTCTCTTGTCCAGGCAGCATTGTTTTGAAATTACAGCGAGAAATAAAGTTGAATGTCGTTAGGCCCTACTCTTTTCTTATTGGTAGTTGTATGCAAGTCCAGATGAAAATAGAAACTGCTTCTATTTCTTCCAAGTGAGGATCCAAATGACAGCAGAAAATTTCAACCTGAACTAGGGGCAAGTTACTTCTCACACGATCGTTAAGTAAGGTCGTGAATTTTAGATCGTGAATCGCAGCCTTACTTCAGTCCCGTCTGAGAGAGGCTTAAGGAAAGATTTGTGTAGGCATTAGTACTGTATCGCCGGACCACACGAAAATCGGAAAAAATAATGGAATATTGTTTAGTTTCTCCCCCAAATTAGTAGGTTGTGACCGTGGCTCACTTGGTAGTGATTATTGTTCCAAATACAGTGTGGATGTATGGCATAGAAACTAGTGCAGAGAATGCGAAGGAACTTGTGCTAGGTGGTCTCTAAGATCACGAATGCTATCTAACGGAGTCAGGACAGGAGAGCAGCAGTGCAATACCGTGCGTTAGGCAGGAGGTGCATTCGTAGGGAGTAGGCGCGTCAGCGGAGTTGGGTATACTCATAAACGAGGATAGTGGAAAAACACTTATGTCATAAAATGCATATGGCTTGTGTTCACAGCTTATGTGGAGATACTAAATACCATCTAAAAAACTACCAAAATGTACTAAATTAAAGTAGGTTAGATGTTCCTCTGTAGTTTCAATTCGTTTCCATACTTACGACAAACTGTTCGAGTGTTTAGTAAACCATGCCTTTTACACAATTTCAACAACTGCCACCCTTATATTTGTATAACTCAGTAAAACTCAAACACGGTATGTCACAATCTTGTCATTTACGCACCATTTCCACACTGCCTTTCCCACCAGTAAATCATAACAAGTTTATTTCTCCGGCAAATAGCCCCTTCCGCTTAAACATATAGTGATGGTTCCATCAATAACCAACAACAACAACCATTTTCTTGATTTCAACTATTTCCCTCACCTGATTTTCACTTACTCTTCCTCAGTAAATTCTCCAATTCACCCGGTAAATTTCCTAAAATTGGTCCGGCGATACAGTACTTGACCCTTTGTTTACTTCATACTTTCCTGAAAATTATGAATATTTTCGTGGTTTAAAGCAGTGCCATTCTTATTGTTTGCTAAAGAATACCAATTAGAGTGGGTGTTGTAAAGTTTACGCTATAGTTTTAAGCTTAGATTAGATTGATTTCTGTTCTAATAATAAACTTGCTGTTGAATGAGTCCCTACGAAATCAAATCATTGAATGAATTGTAAGTAAAGTTTTGCGCAGTATTTAAGAAGATGCATGAAAGTGAAAGAGCCAAAAAAATAAATAAATAAATAACAAGTAAAAAGAAAAGAAAAAGTAAATTTGAACCAGTTGAGCAAATTTGGTTTATCTGAACCAGTAACAGAACCAAGAATTCGTTCACAGTTCTCAGTATACGAAAGATTTAATTCTGTGTTCGGGAGGCCAAAACTAGATAAAGAACATGATATTTACAGGAGAAACGAGTTGTTCTTACGGAAGGGTAATTAATTTGTGAGGTGAATATAATAGAAATGCAGTGTGTGCAATGAAGGAACACGAAATGTTGCCGGAAGGCAAGGGGGCGAGCAAAAGTAGGTAGAAGCAGAAGCCGTTGCCGAAAGCTAAGGGTTCTGGTGTACTTTTCGCGAACCACATTTTAGATGATTTACAGGTAAAATTCAATACTTTGCTTGAAAAGACATGTTTATAAGGAACAAATTTCTGCAGGCAATACAGTTAAATACAAACTAATACAGATGCATTTTAGGTTTACAAGTGTAAGGTTACTAGTGTAAAATCATTACAAGTGCTTTGCGGCGGATAAAATACGTGAGTGCATATGAAATATGACTCTGGTAGATGCTATTTTTCATCGGTGGTATATTTCTGCACAGTGTGCAGAACCTGTACTGTACTTTATTTTACCGGAGCGTTACCATGAGTATTAAACCATGACAAGTGCTATTGAAACTAGTGTGATTGCAAAAACCCACTTCTTTTCACTACTCTCGTTCGCGTGTATACCCACCATCGTTGACACGTCTGCTCCCTTCACATCTTCATTTTGATGTGTCTTGTGAGACTTTTGCGTATTTTAATTTTCATGATTTATACTGAAAACGATATTGTAAATGCTTTGGTAACTTATGATTGAAATTTACTTATTGATGAATGCTGTAAGATATGTATTTTTAAATGAAAATAGTGGTAACGTTCGATCCTTACGGGAAGTAAGTCTTTTTTTTTTTTTTTTTTATAAATAATTTCAGTAGTTTCTGTTATTTTCATCAGTAGTTTCTTGAATTCCTACGCTAAATGCAAGTTCCTCTCATCTAAGAACTATCTCGTAATAGAAAAACGTCATTACTGATAAACTTGTTAGGAAAATAATAAAAAGTACCGGAAACTTGTGCACTTCTTCAATGAAAATTTTTGTGTAACGATTATCTATTAAACCAGGTAATAACTGCCTGGGAATGAAGACACTGCTAGAAACCAGGATAAACTGTTCAGAATACTCACACTGTATCACAACATCGTCTTGAAAAATATGTCTTGCTGTTCAGATATTGATACTGTGTTTGTGACCGTGGTTAACATGTGCGTGAAACAGTCAACACATTTTTTAAATTACCGTAGATTCACATGTATGTGTAGGAAAAGGAATTATTATTCCCAAAAATTTGACCATAATAAGTTATAACTGCAGTCCTTTTGGAGAGAACCCTGATGTGTTTGTAGAACAAATGGCTAGCTATCACCATTCATGTTTTTTCTAGTTTTTAGCAGTGTCTTCATTCACAGGCAGTTCCTACTCCGTTTAGTAGATAATCGTTACATGAAAATTTTCAGTGAGAAAGTGTAGAAGAGTTTTGTCATTTCGGAGTTGTTTTAGTGTAGAAGACATTGATGAAAAGAGCAGAGACTATTGACATTATTTAAATAAGATTTCCTTTCTGTACGGATATAATGTAAGTACTAATTTTATTTTGAAATTTAGGTACTTTAAGTCGTTGATTTCATTTGAAAAATGGTAAATAATATAAACACAAGGGAATAGAACACGATTGAAAACTGCATCTGAGTGAGATCCCGATGTAATAGGTTTGACACTTACATTGAAATGGATTTTGACAACTAATTATGTACAGTGTGCTCTCGAAATCGGTCCCTTCTAATGGTAAAGATTCTAATCTAATTATTTAGGGTCTTCAAATTGAAACTTTAATTTAGGAGGTTTCAGATACATTTTTCACAATCAAGACCACTGTGTGACGGCTGGAAATATGAAGTTAGCGCCTAGTTTTACTTATTTATTTTTTTACGTTAGCATTCCCGATCAGTTTTACCTGCTAATAGTTCTGATCTTTGTGTGCTTGCTGTGATTGGAAACCAATTATGATAAATTCGTTATAAAATTCGAAGTTTTCAATTTATCTTGAACCTTGATTTAAATACCCCATCATTAGAGAAGTTTGTTCAGTGCAGAACAATGAATACTTGGTATTTTAGTGCACAAACTACAAAACGTTCATCAACATAAAAACACACGTTGATCCTTTATAAAACTTTATTTTCATTGCCTTAAATTGCTGTTATTTTTTTGAGGCACATCAAGGTAAGCGTTTATGTTCTATACCTATTACTATATTTCAAGGACAAAGCATACACTCCTATATGTCGGATTGGATTTCTATTATTTTAACGCCTGGTTTTCTAGGAAAGAGAATCGACCTCTGCCAATACAAAAGGTAAAAGTTTAAAGCTAATTACCGCACTTCCTTAGACGTAGATAATTTGTACTCTGATCATTTCTTTTTCTTTTTCTTAATTATTGAACTGTAATTTCAGAAAGGACGATCTGAGAAGGAGCTGCGGAGTCTGCGTAAGGAATGTGAAATCCAGAGAGATTTACATCACCCAAATATTATTCAAATGCTTGATTCATTTGAAACAAACAGTGAGGTAAACTTATATTATTTTAATCATTAGTTTAAAAGAATTGATATAGATATACAAAGGTTGAAAAAATCCATGACTGGTGCGAGATTCGTACCCGGATCTCCGGCTTATCGTGCCGATACGTTAACTATTATGCTACCCAGTCCGCTTCCTGAAAAACCATACATTCTATTGCTGAACCACTTAGATCACATGGACTGTACCGCAATTCTGAGCGACTGTTATGTAAGTCTCAAATATTGTAACTTTCTCCATTTACATGTCTTGTAATGGTCTACTTGTTTGTCAAATATTTTCTCAAAATTTTGCTTTCAAAAACCCACAATTCCGGTTCTTAGTGACCAGTCGTTAAATCCATAGTGTTAAAAGAAGAAAAGTATGTTCGTAGTGTTACCGTGAACTATATTATGTGGAGTGAAGAATGCAAATATCTAATCAGATGAGTAATCTAAAAAATAAGATTAGGAGTGGCATCGAGATAAAGTGAAATCTATCTTTAGCGGAATCGAGCAGGACTCGCAAAATATTCTGTTAGAATCAGGTTTTCGCTTAATAGAGGTAGACCTTTCCTTTAAAAAATACATGCATATAACGGATATACGGAGAAAATTTAGTGGTGTTCGTACTTCGTTCAATTACAGTACTTGTTTCTTCTACAAATTAATACACACACACACACAAAAGAAAACTTAAAATGAACAATGCACAAGTTTTTATTTTTTCTATTAGTCAAGCAGGGTTTTCTGTATACATTGCTGCTTGACTGTTCAGATTTCCGCATACACTTTAGCCTGAGAAACTACAATAGTAAGTCAGAATCAATTTTGCGTAAGGCATATTGTCCAGACAGATTTAACAGAAGAATGAAGAATTTATCGCAGACAGTGTAATGTGTATGTTTGCCCCTCATAGAATGTCAAAAAATTTTCTAAACGCTGTAGTCTGGAACTCAGAATTTTCCATTAAAGATTTATTTTCTTTTCCTTTGTCTGCATAACACAGTTTCTGTTTAATGAAGGGACTTTTACACGATTTTTGTACTCCAAAATTCATGGGACCGTAAATTATTTGCGTTTAATTAATGGTCCGTTGAAGACAGATTTTACTGTGCATGGAAATATCTGAGATGGAGAACGGTATATATATATATATATATATATATATATATATATATATATATTCGCAAACAGTTGTCAGCATTTTCAAGACCAAAAGAGGAAACTGTCTTTAGGTAGAAATAGGCGTATGGAAGTAAGATCGTCTCGTTACTGACGCTCATATTATATTTTGAACGATCTATAAGAATTGAGAAAAACAAAAGTGAGTGCCTTTGAGTGTATTGATAAAGTTGCTCTTTAAGCGTTTCGCATTACAGTGGATGAAGGTTACAATAATCTTAATCTTAACTATATCTAAAACTACATGAGCTGACATAAATTATTGAGCACTTCCTGTAGGGCTACAATGATTAAATTTGGCATGATTATAGCTTTCCGAGACTAACCGACAGGAAAATTGCCAAAAGTGTATATTTTTAATTCTTACGGGTCTAAAGGGGGAATGAAGAATTTCTCCATGTCATTTAAATTGCCGTTTTTTTTTTTTTCCCTATACTCTTATGCTTTAGTTACGTAGAATTGGAATAAAAACTCGAAATTCGGTATGCTTGTACGTTTTCGTTAGCGTTAACTAAGTAAACAATTAAAAATGAAAATTTCCAACTGTACAGTGGTTTTATGGGAAACTGAAAAATCTTATCCATGTTATTTATATGGGACATCTTCTACACCCCAAAATGTTTAGGCACTTCCGACAGGATTAGAATGATGAAATTTGGCATGATTGTAGCCTTCCGAGACTAACCTACAGGAAAATTTCCAAAAGTGAAGGTAGTTTTTAAGGAGTCTAAAGGGGAGATGAAGAAATTCCCATGTTATTTAAATGGGCGTTTTCTTGGGATACAAAATCTGACTTTTAGATAGTTGAAATAGGGGGGAAAAAAAAATTGCAGAATTGTTGATTTAAGAGTTGCCAGGCCGTAGGCCGAGTAAACGTGAGGGTCAGGGGGCTAAGCCCCCAGCTGTGCCGAATTCAGGAAATGTAATTAAAAAGCAAATGCACAAAATTCACTATTGATGCAAAGGCTGATAACTAAGAGATGGAAGGTCGTAGGCCGAGGAAACGTGGGGGACTGGGGGCTGAGCCCCCAGCTAGCCAAAGGCTAGTCTATATTATAAAATTGAAAGTGACTATGTTTATGACTTAATCTCTTGAACCGCCCGACCGATCTCGATCAAACTTTCGAGATGTTTTCGTTATTATACTTTTACGGTGGAACCTAGGGGAAGGGGAAGGGGGAGATATATGTAAAAAGAATAAAAAACAAAAATGTCCGTCTTTGTGACTTCATCACGCTTTAACCACAGGACCGATCTTTATCAGATTTTCAATATGGATGAAGTTCGGAGCTGGGGTGGTTTTTATCATATCACTTTGACGGTAGACCCTAGGGGCGGGAGAGGGGAGGGGACAAATATATAAAAATAAATAAAACTTAATAACTCTTGAACCACCCAACCGATATCGATCAAATTTTCAACATATATGACATTCGGGCTTGGGATAATTTTTATCATTTAACTTTGACGGTGCAACGTAGGGGAGGGGGAGATATATGTAAAAAAAAAAGAAAAAAATGAAAGTGACTCCCTATGTGACTTCACTCTTGAACCACCTGACCGATCTTGATCATATTTTCAACATAGATGAGGTTCGGGACTGGGATGATATTTATCTATTCACTTTGACGGTAGAATTTAGGGGAGGAGGTAGGAGGGGGAGATATATATAAAAATAAATAAAACTTAATAACTCTTTGAACCACCGGACTGATCTCGATCAAATTTTCAACCTAGATTAAGTTCGAACATGAGATAAATTTTGTTATATCACTTTGACGATGTAACTTAAAGGAGGGGAAAGACACAAATGATCGAAAATGACTGATATTAGTGTCGAATGTATAATTTTTGAGATCGCTGAGATGAACAGTGACACTTCTGATGCTATTTAAATCCAAATTGAGCCCCGCAAAAATTGAGCGAGGAGAGGAGTATATCTATATCTATATCTATCTATCTATCTATATATATATATATATATATAGAATCAAAATTACCAATATCATTGTCGAATTCATACTTTTCGCGGTCGCTGAGATGAACGATGACACTTCCGATGCCGTGGCCCACAACATGGGGAGGAAAGGGGATATATAAAAATCATCGAAAATGACCAATATCAAGGAGCACTTTACTAATAATAAAAAGTGACTGATTAATGAAACATATTACTGTTTTTTCTAAATTTAACCCAGCAATTGATGCTAGTAAAAAAATAAAAATAAGACAATAGTAATTGAATAATGGTAATTTCATATTCGAAAATCAGGTGTAAGTAACTTCAGTGTGAAATCGTAGTTAGGATCATATTTTTCCGAACGTCTTCATAAACACTATGAACAAACATTCGTACTGAAAATATTCAGAGACATCTATTTTTCAGCAAAGACTTTCCTATTTGCTCAAATAATTAATCCTGAATGTTTCTTCTTTCTTACAGATTGTTGTTGTCACCGAGTATGCTGAAAAAGTGTTATATGAAGTCCTTGAAAAAGAAGGTTATTTGCCAGAAAGCACTGTGAAAAGTATAGCATGCGATTTGGTATCAGCTTTGTACTATCTTCATTCGCATAGAGTGCTACACAGGTAAATTATGCAGGGGATATTAAAAATATGATATCTTGCTCATTATATTCGTAGATGTCCTATTTTGAGACAATTTTATATTTTGGATGAAGTGCGAGTATGGTCATTTTATGAAATATGCAGAGTCAATGGCCGATTGTAATAAAAATACATATCTTCAATAGTTCTCAAGGTAGACTATGTTACTTGCCATTTTTCAGTGTAAACGACTGCAACGATTGTGGTTGCTTTTTGTAAATTGAAGCTAACAAAAGGAGCAAAATTGTCATCATTGATATATATTTGTTAATTAAAGGAGAAAACAACCTATTTAAACTTATTATTATACACCAAATCCTCTGTAGGTGCGAATTCAATAATATCACAAAGAGTGTAAATGTTGCCGACCGGACCGCGACTTGAACCCGGGATGTGAGGAGTACCATGACGAGCTACCCAGTCCGCTCTCAGAATAGCCATACAGTTCATAATAATAATAATAAAAAAAATCATAAATGTTATGTAGCTTAACGAAAGTGGGCCATTGGCATGATGGCTCACTGATTGATTGCACACCTCTGATGCAAAGGGTCCCTGGTTCGATCTCAAGTCATGTAAGTTTGTCGTGGGCAACATCGTGTTCGTGGGCTTTCTCGAGGTATTCCCGATTCCTCTTACATTGTCATTCCATCACTTCTTTCATAATCATCCACTTATATTGATTATCCGTCTCCTGTAGTCTGCGGGACATAAACGTCAAACGTAAGACTAAAAATTTCTTTTCGTTTTTAGGTTTGATGAAATAGGTTTGAAATCCACTAAACCTAGTTATTAGTTCTACTAATTATACATCGCCGTGTAGTGTGCGTTCCTGTCACAACGACTTGGCGCGTCCTCATGTTGCAGATCGAAGAGAAGGCCTCTAGATATAGAGGTTAGCTGCGAAGATACTGTATAAGCAGTCGTGGACAGGCGACAAGAGATAGCCCTCCACCTTGGGGGTTTGTCGTGGGGCTAACAACCCCATCCTGTAAAAGAGACACTTTTTCAGAAATATTCACAGAAGTCTCGAATCAGGACTGATAACTTCGTATAATTTCAGTGGAATATAAGAAGGCTGTATAGGCCAGACGTCTTATATTTCGTGTTCCAAATCTCATATTTATTTTACTTTGCTGAAATTGCGCCAAGTTATCAGTCCTGGTCCGAGGCTAAAATCCGCAATGAGTAAGTTATAAAAATACGAGATGGATCTAGTAGGATTTCAGGAAAGAAAGGGAACAGTGAATTCAGGAAATTTTACGTTCTTTTGCGGGAAAGGAAATAAAATTCACCTAGTTTCGTTCACAATCGAATAATATCAGCAATTAAACGGGTTAAATTCGCTAATGATAAAGATTTATTTTTATTACTCTTAAGGGACGGTGGTGTGATGATATTGTTCTAAATCACATACCCCAACAGAAGTTAAGGAGGATTTGACCAATTCCCGCGATATCATATGAAAATTCTATTAGGGGATTTCAATGCGAAGGTAACCTTTCCCCTTATATATGTTCCAAGATATGGGATTTAGCAGCAATCTGAAAAAGTAACATGTAAAGGCTGTTACGTATGTTGTGGTTTTGTTGCATCTGTAGTAGATATCGAAGGTAAAATCACTATAGACTAATAACGAGTCTTGAAGTTCTCTGGGGGGAAAAACGAGTAAATGAATGATATACTGCCTCAAGTGCTGAATCCAAAGTTTTATATATATATTGGATGTGTCCTGTATGCTTATTATATTTCCGTGCTTGATGACAGTTTTGAGTTTGTCTCAATAATCTGAATTAGATTTAGGAAACAACTCTGTCTTAATCCACTCAGTTTAGACAATTGGTGCATTTGTATTCAAGCCAAACTTAAAATACTTACATATTAAATAATAATTTTGATAAATTACAATATATATATATATATATATATATATATATATATATATATATATATATATATATATATATATATATATATATATATAGTGCTTTTACTTAAAATTTGTTTCAGGGATTTAAAACCACAGAACATATTACTACTTTCATCTGGCGTGGCGAAGTTGTGTGATTTTGGTTTTGCTCGCAATATGACCAAAAGTACACATGTTCTCACTTCCATTAAGGGCACTCCTTTGTATATGGCTCCCGAACTTATCGAAGAGGACCCGTACGATCATAATGCTGATCTATGGTAAGTACTTGATGTGTGTAAACACATGGAATTCTTTGTTGCGTTGTAAGTTTACTTTTATTTATTTATTGTATAATTTATTGTAACGGTACCGTTAAGCGCCTAGTATTAATTTGACTTTATGCGCGCCGGGTGTACCTTATAATTAATTTTAACAAAAGAAAAACTTTAAAATTTAATGGAAAATAAATAAAATAACCTTTTCGGTGTATATAATTCACTTATTAGTTATAGCTTGCCTAAAACAAAAGAGAAACAAAGAAACTGCAAATAAACTGAAGGTATATTTTTATAACTACGTATCAGACACCAGGTTCTTGAGTTTTGACGGGTAACCTCTCTCATGGAACTAAATACATTAATAATTAGTTTAAAATTCTAAACAAAATATTCAATTCATAAAAAAATGTATTCTTGTTAATAAACTAACACAAACTATCGTTTGATTAAGTTATGTGTTTATTGTTTATTTATTTCTGAAATAGTCAACAAATAAAGAAATAAATTTTCAAATCTTTGCTCAGCATATTGCATAACGAATTACTTGGAAACTACACACTTGAACAATATGTCATTTCCATTTTTCTGATTTAAATTATAGCTTTACATCAATTAATTGCACAAAAAACATTTTTTTGGAAGTTATATTTAAACACCCTGTATTTACAAGTGAATGGTTAAATTCCAGCAGATTATATATTAATCTATAATGAGTCTTATTCAAAGTATTTTTTTATGTTAGTAAGTAGCCACAGATACAATGAAACAAAGCTGGTATCCTATGATAACTAATATTTCATAATTCCTTTTTTATCTCAATAATGTTAGCAAGTATCGTCGGATGCACTGAAACAAATCTAGTATCTCGTATATGATAGTTAATGATAGTTAATATTTCGTAATTCCATACGAAGGAAAAAAAAAAAAACCTTCTGACATAAAGACTACAATACCGTAAAAGTAACATATTTACGTTCAACCATTTCTTCAATGCCCAACTGTAGCAGAGATGATGATGATGATAATCTAACGACAAAGAATATCATAAGCAGCTCCGCCATCACGTGAACTTCTAGCACATAACTGATGGGGATTCTCTTTTAATACATTTAACCTAACGTATACTTTGAAAACAATAATGAGAATGTTCCTCCATATATTATGAAATAATGCATACTCACAGATGAAATTATGAAGATGAACACATGCATCTCGCCGAGAATAAAAAAAAGAATGGACACTAATCTTCTTTAAGATTGATATTACTGTCTGAATTCAAATATGTATTGATCAATGCTCCTATGGATACTTGACTACTATTCTTTTAGTGGTTATTTTTTTTACAAAATCTTAATTTATTCTACAATTCACATATGTTAGTACTACACAAGAGAAAATATAATAGACATAAAGCGAAATTTTGCTAAAGATATATAAGACCGGTTTTAATTAATTTGTTACTGCTGATTTCCCGAATATTGGAAAACAATACCGCAATATCGTAACTAAGGCAGTTATCGTGACTACTTTCTACATGGAACTGAAAATTTATTCAATTTATAACGTACAAACTTATTATTTTGAATTATGTATCTTGACAAGCATGTTTGATTTTCATTTATGCGAGAAAAGTGCATACTATTCTGATCATTTCACTGTTTTGTGGTCATTGTTGATTAATAGATCGGGACGAAAGGCGGCACGAATTTAATGATGCATTATAAATATCATTAGATCATGAAAACGAACCTTGAGAACAAATTTTTAACTAAGCAACGAGAATACTATAACATCACTTATGCTTCCTCCCATGCACTGCAGAAAAATGTTCTAATGATTTGTTACCTGGATGAACCAAAACTGTTATAATCCAAAACTGAATGTTTCCTTTTTTTACTTAATTTTATTTTCTGGAACATATTTCAAAATTCCAAGCACTGCATTCATCGTCATTATTGCAACGTTTTGTTTTCTAAAAAGGTGTAATAAACACTTTAATCAGAATCCGCTTAGAAACATAATTCGCGATAATTTTACACACCTGATTTGTCACTGGTCATTTTACCAAATGAGAAATTTAATACGGAACGTACCATTGTAATAACGATTTATTTATACAAACAATGAAGTGTAAATTCTCAAAATATTTATTTACAATTTTATAAAGCAACACGCCACTTATATACTGTTTATTCGTCCGCGTTTCCCCTTTTCTAACATTATCAATAACGTCTTCTTTTGTGGACAGAATCTACGAAATGTAAGGCTTGCCACACGGTTTTAGAAAGCACGCTAAAGCACGTACAGAATGAAAATAGCCACGCTTATACTAAAGTTAATTAAACAAATAACAGTAACTTTTTTGAGGAATTATTTTATAAATATTAAAGCATATGGGTATTTCTGAGGTTCCTAAAATTATTTATACAATTGTAAAGTATGCATAGGCACAGATCAAGCAATTGCCCACCGTTATGCAGTAGGTTAATTACACATCGAAAACAAACACAAAAGCAACAAAACAGAATAACAAACTACCAACTCACAACATGTTTGTGCAAGTCTACTTTAATCCCTTCAAATGAAAGGAACTCTATACCTACGATACTAAATCTGAATCCTTCGCCTTAAAATTATGCAACCTTTAATTTATGAGGTCCGTTGCAAAGCAAAGTAGAAATTTAATGTAACGGTAAATTCTTCCGTTACATTATTTATTTATTTATTTTATTATTTTTTTTCGTGAAAATATGTAAGGACTGTCGCAGAAGTAAAGTAACCACTGGAAAATACACGTCAAAACTGCACAGATTTTTCATTAGTATTTTATAGGTAGCTTTTCCACAAAGCGATACCACAGTTGTTGAAATGCCAGAGCAGAGATTCGTTTTATGTGTGTGGAAATGAGCAGTCATGCCACGAATTAGAAAAAGGGGCGTGAAAATTAATTCTGCACAAATAGTGTACACATAAGGAACTTTCAGCGCGAAGTATCACGAAGTCAATGAATATGTCGTACTCGGTTGTCAGAAAAGTGATAGTGAATTTGTGAAGTTTGGAAAACATTATACTATTAAAGATTTAAAATGAAAAGGACGAAAACCGGGAATATCTGCTACAAATTCGGAGGGAAGGGAAAAATTCTGCGGATTTTGACATTGAGAAAGCATTTGTCAGTTCACCATGTAGCCAGAAACGGAGGTAGGCCTGCTACAAAATCAACAGTTCAATGGATAAAGTCGAAATACAGCACTGAAAGCAAAATACTCCCAAATGGAGTACGGAGCAGAAACAATATGCTAAAACGCGAGCCAGAAAGCTTTTGGTCTCCTCGTGACCAATCCATTTCGATGCATTTTAATGAACAGTGAAACATACGTGAAAATGGAACAGAAATATTGCCCGATCAAGTTTTACACAGCAATGAAAGGTGAAGTGCTTAGTGAAGTAAACAAAGCAATGCAGATGAAATCTGATTCCCAAGCTCTAGTATGGCATGTCATTTGTTCTTGTGGTCTGAGAAGTTTGACATTTTACGCGTATGGTACAATTGGAGTTGAAATTTACAAAAATACATGCGGTTAGAAATGGCTGCTGCTCGTGTACCATGAAATTCCTTCGTTATTCTGGCCAAGTTTGGCCCAGGCCCATTCGCGACTTTCACAACTGCACTACTAACCGCAAATAAACTGAATTTCGTGTCGCAGTAACTTATCCTACCAAATGTTCCTGTTTCGACTCATCGAACGCTACTAAATAATTATGAAGCGAATCCACAAGAATAAGAACGGGCCGCCAGTGACCCCCCAGCAGTTCAAACAAATGAAGAACAGTGTAGTTCGTAATGCCAGTGTAACTTCTGTGCGCAACTTAATGAAAGGTATCAGAAGTAAAGTTCGAATCTTCTTTCGTGTCCAATAAGTTTTTTTTTTTTTTTTTCAGTTTTACTATGTCTTTGGATCTAGTGTAGTAGATAAGTATTTAAAGAAATCAGTTTGCAATCAATGCTGTGGGTAAACGCAATTGCAAATGGTTACTATATTTCTGGAATAGTCCTATAAGTTGGTTTAACGGGAGTACAGATGTACGGGTGTCTTTCAAATTCGGCTGAATTTCAAAACATTAAGAATTACAAGAGTCGCATTAGCATGGAATAACGATGTACAAAACGTTCCTTATCCATCAAATTTTGACGACGATGTATAGCTTTCAATGCCAAATCTATTGGCTCTGTTGATGTGTAAATCGTACAATTGGGTTTAGAATCCCAAAATTGCTTATTGACAATCTTTATATGGAGTTACTTCAATAACCATACGATTTTTCTCTTCTAGGTCATTTATTCAAAGGATTTTCTGCATAAACTTTTAAATATCACCTCCCCCCCCCCCTCTCTTCCCAAAAAGAGAAGTTAGAAATGATATGATGCCAAATCTGTAAATCTTGCGGACCAAGAAATTGATCCTCTTCGACCAATCTACCTCTCACCAAAGTCTTAATCCACCTGAATGGCGCAGTAGGGACGGTTAGGTGATGGTGTGCCTTTCCTAGTTTAATTTTTGAATTAGAAGCGTGTGCAACATTTACATACATTTGTTCACCAATTCAGTCACTCTTATTCTGGCTGTAAGTGTGTCACCTCATGAATAAAGAACGCTTCTTAACTTACCTTTGAATGGTCATGTTTTCCAGAATTTTCTGCAGACTGCAACATAGAAATTTATATTCAGGAATCCTCAACTACTAAACGGTCACTGTCTTGTAGCTTACTAACTGCTTCATGTTCATGTCACAATGTTGCCAATTCTGAACACGAGGACTTGTTATTTCATGTTAATGCAATTCTGTCCGGAATGTATGTCACGTTCATATCCGTAGGAGGTTTTGAAAACACCCTATATTTATGCTCAATACGCATTAGTGTATGAAGCAAAACATACATTTTTCTTCAGTGATTCCACTAGAATCTCTTTACTCATTGACAGGGCAACTGCCTCCTATTCTAAAAGTGAAAGAAAATGCATAACTGGACTGAAACTCAAATTCGAGACTACTGGTTATGGTGTCAGTACGTTAATCACTGTGTTACCCAGTCCGCTCCCTGATTAGCCAGATAATTTTCCAGTCGGGAGATCGGTTCTTAGCCTCATAGGTTATTTCACTCAGGAGTTAACTGTGGTGTGGAAAGGTGTGTGGCTAATCAGGAAGTGGACTAGGTAACATACCTGCACGGTAAAACCGAAATCCGAGTTCGATTTATGGTCAAGCCGTGCATTTTTTTTTTATTTTTTTTTCACTTTTTGAGTATCATTGATTGTATTGTACGTATTATATCTTCGATCTCTAAATGCTGAAATTTGTTCAAGTGAAATATTTATTTGATTGAGCATGTCAGTTATAGTAGTTCTTATTTTGTTGATCTTCTAAATTGTAACATACTCCATTTTCACCCTTCAATGTATTTCATATACAATAGAGAAGTTTTCTTTTCTCTCTCTTTCTCTCTCTCTCTCTCTCTCTCTTCTTTATCAAGTTAGGCTTTATAGCCTAAGTGGCTTGTTAGGTGGACCATTTTAATTCATGTAGCTCCACATCGCCTCGCGCTGGTGGCTTAATATCGAAAATGTTCTGCTCAGAGATAATTATTTTGTAATCGGTGCTCGGTAGACCCAAGCTCACTATTCGGCCGGTCAGATGGCATACACACACCTGAGTGATGCGTATTTAGCGTATCGACCGCCCTACTTTGTATTTAAATAATTGTTCATGACTTTCTTACTGCACTGATTCTGTATTCAGTTGACTTCTCACATTCCCTCAAATCGCTTGGTAAACTGAGTTTTTGTTTGTTTGTTTCTTTTTCTTTCTTTTTTTTAAAATCAACATTTAAAGAAACGTTACATTCAGTGGTATAGCCAGAATCGTCAAAGATAAAATTATACACTGTTTTAAAGTAAATTTCCGTAAAAATATAAAAGAAGTTCTCTTTTCATCTGCTCCTTCCACACCGTAAGCCCTGGTTACGCTACTGAACATACAGTGTGTAACAAAAAGGTCGGAACAGTGGAATATCTCGAGAAATACACTTGCAATTCAAAAATCACTAATCTCGAGTTCAATATTTTTAAAAGATATATTCAACTAACATAAAATGAAGTTGCTGTCTTTCCTTAAAGGAGAGGAGAGAGGACAACTTAAAAATTTTAAATGGAATCCCCCTATTTTTATTGCGGATTCTGCGACCGAAAATACGCAGCTTTTACTTGAAGGATTTTTTCGTTATCCTTTAGGTCGTGCTGTAATCGAAAAAAAAATATATATCATCGTACGTCACCTTAGGTTGATAATAAACTAAATATCTCGAGAAATACACTTGCAATTTAAAAGAACACGAAATAAGTTTCCAGTAATTTTAAAAGATATATTCAACTGACATAAAATAAAGTTGCCTTCCTCCTCCCTAAGAGAGGAGGAGAAGGCAACTTTAAATTTTCAAATGGAAACTCTCTAATTTTATTGCAGTTTCAAATGCTGCGACCGAAAATACACAGCCTTTACTTGAAGAACTTTTTCGTTAACCTCCTAGATGATGCTGTAATCGCAAAGAAAGAAGTATCATCGTATGTCACTTTCTGTGATTACAGCGCCATCTAGAAGGGTAACGAAAGAGTGCTTCAAGTAAAAGTTGCATATTTTCGATCGCAGAATCCGAATCTGCAATAAAAATAGGGGGTTTCTATTTAAAATTTTAAACTTGCCGTCTCCTCCCCCTTTAGGGAGGAAAAGGGCAACTTTATTTTATGTTAGTTGAATAGATCTTTTAAAATTATTCGACACATGTATCGTGATTTTTGAATCGCAAGTGTATTTCTCGAGATATTCCACTTTCCCGACCTTTTTGTTATACGCTGTATGTAGTAAAATAATGTATTTACTAGGGATGGCCAAATTTTTCCGGAATCCGGATTCCGGAAATTTTGTTTTCCGGAATCGGAAAATTTACTTTCCGGAATTCGGAAAAAATCCGGATTTCGGAAAAATTCCGGAATTCAGAAAAATTCCAGAATTCGGAAAAATTCCGGAATTCAGAAAAATTCCGGAATTCGGAAAAATTCCGGAATTCGGAGGAAAAATTCCGGAATTCAGAAAAATTCCGGAATTCGGAAAAATTCCGGAATTCAGAAAAATTCCGGAATTCAGAAAAATTCCGGATTTCGGAAAAATTCCGGAATTCAGAAAAAATCCGGAATTCGGAAAAATTCCGGATTTCGGAAAAATTCCGACATTCGGAAAAAATCCGGAATTTAGAAAAAATCGGAATGTTTCCGAGATCCGGAATTTTTCCGATTTTACTTTCCGGATTCCGGAAAGTAAAAATTCTGGAATTGGCCATCCTTAGCTAGTAGCTGTTAAAAGAGAAACACAATAATGAATAGGCTATATATACTGTATTAATTTCTTGTAGTTGGATATGTCTTTATCATTTACGTAGGCAATTGCTACTGCAGTTATTTACTACTTTATGAGAAAGGTTTTATTTTCACACACAAAAAAGTCGCCGGTATGTCTCAAACATTATCGCGTTCCCACCTGCAGCTGCTCCAAAGCACTGCAAACTACTTTTTAACCAGACGAAAGGCAGTGAAGGAAAATAAATCTCAACAAATATTCTAATAACATTCGCTTATTGTCAACATACCTACAGTGAGCGCAGAAAGTGTTCGTACACCGTGCATACTTTATATTGAAAACAGCTAGCATGAGAACGGGAGGTGGAAAATATATATATAACCAGAATTAAGACTACACATTCATACATTTTATTTCTATATACAAGAGAAAGGCCAAACAAACACAATCACTGTTTTGTTCAGAAGAAAAGAGAGAATTCCTTTTTTGTAAACGCAAAAAGTCACCGTACACTTATGCTTGAATTAATGCTTATAAAGTATATTACGTTATTTAATATTTTGTGAGATTACCCTGTGCGTTAATGATTGTCTGTAGTCCTCGTGGCATTGATTTCACCTGTAGTAGTTCGTAGTTCTGTAGCTTCGGGACTGATTATGTCCCATTCTTCTTGAATAGTTTTCTTAGGCCTTCTTTAGTAGACAAGCTGTGCCTTCTGATTCTTGTCTCCAGAACAGATCATAGATGTTCTATGGGGTTCATGTCTGGGGATTGGGGAGGTGTGCCAAGCTGTTTCAAGGTATTATAGAGTCAGGGGCGGATCCAGAGGGGGGCGATCACCCCACCCCCCCACAAGAGGAAACTCTTATTTTATATATAAATAAACCCATCCATAACATGTTTGGAGCTCTTAAAAGTAGCAGTATTACCGCCGACCGCCCCCCCCCAGAAGTCCGTCCTGGATCCGCCCCTGGCAAACCTTGCAGACAGGCCTTGTTCAACAGTACAAACAATAATTGCGATGTATAATGTTTCTATCACTGTGCGAAACCATAAAAAATAATAATAATAATAAAAATAATAATAATAAAAAAAAGAACTGAAAGACCAAGAGTGTTGAGTGAACAAGTTAAACGTTACATTATTAGGGAAAGAAAAAAGGTTCCAAAAAGTAGTGCTGTGCAATTGGCAACGGATCTGGAAACACGCGGTGTTAAAGTATCAGCCAGTACAGTGCGGAATATTTGCAGGGTATCATGGTCGGATAGCCAGGAAAATGTTCTGGGTGAACAAGACAAATCGTATAAAGAGACTAAAGTTTGAAAAAGAGTATAAAGATAAAGGATCAGGCTTCTTTCTGGAATAGGGCCATATTTTCGGACGAAAATAAATTTAATTTTATCGAGTCCAATGGGAGGCGTATGGTATGGCGCAAGGTGAATACAGAGATGAATCCTCAAAATCTCGTCCCTAAAGTAAGACACGGAGGAGGGTCCGTGCTCGTCTGGGGTTGTATGAGTGCCTCAGGAGTGGGTCGTCTCCACCTTATCGATGGAGTGATGATCCACAAAGTGTATATTAACATATTAAAGGAATATCTCCATACTAGTGCCAGAAGATGGTTCTTGAAAACAATTTATTGTTCAGCAAAACAACGACTCCAAACATACAGCGGAAAATACTCGGTTGTGGCTACTCTACACAGGGGCGGATCCAGGACGGACTTCTGGGGAAGGGGCGGTCGGCAGTAATACTGCTACTTTTAAGAGCTCCAAACTTGTTATGGATGGGTTTATTTATATATAAAATAAGAAAGTTTCCTCTTGTGGGGGGGGGGGCGATGGCCCCGATCGCCCCCCTCTGGATCTGCCCCTGAGGTTTGCTATCTTTCTCAAAGACTTACCCTTCTTATGCACTTTAATAATTACTTTTCTTGTCTCCTCATTTGTTTCTCTTCGGTTGCTTCCCATTTCCACAGCCCACCGTGCAGTTTTTTCACTCCTATTCACAACTAAACTCATTCTGTTACTCGTCATGCTATACAGAGGTGTATACTCAGGTGAATACTAGTGAACCCCAGTTGTGGTATCTTTGTTTCGTATTCGTACGTCAGGTGTACGATCACTTTTTGCGTCTACTCTATACATTTTCTACGAAATTTATTTACTTTCTGACCATTAAACTTGTCTTTGTGGTTCTTTATTGATATATTCATAAAGCTTAGTTTTCATTATTCATATTGTGTGTGTTATTACACTTCTTAAATTTTCTGTTTCTTTTTCGCAGGCATTCTCGTTTCAATAGCATAGGTGTACGAACACTTTCTGCGCTCACTGTATGTACAGTAAATACAAATTTATAATTTTTGACTTTACGAAGTATACAATGTAATTGTTCAATAATTAACATAAGCAGGCATTCATAGTTAACAAAACTAATAAGCGGGTGATTGATGACTCAGTGGTAGAGTTTTCATCTATGGTATTCTAACTCAGGACATGTGGGTTTTCGATGGCTAATTTTGTGTTCGAAAATTTTCGCGGTGGTACTCTTGGTTCCCTTTCTTATATTTGTTCCATCATCACTCATTAACGAATTTAGTTTATCAAAACTCTATAGCCATATATTCATTCTGTCCGTCAGTGAAACAAACAGTCTCAAGAACTATCTGATGGATTACCAATCAATTTTGGCCATGATGTACAGAGTCAATAGTTAAGAATCGAGTTCCCTGATGAATGTAATATTCAAACCGAAAGCGGTACAAATCAACCATTTCCGGTTTTAACGTTAATCATTATATAGTAAATATGGTAATAGATAGCGAGAAGCGGTTTCCAGTAATCGACATATATAACATTCATGTAGATAGAATGTTACCCAGTTTGTGTATCTGCTGAAAATAATGAGCTTAGGTATTTAGAGAGCATTTTCCGCTTTAGAAAATGTGTGCTTGGTAAAGAATGTAGAGAATTAGCTGAGTCAGGCACGTAGCTAGAATATGGTAATAGGAAGGGGGGGGGGATCTGTCACGAAATACTGTGGTTATTTACCAGGGGCTCAATCATTCTAAACTATTTTATTGGCAACATATATTGGTTCGTTTAGCCAAGATTTCTAATGGGGGCATGATATGAAACACTGTGGTTACACACCAGAGGCTCGATCAATCTACATATTTTACTGACAACATACCCATATTGATTGGTTAGGACAATAAAATGAGGATATATTAGTAAGTATTTTAATAAGAAGCTATGAAGAAATCTCGAGTAAAAGAATATAAAAAAAGTATTGAAAAAGATATCGTCTTCCGAGGTCATTCGAACGGTGTCGAGAATTTTGCGTCTGGGAAATTTGCGCCCTACCTCAAGAACAGGAAAAATTGCGCGTGCGATGTACCTCCACCGGGAAGTTTGAGCCCTGCGAAATAAAAGAAACTATTGGAGCTTACGCATTTCCTCGGAGGGGCTGACATTACAGCATAAACAATCCTCCCCCCACAACCATGCCATTTGTGATTTATTTTCATTGTGGCTATATAAGGGGACAATAAACTTCAATATAAGCCAAAAGAACACAACGGATCAACGCAATCACTGCTTCTTCCAGAGATGATTTTGGGGAAACACTGGCCTCCCCAGAGCTCTCAGAGTGCCCCCTCGGAGGAGACCAAAATAATACGTCTATAATATAATAATAAATAGAATAGTACCAACAGTGACCCCCCTCCGGAATACTAAATGTGCCCCCGGAACATTTTTCCTGAAAGAACGACTGAACGCAATTGTGTGTTTGAAGTGTAATTCCAGCAAGTAAACACACTGTACATAGTTTTCTTGATAATATTACTGAACTGATTTTACATTCACTTTACATTTTCTTTTCTATATTTTGTGTCCTGAAAAGCCAAACAACTCGCAAGGATTGTGAACAGAGATATCTGGGTAGAGCCAAACAGCCTTTTGTAGATTAAATTATACTCTTTGATTATATTAATAAATAATTATATATCAGTCATTTATACGTTTATTGTAAATTTTGTAGTATAATGAAAAATTGTATTTGTATGGATTGCCCTTTAGTGAAATAAAATTGTATTTTTTTCATTTGTTCGGAATATTATAACGGATGGAGTAACTCACTGAGACGATGAGAGGCAAGCCTAGTTCAAGTGCGAGTGGAAGTTACTTTACACAATACAATAATAAGTTGAATTGTAGGGCGCTAACATCCCAGTGCAAATATATAGCCGGCGCATTTTCCCCTCTTTTTGGGGTAGGGCGCAAACACCCCAGTGCAAATATATTGCGAGCGCATTTTTTCCTATTTTTGTGGTAGGGCGCAAAATTCTCGCATTCAAGGAAAATATAATGTCCGTAAAGTTGACAAGCCACTTATCTCAGACTCCAATTTCGACTTTAAACGTCGCTAGTGCTACGTTAGTGTTCGATAGTGACGCAAATCGTTAGTACTCCAACTGCATGCCAACACGCTCACTTCTAAGAATCATCTCAAAAATGAGGTTAACCGTTAGAGCAAGTAAGTGCTCATTGGTGCCATTAACATTAACGTTAAAGCCTCCATCGTACGGCCCTTTGAGTAATAATAACACCACGTTTTTTGCTAGTCTCAATGCGTCCCTATATTCTCGCGAACATTCTGACGTGCCCAAGTTAGTTACTTTTTTTTGGGGGGGGGGGGGCTATTGTTTATCTGTTATTGTTTATTGTTTATTGCTAGTCTGCAGAGTAGTCCTTACATTAATATGCCATTGTCCTTGATAATCATTGCGTATTTACAAGCAATTTGTTATTACTGTTAGAAGATATCAAAAAACAACAGATAAAATCTACTACTTAACGGTTCATATTTTTCTTTTACAGTACATAAACGATTAATAATAATAATAATAATAATAATAATAATAATAATAATAATAATAATAATAAGACTATTCCAGCATAAAAGTTATCAATTGCATCACACTGGCAACAAGCGACGCATATTTTAACTTCATAAAAAATCGTTTCTCACGATTTTCTGGAAAACTACGTATGATAACATCTTCATTATGTCAAGTTGTTTATCTCAGTGTGATATATGTCTTACCTCTGGACAATATCACAGTAAAACAAAAATTAAATATTAGGAGTACATCCTACTTTTGGACTACCTCTCATTAACCATGGGAAGATTGAGTAGTGTATACTTTAGGATGTAAGTTTCAGCTTAACTTGCATCATACATTCTTAGGATTACAAAAAGGAAATTTGTTCGTTTGCATTTGAACAAAATTCTTAGGATTACAAAAAGAAAAAATAATTTTTCCGAATTCCGGAATTTTTCCGAATTCCGGATTTTTTCCGAAATCCGGAATTTTTCCGAATTCCGGATTTTCTCCGAAATCCGGATTTTTTCCGAAATCCGGAATTTTCCCGAATTCCGGATTTTTTCTGAATTCCGTCCGAAATCCGGAATTTTTCCGAATTCCGGAATTTTTCCGAAATCCGGAATTTTTCCGAATTCCGGATTTTTTCCGAATTCCGGATTTTTTCTGAATTCCGGATTTTTTCCGAATTCCGGAATTTTTCCGAATTCCGGAATTTTCCGATTTTACTTTCCGGATTCCGGAAAGTAAAAATTCCGGAATTGGCCATCCCTAGTATTTACTTGTCTTCATATTGTTACAGGTTTTGACAACGATTTATGAATTAAAGTATTAAACATATAATGGTAATTTTCGTAGTATTTCCGAGTTGCTTTTAAATCATTTCTTTCCTGTTGATCATTATTTAGAAATACGTCGTGAAATTAATAATTGTCATGAAAATATTTATTGTTCTTACCCATTTAGTTTGTTTAGAGCCTAACTATGGCTAAGGGGACGCGGTGGCTCAGTGGTAGAGCATTCACCTCTGGTGCTTGGGTCCCGGGTTCGATCTCAGCCCCCGCCAAGTGAACTTGGTAGTGGACAAACACCGTGTGCGTGGGTATCCTAGGGGTTCTCCCGTTTCCTCCCACTTTCTTCATTCCTCCATTTCATTCATTACTCATCATCACCGTCTCCTTTAGCCTAACCGGCATAACCGTGGGACGTAAAATTGAAAGATTTCATTTCATTTTCTATGGCTATGTGAGGTATAGACCTAGAGTGTGGTGTGGGAGTTGTGAACATCTCACAAGAATCAAATTCGAATCTTCACACCAAAGGCACGTTTTTTCCTCTGAGAACTCTTAATATGGCTTTATGTATTTCAATATGATTATGCCATCAGAGAAGATTTAATAATGGCGTTTTAATGTAAATATTTGGTCTGTTGATGAGAATAATATATGCTTTTGATTTCAGGTCTCTTGGCTGCATTATATACGAACTTTTAGTTGGGACGCCACCTTTTAGTACGACGTCCATTTTGCAATTAGTGATGCTGATACAGCAAGAGTCTATTTGTTTCCCAGATTTTGTATCTTCAGATTGTAAAAGCTTCTTACAGGTAAGACAGTAATCCATTTTGTAATTTTAGAAAATTCTTGGTAGCGCAAGAGGCTCCTCTGATTAGTTTGTTAATGAATGTATATGACTGTTTTCACTTCCTCCTCAAATAATATTGCTTACTATCTATGTAATTAATCTTTATTGTAAATAATAATAATGAAGAAACCATTTATCTGATTGTTATGGGTTCTTCAATTGATGTCTCTTAAAACATGATAAATGAAAAAAAAATGGAATGAAATCTTTAGTTTTACGTCCCACGGTTATGTCGGTTAGGCTAAAGGAGACAGTGACGATGAGAGGTGAGTGAAATGAGGAAAGTGGGAGGAAACGGGAGAACCCCGAGAAAACATCACGTGCACGGTGTTTGTCCACCATAAAGTCCACACGGCGCGAGCTGGGATCAAACCAGGGACCCCAAGCACCGGAGGTGAACGCTCTACCACTGAGCCACCGCGCCCCCAACATGATAAATGATTCTGTTATAAAAGATATATATAACAACTACTTAAGTTCATAATTATAACAGTGTTTTGCAATGGTTAACACAGTTTTACGAAACTAGTTCTACATTATATGTTATGTCGTTACAGAAGAAGTTCTAGAGCATAGTGTTTTCAATAGTAGAACGTTCAAGAGTTCAAATTATTATTATTATTATTATTATTATTATTATTATTATTATTATTTAACTGTTACCATGGTATTCTGAGAAACGAAAATACTTTCATGTTTCTTTCCGAGGGCTGCTGACGAAAGCGACATATACGAGGAAGGATCAGAAACTAAGGTTAGAAGACCGATGTTTTGGAGAGTTTCGTCTGTTATGGAGGAATGATGAGTATATGGTAATTGTAATACACGGAGTTGGCAACTATGCAGAGTTTCAATCTTCTGCCACTGACGGCGCTAGTTGTAGGTAAACACAAATGACGACTCATTTGAAAAACTGGTCTCGCGAGAAAGTCAAATCAGTTATTTGATTTCTGTGGGCGAAACAGTTGACCGCGGCTGAAATTCACCGGCAGGTGGTAGAAGTTCACGGAGAGACTGTAATATCTCGTCAGCATGTAGCAGAATGGTGTCGAAAGTTCGCTGCGTTTCACTGCAGGCTTTGTTACCTTATTTTCTGAATGCTCCTTGTATATTGCTGAAACAATTCAGTACATTTGAAGTAGAGGGTCATCTCTGGTGCGAGAGGTCCATAATTCGATCCTAGTCTTTTTTTTTTTTTTTTTTTTTTTTATGGACAACATCGCATCCGTGGATTTTCTTGGAGTCTCCTGTTTCTTACCACATTTTCATCCCAGTAATTATTTCACAATCATTTTCATTAACCATCCGTCTCCTTTAGCCTAAAGGACATAACCATGCGATGTAAAACTACAAGTTTAATTTAATTAAATGCTTTTTTTTTAACAAATCATACATATATGCATCAAAATTATTAGTTTTCTATTTACTATTTGCTGTTTACTAGTTTTCTAATGCCAGAAAAGGCAAATCGATTTGCTGGCCACACATCGTCCTGTAGAAATATCATTTCATTAGTGCGATGCCAGAAAGTTAGTTTAGTTGTTTCTATTTTGTAAATCAGTCTTAATACAGTGACTTAAATGTAGATAATACAATGACTTAAGCGTAAGCGTAGACTTAAAAGAAAAGCGTAATCTTAACTGGTTACAAAGATTGTTCCGTCTGTTTAGAATTATTGGATAAAAACAATTATCCAATCGTTTTTTTTTTTTTTTTTTTTTTTTTTTGTAATTTTGCTTTTGATTTGTCAGTAACAAAACTTTTGTATAATCTTATAACATTGTTATTCTTTTTTCTTTAATGCCTCAGAGGAGAAAGAAGTTACTGCTGTAAGTAAAGCATGTTGACACAGTTGGATGTCTAAGAATAGCAAGTAGTTCTAGTACTCAGGGACAGTCTTGGGAAGTAACGTAACGCAAATAACGCGTTACTTTTTAAGTAACGTTTGCTAGTAACGCGTTACATTTTTTCCAAAGTAACTGTAACGGTAACGAGTTACAAATTTTTAAGTAACGTACCTAATTTGCGTTTTTTCGCGTTACATTTCGGATGAGAAACTACAATATATGTATATTTTTTTTCGGAAACATATGTGTCTTTCCTGTAAGTGAATTTCTCAGAATGAAACAATCGAGCATGAACTACGTATGTCAGTGACCGACAGTCACAGACACACAGAGAAACAGATAAGTTCGTACTGCCACTTGCTGTTTTTTGAAGATGAGGACAGTCTTAGGGAAATCACGTGTACTGATCGCAAGCACGTGGAAGATCTTGTCGTAGATTTTGACAGCTCCAAATCAATACACTTAGTGAATGAACTAGGAGCAATGATACCGGTAGTCTATTTTACTTTGATTGGTGTTGTTTTTATAAAGATGGAGAACGAAAATATTTTACCGTTCGAACATTTGACAGAATACTTTTTTCTTAAGAGCTGAGGATGACGGTGGACAGAATTTAAAAGTAAAGTGTCTGAAGTGCCCCGGCGGAAAATATTTATCAACAACTAGGGTGCCATAATTAGCGATTTACAGTAAGGGGCTAATATAAATAAACTGTGTTCTGATGAGCAAGCCTACTTTATTACTAGAAAATAGTTTGCTGATGATATGTAATATTGCAGTTCTTTTAGATCAGTTTGCTTATCCTAGAGTCCCGTTGATTATGAGTAGTGTAATGTTTCTCTATATTCTGTATTTTTAATTTTACGAGCATAACAATAACAATAACTCGTACATAACAATATTGTTATTATTATATAACACTTGTCAACAAATTTTAACTTTTTTCTGCCACATGAGAGAAAACACCTGATCTTTAAGGAACTTTGGCCGCTGAATTCGAATCTGCAATCCGTTTTTCTCTATCACGCACAGTTTTCCCGTGACAGAGAAATTTTCGGGAAATTTCCCCAAAAATTTCCCTTTTTCTTCATTTTTGTACCTCTAGCTCGGGTACCCTTAGGCATATAGACATACAAATTATATTCTAGGTTAACTTGATTTATACTTAGTAAACCCTGTAAGTTTCATCTGAGTCGCATCATTCTTCATTGAGAAATAAATATATTTCTATAAATATATATGTGTATTGTCTAGAGATGCAAGGGCTCGGAAAAAAACCGGCTTTTTTGGAAAAAAAACTCGGTTTTTTCTGCTTTGCTTTTTTGCTTCGGAAATTTTGGGCTTTTTTCAAAATACTGCTTTAAATTGATAAAACAGACTTTGTATCGCTTCTCTATAACACAAAAAATCATTTAATTAGTAGTTGATGCTGATAATAATATAAAACATCGAAAATAAACTATGAATTTCGAAAAAATATTTCAAACCATTTTTCTTCAACATATTTACATTATGAATTCCACAGGATTAACCGATGTATATAATAAGAATTTTTTAACCTCCTATATACTAAAGTAAGCAGAGTTGGCAAGAACCGTGGTTGTTTTTGAATATGCTAAAAACCCGTTTTTTGGGGGATGTTTAAACCAGGCTTTTTTGGTTTAAACCAGGCTTTTTTGACTTATATAATCTATAAAATATAGATTTTTTGCTTTATGTATTTATATTACATATTCACAGAAATAGCCTAAGTTTGTTTCGCCTTGATGTTATTATGCAACAGCAAGGTTATGCCGGAAGAACTCCCATAAGCTTAAAGAAGTGCGGTCAGTAAATTTCTTAAGTTGAGAATCTCCCGCCCTAGCCATTGGGAAAATCCCGTCATTACTTGAAATGTAAGACAATAACGGGAAAATCCTGTTATTGCTTTGCATGTAAAATTTAAAGGTCAACGTACCATAATCAGTACGCTAAAACTGAGGTATTAAATTACAAATTTAGTACCGGTACGTAGATATCATTGAAAGTCCAATCCAAGCTAATGTTGGAAGCTATGTAGGCAATCGATAAATTTTGCCAATTTCTATCAATATATTTAAGCAATATTGGCTTCTTTATAAAACAACACGCTTTTAGGCATGTAGAAATATACAATTTGGTTGTTTCGTATATTTAGGCTTAACATCCTTACGAAATACCGGGTTACGCATGAAAGAAGGATTGTGGTTCGACCGAGAATTGAACATGGGACACCTTGATTAAAAGGTGAAAGGGAAATAAAACTATTGCAGGTGGTTTGATATCTGGAAACGTTACCATGAAGTTCATACGATTCGCATTTTTCATTCTTTTTATTTTTGTGGTTTAAACCAGTTATTAAAAAAAAAAGTTGGTGTAAATCAGCCAACCCTAAAAGTAAACACTTCTTTTTAAAGAATACACAAATAACTAGCAAAATAGTATGTAGTATTTTTACTTCAAAATATTCCATACCCTCTTTTTGAAACAAAATAAAATTAAAATAAAACATAAGAGAAAAACTTAGATTTATATGATACACTTAAAGGGTGCACATCTAGAGCTTTTGGTTCTGTATATTCTTGAAATTCTACAGTTAAGTTTTATAGAACCACCATCACAGTTTACCCAATCCTCAAGTTTTCTGAATTTTTAACAAGAGGGATTCAACATATCGTTACGGAACTCCCCTCCCCCCAAAAAAGACTACGGAATATATTTAAGTTAAGCTAAATACAACTGCACAACAAACATGACTGAGTGATTAGCTTTTGCGCTTCTATCGGGAAGTCCGGGATTCAACCAGCATTCGACCATTTTGACAAAGCTTTTCTTCATTCCATCTGTGAATGTAGAAATAGTGCGTGTACTGTGAGTTGGGCGACTTCCTTTTTTATTGTTTTTAAATCGTTATTATTACTAATTACCAGCAGTGACGGTTTTGTGAAGGTTAGGGGGGCGGTCTTTCGGACTGAAGCCCGTTCCCCAAAGTTACGGAATGTCTGCAACAAACGAAATATCTATTATTTATGCCTTTACTCATAAACTTTAAGCTGCCGTCAAATAAAAATTACGAATGTTTAAAAAAACTAAACATTAGTAAGAAACTCTTCCCAAAATACTTTTCTAAATCCGCCACTGATTCTCAGTATAAAATGATTTTTAAAGTTGTATCCGGAAGATTATTGCTAAACATATAAACGAAACGAAATATTAGTTATGCCTGTACTCATAAACTTCAAGCACTTCTCAAATAAAATGAGGACTTTTTAGGAAACGAAACAATCAGAAAAAACCCTCCTAAAGTACTTTTCTAAATCCGCTACTGATTATTTGTATAAATTGGTATTCAAGGTTGTGTCCGGAAAATTATTGCTAAATCACTTCACAGCTACAGTATAACAGAAATGTGGAAGTACGGTTTGACGGATATATTGAAAAACGTACGCTTTGACGGATAAATAGAAAAACGGGCAAGTTTAACTTTTGCGCTAGAAGCTAGAGTACTAAAAGCTCTTAGAAATGAAACACGGATGACAAACTAGAGAAGAAAAAAGATGTCGATAACTCAAAAGTTAAAATAAAGTTAAATAGCCTCTAAAATTACCCTCAAATACTACATTCTTCATGTTAGCTTTAATTCGTAAAACATGTGCTCCATCCATCTTGATGGTGAATTTCAGAGCGAAATATCACATTCAGGTCATGGAATTCTTATCTAACTATAGTATATACTATAAGAAAGCTATTTAGATAGAAAAATCATGAAGTTGAAAAAAGCCAAAATTTCCAAAATTCTCGTTTTTTTCCCAAAAAAGCCGGCTTTTTATGTGAAAAAAACGATGGATTCAAAAAAGCCGGCTTTTTTGCATCTCTAGTATTGTCCATTTTACCATATACAATAGGTGCAGAAAAATCACATGTAACTTCCACGGGAATTACAATATAAGCAAGATTTATACTTCATTGGATTTGTAATGAAACATACTTTACAATGATGTATACACCATGTCCGCCATTTTTATAAGAGGGAAATTCTAGAGGGATTTTTCGGGAAATTCCCTAAAAAAGTAGATTTTTTGTCTCATGTCACTGTTCATATAGTGATACAGAAACGGGAATTGCGCCAGAATATAGATTTATATCAATTCAATAAATCAATAGCTCACTAGTAAACAAGATTTTTGCCACATGAAAGAAAACATCTGATCCTGAAGGAACTTTGGTCGCTGAATTCGAAAGTGCAATCCGTTTTTCTCCAACATCCACAGTTTTTTGCGTGACAAGGGGAGGGGGCTGAGAAATTCCCTCAAAATATACCTTTTTTCCAAATTTTCGTACCACTGGCCCTTGAAATATAAATAAAAAAAAATGACACCATATAAAACTTTGATTTATACTTAAGAAACCTCGCAAGTTTCAGAACAATCGCATTATTATTTCTAGAGAAATAAATATAGTTGCATGTATGTTGTTTGTACTACTTATTTTAAGACGTGATGTTGCGTTCTTTGCACCGAAAGAAAGAAAAAAAAAAAAACAATTTCATTTACCCATACAGGCACAAATACGAAAAATGAGAGTATACGATATGGAGTAAGAGGTCTGTGGTTTTCTACCACCTGGCATGTGATTGCATTGATACAGCTGTACAACAACACGTGTTTAGCTGATGCAATAAAGCTGCGCAAAATCGGACTCTACTGATAAATTGTCAAGTCCATGGCAAATAGATAAGGAAGTGTTGTATAACTGCATGCATATTGTAGATTTAGTTTTAATTTGGATTTACCTGTGACAAGTGGTCGTAAGCGCGTGTGCGTGTTTGTTTTCTTTCTCCGCTATGAAGAGATCGCGGCGTGCGTGTATAAACTCACCGAACACTTTCTGTTTACGTGTGTGGAAAATATACTGTGAAAAGTCAGCGCCGTGCATTAACAGAAACGTTAAAACAAGCTTATTATAGCTATTTTAGGTGTCATGTGGGTGATCAAGACAAAGTGTGGGCTCCCCATGTGTGCTGTGTAACATGCTATTCTACTCTTATTAAGTGGAAAAGTGGCGATAAAACTCGAGCTATGCCTTTTGCGGTGCCAATGGTCTGGCGAGAACCAACCAGTCATGCTAAAGACTGTTATTTCTGTCTAACAAAAATTTGGGGTCATTCTAAAGGAACAAAATATAATATTGAGTACCCAAATGTTCCATCCGCTCTAAAACCCATACCACATGGACCTGAACTCCCAATCCCTGATCCATACGCACAGTCAGAAGAATCTTCTCCAGCAGAAAAGCAAGTAGATGAGTTGCCCGAACCATCAACTTCCTTTGATCCAAACTATAGCCCAACCAAAAACACACCTCTTCTTGTTAACCAGTCCAGACTGAATGACTTAGTGAGGGATCTAAATCTGAGTAAGCAACAAGCTGAGTTGCTCGGATCGAGACTTCAAGAATGGAATTTACTGGCTACTACCACCAGAATTTCAATTTTCAGAAACCGACATGAACAATTTTCAGGTTACTATATTGTTACGATCTGCTTTTGGTAAAAGCAAATCGTATCATTGAAATCAATCTTAAATATGCTTATTGTTAGGTATGAGTTTAAATATGCTTATTGTAAGGTATGAGTTCGTTTATCTTGGCGTGTTTAATTTTGACCTGCACTTAATGTTATTTATTTGGTGTGTGTGCTAACCAAAAAGATATTTACTTGTGTGCCATTAATGTTGACCTGCGTCGCATGGATAATGTGTCGTACGTATGCATAGATTATCCATAGATATCCGTTGCATTCTATAAAAAAATACAGATATATATATATAGCTATTTTGTGTGGCCATAGAAAGTAAATTCTAAGTATAGTGCTAACATATTCAAGCGAATGTACACAAATTTGATATACATTTTATAAAGTAATTCGAGTAAATAGTCCATAGGTGCAATTGAACGAATTTATTTATACTCCATTTATACTCCATGAAATTTCGTATTACCATAATTATATTGTTTGTGACAATAGAAGAAGTTAGAAAAAAAAGTAATAAGTTCATCGTATAGTTTGTGCCTGGAAATTTGGACGATTGATATCTAATGTAAAAATTTGGACTATAAAAATTTGGACTATAAAATCAGTTTAAAAAGGAAGTTTGGACATCGAACAATGTTTGGGATATATATTTAAGGGGCACGTAGACTTAGAAGGTAACGTAATTGAACTTGTGAAAAGTCCAATAGCCAAAAAGTAATGAAGGTCGCCATCTTGCTAATAGTTTAAAGAGGGTCCTGTTTTCTTAATTTCGTAAAAGGTGTATTGGAACTTCCTTACAAGAATTTATTCATCGGACGTTTTCTTCTACAAGTTTGATGGGAGTATGTGTTATTATTACTATGGCTAATTAAGGTAAATTCGCGGTTGCACATATCTGAGCAGACTATAAAAGGGGACATGTCTAAATTGTTGCTTCTTAATCGATAGACCTAAATGTTCTATCACTGAATTATAAGAGGTCACGATATATATATATAATCTAGCAAGACCAAGTCAATATGATCATGCGGAGAAAGTAACTAACATAGCACACAAGTTGTTACATATTTAAATTAGTTCAATAGAATAACGATATTTACCAAACCATTATTCGGCCGAGTTAATAGTTCGCATTTGCAGCTCGTTTTGCGTTGGAGTAGTTTTTTTTTCAACTCAAGTATTGATAATTTATTAATCAGTATGAAATTGAATTTTAACATTAAACTAAGAAAAATATCACATCTTCTTATTTGACTTTTAATGATATGTATACGAGGATGATTCATAGGATCTATGCACTGGTTCTCCAGAATTAATTGTTAAGGGAGGATAAGATCTTAATGAGATAAATTCGAGTCGGGACTTCTTTTATCAATGATAAATAGGTTAAGTTAGCTAGGTTAGGTATAGTATAGGTATAGCGTTTTAGACTAGGGAGGTTAGTTATTAATTGTGTTACTTTTGTGTTAATCGTATATACTAAAATGGTAACGAGATTGAAAGCTCATATTACTGAGATATGAATTGTGATAATGTGCACATATTATTCTTATTGAAGTGAGTAAGTTATTCTTATAAAGAAATCGACATTCTTGTGTTGCTGAGCTCTCATTATAGTAAAGCTTTATGATCTGAAAGTAGAGTAATATAAAATGTATTTTGTGTTGTCGTCATAAATTGACGAGGGATGTTCCTGATTGTTCAGTCATAAAAGAAATAATTAAACATGGAAAACCAGGCATAGATTCCAGCATATGATATAGAGATGTATAAATTGAATAAATAAGCGTGTATTGGAAACAAAGTATTTATTAGACAGATTAGCTACATAACTGAAAATTATTATAAATTATCACTGTGATTTATCGTAAAACTATGTAATAAATCTTTAATTATGGATATAAATTATCCATGGTTTTGTAAAGTTGGTAATTAAGTTCGTTGTTATGAGCTGCATCATGCATCTGAAAATAATAAAAGCCAAAAGTTATAGATTTTCAAAGATATGCTTCATTTCCATTTAAACGAATAATAATATAGGCTAGATATAATATATATACATATAAGCATTTTGTTTTCTTAATAGAATAGTATGTAAGATACGCGGGTGTTTCTTGGTCGGAGTGGCACTGCTGCAAGTTCCTGGAATACTTATTTATAAATTTTGGATAAATAACCGTTGCGCTTGAAAACAATTTGAACTTTAAAAATCGTAAATTAAAACTTTTGAGTATGTTTAAAAAAATCGTTTACTATATGTTATAGAATTGTTTAGTTTAAATAAATGCGCCAAAATGAGTGCGTTTTAATATAATGCAAAATTCCCTCTATGCATGTACAAATATAGATGGTTTAATGGATGCACTAGGTTTCCAACACATCCCTGAAGAATGGAGGTTGTTTATCGACTCCTCTAAAACAAGCCTTAAGGCTGTTTTGCTACATAATGGGAACACTAAACCATCAATTCCAATGGCATATTTCGTAGAGATGAAGGAAACTTATGAAATTTTGTCTGTGTTGTTAGCTGTGATACATTATAACAAGTACTGTTGGCAAATTTGTGGTGATTTAAAGGTCATTGCTATATTACTGGAGCTTCAGGGAGGATTTACAAAATACTGTTGTGTTCTTTGCTTGTGGGGCAGTAGGGCAACTGAATCACACTACATTCAAAAAGAATGGTCCCCAAGAGAAACATATATGCCAGGAAAACACAATGTTAAGTATTCTCCCTTAGTTAATTCAGAAAAAATTCTGCTGCCGCCTTTACATATAAAATTAGGCTTAATGAAAAACTTTGTTAAGGCCATGGACAAGAATGGAGAAGGTTTTGCGTACCTTAGAAGTCAGTTTCCAAAACTTAGTGACGCGAAAGTAAAAGAGGGGATATTCGTCGGGCCCCAAATTCGGAAACTATTAAAGGATAACATCTTTGAGACAAAGTTAAATAATGATGAACTATCCGCCTGGAGAGCTTTCAGTAAAGTGGTGTATGGATTTATGGGAAATCATAAGGCAGAAAGTTACCGTCAATTGGTTCAAGAGCTTTTGGATAGCTATCAAAGGTTAGGATGTAGAATGTCCCTGAAAATTCACTTTCTTCATTCCCACTTGGAATTTTCCCCCGAGAATTTAGGAGCTGTAAGGGACGAACAAGGGGAACGATTCCATCAGGACATTCAAAAAATGGAGCAACGTTATCAAAGCAACGGGATCCTCATATGATGTGGGACTACTGCTGGTTTTTAGTTAGAGAAAGTGACTGGCACTACAAAAGCAAGAATTAATTGTAAGTACAAATGTTTTATTTTCATACTTTGTAAAGCAGTTGTGCATTTGATCCATTGTGAGTTATTGATATTTGTTTTTGTAGGTCAATATTAATTTTTTGTTTACTATCTTGAATAACGTTTAAAAGGCGTGGAAACTAAGAATTTTGTTGTATACTTTTGGAGTTAAAGATAAGTTTTTCAATAGGATTAATCTGGCGCAATTCCCGTTTCTGTATCACTATATGAACAGTGACATGAGACAAAAAATCTACTTTTTTAGGGAATTTCCCGAAAAATCCCTCTAGAATTTCCCTCTTATAAAAATGGCGGACATGGTGTATACATCATTGTAAAGTATGTTTCATTACAAATCCAATGAAGTATAAACCTTGCTTATATTGTAATTCCCGTGGAAGTTACATGTGATTTTTCTGCACCTATTGTATATGGTAAAATGGACAGTACACATATCATATATTTATAGAAATTATTTATTTTTCAATGAAGAATGATGCGACTCAGATGAAACTTACAGGGTTTACTAAGTATAAATCAAGCTAACCTAGAATATAATTTGTATGTTTATATGCCTAAGGGTACCCGAGCTAGATGTACAATAATGAAGAAAAATTGAAATTTTTGGGGAAATTTCCCGAAAATCCCTCTGTCACGGGAAAACTGTGCGTGATAGAGAAAAACGGATTGCAGATTCGAATTCAGCGGCCAAAGTTCCTTAAAGATCAGCATTCTTCTTTCATGTGGCAAAAACCTTGTTGACTAGTGTAATTAGTTTAGCAGAATAATAATAAGCAACCATTTTTTCTAACGCATAGGGATGAGCATGAGTCAAGCTAAAACTCGACTCGACTCGAATTCAAGTCGAGTTTCGAGTCAAATCAAAGATAATATCCTCGAGTCGATTCAGTTTTTCGTGTCGAGTTTCGAGTGCAGTCGAGTTTGATAAATGGCTCGTTCGTTTTAAGTCGTCTTGAAATCATGGCCTGATTACACTGGAAAACGAAAACCATGAGAAATGTAAGCTAAACAGTAATATGGAATACTTTTAGTGTTGACCACGAGAGGGGTCACTGCTAGCATCTCGTCTCGTTTAGATAGCGAGACCACAAGATATTTTTTATAACAAGCTCAGCTCGGCTCGGCTAAACTGAGAAGATGGCTTGAGCCGGCTCACTTGGTGTGAACCATCGGCTCGAGCTGGCTTGGTAGGGATGAGCCATTTGCTCGGTTCGGCTCAACTGAGCCGAGGGCTCTAGCCGAGTCGGTTGGGTGAGTTATTGGCTCTGCTCATTTCTCGGTTCCGGTCGATAGTGAATGAGCTGCGAGCCGACTTGCTCGAGTCGTTGACAATTCTAAACCCGGGCCGAGCAGTTTTGAAGATATTTGGCCAGTGCCCTGTAACTTTTAACAGTGTTTGGCTCGAGCCCAAATACTCAGCCTAGACCCTCAACCCAAATTTAGAAGCTCGTGAACAATGTCCTTGACTTCTAGACTTCACGACTACCGAGGTTGGCAAACAACTAGTTTTTTTTTTTTTTTTTTTTTTTTAGTATTCAAATACAAACCACCTATCTTTCATTTTTATATACAGTGTTGTTATAATTAATAATAATAATAATATAAGTTGTAGTAGTAGTAGTGTCATTGATAATAATTATACTGACTATGTAAAAAATGAAATGAAATCTTTAAGTTTAACGTCCCACGATTATGCCGGTTAGGCTAAAGGAGACGGTTATAATGAGAAATGAGTGAAAAGATGGAATGAAGAAAGTGGGAGGAAACGTAAGAACCCCGAGAAAACCCACGCACACGGTGTTTGTCCACCACAAAGTTCACTTGGTGGGGGCTGGGATCGAACCCGGGACCCCAAGTACCAGAGGTGAACGCTCTACCACTGAGCCACCGCGGCCCCCTAAGACTAACGTAGTATGGCATTTTATCAATGTTACATTATATGAAAATGTTCATATATCAAGTAAAAATTTGTCCTTTCATTTACATAAAGCGATTCAGAAGTGCAATAATAATAATAATAATAATAATAATAATAATAATAATAATAATAATAATAAAAGCGGTAGTAATAGTAGTACGGAAAATTGAAGTCATATTTTTTTCACATTTTTAAAATTTCGGACCTAAAAGTAACGCGTTACTTTCGAAGTAAAGTAACAGTTACTTTTTGGGGCAAGTAACGCGTTACTAACGCGTTACATTTTAAGAGAAAGTAAAGTAACTTGTAACGCGTTACATTTTTACAAGTAACTTACCCAACACTGCTCAGGGATCGGTTTCAAGTAAATATGTCCTGGTTCCTAGTAGTCGGTAATAAAAGCTTCCAAAGTCAGTCTGAGTATCTATCGACTTTTGTCTAATAAAGTAATGGAAAATTAATTCGGATTTGATCTGTTTGTTTCATAATACAGCAAATATAAAACTACGTATTAGGGGAAGGAGACAGTTTTATTAAATCAATATGTTTCTATTTTTTTTAATTCATTCTGATAAGATTGATGTAACTTTCGATTAATCATATGAAGCAGCAGTCTACGCCTTGGAAAAATACTGTTAATTTTAAACTCTTACAGCTTTGCCTGTTAGTTTATAATACAGGGTGAGGCAATAGTTAAATAGTCCCAAAGAGTGATATTTAAATATTTTGTTCACTTGTTAAATGCACATCTCTGTTCGATGTTCTCCGTTGTACGTGTTGGTATGAAAGGAGTGATTTGGTTGATAGCGCCTGTGAGTATTGCCTTCAAATGGACTGAACTTTGTAATAGAACAAGATTTTTTTTCAAACTATCCCAAAAGAAAATATCCATAATTTCCTTCAAATCACTCATACAATTTTTGTCGAACGAAGGCATGCATTTAAACGTAAATTGCATTAATAATAATAATAAAATATTGCGTATGTGGGTAGGCGTATCTATCGTCTGATTTTCTTGTAGAAAAGGAGTCATCTAAAGAAGCCACCAGTTTCTACACAGACAGACTTTCATTAGTGCTATACATAGCTTTTTTTTTTCGCTTGTTTCTTTTCGGCTCGGGAGGAATTTGTAGAGGGTGAAAATGGGTGCACGCACGTTGCTCAGGGTTACTAAGAACACCTCATATATATATAATTTACAGGGTGATTCCTTATAGGGTTTACAACTTCAATCAGTTATAATTCTTAATTGGAACCACATACAGACTTGTTTATATGCCATTATCCTGCAAAACACTTCAAGTTTTTTGTGACAAATCCATTATGGCTCGATGTGTATACCTGCAGTCATCCTGGACACATCCCAACGAAAGTCGATTTCCTGCTAAACAGTAGCCAGCATTTCAAGGGTAACGTCCGCGATGGCTGTTCTGATGCGATGTTTCAGTTCATTAACATTATCAGGTAGGGGAGGAGTGTACACCTTATCCTTCACAGACCCCCACAGAAAGAAGTCAAGTAGCATGTAATCGGGAGACCGTGGTGGCCAGACAATTGGTCCACTACGACCTATCCACTTATCTGGGAAACGCTGATCAAGAAATTCCCTTACGTCTAGCAGGTAGTGCGACAGGGTCAGTGAAACCTGTCTATGTTGGCCACCATCGGTTCCATCGAAAAGTGGCCAACTTAGACAGGTGGCCAACTTACAGAAAATAAGTGTGATTTATGTATTTTTAGAATAGGATTTCTAGTATTACTTGATTGTAGAATTTTAATAAGCAGTGGCACGACAGCTACTTAAAAATAATGTATATAGAGTAATCATAAAAATATACAGTACTAGAAAATATTACTATAGTATGTAAGAGTGCCGATTTCTCTGTAAATTTGGGGGGCTCATTCAGATGCAGAAGATATATATATGAAGATTTTAAGACAAATTGCACTCAAATTATACCAAACATTGTATACTCATAAATAAAATAGGGGCCACATGAGCTTTGGGGGGCCCGGGCCCCCTCGTTTTCCCCAGGATCGGCGCTCTTGATAGTATGTTTAATATATATGCATACCTTTCTCTTCCTGAAAACTAGTCTGGTACATTGGATTATTCGGATTGAAAACACAATAACACAAACAACCATGAAATAGAAGTGTATGTACGCAGTTTATTGAAATTGATATTATAGCACACTGAGTTATTCAGATTGAAAACAAGAAAAGCTAAGTTATAAATTGAAAAATTCATATGCAGTTTATATGACTTCTTTTCAGTTGTTACTGGATGGTGGTTCATTCTAGACATATTTGCTGTATTCTTTTTGGCAGATATGCACATTCTAATATTGTAGTTAAATAACTACCTCTTATTAATGAGCTAGAAGTGTTTCCCTCGGAGCAAAAGATGTTTTGAGAAAATCTTGAGGGAATTCATATCTCAAAACCTCTGCTACCTTTTGACATGCAGTCAGGTGCCAATAAATGACAATTGAGCTTTAACCTTGAGAATTTTCCGGACTTACTAAATCTTCTCACTGATGAAAGGAGTCGATATAGCTAATGGTTTTACCAAAACAGACAGGGTAAACAAATACGTACAACCATTTCCTGAATTTCTGTACGTGCTTTTTCTTATTCACATCTTCCTTCACCACCCTTTTATGAGGGTAGTGTTCTGGCCATTGACCTCCAAGAACAAATCGTGCGAATCTATGCTTCTTTGTGTTCAGTCACAAATACAGAACATCTGCCTCTCATATGGGAATTAGAAAGAGTTAAGAAAAATAACAAAACTGTATTTTTCGTGGCCAAGATACGCAGGTAAATTTATCATTATCATCATAAGGTAAACATTACTTCAGTGTGGCCAACTTCCAAGATAGACAGGTGGCCAACTTATAGAGTAGTAAGTAACGAATGTCTTATGGGAAAATGCAGGTTCAAGACGAACTAGGCCAAGATAAGCAGGTGGCCAACTTAGAGAGGTGGCCAAGTTGACAGGTTTCACTGTAATTTAACTTTGATTAAAATGCGTGCCCTAGGCGGGGAAGGCTTTCAGCTTTTTCGCTAAAATAATTCCATTAGGTATGTTTCTCATGCGAAGAACAGGCTAGTTAATAATAAATTACAACTTTGTCTTCTGATTTTTTCTTTATTTTATATATTTGTTATTTTATCTTTAAAATGTAAATAATAATTAATTTTAAAGAAAACCATGATAAGATATGGAATGTTAAGGTTACCTGTTTCATTTTATGCATGTAATTATATCTTTCTTTTGTTTGTGTTTATAGGGATTGCTTGAGAAGAATCCAACCAAAAGGTTAACATGGCCTGAACTTCTTGAGCATCCATTTGTCAGAGATAATGTTCTTATTATTAGAGACGAAGGTCAGTATTGTTTAAATATTATAGTTAGAAGTGACTTGTATTCAAAGGTACAGACATTTTCACGAACATGACTCTATAGTTGCAGATATCAGTCATAAGTTTAAGACTTAAATATTTCAGAATTTCGAGCCTCAGAATTCATCCTGTGCTATATTTCAGACTTCAGAACTTACCCTGTGCTATATTTCAGATCTTAGATCTTAGAACTTGTCCTATGCTATATTCCATACCTCAGAACTCATCCTGTGCTATATTTCAAGCCTCAGAACTCACCTTGTGCTATATTTCAGACTTCAGATCTCATCCTGTGCTATACTTCAGACTTCAGGACTCATCCTGTGCTATGTTTCAGACCTCAGAACTCGTCGTGTGCTATATTTCACACCTCAGAACTCATCCTATGATATATTTCACAGCTCGTCCTGTGCTATGTTTCACACCGTAGAACTCATCCTATGCTACATTTCAGAAATGTGAACCATATAACACCCTGTGCCACTTCTGATTTTGCAAACGTGGATCTAGGACCGTTCTCAAATATTTGCTCTGCTCGTTTTATTAGCCTAGTGACTTTTGCATGTGCCCTCAATGTACGAGATCCCGGGTTCGGTTTCCGCTGAGAGAGCAGGGCAGTGCGTTGCAGTGGTTAAGATCCTACTTTGAACTGTAGGTCTCATCCTATATAGCCGTGGTATTGGCGGAAGCCATAAATACAATCCTGTCAGTCAAATATAAGTCTTAAATTTGTGGTTGATAATATCTATGAGTATGGTGTTAACTTGTTTTCTCTGTCTATAACACTTTTTCTGTCAGTTCTGTGTTTACTCAATTGCTGTCATAGTAGCCACAAATTCCTACCCCAAAACAGCAAAATGTTCTGCTTTCTCTTCAGCAAACTATTTATTTTTACACGTACTACTAAAATAACTTATAATCCAACCTGTCATACGGTGGTTCAGTGGTAGAGCTCCTCTTACCTCTTCTGCGAGGGAACCCTGGTTGAATCCCAGGCCATGTGAGTTTTTGGTGAACAGTTGTGTCCATGAGTTTTCTAGAATTTCTCTCGCTTTCTCCCACATTCTTATTACACTCATTTCTGTCATAATCGTTCACTTTCATCCCGTCTCCTTTAACATAGAGGTAACCATAGGTCATAAAGCTTTTTTTTTAAATCCAGTCTTTTTTCTTTCTTTCTTTTTTTTTCGTATGTCCCTCTTTACAAATACCCTTATTGAGCCATAATTATTATACTAACTTCAGCCTTCCGGCAACAGATTGACAAACATTTCCGTCAGTTCTTAAGTTCATCAACATCGTTTATCTTCTTGACTTTATCTCTTAACTTGTATGTGCTCAATCCTAAAATATTTAAATATTTACTGCCCGAATCAGTTAACCTATCCAACACACAGATGGTCAACCTCTTATGGCCACGTTTGCTTATATCAACTACTACTCTACAGCTTAAAGAACCCAAAAGACATCATCACAACAACAAAACCTCTCCGTTGGATCGTATCTTACGCCTTTTTTACTGTTATTACAATACTGTGTCCCTCATATCTTGTTTTATACTATTTCCATACCTCTAGTTCTACGTAAAGATCTCTTCCCTAATTAAAACTGTACATTTCATTCATATTTTCCATGTGAGGAACATGTCCCAGCCATCTTTAAATATCTTGAACTTATAACCATATGATATTAGGTAAACTGTAGCTGCTGTGAAATTCCGCATTATGCAGCTGCTATTCACCTATAATTTGACTTTTGACGCACCAAGTGTTCTTCTCAAAACTTACTTTTAAAAACTCTCAGTCTTTGCTTTTCTCTGCACGTCAAAAATGTGCTTTTAGATCCGTACATTACAATGGGCAGATTTGTGCTTTGTGCTAAAATGTACATAATTTTCTGTTAAGGATGTTGTTTTTACGTAAAACCGTTATTTATAACTTGCCAAATGTATATTTTATTGTAGAGCACTATTATAATACAGTTCATTAATTTCTAAAACTTTTTTAAAGTTGATCAAAAATTCTATTTACGTAACTTGTAGGAAGACAACTCCATGAAAATGGTAAGAGATATATATAATCTCTTACCAAGCAAAGTAGCTCAAGTGGTAGAGCGTTGGCTTCTCATTCGGGAGGTCGTGGGTTCGATTCCCGCTGCTGACCATCCTGAGTGCGGTTTTCCATGGTTTTCCTCAGTCCTACGAGGCAAATGCCGAGATGGTACCTATTAAACAGGCCCTTGCCGATACCTTCCCAAATCATTTCCATTGTTATTGTTGTTGCTAGATATCTAGTATAAAATGGCCTCTGAGCTGTATCTTGTAATCGTTAAATAAATAATAAATCAATCAATAAATAATCAATGCCGAATACCAATTTTTAAATAGGAGAAGGATGGGGTCTTGTACTGGTTGAAATATCCTTTCAATATGTATATAAAGAAGTTCGGAAAGAAATAGGCATTTTAGCTCGAAGTTTCACTACTTGTAAACAGCTCTGGAGATATATCGTCAGCATTCAGGCAGAAGTCACTGACTCCAAAAACATACGAATGGTGTTAGGTGCTTCTTCCAATACGATAACGATATACAAGGGAAAATACATGACATTCTAACACTGTCAGGCTAGAAATTGTAATGCTAAGCGTGGTTATCCTTAGCATAACAATGCCATCTGCTACATCTAGCCTCATAATATGTATCAGAACGTCGTATATTTCATCTTGTATATAGTCCTTGTATACTGGAAGAAGTGCCTAACTCCATTCGTATCTTTTGGAGTTAGTGACTTCTGCCTAAACGCCGACGATATATTCTTAACATAAATTTGAAATGATTTGCTTTCTCTCGATATTTAGAATGTGAGCCTTTTGTACTTAACATTATGATTGTGATTATGATTTAAGCTACAAAATATTTTGCGTATGTTCTGTTTGTAAAAAATCAAATAAATGATTTTCTTGTTTTAGATAAGGTTTCACCCTTAACAGACCCATTAACAGCATCTCAAGCACGTGCCAAAGAATTGCAAAAGCAAGGACTTGCTATTCGATCGTCACGACACTCCAAGTAAGTTTCAGTAATTTATTAAGATGTAAAACCTTAAAATGTCTGTTATAGATGGAGAAAGTTCTCAGTTGTTATATACAGTATTTATTGGTAGAATAAGAGTGTACAAAGAAAATTGATATATTACTTCTGAACATATCTCACATTCTGAAGGTTGATACGTCTCTTCTGAATATTTCTAACACTCTGAAACCTTGAAAATTCATAAAACTTGAATTTAATTGTAAGGAATGTTTATAATGCATTGCCGTGCTGGCCATATAGCAAATATGAGCAAGTTAAAATTTAAAGTTGTCCCAGTAAACTTAATGCCTTGCAAGTACCATTCGTATATTTTTGCAGAAAGCATTTTTCCGACCTCCACTTTGTTCCTTTCCAGAAATTTGAAGGAACAAAAGAGAAAAAGGAACTAAAATCAAAATTAAAAGGAAAACCTATATGGATTCGTTCGTGTTGTTTCTGCTGAAATAAATTTCCCGGAAACGTTGTCTTTCTATTGTCATGTGATATCGACTTGTTATCTGGCTTCAGAGCTGCCAGAGTAGATAGCCCTCCGACATTCCGAAAACACATCCAGAGTTACGTTCCAGCGTTTTGTCAGTTGTCCCTTGTCGAAATTCAACTCTGGATTCCTTATTTGATTTTTTAAATGAATCCACAACTAACCTCTGTATTATTATTATTATTATTATTATTATTATTATTTGTTGTTGTTGTGGTGGTGGTGGTGTTGGTGTTGTTGTCCGATCTTTGCACGGATTAAAGGTTTGTGGAAAATGTTTGAACCCTGTTTTTCCAATGATAGTGATCTGGTTATCATTGGCCATTGTCAGTTTGAATTGCATAAGCTGATTTGTATTTTTTTTTTCTATTTCTATACTTCCGTGCAAAGTATATACTACTTAATAATTCGATATATTCTATATTTAATTTATCTTACTATTGTTTATCTTGTGTAACTAGTCATTCAAGATTAGAAGCAATAATATTTAAAGAAAATATCTTGTATTTAGAGATAAACAAAATTGTTGGCGTTTTCACAGCTATCTTCATAGCAACAAACAGAAAGTGACATTTGCCATTTTGTACAACACGCTCTACAGGTGCCCTCCCCGCTAATCTCATAGCTAGTGCGTGTGTCTTTGGTGTACATGGGCTCAGGTTTGCATGATTGTAGCTTTTTGGGACTATTCCCCAGGAAAATTATCAAAGTGAATATTTTTAATTTTTAGGGTGTCTAAAGGAGGGATGAAAAAATTCACCATGTTATTTAAATGGCCCTTTTTTGGGACCTATAATCTCATGTTTTAGATACTTGGAATTAGAATAAAAACTTGAAATACGGCATGCTTGTAGCGTTACCCAACTAAATCACCAAAAATAAAAATTTCCAACTTCAGTGAGTTTTTATGGGCAATTCAAAAATCTTCCCTACGTTATATGGGATATTTACATCCCAAAATTATTCGGCACTTTCTGTAGGGCAACAATGATTAAATATGAGATGGTTGTAACTTTTCGGGACTAACCCACAGAAAAATTGCCAAAAGTGAATATTTCTAATTTTTAGGAGTCTGGGATGAAGAAATTCTCCATTTAAATGAACCTATTTTTGGACCTATAATCTCATATTTTAAGTGCTTGGAATTGGAATAAAACTTGAAATTCGGTATGCTTCTACATTTTCGTTAGCGTTATCTAACTAAACCACCAAAAACAAAAATTTCCAACTTTAGAGTGGTCTTATGGAAATCTCATGTTATTTACATGGGTCATCTTCTGCACCCAAAAATGTTTAGACACTTCCGGCAGGATTAGAATAATGAAATTTGTCATGATTGTAGCCTTCCGGGACTAACCTATAGGAAAATTTCCAAAAATGATTTTTTTAAGGGGTCTAAAGGAGGCTGAAGATATTCCACATGGTATTTAAATGTGCCTTTTTTGGACCTATAATCTCATGTACTATTGCTGTTCAGTGCTGCCACACCGTGGTAGCGTAGAATGTCACTAGTCTTAGTGTGGGGCTTACTTATGACCCGGTCTCAGGGTAATTGATGAAGCTGACAGTTTTATATGTTGACACGTTTCTAGGAATATTAATTCCTGCCGTTTGTGTGTAGGTTTGAGACTTTCATTTATTCATTTGTTTTGAGTCTGCAGAAACTAAACAATACATTCTAACACTGAAGAACACGAAAGGAGAGTGTCCCTAACTTCAAACCCTGAAAATTTAACAAGACAAAAGAGGACAGTCTTAATGCATGTTAAAAGGAGTTTCATACTTGCAATAAAGTACACATCATCTACCAAGGGTTTCTTCGAGAAGTTTTGGACATACGGCAACGTCGAAGGGACACAGGTTATGCTGGCGAGGGGTCGGTTGTTGGCATTATTTGGATAATATTTTGCCGTTACAAAGGAAGAAATCTGAGCCTATGAGCTTCTGAAACTACATGCGAGAAAGGTCTCTACTTTTAATAATGAGTACATTATATACATATAGTACGACCTAGACTTTCAATAGTTCAGCATTCTCTGTTCTACAGACTTCCTAAATTATACAACGAATTGTCACATACACTTGCAGATTTATTTGATTCTGAAGCTGCATATAACTCTAGACTACGACGTCATTTTAGTGGATAAACTTTAGTGGGCTATTGTCAACATTTCTTGTTATTACGAACCGTAAACTGGGGTTACTTGAAAAATCTGGGGCTATTTAGAAAACTGACATCTTTTGTGTTATATGGTATAATAATAAGAGAACTATGACAGATATATCGTTTTCTTCCAGACCAATGATAAGTAGACACGTAAAAGAAACAATAGGTTGGTCATAAGTGCTGTGTCTTATTCATAGACTGGTCTAAAAAATCTCATAGCAATTGATACTTTTTTTTTTATTTTCTGTAAATTGTCCCTTTGTTTCCGTAATGAAAAGTGATTTTTACGTGGTTGTGCTAAATATCACTACTTTCAGAAGTTTCCTAATGAAACGAATTGGTTTTACATTTCCACTTACTTTCTGGGACAGTCTGTGGCCATTTTTTCCCCTTCCGTTTTTCTACTTGTTCAGGGGATAGATAACGATCACATTATTGAAGTTTTGGCTGAACCTATCTACAACCGCAGAGAACAAGTTGTTTTTCCATATGACTTTGCAGCAAAGAATTTTAATATGTGAATTTTTGTTCTTATCATACTGTGTTACATTATTATTATTATCACAGTACCATTTGATATTTTTGCAAAAAGTTAACGTAAATGTACAATTGTAAAAACGGTACCAGGTAATTTTGTAAACCAATGTAAGGCAGTTACTGATCTGATACATGCATAAATTTCATAAAATTGTGTAGGGCATGTTTGAGTGTTTTAAAGAAGTCTCAAGAGTTTATGCGTGTATTGGCATTTGCCAAAATTTCCATTGCATTGTTTGACAAACTACCATTTATAAAAGCATATTGCAAAAACTTTTACTGGTTCTGTAGGCCTTCAGGAAGACAAGTTTACCACTGTAGTTAGTTTAGATTGGTTCAACAATTTATTGTGTTTAACTAAAAGGTTGTGCAAAAAAAAAAAAAAAAAAAAAAAAAAAAAGTTTCTTTTTATTTAAAACAGCCTTGGAATACATTACTATGAAAAAAAAATCGCATTTTGCATATCAATCTTCTCAGGAAAGTGTGATCTTGCAAGTGGTTCTTTCCAAATAGTCCCATCTTTCACACAGCTCTTACTACTATGAAAAAACATATATTTTTCAAATAGCCCCAAAAGCAGGACTACTTGGAAACAGCACATTTTTTTTTCTCCAGGGAGGCTTCAGTCCCAGTAAAAGTTTGTTATAACTATAAGAAAAAGTAACATGGACTAAGCTCTAGAAACATCGCAAGAAGAAAACTTAATTGCAATAAATAACAATGGGTGTATGAAAAAAAAACTTTCCAAGTAACCCCAGTTTACGGTAGATGTTATTTCGTTTTATTATTATTATTATTATTATTATTATTATTATTATTATTATTATTATTATTATTATTATTATTATTATTATTATTATTATTATATGTTATCATCTCTTAGATTTGTTAGATATCCCACTGTAAACTGGCGTTCAGCTGTATCTGAAATTATGTTCGTAAATAATTAAAATAAATATATAAAAATAAAAGTAGATCCTCAGGTACATTGACATTTAATATTGCTCAGATATAAAACTTTCTGTTATAGTTCAGAAGTCCAATTCGTAACAGAGATACTGATCAAACTTCTAAGTGAAACTAATTTATTTTTAGTACAGATAGTCCCCGAGTTACGTAAATACATAGTTAGGTAAGAAATTCGCGATATATATAAAAATAAAATTTATGAACGATACTTAGATCTGAAGAAAGAAATGCTCTCGAACAGCGCCGATGCTGCATTTAAAGACTTGGAACTTGATGATCCTGGTAATTAGATAATTAACTATTATTAAACAATTATTAGTTAGTTAATTCTTTTTACCATCAATTTTGTAAGAGTATAAAGTTCTGTGCCCTGTTTATGTGATTGTGCTTTTTGCATTGTAGTATTATTAAACAGTATTGTTTCGAATATTTTTTTTTTCATACGTATTTGCAAAAAAAAAAAAAAAAAACTTTGAGATTAACGTCCCACGATTATGCTCAGAGGTTAACAGAGGCGGTGATGAGAAATGGCAATGGAGAAATTGGTGATGATGAAGGTGGAAAGACATGGGAGAACCGCAAGAAAACTCACACACATGGTGTTTGTCTACCACAAAGCGCACTTGGCATGAGCCGAGATTGATCCAGGGATCCCACGCATTAGAGATAAGCGCTCTACCATTAAGTCACCGCGACCCATGTTTGCAACAGACTTTACGTTCTTGCAAGGGCGCCTATTTCTCTGTAAATTTGGGGGGGGGGGGGCCATTCAGATGCAGACGGCATATATATGAGGATTTTAAGACAAATTGCATTCAAATTATGCCAAATATTATATATTCACAAATGGAATGAAGGGGGCCCACATGAGTTTTGGGGGCGAGGGGCTCCCCAGGATCGGCGCCCTTGCGTTCTGGTAAAAATTCGACTTGCGCAAAGATCCCTGGAACGATCTACGTACGTAAATCGAGGACTATCTGTGTAAAATGTTATGTGTGTGTTCTTATTATCCCATTTCTCTTTTTGCAGAATTCTAATCAAAGCTGTACAGAAATTGGAGGAACATGAGAAAAAGCTGGAAATGTTGCGACAGAAGAACGCCAGAGCGCAATCCAAGAACGGTGCAACATCTGCGTTTGTGACTAAGAGTGAGACTGGCGTGCTGATGGGTGGAAGAGAGGCTCCCTGTAGTGTCCGAGAAGAAGAAGAAGCTAAATTATTGGAGATCTCAGATAATAACACGTCACTTGTTTGTCAGTGTAATACTATTCGTGAGGATCACGAAGAAGAGAAAAGAGACATGGATTCTGGACCAGAGAAGACGTATACTGACCAAAGTATTCAGTGTGAGGAAGTGTGTTGTGGTAATAATGTTGAAAGTGCTTGTGAAGGTTTAGAAGAAGCGTGTGGAACGACAAGGAAATCAGCCGGATCTCGTTTAAGTGTAGATTTTCAACAAGAATTCCCGTCAGTAGATGTTCAGCCAAGGAGGGTGATGAATGAAGAACTGCTCAAAAGTCGGGCTCTGTTTACACTCCATAGCCTTGACTCTGACAACAGAAACATCGAAAACGATGAATGGTTGGCGTTCCTGCAGAAAACCATGGAAGAAGTGATGAACCAAGAAGTAGATTCTCTTCTTCAACAAAGCTTCATGATGGTTATAGTTGCCCCGCTACGAAATCCGCTTACGTCGTGCAAAGTGATTGAGTACATAGCGTACTTATGTTCTCTTCCATTTGTGATCGAGATTGAAGAGGAACAATTGGCACAAATACGTCAAGTGTACCTGGAGATGAAGTTAGTTCCTAATCTCATGTATGCGTCAAAATTACTTATGCGTAAAAAAGGTTATGATACAGACGATGCTACGGATGATTTTAAGAAAATCTCAGACCTTCGTGCAGATGATCTTCAAGCCTTGGAAAGCATATACCTCTTGATCTGTCATCTGGTGTACGCTGAAGTAGATTTTCTTTATCAGTTCTGTGATAGTGTGTGTATATTGAACGCAAGCCACCTTTTGCAACTGTTTCTCGTTCTTGATAAACGGAAAATGCGCGTTGTGACAGATCTTATTGCTATATTAATGCAAATATTGAGGGTGCTTCCAGAGAATGCCAGTATTGTGGAACAAATAATCTTCGGCAGTGATAATGGTAAGTATTTGATACAGTAAAAAAGAGGTTACTAAGTTAGCTTACTCATTCACTCATTGTTTCTCTTTCTGTCTGTCGTCTGTCTTTCTGTCCTTCCTTTCTTTCTTTCTCTTTCTTGCTTGGTTTCTTGCTTGCTTGCTTTGTTTCTTGTTTTCTTGCTTTTTCTTTCTTTCTTGCTTGCTTTCTTTTTTCTTTTCTTTCTTTCTGGCTTCCTTGTTTTCTTTCTTGTTTGCTTGCTTTCTTCTTTGCTTTCTTTTTCCTTTTCCTTTAAGTGTTTCAAGTTAGTAGTTCTAGCCTTTCATAATATAACATTCTGTTCAATAAATGAAGTTAGAGCGGAATAATTTATAAACCAATACTTCCTCTCATTAATGTTGCAGCAGAGTCTGATCTATAAAATTTACGGAGACGAGGGAACTTTATGATGTCTTGAGTGTTCTGCCCGGAGGCAGTTTCTAGCCCATTTACCCTAGCAAAACTTTGTAAGTGGAACCACTCAGCCAGTTGGGCAGGGTAGGATGGCCCAGTTTCTTTTCCCTGTGCTTCAAAAATGTATATAGCAAGCTGGTAATTGCGAGGAAAGTAGAGAAACTGGTTGATATTAGGATTAGGGATAATGCGTACCGGTATGCAGGAACCGTCTAATTTTGGATTCACTACACAAGTAATCAGTTAATATTCCTTCTATATAAAGAACTCTTACAGTGTCAAGGACCCAGAATCGTTATAGAGAATGAAGTCGTATCACTAAACTTGGCTTCCATAAATCAAGGTATAAAAATTTTCCGGAAAAAGAAAAGGGTGGAAATCCGAGTAACCCTCTACTTCATTAGTCCAGCTTCTTAAAAGAGGATGAACACATCTTAAAAACTACTTACGTGTAAGATATATGTACAGATCGCACGTTACGAGAAAACTACTGACATAGGTATGTCGTGGTCGTGGTAGTCGCTGTGGTTTTCAGTAGTCAATGTGCAAACTGCTTGATTTAACATCCTTACATCGAGCATGTAAGGATAAAAAAAAAATAAAAAAATGTTATATTGCTGTCTATCTCTTTATGAAATTATAAATCAAATCGAGATTCCTTATCACACTACTCAAACTATTGAGTCTGCCATTTTTACCTTACAACAAAAAGAAATAAACTTCACAACAAAAAATCGTCCGCTCGCTGTCGTCTAGGTAACAGGTTCTAAATACGATTGAGTTAAAATGAAAATTCAAGGAATTTATGGTGGATAACTAGTTTATTAAAATCAATATTCCTCTAATTTAGGCAAGGTGAGAGACTAGTAATTATATAGATTCGAAGAATGTTATTTTGCCCTTAAAAGACAACTTTAATATCTTGCTCGACTTCCCAAAGTACTCATTGGGGAGTGAAAGGAGCTCAGCCTCTAATTTAAATAATCTCTAATCTTAAACAATAAAATTTCTCTAATATTCTTTGAGGACTGCGGCAATATGGAAACTAGTACTCTCTCTACTCTAGATCCATATTCCTTGCTTTCAAAGACTGTTAAACTTAATTACTATAATAGTCTGGCCTACACCTGGTTTGGACTCTCAACACGTAGAGAAATCCAGATAGGGAAACTAACTAAAGATTTAAAGGATGGGTAAACTTTGGGAATAGGAGTAGCAGCCGTCATTCATGGCCCAGCTATTACATTACGTCTATCATTTAAGACTCTAGGTTTAAAAAGGTAAACCACACATTGTAATACTTTCGAACACGAAAGTCGCAGTGTGAAAATAGAAACACCAACCAAGCCTCATTACTGCCTGACTGTACGTGGATCGAATCCAAATCGCAACCTGGATTCAAATTACATAGGGAAAACCTCCAGCACCTGGAGATTTCAAAACCTAAGTGTCCTGGGTTCACTCTTTCCCTGGGATCACACCAAGAGCAAATTACTTTTCACTCTTTCTAACCATTAAACTAGAGCCCATTTAAGCCATTATTCTGACGTAGAGCTCAAACTCCCTACTTGATTCTTTAATTCCTCCTCCTATCTCGGGAAATCACCTAAGTTATGGCCAGAGACCACTTTCTCTAGCGGGACTAACGTATCCACTGAACATCCAGTAACTATTCTAAGGCACAAACTCCCGGAAAAAAGCTTACTTGCTAATTTCCTTCGGACTGAAACAGCCACCAGTATAGAGACCTCCACCCTATAGGCCTCCCTAGCTGACACAGCGAAAGCCATAAAAAAATCCTCCTTTTTATGTGTTTTACCGGGGACAGAAAAAAATTAACTTAGCAACGGTTTTGGAAACTTCTGCAGCAATGGAAAATTACTGGGAAAAGCAAGCAACAAGGAGAAATTTTCAAAAACTAGCCTCTCAACCAGGTCTATGAACAAGTGAGCGCGAGAGTAATATCCGACCTAACTAACTGAAACATAATCATGAGCAATTTTTAATATATATAAATGATTTGGATAATTCTCTTTTTGATATTTACATACATTTACACAATATAAACAGTAAAATTATATATTACGCTATACTTAGAATAAATAAATAGAGTCAAGCCTAACTTACTAATTAATAAATACAACTTAAATATATATATTTAATATTAAAATTTATCATGCATAAATATTTAGATAATAAGCAAGGAAACAAAGTGCCCCTTGCAAGCGAGAAATCTTCCATTCTCAACGCAGAAACAGAATTGTGTGTTATGAATAGTTGCACGAATCTTTTGAGGTTTATGTTTATGCAGAGGTCCAAACTACGATCTAAACTTGAATCTGATACTCAGACTTTAATGTAAGATAAAAATCTCAGGCCATTCCCCACTGCACTGTGCTTCTTGTTCATACTCACTGAACTCAAACTGCATCAAAAGACTACATGTTGACTTCAAAAATCCAGCAACCTCTGGATCTGAGGCGTAAAGAATTTTGGATGGTTATGTATACTGTATATATATATTTAACAAAATTACTACCTGTACAATCCTTTAGAGAAAGAAAAATTAAGCACTAAGTGATAAACAAATGAAATTTTAATGTTCACCAGCTAAATAAAATAGTTCTACAGAATTTAGTTCAACTGAATAAAATAGTTGTTCAGAATTTTAATTCAACTAAATAAAGTACTTTCCCAGAGGGTTTTTTTTCCTCCTCGTATTCACTGACAGAAAACAATGGCACACCTATGCACGCCACCAGAGTTGGGGTTTGGACTTACTCAAATTTTTGCGAAATAAAGATTTGCTGAAATCAACCAAGGACGAATTTTTTACGCAGTAGAGAAACTTACTTGTTACTTGGTAGTTACTCTTCTCGTTACATGCATCTGAATCTTTGTTAAAATCAATGAAGGATGATTTTTTCCGCAATAGAGAATTTTTACGCAATACTTGTTAGTTATTCTTCTCGTTACGTACATCTGAAAATCAAAATTTGACTCTTTTTCCTCTTTTTGTTCCAGGTTGTAGTGTAGTGGAGTTGAACCGTATGCTAGCGAACCATAATTCGAAACTCCGTACACGGTGTTGCATTCTTCTTCGCCTGCTGAGCCGATATAGTTGTAATGCTCTTAGACTTGTTTGGAACAGGAAGTTAAAAGATGACCTGGAAGCGTTATTGAACGATTCGAACAAAGAAGTGCAAAACGTAAGCATTGGTCAAAATTACACTTAGTAAGAATATGTTAGAAAAGTTGAAGTATTACGTAGGGTAAAAACATATGAAAGATGCACTCTTACATAAAAAGAAAACGAAATGTACTTCTTGTTTTAGTATTATATTATAATTGCAGCTGTGTTGCTTTTGAACTTGCATTTCGGCTTTCTTTAATTCAATTTTTATCGTCGTTGTCAGATTATAAGCTGTTTAACCCTTAAAAGTACTCGCGCGGGGTGTACGCAGACACCAAACAGGTAAATTTTTTGTTGTTAGCCAGAAGTTCTGATGAAAATATATAACAAAATGTCTCAAAACGAGTACAAAAAATCTAATTGCAGCAAATACTTGTAAAAACATGTCTAGAGTTATGTATACTGTCTTAATCATTAAAAAAATATTGTAAAAAAAATATCAATTTGGGGGTTTATTGGGACCCCGCGCGAGTACTGCTGTCACAAAGAAGGGCGCTAGTACTTACGGGTTAAAGTGTGAAGTTGTATTTTAACTAATGGTAATTTATTAGGTGCAGCTGGGAATCTAATTGCATTATTATATACCTGGCTTGATTTTGGTAATCATGTTAGTGTGTGTACTGATCACCAACATTTCAGAAAGTTATTAGTGACTATAATGTTTTCTGTGGCTGTAACCTGTTGTGTGGCTTGTTCACTTGCTGTGGATATGTTAGATTACAATTAAATCCACTAGTAGATGAGAGATATCGATGGAATTTATTTGATGGTATGTGGACTCAAAAGGGTATGTGGAAAGAAATAAACCAGAAAAAGTTACTTCGTATCTGCCAAGTTATTCCAGAATGTCTATGAGATATCAGTAATTTCAGTATTTAAGATTGGTATATTGATTCCAGATATAAAATAACCTGAAACCAAACTTAGAACAGAAACCCTAGATTTATATTTTATAAATAACAAATTAATTATTCTCTTCTTTCAGGCCGCAAAAGGTGCTGTATCAGAACTTAGTAAACTATTTTTCTACAACGTTAAAACTTGAAGAAAGCACTTTTGGATGTAAGTTCTTCCAATATTCCTTCTGTTACTCATGAATAATCTAAGATTCAATTTGATAAATTCATAAAAATAATTAAATTACTTAAAAATAGGTACCGAACGTTTTTTATGCAAGATAGTGTAAAGTAGTATTAGGTTGGTGAAAATGAAACGTCATGTCTGGTGGGGAACTCACCTCAGCAATACAACACAGGGATGGATTAAGGACAGATGTTTTAACGTTACAAACTCAATACACGTCCAGCAAACTGGCTGGAGTACCAGGACAGTCAGAAGACAGTGCGTTGTTGGCAACAGGATTGCATGAAAATACATCTTGGAGAACACACAATTACAAGTGTTTTTTCTTTACGAATTCAAACTGGGATTCTACACAGCAAGTCGCAAAAGCTTTAACAGTGCATTTGAACCAGGAATATGCGAATGAACATACCATTTTCCGTTGTTGTGTCAAATTTCGATTCAGTGACAGCATTGCAATATGAGTCCTGTGAGCACCAACCAACATCATGTTCGTATGAGCTCCTCAAGAACACTGTAGAAGCAAATCTTCGAAAAAGTGTCCGTGCTATTTCATACGGGTTAGACATACACTATACCACTGCCCTTTGAATCCTCCATGTAATCGTTATATTCATGGATGCTACATGAGCTGACGCCGCTCAACAAAAACCGCCATCTGGCGGTGTACAGCTCTCTGAGTATAAGGAATAACTATAAAAGTTTCCTTCATCGGATTGTCACTTGAGAGTAGGTGTAAAAGTGGGTCTGAAAAGGTAGGGGACGCATGACGTCACGCAGTTCTCCGTGCCTATCTTTGCCCATTGTATTTTTTAGAAAGTGGGGGACGACATCCCCTTCACTTTTACCCCAGCCTGAGAGAAAAATAGTCTGTTACGATAATCTTAAACTATCAAGCAATGGTTGGATCGTAATAAGCATTCTGGACCGTTTCCTGAGCCACATCTTCACGCACAGACCGTCTTATGCTGGTATGGTGGTCTGTGGTGGAAGTGATCCATTATGTCTTTCTCAAGCGACGTGAACCCATTAATATAAACCGTTACGATGCTGAACTTCGTGAAATGCACCACAGATTTGTCCGCAAGCATCCAACAATGGTCAACAAACATTGTGTCCTCATGTTGCACAACAGTGTTCGACCAGATATCGCTCAAAGAACAGTGGAAGCTCTCCATGAATTGCAGTATGAAATCCTTCCTCATCTCCGTATTTCCCCGCTTTCTATCTCACTGACTACCATCTCTTCCGGCATGTTGATTACTTCTTAGAAGGGAAGACTTTCTCTGATAACTTGGTAGTATAACGTGCAGTTGAGGAGGTCTTCACATCGCAGACTCCAATCGTTGGCTGAGGATGGCAGAAGTGTGTGGTTGCAGACGGTGACTATTTGATTAATCAGGTAGTTTTTACTTTTTTTGTCCCTTGGAAATGATGCACCTGAATGTGGACATTTCATTCGCACCGTTGTAATATTCTGTACTTTTTTTCTAATTCTACGTTAACATACATTTTTGGTAAAATTTCATAATGAAAATTATAAATACAAACAAAATGTTAAGTAAATACTAGAGTTGTAATCAGATAAGTGGCACAAAAATACTCTCTTTCTTTCCTTCTTTTTCTTTTCTTTTCATTTTTTTTTTTTTTTCAAATAAAAGTACAAGGGGAAGTCAAAAAGTAAAGGGACTCGAGAAAAGATACATTTATTCTAATGATAGAAAACTGATACATACATTATTTTTCTACATAATCTTCCTGCACTTCAGCGTACTTTTCTCAACGTTTCACAAGTTTTTTTTCGATTACGTCAGAAGAAAAAGCTTCTTGGTTGCACCTGTAACTAATTTTGAACCGCATCAATGACGTCTGCATTGGTTGCAAATCTTTTCCCCTGAGCGCTTTCTTCAATGATCAAACATATTAAAATCGCTTGGAGCCAGTCTCACCCATGATGTATCCATGTTTCATCTACAGTAACGATTTGCTGTAAAAATCCATCTCCATCGCGACGATAACGGGCCAAACGTTTACTAGAGATGTCAAGCTGCGATGACAATTCTTTCGGGACCCATCTTGCAGACACTTTCCGAAAATATAGCCCGTCGTGTAAGATGGAATATGCTGAACCATGACTGATATGTAAAGTATTAACGATTTCGTCCACTGTGATTCGTCTGTTTTCCATCACCATACCCTTAATGACTTTCAAATTGTCTTCAGTCGTTGACGTCAATGGCCTGCCCAATCTTTCCTCGTCACATAAAGAAGTTCTTCCATGTTTGAAACGCTCTATCCATTCGTAGATCTTGCTTCGCGACAAACAGCTGTCAGCATACTGTGCTTGCGTTCGACGAATAAATTCCTCAGGTGGTTTAACATCTTCAGCAAACAAAAAGCGAATCAGTACCCTCATTTCCTCCTTGGTGCGATCGCTAATGGAGCTGCTGTTTAACGGTCTGTTACACTCCAACGACCAACGCGGGAATAAGAGTGACAGAAGAAGTGTCATAGAAGTGTTGCAGACGACACTAATTCAGTGCTGGATACTAGCAGTGTTACCAAACCCTAGTGCGAGAAATTACTTTTTTACTTTCCCGTGTACATCCGAATCTGCTAAACCTAGTTTAGGATTTTATGTGAAATATCCTAAACTTTCGATGATCAGTGTTGTAATATTTTTGTATGACTTAAAACCATATATTTTGTCACCATATTGATGTATTCTAAAAATGCCCGTGAAGTCTTAGGCAGTGAGAGGACAGCACAACACTTTCAGCTTAAACATCTTTTTATGTGCTTAACTTTTTCTTAATTATTCCAATCAGGACTTACTCTCAAATATCGTAAAATCTTTCTAGTTCCTCTAAACATCAATAACTCACCAATTACATGCACACAGGATTAATTATTATTATTCTCTGAATCAGATTAGACATGTAACTTCCGACAATCTGTCTTTTTGTTTGTACAGAATTTGTTAACAATATGCATATTCTAATATATATATATATATATATATATATATATATATATATATATGGTTGTCAGTTCACATCTTTGTATATACAAAAGTTATTTGCTTTCCGAATGGCCAACGTATTATCTAGTTTATTAGTTGTGAAATTCCAATATTTCCTTTGTGATTTTTTCATGTTTTTGTTGCCATATTATTATTAAGTATTCTGCCTATTGGCTGGTCCTGGGTCTAATGAGTTTAGAAAGGTTTCTTCCACGTTTCTCGATCTTCAGCTTTCTCTTTTAACTCCCAATATTGTCTTTTGCTTTTTAAATTATTGATCAACTGTCTTCTTCTTCCTTTTCCTCGCGTTCCTTCTATGGCGCTATGAAGAAAACAATTCCTTCGCAATTGGTTTTCCTATGAAGGCTGCTGGTTAAAAGCATCCTTTTTTAACCTATTCCTTTTAAAACATCTTCATTTGTTACACTCTCTGTCCATTTTATCTTCTCCATCTTCCTCCAACACCCCATTTCGAAGCTCTCCAAATATTTCTCCTCTAACTTTCGTAATGTCCCAGTCTCTGAACCATGCAGTTCAATACTCCATATATAGCACTTGACCAATTTCTCCCTTAGTCCAATATTGAGCCTGCTAGTTAAGAGTAATCTTTTCTTGTTGAATGCTTCTTTGGCTATGGCAATTCGTGATCTGATCTCCTTGGTGCAGTAAGCGTCTCTCGTCAAAATATTTCCAAGATATTTGAAATTGTTGACCTCTTTAAGTTCTCTTTGTTCTATTCTGATCCGTTAAGGGCGTGTTTCCACGGAATATTCTCATGATTTTCGATATTTCGGTGTTGATTTCCATTCCTTATCGTTTGCCAGTGTCAACTTTTTTGTCTCATCTTCTATAGGCCTTTTTTCAGTTCTAGCTGTAGTAACCGTATCATCTATCTGATCTCGTTAATCATCTGCCCTCCAATCTTGAAATCTCCAATTCCCATTAACGCTTCGTAGGGCCGCGGTGGCTCAGTGGTAGAGCGTTCACCTCTGGTGCTTGGGGTCCCGGGTTCGATCCCAGCCCCCGCCAAGTGAACTTTGTGGTGGACAAACACCGTGTGCGTGGGTTTTCTCGGGGTTCTCCCGTTTCCTCCCACTTTCTTCATTCCACCATTTCATTCATTACTCATCATCACCGTCTCCTTTAGCCTAACCGGCATAACCGTGGGACGTAAAACTCAAAGATTTCATTTCATTTTCCATTAACGGTTCCTTCATTAAACATTAAACATTCACTGTAAACTTGTTGCCATACAGAACTCAATTTATTTTTCTTGCAGGTTTGAAACGTGACAAGAGAAAAGAGTGCCGAAGATCCTCCGAGCAGTTGGGAGAGCAGAAGCAAGCACTGTATTCACCAAGATACTCCCAGGAAATCCCAATTCAGAAAGTTGCAGGAGAGTAAGATTATACAGGGTATTGAAGGAATTGCAGATAGAAAGAAGAGGAGAACATTCATACTAATTATATAAATTTTTAACAGCAAGTTTGTAATGTTGGTTCGAACTGTAAAACTAAATCACTGTATATCTTTTTATATAAAATATTTACAAAGACGGTTTATAAAGGAATATATGTTTATATGCTTTTAAATTTGTAATAATAAAGTTTTGAATGCCATGAAACAATAAGTATCTTTTTAACACATACTATAATAGATATGTACAGATGTGTATTCGTGTGACAGGTCCCTAATCGTCTTAATATACAGCAATATATCTAAACTTATTTCTCATATATCTTTAATTTTTTGTAAAAGAAATGCTTCATTTCGTTGTGATTTTTATACAGTCACCGACAAAGGTTCTTTCCCGTTTGGTAAAATTTATTTTGGTAATAACGGTGGTATGGATGAAACGTACAGAAAATTATATTCTTTTTAATTTATTGTAAAGTAAAGTCCTTCCGTTCTGAAGTTATTTACGAAACTAATTTCATCAAACGGAAAGAACTTTTGTCGCTGACTGTACGAGCAGTGTTCGAAATGAGGGGTGTGCGAGAAAACGTACGCTTTTACCGTTCGTAATTCACTTTCGGAATACTATCGTCTTAAAATATAAGTGAGATGTGCTGGAGCAAGCTTGTTTGAATATCTTTTGAATGTTTTCACTATAACAAAAGCTTTGTTAAACTTGCTCTCAAATTAAAGGGGAGGAAAAATTTCTTGTTTCTATAATGCTTTTGTGATTCAAATTCTGCACAGGGAAATTCTGTATTGTAATGGTGAATCATGTATGGAATGAATTTCGAATAGTCAATCATATTTTGATTTGGGCAAACTGGGGTTCTACAGCAATCTAAAGTAAGGTGACCATACATCTGTTTTTAAACGAGAGATTTAAAAAAAGAAGGCATCTGGTGTCTCGAGAAAAATACTACCGGGACCGAAAATGTCCCTTTAAAAAAAAAAAGTGTCCCATTTTTGGCTAGTAGTTACGTAGCATATTTTTTACGTGTTCGTGAACGCATAGTTAAGTCTTCGTTTGGAAAGATTTCGAGATTTTGTAAAATAGTTTCATATTTTTCGAACAGATGGTTCTGTAGTAAACTCCATACTTTTTATATTCCTTAATTTTCCGCGGGTTACTTCTTCACTGGCATCAAGACAACATAACAACGACTATACATAGGTGAATTGTCAAATTACGCCAGTTTACGAAGTGCCATGTTTATTATTTATTTATTTATTTTCTAAATCTGGTGACCCTAGTCTAAAGTTCTGAGTATTCAGGAGAGCTTTGACCTCACATATGACTATTGGTATTTCGTTTTTCAACTTTTGCTAGCGTGCTTTCGGCTCGATAAAATCCCTTGCTCTAGTACGCTACAGCAATCTGTGAGTGGCTGGAAGAAACTTACTTGATAGTATGAGTGTGTAGCCCCCCTCACTCCCATTCCATTTTAAATTTTCCCGTCTTTCTTGGCTGAATTGGAATAAGGCTCCATGTACCGTACGTCGACGCAAACTGTGTTCTAGTTTTATCTTTTTCTATGAGTTGGCAGTCCTGTGAATGGTGACTTGTGCTTCCGGTTCACCGAACAAAAGAGGTGCAATATGGTCATGATAATATAAAATATAGTTCCTTAAACCCGAATGCCATCGTGTAATGTTTTTGCTGTTTTTAACATTTTAATTATTTCGTCTTAATGGTAAACTTATCTAACGCCCTCTGATATGTGTATTTCTCATGAAGGATATTTATTATGAATATTTATAAAATCTTTTCTGGCGTGCTCAGCGTAAACATACGGACGCTGAGGCAAAAAAGCCGCGAAAAGTATTCTAAGTGGTTATGGCGGTTTGAATGGTTCTACTACCGTGACGCCCGAGAAGAATATCGAAGTTTTCCCTCGCAATCGTTTAAGATTTCATAAATTTGATAACGAGAAGAATAAGTTAAATCTGCGCAGATATATAAATATAAAATGAACACAAAATCTATGTTCGTGTGCCAAGACAGCGTATAATATGTGAAGTCATGTAAGCAACGAGACATGAGTAAGGAATCAATACAAGTAAAAGGGTGAATTTCATTCCAAATTGAAAAGTAATAACTTCCACGGAAGCTAAATAATGACTATCCAACGAACAACAAGAAGCATGGAGAAATCTTATTCGTAAGAACGACTACATGATTCCCCCCCCAAAATCCAACAATTTATAGTGCAGTTAAGTGTGATACAGAAATGGCGTGTGTTTAATACTAGTGCATTGCGTAATATAAATTTTAGCCGGCATTCGTAGTGCGTCATCTTCTTTAAAGAAAGAAAGAAAAAATGAAAATATATAATAATTTCTTCGGATAAATTCCACATTAATAAAGTTTTGGGCTCATGGTGTGTTGGTACATGTTAAATAAATCACTAACAAAATGTTGTAATGTTGTAAACGTAAGTATTATAAACCTGTGTTAAGCGAATAAAATTTACATACTATCTATTTCTTTATGTGCAATTACCTTTACAGTATTTCTGCACAATCACTACTGAAATGCTGGATGTTATGTCTAATGACTTGCACTTATTCCACTGATACCAGCAGGCGTGGCAAGGATGGTGGGCACTCGCAGTCGCAACCTCAATGAAATAGTATTTTGGTTCGAGATCCAACTTGGAGGTTTGCGCACTGTCCTTTATAGTTTTGTCATTTGTATTGCGAATGTCCTTTACACGCCAACTACTAAAATCAATCACAGGTAAGGCGAACCGAACAGGAGTTGTATCGAGCGGAGTTATAAGAATTGGTTATCCCGAATGGGATCAGGTAAGGATCAGATTCTGCAGGTCGCAAAAATGGTTAGCTCGAACAGGAACCAGACACTTCCGGTCATAATAGGTGAATTGGCTGGCTGTTAGAGGCAGTTACGGTGACACCGTGATCGTCCAATTTGTACGTTATGGTCTTTGGAGGACGGGGTAAATCAAATGTCTCATTTACTGCTTAAATGATGCACACCTATTAATTAGTATTCGCCATGTCTTCCACATGCAAAACCTGCTGTGAATTCCATCGACATTTAAGGTAAGTATGCATCTTGTTCAATGGAGAGGAACCAGCTTGTATAGAGGTTCCCATCGGAACCAATTGAAGATATTCCACCCCGCCTCTATTGATCATGATCGATGTAATGGCCATTGGTATGGACCATTGCACAATATCTCAGTTTCTACTGCAGCTGACTTCGTTGTAGCTATTCCAGAGGGTATATTGTCCCATTCGTTCTTGCGGGGGGTTCCATAGGCCATTTATTGTGCGAACCCGACATTTATTTATTTATTTATTTATTTATTTCAATGCCCTTGGCAGAGCTATATGCTCCATTTAACAAGTGGCAAATAAAAGAAGACATGAGCTAAATTACAATAAAAGAAAGTATGCAAAATTCTAAGAAAAATCTACAAATACAAGACAAATTGTAAGAAAGATATGTGAATACATGAATATAATACAAAGAAATGATGCTAGGAATACAAAAAGTAGAAAAGAACTAATACGGATAATACAAAATATGTGTAAATACATAGAAAATGAAAAAAATGATGAGGCAGGCAATGATGGAAATACAAGAGTGACTATTAATATATAAAGTTTAAAGCACATTGTTACATTGAACATTGTTACTTATAGTAATTTCGAATTATAGATAAATATTGAGCATATGGCATTAAAAAAATCAATCTTCCTACCCTTCATAATTAACTGATTGTGAAGATTACACAATCTAATTACTGGCGAATGTTGATGTTGAACGATATTTGACCTGCTTATAGAAAATGATATATGTAATCTTAAACGTACAGATTTAACATTTAATTTAATATATTGCAAATTATACAATAAAATATTTTGTGCGTGCAATCTACGAGTAATTAGCGTAGGCATGATGAACTATACCGTTTAAGAAGTCTCATCTGCGCTCTTAATGGAAATATCCCCAAACGGAATAGCGTGGATATCAGTTGTAACTGCCATGCATCGTTAGAAGGTTGGTGATGTTTTCGCCGTGTGACTTGAAAGTTTTGTCCTGGTTCAGTTCCACATGATGGGTGCCGTGGCCATACAATAGTGGCATTTCGTCTGTAAACTGCGGATAGGACAAGTTCTTGGTAGTAAACAGCATTGGCTTTGAATTGTTTCCGATCTCATGAAGCCTTTCGAAAAACTTTTACATTCACGTACCAAGTTACATCGCTCTTTTTCAGAAGCTCTTTAGGTGGTGCCCCCGAACTTCTCCAGTCATCTACGTAGATTCATATTTCTTCATTGTCATTAGGTGATGCTCGTACATTCTTGTGCCTTTGATCTTTAGCTCCGCGATATGAAGTAGTGTTATCGCATGTACGCTAGTCCTGCGGACAGTTTAGAGCCTTAGTTGGTGATGGATTGCACAATTCCTGTTAATGGGTCACATGCATTTGTTTGGCTATTTGGTTCTCACAGGCTGCTAGAATGATCAGACGTTCCGTTTTTAGCGGAATTGTCTCCTTTTTTCTTTTTTTAATACTCACTCTGCTACACAATAGCTTAGAGACTGATTCGCGCGTGCGTACTGTTTGATTACTCTGCGAAACCCGGTTTCATGTATCACTGTGTGCAAATTGTTCGGATGTAATGGATCAGCCTCTATATATCTGAATACTTTGATTGGTAGGTGTTTAAAAGTCGTTTACTTCGAAACTGTGTTGAAACTACCTAGGTAGAATAGAGCTCTAGGACAATACCACATATATAGGCCTAACATTTGCATTTTATGGGTAGTTTGAAGAACTATAACTTTAGTCATATTTGATAGTCCATTGAAAATTGATTAATTTCATACTTCTTTCTAGTTTTATAGCTCACAAAAATCTGGAGTAGATGCGTACATTAAGCTAGGTGATGCGTGGTCAATGCATTTTTTTTTCTTTTTGAGAGTTTTTAGATACGAGTCTTCTGTACTTATTGTTTATTCAATATAATTCACAAAATGCTTCACGATGGTGAATTGACCTCTACGGGAAATCAAACACATGACGATACAAACTAACCATTCGTCTGTGAATTTAATAGAAACCGGAAATGGTACTGTATAAGTAATTTGCGAAGTGAATTAGGTTATCGAATGACCTGATTGGTAGGCAACCAGTCCAACACAGAAGATGGATGGGTTGCATCCTGCTCGAAATGACAAAATCTTTCGCAACACATCAGAGAAATTGCTGAAACTGGCTTGAAATAAGAGCACCTCTAGATTAGAAGTGAAGGAAAATTATACATGATAGAAAATAAAATAGTGCCTCATATATATACATATACAATCAAATACACAGAAGCAAATATTAATGTTTAATTTTGAGCATTCATTTAAGGATCAAAGTATTCAACTATATCTTTGTTTAAAGCTAGTTTAGAGTATGGCACATGTTTATAAAATAGCAGCATTAGAGTTGTTAGTAGAAGGAAATTCTAGCATATGTACCTTAAATGGAAATAATATTAGTTGTTTTGCCTCATATTAGCTTCCAGCTAGTTGATTATTGATTTACGTCGGTTTCAATGTGGGCATACAGCATAACGTGAAATTTCAATCACGTGAGTTCCCATCGGAAGTTTACCCGGGTCTTTTGTTCAAACTTACAGTTAACAGGAGAAAATTATTTTTTTAAACATAAGATTAATTTTATTATGTAGGAGTGAAACAATATTTTCTACGAAGTGTTGCAACATAGACATAGTGTGTAAATTAGGTAAGCACTGAGCACATCGCGGAGGACTTCGGTGACGTAGCACGTAGTTCTTGGCTTTGCCACAACGGCACCATAGATAGTACATTCCCGCCATCTACACTTGTACGTTCTAATTACTTAAGAAATAGCAGCAATGATCAATCAGCAAATGTGTTGCGTGTAAGGATTAATATCACTGTAATTTAACAAACTTTTGTATTATAATTATCTATTTAGTGATCTTTTACATGAAAATTGATTCCACTCAAGTTAGAATTACGTGTATTTAAAAATGTGGATTTTATAGTTGTTTACTGGTCGACATGTATTAAATTATTATTACATGCGTAATGACTGGTGCAAACTGTCGAACGCGGCAATAAGTTGCAGAGGCCGATCGGGCGTTTGCATTCGTTGAAATGTATTAGATAATTTAATGTAAACTGTCTAAGGTGGTGATAACTCATGGACATGGCCCTAGTTGTGCAGGATGGGTTATACCTGAACTCAGTTAATAGTAGGTCAGTGGCGGATCTACCTCGGGGCCGGGGAGTCATAGGTCCTTCAGTTTTTTCAGTGACAAAAAATTTAAGCTATTTATAAGAGGAGAATTCAAAAAGTAAATCCACATTTGAGAAAAGCTGTACTTAATCTAATGATAGAAAACTGAAACATGCTTTATTTTTCAATAACCTGCCTGTACTTCAATGCACTTTTCCCAATGTTTCACAAGCTTTTGATTCCGCCAAAAAAAAAAAAAAAAAGTTTTTCGGTTGCATCTGAAAGTCTGTAACCAATTTTGCATGGCACCAATGACGTCTTGATCACTCTCAAATCGTATCTATTCGTAGATCTTTCTTCGCGATAAACAGCTGTCAGCATACTGTGCTTGCATTCGACGAATAATGTCTGCAGGTTTCACACCTTCCGCATACAAAAAGCGAATCACTGCTCTCATTTCCTCCGTGGTGAAGATCGCCAATGGAGCTGCCATGTCTGCCATGTTGGAGTCTGCTACACTCCAACGACTAATGCAGGAATACGAGTGACACGTCTCGAAGTGTTGCCAACTACACTCACTCAGCGCTTGTTACTAGCAGTGTTGCCAATACCTCTAAGGAGAATGTGCCTTTACTTTTTGAAATCTCCAGGTATATTTTTGGAAGTTTATAGTAAACTTATGATATCATAGTCTGAGTTCTGGCTGTCCCTGGTTTTTACCTTCTAGATACGCCCCTGTAGTAGGCCTATCCTTTTAATTTTTTAGCTTTATATTATTAGGATCACGCAACTGGTCCTTATAAGATTGAAAGGAGTACGCACGTTACTCCACACAGTAACTTAAACGAAAGCGAATTTCTGAATTCTGTTTTTTAGCAGTAAATAGCTAAACTGATTATGTTGGGCAAGTTCGTTAATGGAATCCATCTTCATGGGTAATTGAAGTTATCCATATCCTATTTTCTACTGTTGAAACAAAGGTACATGTATATAATTGTAGAATGCTAGAAGTTATGCATTACGCCGTTAGATGGCGGCATACATCCTCCAGCGATCGACACCTAGCTGACACAATTGAAAACTCACGCTATCATCTCTACTGTCTTTACCGATTTCTCCATGAAACCTAGTCTATTGGTGTTTTAGGGAGAAAGATATGAGGATACGCGAAGCAGTCAGCTTCGAGAAGTTCCTAGTCTCCGGACAAAGGGCTGTGGTTTCCCACAAAATGAACAAAATGACCTAAAGCATTCATTGAAGTGTACGCAGGGCCGTGCCGTGGGGGGGGGGCTAGCGGGGCGAAGGCCCCGGGCGCCGAAGTAAGGGGGGGCGAAAAATTCGGGAGAAAAAAGGAAAAAAGATAGGAAAAATACTTGGAATATATGTATGGGGGCGCCGTTGTATACTCTCGCCCTGGGCGCTGATTTTCCACGGCACGGCCCTGAGTGTACGTATTTCCCTTTTTGAAGTTTGGGACAAGTTGATGCCACAATGCAACTAACGGGCACTATTGGGATTTGGAAAAAAAGTACTATAATAGAGGGGCACCTACAGGGAGTCCACAGGTCCGGACCCCCCAAAATTTCCTAACTCAACATACATTTGTACACTTTCTCAATAAAACTATACTTGTTTAACAGGGAAATAATTGATCCAACATGAAAATTTGATCTTACACTTGTACTCTTTCTCTTGTAAAAACAATCTACAAGTAGATGTAGTTCTATCTTTTTTTTTTTTTTTTTTCTGAAAATATAGGTGGAAGTATTTTACTATTGTCTTTTCGGATGCAGAATAATACCCGTTCAATACTACATAGATGTAGTGGCTTGTAGATTGGACCCCTCCCCCAATAACAAATTCTGGATGCGCGCCTGATCCTGTGTCCGGGACGTAAGGAGGGGTGCAGCAATTCCTAGTCTCCGGACAAAGGCTATTGTTTCCCAGAGAAGGGTCTAAAGCGTTCGTTGAAGTATATTTTCCCTTTTTAAAATTTGAAGCAAGTAGATGCCACACAGTGCAAACAACGCGCACTATTGGAATTTGGAAAAAAAAAACAATAATAAGCTTACGGAACTTTTTTTTGCCACGTGATCTAACCATAATCTCTCGTACTAAAAGTACCGTATATTTCCACTTCTCACAATGGTTGCATCACTACATTTGTAACGTTAGGAGAGGACGTTCACATAAATTTGACAGGTTATATGGGTGATGTAATTATAGCAGGTTTAGAGAGAGAGGGAATAAATATATCTGTCATTTGTTCATGATGTGGTCTTCATAAAGAAATTGGGTTATATACCTATGAGTGAATGGTGTGTAATATTTTTTTTAACTTAACCCTTACATATATATATATATATATATATATATATATATATATATATATATATATATATATATATATATATATATATATATACTTTCACGCAAATTGATAGTGGAAATTTTTGGTAATTATAGAGTCGTATCACGTGTGTTGTGTGTATCGGTAGGTTTACAATATAAGTTTTCCGCTTAGCGGTCACTAACCTTTACAACGATCATATGAGTGTCTGATATCTCTGCTAGTTTTTTTTTTTTTAAATCCCTTCTCCTGAACGCTACACTTGGCTGGGGGATTCCCTATTGCTATTTTTCTCAAAATGTCACACTATTTTATATTATAAATATATATATCTATGTATAAATAGCCATCTATATGTATATAATCTCGAAAATAAACGTCCCACTTTGTATTTTGTATTATTTAAGTGATTTATCATTGTAAACATTGCCTAGAAAACTTTTTTTATTTCTTTTTTCTTTAACATGTTGACAACAAGTATATTTGCGTCATCACTAGCTTTTGACGCACTTCGATCAAGTCAAGTTACTTTTCTCTCTCTCTTTATCGTTTGTTTAATTCGTTTATCGTTCCCATTTCTTTTTTCGCACTAGCAAAATTACGCGAACGTAACTTCTAACAATTCGCGTTTTGACGTGGTCAGGAAATCAAAACAAGACATAAATATTACAGCACGGCATGGTGCCAAGAAAGAAATTGTGGACATGACAGGAGAGGCGGGGGGAGGACACTTTGATGAGAAACACCTTGTTTCAAAAATAGAAGTTAGGTAAGTTTACAGTCTTTTATTTAAGAAGATGACGTAATTGATATTGGAAATCTCCCCTTGCACTATTTTGGACTTTATGATGAGCGAAGAATATTTCTGTGAGTTGTACAAAAACATTCAAAATAATTCATAAGTTATAGCTATTATTCTTTTAAAGAAGCAAAGTATTTTTTCTGTTAAATCTTGTCAATTTTCTGTTTACAACAATGAAGGCAACTTTCTTGAGAAATTCGAACTCAAGACTACGTATTGCAGTTCCTGGATAAGCTTCTACGTAAGCTTCCTGAAACATATATGAAATTCAATTTATGATAAGTAATGTTCGTTGAATATTAGAACATGTACACTATTTTCTCTTTATACACTCCTTTCCAAGTCGTAGGCGTAACAAAAGCCTTAGTTTTAATATGTTTGTTAAAAATGTTTTTAGTACACTACAACGAAAATTAGAACTGTTATATTGAAAAGTTCAAAATAATTATCATCAATTTTTTTCTTGTTTTAATCGTTTAAAATCAACGACATATAAAATAAGAGCATTAATAAGAGAAACGTATGGTATTCACAAAATCAGGATTGTACACAAGGATCAATTTTGAAGTTCAAAACTTCCTCTTGCCACACTTACATCTTGGAAATCTCTCTTTTTTCTTTTTAATAATTAAATATACATTTATTTAATAACACCAAAAAGAAGTTTAAAAATCTGAGTGCTAATTAATAATAATAAATTATTAAAAGTATTAAGTCCATTTATATAGGATTACTAAAGAGTAAAGGAATAAGAGTAGAGCCTTAAGGAACACCAGAAGTAGAATAGTCAGAACTTAGGAGGCTTAAACCAGAGCTAGTTCTAACATTTCTGAATCAGTAGATTGACTCTTGCTGATTTTGTATTTAAAACAAAAACGATAATAAACTGTTATGAAAATGATGTCCAACAAACGAAACACGTTAAATTTAATTGCAGGTAGTTGACATGTACATTTAGAAAATGGCCAATTTTGGACATTTTTCTGTAAACAAATATGGAAGTTACGGCTCCGAGTGGTTAGCTGTTCACGATCACTATTATTAAATTATTTTGAGCTTTCTTCAGCCACAGTTCTTTGTTCACCAGTTTGAGTTTGCAAAGCCAAACCAAACCCTCTTCAATCTACAATGCGATTTAGGGAATTAGAAACTATATTTCTGGGATTTTCGGTATCTATGACCATTATAACCTATTATGTATGAAAGATGACGTCTCTTGGCGATTACACTATCCAGGGAAGTGAAGAAGAAATGAATCGACCTGGAATTTTCATGTAAGGTACCATCGCGGCATTTGTCTGGTGTGAATGAGGAAACTCAGGGTGGTCTGAAAGGGCTTTTTACAACTTTCCGATTGTGTCATCACCGGGAATCGAAGCCAGGATCACTCCCACGTCAGTCTCCATTGGTATTCCCAATATAACGTGAATTCAATAAATAGATTTTAAAATATAGTGTTACGGGACAATAAATATAGTAATAAATGCAGCGTTATATCCGTGAAAGGCTTGCTCAGATGTCGATGATGTGATCAACACGCTGTTATTTACAATTCCTTAGACTGGAGTTTCCCATCTCCTAATTAGTCTTCTCCACGAGACGAGAAGTGCCTTTGTAATTTCGAGACGAGATGAGAAACATGACAATTCTCATATCATTTTCGAAATTTCACGAGTCTCGTGAGAAAAACTAATTCCTCTAACTGTCTTAATTCTCTAACTATGTCTTAATTCTCTAACTATGTCTTAATTCTCTAACTATGTTTTAATTCTCAAACATTGTTATAGTGTTACATAATGCATTATATAAAGCTATACAGGGTGTCCCAAAAGTAGGTATACACCCCTGCATTGATCAAGTATAACACTCTAGTTTACGAGTATGGGTTTATTTGCTTCGGCTCTTCCAAGCTTAAGATGTAGGTAAAAACATATTAAGAACTAAATAAAGAAACAAAGTCTACATGAGGGATAACAATAAGAAATTATATGAAATGCAATGAGCTGATCAGTAAGGTACTGTAAACCTACTTTTGGGCCACCCTGTAAATTGATAAAATGATTATACGAACACAAAAAAGAGAATTTATCAACTTGCAATGCGTTACACAATTTACTTTAATATGGTTTAAGTGTTATGTTACACTCACTTCGTAAACCTGCCATGACACGGAAGGATTCTGAAAACTTCTAAACGAAATTAAAAAAAAAAACAACATAAATTTAAAAACGAGAAAAGATTTTCAAGGATCGAGACAAGACCTGAAATCCATAAAAAATTATGAGACAAGATGAAAAATATTTCTCGTCTCGTCTCGTGGACATCACTTGGAATTCAAGTTGCTTCCGAATTGACTTGTGATCCTATGCAAAGACTTTTGATCCAAAATTGCGACCAATTGTGGATAACGAACCCGATAAAACGCAAGCACCAATGAAGTTAGTCGACGCTGGGATGCGCGAAGACTGCAAGAAAGAGAGGGCTCTAATCCGAGCTATCAGGGCAATCGGGGCGATCGCCCCCCCAGAAGATGAAGCTTTCTTTTTTATATATGTAAATAAAACCCATCCCAAAGTTTGGAGCCCTGAAAAGTAGCAGTATGACAACCCACCGCCCCCCCCCCCAGAAGTCGGTCCTGGATCCGCCCCTGGTACAAGTGTTATTGAAGGTAGTAAACTTAAGCTCGTGTGAGCCATGATTACAAAGAGTAATAAGACCGACAGTGGTGGTCTGACTAGGAGTATAGCGTGGTACCGTTCCAATTAGCCATTTCATTGCACAACAATATACAGTATCATTATCAAGTATTTTGCTATCACTTAAACATTGAGAACTTTCCATGCACTACATATTCTCCTATCTTCGTTTTGATGTAAGAATTTCCCTCATTTAATACCGGTTATCAACTACAATCTTCTTTCATTTTATATTTTACCTTCTATCAGTCCCTTGCAATTACTAGCATCCCCCCTCACTCCTCCTGTCTCAGTATTCTGGCAATAGGCCTGCCTTCTACCGTTCTTCCTGGCAAATCCTTAATGAAACTATTTTATCTCAAAAAATATCCTGACTAGTTTCTTTTCCTCTTCTTAATTATTACCACCGTACCGTAGTTGAAAATAAATGTGTAACTTCACCAATAGGTTTCTCTAAGCAGGGCTACGCTAACCACATTTACTAAAGAGAAATGATTTAGTCATTTCTGGACTGCCACCTAATTGTATGCCTGCGAGACTATATTTCATGATTCTGTGTTTGTAGTTGTTTTTTCAGCTTAGCATCTGTTTTTAGTACAGTACCAAGGTTAAATGAGACGGATCTACAGTTGTGAAATCCGAGGAACCGTCTCAATGCATTCAAAATTCAAGGATCTTTCACTTGAAATCGAACCGAGAACCCCTTGTAAAGGCATACACCCTAGCCATTTGACCAGCAGGGAGGACGGATCTGTGCTTGTATGGCAAATAATCAATCTATCAGGTAGTGCGAATCATATTAACAATTTCAGTGACATTTAGTGCCCACTTATCCATACTGCGGTATTCAGAGTTGTTTTTAGTTGGACATTTGTTAAATTTGAACAATGTACGAACCGTGACAAAAAGAACTTCGAGGACCATGTGTTGATGACTTCTCTTACCCTTCTTGTCAGATAAGGCCTCATTCCGTAATGGTGTTCGCAAAATTCAAATATCGTAATGCAATGCAATGCAATGTAAATAATGCATATACTACGTTGACTATTGCAAATTAAAATGGAAAATTTGCGTCGCGTTGAGGTAAACCGCTACGGAATGAGGCCCATAGTCTTTCTCTTTTTTGAATTTCACAGCAAAGCAAAATGTGATAGCTTATATTCTTAGTCTGAAAAAAAAAAATAGTCTATAGTGCTGCCAAAACAACAGCTAGAAACTTGTAAAGAATGTTACATGGATATGTGTTAACTGTCTGTCCATTAAATATTAAGCTTTCTTTCTCCATCCACCCGCTTTTCCGCTCTCTCCTCCCCGGCCTCTAGTTTTTTTGTTTTTGTTTCAATCTGGCTGACAAGTTCGCCCACTGACTGTTTTTAGCACTCCAGATTTTGCAATATCCGCAAGCACCTTATTTTTCCTCCCTCGAGCATTCTTTTGTTGCGTTTTCTTTTTGGCGCCAAGAGGAGAGGAGAGGGAACAAACTTAAAAAAAACCGTTAAGGACGTTGCTGAGAGAGGTCAACGACCGTTTGATTAAAGCAAACATTGAGATTCAGACGGGGACAAGGGAAAGAGAAGAAGAAGAGAAACCGGCGTGAAACTCCAATGAGCCAATGCCCCACAAATGGAAAACGATCAATTGAGTTCTCCATTAGACAATATAGGCGGATTTCCATGTGTCCTTTACCTCCGTGAGTTGCGAGCGATTGTGCTAAACAGCCAATGAAATCACGCATCGGAGATGGCGCGCTACACTCGCGTCAGAGTAGAAATTTGTTCAATTCTGACGGAAGTAGCGCGCGTACACTATTGTATTCACTGACTAACATGGCGGAAGTCGCAAACTTTCTATTTTACGCATGCGCATTAGCTAGGGAGTAGTAATTTGGCGCAATACACGCACGGATGTATGAAAACGAAAATAATTTACGGTGAATACGCTACATGCGATGCTTCCGTTCTAACGCGGGCATGAAAATCCGCCTTATACATTTAAAAAGAGAGAAAGAGAGAGACATTCCCTACGCTATATTATGCTTACCTTAAATACCACGGTTCTTTTTTAATCTTTTCACTTGACACACACAAAAATCCAATCATCAGTCAGTCAAATTGTAGTGAGAGGGCTGTTGAATAGTACCTGTGAAGTATTACAACCCATTTACTTACACGGAAAAAACATTTTTCTTTTGTCTTTGAAATAATAAACAATTGCATTTCTTGCTCAAATCTGGGAGCATAGTATACTTAATATTGTAAATGCTTATTTCTTTTCATAATGAGTTAATTTTGAGTTTAACGTCCCTTTCAGCAACGAGGCTATATGAGACGTGGACCTACTGATTAACGTGGAATTTGTACCACATGAGTTCCCGCCGGGAATAGATCCCGGATCTCCCACGCCAATGGCGCGTACGCTAACCACTTAGCCACGAAGGAGCTCTTCTTTTCATAATATCTTACCCAAGGAGGATCAGAACCCCACCCTCTTTGATACGCCTCTGAAATAATCAATAGGTTTTAAGCGTAAAAAATAAATACTTTTGCGAAAATTAAATTTATTTAATAAATAATCAGATTCATCTTTCGAGTTCAGTTTATACCAAGGGCGTCATTTGGGGGAAGGCAGAGGTCAATTTCGCCCTAATTTTGACAGAAATATTTTTTTAATCAGATAATATACTAAAGAGAAAGATTAAACAACTTTTATCGATGAGGAATCTTGCCTCCTCCCAAGTAAAATGTGAAATAGTGCTGCTGGTTTATGTCAGAGTGTGAAATCCTAAGGAATGGGGGGAATTCCACTAGTTAATATGCCCTCCCTAATGGTTTAGTAGTTATCGCATGCACCGTTGGTGCACGTGGTTTCTGGTTCAATTCCCGGTGAGAGAACTTAAAAATTTAATTTCACAATCATCACATTTTCTTTAGCCTAAAGAGCATAATTGTGGGAGTTAAAAATAAAATTTAATACCATTTCCCATTTAATATTTTTAGAAGAAAATTTCCCCCACTTATTTGGAGTGTGAATGGAATGATACTATTTTCAGACGTTTGCAAAATTAATTACTGTAATTTATATATAATTAATGTGTATTTCACACGTAATTAAGAGTGAATTAGTAGTTAATGGTATCCCATATTTTATTGTTGTTCAAGTATGTGAACTCTCTATGTCAAAACATTCCAGTGCGAAGTTTTCTTTTTTACATTTATATCTTCCCCTTCCCCTCACTTCGAGTGCTATGGTTTCGCACCCTGATTTTAAAAGTACCATACCCCCATTCACCCGTGGAATGAAGGGAAACTGGGAAAATTTCAGACAGGATGGCTTGGTTATCAAATTTAGGGAAAGTCTTAACTATTTTCATGCAATGGGCTAAATATGATATTTTCGGGTTCTAGAAAACTAATTTAACCATACCATGTCCGTTGTTTGTAGATATTAAATATACCTTGTGTTTCGTGATAATGAAATTACACGATTCGAAGAAAGCTCGTTTGCGGTATTTGCTAAATTCCCGCTTCTTACAAGGACGAAACGCTTAAGAGGATATATTTGGTGAATTTGTGATTTCATAATTGTATACTTTATAGAGAAGTTAATAATTTCGTTTTCAATGAAACTCCTTTATCATTTGCCCTGTGTGTCCAAGTGTCTGTCCATTCGGCAGACAAGAACTACCAAGAACTACTTGACAGATCACGGCCAAGGTGTAGATGTTCAAAAGGTAAGAATCTAGTTTGTTGATGAAGGTGATTCATCCATGGGAAGTGATGAAAATGAACCATTTTCTGTTTTAATGTTGATCAGAAGAGAAAGATAGTGAGAATGATAGTTAAAAACGGTAAATATAGTGAAAAATGATCTCCTGCAATCGATTAAGTCTCTCAAGAATTTCATTTCCATTCTTAATTCTCTATTAACCCCTTGCGTTTCAGGTTTCATTTTCCTACGTCTGTTCTGTAATACTGGTTTCATTGACTGTTAGGAGACTGTCTAGATCTTTATATAGGGCATCGTTATTGTGCGCGCATGAGGAGATCATTCACATTACTGATAAAAACAATTATTTGTATTGTGGAACATTTGGACTTAAAGATGTTCTGATGGGATTTTATGCTGCTTCAGGTTGGCAACACTGACCGTAGATCAAAGAGAAATGTTTTCCTTTCCCGATCTCGAAATAAATCTCGAAGTTGCTAGTTGTATACCGTCAAAAGAAACACATATGTGTTGTAATTGAATGCTCTTTTAGGTTTGCTGTCTACTAAGACAACATATTTCTTTGTCTTTTCTGTCAGTAAGGTGCTGCCACCTAAGGAGAAATAGTAGAACTAAGTCTTGCCTTGCATCCACTAACAAATTTCATCATCTCCAGGATTAATAAGACCCTTCGTAAGGGATACATTTTCATGGGATCCACATGGGTGTCAGTGGTATGCAAGGGGTTAAAAACCGGAAGTGATAGAAATCCACTAAAACTTCCGGTTTCAATATTGATCTACACAGGCCCGTATCCAGGGGGTCTAGGGGGCCGCCCCCTAAAATTTCGCTGCCCCCCCTAAAATTTTCACGGTAGGCTTGCAAATGAACTATAATATGGTGATGAACTATAATATAGTTAGATCGGCCCCCCTACTTCGGCCGCCGACCCCCTACATTTTTGGGCTGGCTACCGGCCTGGATTTACATAGAGCAATAACGATAAGAGTTTTTTTAAATCTATTTAGCGTTCTAACAATATGTACCGCCCTTTCTCTTAACCCTCTATTCAAACAGAAAATGACAGAAATCAAGTACTTCCTTTTTTTAACGTTGGTCCTTACAGAGTAAGAACCGTAATAGATAGCGAGAAGTAGTTCTCTGCAATCAATATATTAAACGTCCCGAGAATATATTCCATCTCGACTCTAATCTCTCTGCTAGAACCGGAAGTTGTAGAAATTTCTACCATTTTAAGTTTCAATATTCATTGATAAAATATCACACTACACAAACGAAACTTTTTCATGTTGTGTGCAGGGCCGGCCCTAGACAATTTGCAGCACCGTGCAATGGCATGATGTGCCGCCCTCTTCTCCAGAAAGAATAAATCTTAAAAGCCACAATTTTAAGAATGCTATCCCATCATGAACAATGAAGGGGAGGGAAAGTGCACTTGCACTCAGAAAGGTCTGTTTTTCTCTTTAAATAATGATATACTATGTTAATGAAAGACAAAGCAAACATACCTACAGAGGAAAGATGGTAATACTTATTATATCATTCAATATGGAGCTTCAACCTCAGTATGTCAGTTTGCAAATCCAATGCAACTAGCTGTTTTATCTTTATTGCTTGATTTTCCTTCCTACATCTGTTAAAAGTTAAAAAAAAAAAAAAAAAAACTTCTTTCCACCTTCAATGATAAAGAACTTGTTTGTGACAAACACAAGACTAGTTTTCATATCAAAAATGTGATAACTAATTAAATGGAACAGGTGTTCGCTACTGTTCGAGAATTGAGTTCTTGTATTTGACAGCAATATAGCAATTTATGCTGGGATTTGTTTTAGCATTTACTTTAGCACTGTTCATATGACCTTAAACTAGTGCAACCTAAACATGATTTATGACTGTAGTATTTAAATAGAAAGTCAGCTTAGTAAATTTAACTACCATCATCATGAAATCTGTTTCCAGCAAGAAATATTTATTTTAAATGATATAGTTATGATGGACTTTTTTCGCCTCTCGAAACTTCCCGCCACGGAAAAATGTACTTTTTGCACATATAGTAGAGCCGGCCCTGGTTGTGTGCACGTTACTAATAAATAATGTCTTGAATATGGTTAAGGAAATATATATAAAGACTTTTCAAGCAAGATAAAGTCTTTTTTAACGTGGCTATATGACATGTGGACCTAGAGTTTAACGTGGGATCCGAACCACATGTGCTTCCAACAGGAATCGAACCTAGATCTACACTAACCCTATAACCACAAGGGAGTTTACATGGTTCGTAAACACTTTTTGTTTATTGATTGATCATTTACTTGGGGAATTCCAATTTTCGTAACTTATTAAAAAAAAAATATTGTCATGGAATTTAAATGGATATTGGTTCTCCAGTTATGCAAGAGACCAGTCAGCAACACAAACGAAAGGCAACAAACAAGCACAATATCTGTGCTAGTGAGGGGTTTGCGCTGGAATGTATGGGAAGATTTAACCCCCTCCATTCCCCTTCTATTGGAAACTGTTGTAACAAAACGTGAAAAAATGAGTGTTGGAGAAATTGGCGTGGGGGGAAATGAGGAGTACACATCGCATTGCGACCTTGACGGTCATTGACCCCTGTTGGAACACTTGGGATGCATATACTGTAGCTATATATCAGCTGGTCGAGTAAACATTTTTCTTCATTTTCTGTTATTCCAGTTAGGTTGGCATTCTTCTTATCAAAAACAGGATTTTCAATGAAAGTTTTTCATAGAAATACTGTCTGTTTTGAGGCTTTATGATACATTATATAAGTGTAAGAAAGAAAGTGCTTTAACCTTCCGTGTTTTAAAAAAAGGTTCTGCACAAAGTGTTGTGTTCTAAATAAGACACGCAACTATTAGTAAAGATAATTTTAACATCACTAAACCCCTATTTCCAACAAAAATAACACTATAGTAATACAAATGAGGGAAATCAAAGTTAGCAGCACACTTTTCTTCCATCTCTTTGCGAAAATTTAAATATTTTTCAAAACTATTAACAGTTTTTTTTTTTTAAATATTTTCTTCTATTTATTTTAATTTAGAATCTCTGGTTAATTAGTATTTAAGTTTTATGAGATTGGGGAAACACTTTTGTCACTTCTTCCTTTTTCTCTGAATATTCAAGCAAATATTTTAGGGTCTGGCAAATATGATTTCTCATTAACTTTCTTTTTTTTTTTTTTTTTTTTTAAAGTTTAACGTTCCATGTGTATGTATCGAGGCAAGGGAAAGGGTGATGATTATGTGGTCGATGATAATCGTGGAATGACGAAAGTGGGAGGAAACGGGAGAACCCCTAGAAACCCACGCAGAAGATGTTTGACCATCACAAAATCCGCTTGACGGGAACTGCAATTGAACCAGCGATCCTACACGTTAGAGGGGAGCGCTTTCACAATAACCGAATTATATTAGTACACATTTACTTTCCAAAATTAGATCTGTCTTAGATATCACTTAATTTTTTAAAGTGTAAAATAAGAAAAATATCGTGTCATGAGAAAATTCAATGAAAGAAGGAATGAGTACGGGGATTAATGGGGACGTCAGAATCGAGGTTATATGTCCCCGTCATGATTTAAACGCGGTTGCTCAGGACTGCAAGATTAAAATAGGAACAGGCTAAAACAAATATAGTTCAAATGAACATAAGTGCTGCTAAATGAAAATAAAAATGTAAACAAGAAATTAAAAGAATAAAGAAGATAAAATATACAAACAATAACAATATATATAGAAAAGAAACAATAAAAGGTCAAAGAAAATATAAAAATTTAGCAGCTAGAAAACAGTAACAACAAACTAAAAGAGCTCAGAAGACGTGAACAACCCCAGAAGAACGAATGAACTAAAAAACCTGGCCAACAGTATCACTAGCATCCCCCAAGGCATGGGTAAGTAGAGAAGGCAGTCCGTAATGTATGAGAAAATTCAGTAATTTCTATTTGAAAAAGATGAGTGCATAGATTAAGAATATGGAGGCAAATTTATATTCCAGTAAAACTCACATTTCTTTGTGAAAATAATATCCTCATGTTTTCTACACTCTTCTTTTGTTAATGCAGGGGCGTAACTTGAAACAATTGCTCAAAAATTACAAGTCTTTCACTAGTTATCTTCTATAGCTTTTTAGAGTATTTTCATGTTTGCGTACCAACTGCATACGGATTTGTATATACCTGCAAGCTTGTATGCCATGAATAATATATCTAGACACTTATGTGCCATAAATAATACACTTCCAAACTTATATGTTATTAAAACTATTAGTTATGAGAACACAAGCCAACCTGTGCTACTAAAAGCAAGACTTGTATCTCTTTCAACTCAGAATAGGGGGAAGCTGGTGTGCCCGTAGAAAGCAGGCACGAAGCGACAGAGGATATAGAAAAAAATACGTGTAGGGAGGACGGTAAGTACAATAAACACGTACCAACCTGTGCTAGATGGTCATTATTTGCTAACTGCATTACAATCACATAGTAATGAACTACATTTTTAAATGCTGATTCTGTGTTCACAGTTGACACATGTTTGCTACCCTCATGAATAAGACCCTGAAACATTACTCTTCCTATAACTGAAAATTAGTAGATTTTTACCTGTAAATTTTAATTAAAGTGTGTCTTATTCCTAATCTGCACTGAGATGAGTTTTGGAATAGTACATACTGTTAAAATTTAAGAAATAATCAGTTGAATAGCAAAAGAAAATATTGAAAAAAGCGGGAAGGATTTATCCTCTTCTTAGTTTATATGGCAGATTTTAAATTTATGTTGTATCGGGTTGTGTATAGCAATGATTGAAATATATATCTCAAAGATGGTTAAACTGTCAAGATATTTAATTTTTAACTAATATAATGTAATATAGGAATATTGTTCGAAAAGACAGAGTTCATTAGGTTCTTTAAACACAACTATGCCTGAATTCCATGAAGTGTCGCTATCGTCATCCATGTTTTGTATATTCTTTACATCTAAAGGTGTTCCTAATTTTCTTAAAAAATGTAAAATTCTCCTCTCTCTCTCTTCAGACAATATGTAAAAATTAATGTACTCAAAATTACTCACTTTTGCTCCTCGAAATTTTTAAAGATAGTTTTAAAAATATTGTGAGTTGAATTTTCGCTAACAACTTTTAGCATTATCACGACTAACATTAGGAATTCTGTTTGGGTGGAAATCAAGGATTGTTTAGAGTCATTTTTAGCGTTGTATTAAGAGTTTGGTTAATTTTAATGCTGAAACTTACGTGTTTAGAAGCACGTTAATGAAGTTAGCAACAACTTATATTGAAAAAGGCCAGCCACAACCTTCCGCAGGGTTGTCCAAACATTATGAGAAATCAAGGTAGAAAAGCATAACTCTCCTTTAAAATTGTTGGAGGCCGTGGTGGCTCAGTGGTAGAGCGTTCACCGCTGGTGTGTGGGGTCCTTAGTTCGATCCCAGCCCGCGCCAAGTGAATCTTGTGGTGGACAAACACCATGTTCGTGGGTTTTCTCGGGAATATCCCGTTTCCTCCCACATTATTCATTCCACCATTTAATCAATTTCTCATCCGTCTCCTTTAGCGTATCCGGCATAATCATGGGACATAAAACTAAAATATTTAATTTAAAATTATTAATTCTTTTTGTTTTTAAAATTGTATAATAAACATGTGATTTTATATTTGAGGTGGCTTATTAATCTTTCTTAGCAGAAGTTTTATTACCATCTTACTTTTGCGTTCTGAACAAAGACACTCGTGTTATATAAAAAGCTATTAATATATGTAATTTAAGTCTTGTTCATTCATCTTGTAATTTAAGTCTGCGTAGGTGTTATTGTATTCTATTAGCGTAGTTGACTTCACAATCTGGATGGATTGTATCTGTGACTGATAGCTGTATGTTTAGCCTCACTGTGACTGATACGCGTATATCATAGGGTTTATAAAAAACCACGAAGGAGCCATTTGTACATTACAATTTTTATGTTAGAACTATTTTTGAAATAATAAGTGTTATAGAATATATATATGTATCTATGTATGTATGTATGTGATAATATAGAAATTATGTGATAAGATTAATTTAGTTATATTAAAAGAGGTGCCAACAATATTGTTTTTTGATTCTATTTCTTTTGCTTTTACTTCATTTTTTTTTTTTTTTTTTTTTTTTTTTTACAAAAATACACCTAGCCAAGAATGGATTCAAATTATGCTCCTTTAAAAATTCACAAACATACATTATTACTGCTATTGTATTGGTTCATTTCCAAAAAAAAAAAAAAAAAAAAAAAGTTTTAACATTTATATTGGTCAACTAGTCTGCGCGAGAATTTTCCTGGATTTTCACATTTTATCGAAAAAGATCCTTTTTTCCCTTTTTGCTAAATTTAACTACGAATTTTCCCTAGATTAGGGGATTTTCCCTCAAACTACGAACACTGGAATGGGTATTTGGTATTCGCGCAGATCTATATTTAGTCCCTCTTAAATTCGTGTCATTACATATAATATAGCCTAGTTTAGTAGCGGGGTCGCGGTGGCTCAGTGGTAGAGCGTTCACTTCCTGGAGCGTGGGGTCCTTGGTTCAGTCCCAGCTCGCGCAAAGTGGACTTTGTGGTGGCCAAATACCGTGTGCGTGAGTTTCCTCTTTGTTCTCCCGTTTCCTCTCACTTTCTTCATTCCACCATTTCATTCATTTCTCATAACACCCTCTTCTTTAACCTAGCCGACATAAACGTTGGACGTAAAACTCGAAGATTTCCTAGTTTAGCAACCATCTATTTTCTTGTACTCACAAGTAAGACTTTGAGAGTGAATTCCATGTTTCATTGTTGTTTGCCAAATGTTCGTTGCAAAAAAAAAAAAAAAAAAAAAAAAGGGGGGGGGGGGGAATGCTCAAGGATTTTATTTTTCTAACACAACGATGAAACATAAACCTAAAATTCGGTACACCACCACAATGTTGTAACTATTTAAACATTGAAGAGGAATAACAGATAATTATTAGTGTTACGGTCGAGGAGTGGGATCAGTGCGGCACAGAAAGAGAATTTTCATTTTTGAACAATACATCAAACAGATAGAAAATGTCGCCCGTTGTCCTCGTTCAGTTGGAAATTTCAACATTAACAAATGACTAACAGAGAGAGAAAAACAAAATAAATGGATACCTTAACTGTGGTAGCCAGCCGCAAAAAGAATTATTTTTGCGGTACAATATAGTTTGGTCTTTGGTGGGATGGACAGGTAGGTAGTTACAAAGCAAATAGGGTGAAGAACCTCTGTTGAGTGACAACGGAATAAACTGCGATGAAAATAGAATGTTTCCAAATTTCATTTCTGACAGAATGTTGACCCAAAATGTTGAAAAAAGAAGGAAAACAAAATGCCTTTCAAAGTTTTCGTTTCTAAGAAATATATTACGGAATATAGCAATAAATTTGTGATAAAAAAAAAAAGAAATGAAAGAAAGAAAATGGTTGCCGGCATCTTACGACCATGTAATATCACAAACTTCAAGGAACTGGCACAAATATTAACTCTTGCATGCATGTAGTTTCTCTGTAAATTTAATTTATTTTCGGTTTGGTTGCGTAATTATCATGAAATAAGGAAATTGGCACAACTATAAAAATGTTGTGTGCATATGACATCTTTGTAAATTTCTGGTATATATGTATATAAAGTGTTTCAAAACAACAACAAAACGTTTGGGAGGTGATTCTTGACACCAAGATAAGACAAGAAGTATAGACCAACCTGGGTGCAGAAATCCGTCGTTTTAGAGTTATAGGCTGCCGAAAACATGAAAAAATGAACTTTAAAGGTCCATAGCCTTAATTCTATGAAACCTAGCGTAGTCGGGTCAAGACTTCACTTACGAACTAATATTTGCGCAAAAAGAAATGTTTCGGAATTCTGCTATACTCACGCAACAATTTTTATAGAGGGAGATTGGCTACAGTCATATAATTTGAAGTATTCATCAACTACCTCTATAAAAATTGTTGCGGAAGCGACACAGGTTTCTGAAACATGGATATTTGGCTAGGGCACATACTAGTTCCTAAGTGAAATCTTGACCCGACTACGGTAGGTCTCATAGTATTGGAGTTATGGATCTTTAAAGTTCATTTTTTCATGTTTTCGGCAGCCTATAACTCCGAAAGGAAGCATTTGTGTACCCAAGTTTGTCTATACTTTTTGTCTTATCTTCGTGTCAGGAATCACCTCCCAAACAGTGTTTCTTCCAGCACTGCCCTCCCGGAGCTTCGAGAGTGGCCCCTCCCCTGAGGAGACCAAAATAATACGTCTATAATATAATGGAATGGAATGGAATTTATGAGTTTTACGTCCCACGGTTATGCCGGTTAGGCTAAAGGAGACGGTGATGATGAGAGATGAATGAAATGGTGGAATGAAGAAAGTGGGAAGAAACGGGAGAACCCCGAGAAAACCCACGCACACGGCTTTGTCCACCACAAAGTTCACTTGGCGGGAGCAGAGTTTGAACCCGAGACCCCTAGCACCAGAGGTGAACGCTCTACCACTGAGCCACCGCGGCCCCGTCTATGATATAATAATAAATAGAATAGCATCAGCAGTGCCCCCGGAATATATATATAGTGGCTAGAGCGTGTGGATTCAAGATTCGTGGACCCAGGTTCGATTTCTGATGGGAGTTGCTTCAGATACAAACCCTCGTAGTGATTCAGATTACACTTTAGGTTGATTACCCAGACTCATGAAGCTTTGGTGAGGAAAATGGGCGTTAAACACCAATTGATCAGAAATAATTATGTAAAAATTACAATTATTCTATAAATTATTTATATTAGTTAGTTGATTTGGACTTTAAAATCCTGTTTAGCACCGAGGATATGTGAGTGCACTTACCATATAAGTTCCCAGTGTGAATAAAATCTGTGTCTCCCGCCCTGAGCGCATTTACGCTATCCATAACTTATAACCACAAGGGAGGGGGTACCTGATTTTTTGTTCATTTGCAACTGATTCCCATTGGAAGACAAAATATTCAAAGGTAGTTCGTACAAGTAATTCAGATGTAGCATCACAATTACTTCTGCAAAATTTCAAATTTACTTCCAAACAACTTCTTTGGCACTTACGTGTTATTATTATAAGAATACTTGATATAACGCTCTGATATGATTTTTAATGTAAATTTATGTAGTTTAAGGAAAAATATTACTTTTGAGTATTAAGATCCTAGCAACATAGTGGGCCCGACAGTGGGAAACGATAAGCTACCCAAACAGCCATTGTTGGCCCTATGTCGGAATTGGCTTCTTGGTTACCGAGCAATTGCCAATGTAATCTCTACGAAAGAAGTAAAATTTCGTTTGGGAGTTTGAGGTCGAAGTTGTTGGATAAATGATGGCAGATTATTGGTTGAACCTTGCCGGGCCAATGTATTTTTGCCATTACCAACTGCCAACTATGCCGATGATTAGCCGATGTAGAGCCAACCAAGTCTGCTGCTAAAGGACATCAGTTGAGCCAATAACTTGAAGCAAACTAATGTATATTCAGCTTTTTGCACTTCATTCTTTCATCTTATATATCTAATTTGCATTTAACTTTATTTACTTTTATTGTTATTATGTACACATATACAGAAGATATTGTCTTACGTTAATAGAATTCATAAAGTATTCTTCTCTTGAAGTAACCTCTGAGCGGTCACTAAGACAAACTCATAGTTTGTGAGGTTTAGCTTTCGTCTTATAATCATCATAATAGCTATTTTTAATTGCAAGTAATTGATGGTTTTCATTCTTCAAGTAGGAGTTTGCCTGCACACATAAATAACAGTTTACATCCTTGATGACAGACCAATTACAGAAGTGCTAACATAAGAAGAAGAGGAAGAAAAAAAGCTTTCATCGCAAGTACACTGAGAGTACTTTTTTGAGTTGATAAACAGTTTGCGTTGGTTTGGCATCAACGAAAAACATTGGGATCTTTTATTTTATAGCTATGACAGACTATTACTGGGTCACTTACTCCGAAAACTATGTCACTGACCTCCTCTAACGAAAAGATTCTGCAAATATTTTTGTTTATTTGTTTGTTTGTTTTCATCTCTCTCTCCCCCTCTCTCTCTCTTCATCACATCAGTCACACTCTCTCGAACATAATAAACGTCATTCTTACCTCTCTTAAGCATGTACGTATTTCCCCCAAGGTACAGAAGCTTTCCCATCCTTATACAATGTCTAATGGTCTTCCTGTTGGAGCTTTTTGATAGACGTGTTAAGTTCAAATCGTGAGAAAAAAAAAAAAACACGCGCATAACTTCTTGTTTCCTTGTTAAAAAGAATCTTAAGGAGACCAACAAATCATTCTATTCCAAAGATGAATTCTTCTTTCTTTCAAGGACCTTATCCTATAATGGCCTTCAGGCACAAGTTTATTGGTTGGACTTTTTTCCCCTTATTCATCTTCTATTAAAGAGATTTGTCCATTATCTGAAAAAAGAAAAACGAAATGGAAGATTTATTAAACAAAAGGCGCTACATATTACACATGGTACTTTTAACTGTTTATGACCCGTCTACAACCACTTGATATGATGCAATCTTTTTAAATTTTATCATATCTTCCATCTTCTTTCTGTCCCCCTTTTCTCTTCTTCCTTTTTTTTATTATTAAGAATAACGAATCTAACACAGAAACAGCATTGAATTTTGAACAACGAATCACTTACAGGTTTCAGGTTGTTGGTTCTATTCTAATGAGACAAATACAAACTGGTTTAATTAGTGATATTACTTCTCGCCCTAAATCTTCTGAAGTAGGACCGGAAGGAAAGTTAGAGAGCAAACAACTAATGAAAGAATTAGTCATGAGTAATCAGTCATTCCTCGTAGTAGTAATTGACAGGATCAGAATTATTGTGGGAGAGATGGCGCTTTAGTGGTAACCTTGCTCTATAGATGGCACCAGGATCTAGTGTATCAATACTATAAAAGCCAGAGTGTCAGAGTAATATTAATTATTGTGTATATGTGAATATCTGTACAGGAGGGTATAAAGTTCTGGAGGATATGTGGAAATTCCTCCCACTTAATAATTTTCAAAATAAAATTCCCTTATTAGTTACTGGAAAGGAGTAAATAAAGTGATACCAGTATCAGAAGTTTGCAAATTAATTACAGTAATTCATATCCTGATTTCAGATAATTTAATAATTATGGGTATTTAAATAAGTGAACTCTTCCTGTCGAAGCATTCTAATACAAAGAAGTTTTTTTTTTTTACACTCCTCCCCTTCCACACACACATACATACATATTTCTACAGTGATAATTTTGCACGCTGCTGTGCAGTAATGTTAAAATTGCTTAATCATTGTGAACGTCGTATCTCTATCTCAATCTATACCTTTATTCTATCTTCTAAATCTCTATTTTTCTAAATAAATAATATCTATCCTATTTATAAAAGACAAACACCTCAGTCCTCACTATGTCACGCTATTTTCTAATAGCAAACACTCATACTAATAGATGTCGCTACCTGTGTTATCGTTTGTCTGCCTGACGTTAATATATATCGCTATCATACAGGATTTAAAACTATTGTGAAGATTTAATTGCAACCTTAATTTTTTCCAATCTAATTATTATTTCGTAATTACAAAGCTTTCTTGAAAAAGAAATCTTAACCGACTTCAGTTCACACACGTAACCTATTTGTTTAAGTATAGTCAGGGGTGTCATTTCAGATTTCGCTTGAGGGGGCAAGAGCAACACAGACAAAAGAATTTCACGTTTGTCCTAGTATATTAGTAGACAATCAATTAAAGTATATGTATTCCTCAAACTCTTGGGGGGGGGGGGAATTGCCTCTTCCTGTTCCCCCTAAATCACCTACCTGAGTATAGTGCTTGCCGACAGACGTTATTTGCACAGACTTACACTTCTCTTTAAGACTTTGCGCTTTCAACAACCTTCCTAGTATTTCAACGATTGCAAACATTAAATGCTCTCGACAATCGCAATACAAAATAAAGTGTAAATTAACTATTTGCTCCTCCCCTATACTCGTCGTAATGTTACTCTAATGCATTATTTGCATCCACTATCCGTGCATGAAATGACCTGCCACTTAAAATATGACAATCTCAATCAATCCATCTATTTAAGAAATCGGTTGAGCACACCCTCCATGAGACACTCCAAGCTTATTGATATCTGACAAAAAATCCTGATTTTTATTCTCCTTTCCTTTCATTTGTTCTTCCATTCTCTAAATTTATCTGAATATATTATGTGTTTATTTGCAGTAATCTATGGGTGCATATATATATATATATATATATATATATATATATATATATATATATATATATATATATATATATATATATATATATATATATATATGTGTGTGTGTGTGTGTGTGTGTGTGTGTGTGTGTGTGTGTGTGTGTAATTTTTTGTTTGATGCATTACCACAATGCGTAAAAATTCATATTTTATACGTGTTGCATTAAGTACAAAAATTTTTCTCTGTATCTGAAGATCTCTGTCATTTCAATTATTGTTCTGTAAATACTTGTAATATTATATCCTGATCATTGTATGGTTAAGTGAAAGACAAGGCATTGAAAGTCTTAGCTTTGCTATGTAAAATAAGACCAAATAAATAAATAAATATAGTGTACTATGTAAGTGTTCTGAAAATTTGCAGTAAAACCTCTGTTCTGTTATGCAACCACAATCGTGCTAAAGACTTTCTGGTTGCCTACAAGCATGTTACTTTGCTGCATTCATTCGGCATTCCGGCATCCGTTGAGGTATTTCACGATCTACCTCCAAACATTAACATCAGATCCTAAAGAAATGTATATGGGACCACCAGGAAGATGTGCTCTTTTATACGAAGAATGAATAATCAAAATCAGTGCACCTATATCGAAGTTATGCTTGATAGTCATGCTTATCATGTATTGTAGTTTGTCTTCAATCTAGATTCGTATGGTATGAAAATTTAGAAGTAAGCTTGTAATAGAATTTACTAGATCAGCTTGGAAATTCAGTTAATAATAATAATAATAATAATAATAATAATAATAATAATAATAATAATAATAATAATAATAATAATAATAATAATAATAATAATAATAAAGAAAAATAATCTATTACATCGGGAATACAGCAGAAGATATGGTTGATTGGGTGACTTAGTCTTCAGCGTCTTTCTTAGCAAGACTGAGAGCTCCGTCGCGAATAAGCGGTTAGTGTACGCGCCTTTGGTGTGGGAGACCAGGGTTCGGTTCCCGGTGGGAGCTCATGTGGTTCGGATCTCACGTTAAGGTGTAGGTCCACGTCTCATATAGGCTCGTTGCTGAAAGGGACGCTAAACTCAAAATGCAATGCAACACAAACACAATGCAATTTGCAGGACCGAGACTATACATAGCGAATCCATTAGAGTCGTTTGGCGAGGCGGATCGCCTCCGGACGATGAACGTTAGGAATATAAATTTTACATGAAAACAGAATAAAGTGGTGAAGTAATTCACCTGTTCTCCATGAAACAAAAGAAACAACCTATTTCCTCTCTTTTTGTGAATTTGCAAGTAATGTGTACATTATTCTAAACCCTGCATTTTCTAGGGGGGTGGGAATCTCATCGCCGCGTTACTGCATTCAAGCTCTATACCGGACAGACACGAATACAGCGACAAACGGAGGAAGCCAGGGCAAGTTCCGCGTTTGACCTGTTCCAGGACTTCATACAGTTCAGTTTGTTTATGTCATTTTAATTTGCTAAGGAATAAAAGAATTTGTTCGTCCTTTTGACTAACGTTGTGTGTGAAAATGTATAATATTTTTTTAATAAAAAGGGGTGGAAAACGTAGCTTTTCGTATTGTTAGTTAAACTTGTGCAAATAAGACGACAACGGAACAGGTGAATGGTAGTCGTTCTACCTCTAGGTTCACGAATTGAGAAATTTTGTCTTGCACAGAAATGAACCATCCTGCGTATAATAAATCAAGTAAAATTGTGCTCTTTTAGTTCACTGGTCTTTATGATAATGTACGCTTATTTTAAATGACAGACCTATTACTTATCTTGCAGAATTTAAAAACACAAATAATATCTTATATTAACACATTGAAAGCCATGCGCGTGCATAGCACGTGCACGGTATTTTGGCCAAGCTGGCCATGCACGTGCTATGGACGTGCAAGCAAATGTTATTATATAGGATTCCTTATTGCATGCCAGAGACGTGCAAGATGATTTTGCAGAATCTGTAGGGATACCTCTGCATGCTGCTATACCCTGGTCGGCAAAAAATGAAGTCCGTTGTAGGCAGGAAGGGAGAACAATAAGGTGATATGGTGTTTCAGCGTAAAGATCATCTTTTGTGTGTGAAATGGAAAGACACAAGGGATGTCTTGATGCTTTCAATTAAACATCAAGCTACATCCACTGAAGTTACCGTAAAATCAAAGAACGGGCCTGTAGGGAAGATAAAACCGAACGTAGTGTTAGACTACAATATAAACAAAGTTGGTGTGGACAAAAGTGATCAATTAGTGGCGTATTACCCCTTCAATCGGAAGCAACTGAAGTGGTGGAAGAAACTATTCTTCCAATTGTTCAATATGTCATGTGCAAATGCATGGATACTATACAAGAAAACTAGAAGAGAAGAACAATGTGCATTTAGCAGACTTTCTGCAGAAAGTGGGGTAGCTTTGAGTGAAAAAGCATGTGTCGAAGCTCAACAAGTTCCTCAAATCTCAACTGGAACCAACAGATTGACCGGGAGACATTTTGCAAAGAAGGTTCCCGCTACGGAAAAAAGCATACCATGTAGATATTGTAAGGTCTGTTCTGATGTAGGAAAGGTATATGATGGCAAACGGAAGCGAAAGAACACAACATGGATGTGTCCTGATTATGATGTGGGCCTCTGCATGCCAGAATGTTTCCGTGTTTATCATACCAAGGCCAGGTACGGACTTTTTTCCTATATCGAAAATCATATCCAAGATAAACCATTATAGCTCGCCTTATGACACATGTATGCTTATAATGTTTGTTTGTGAATTTAGAGGAAGCACTGATCTTTCATGTGGTGTGATAAACACACATATTAACCTGTAGAATATTTTTTAATTCTTTATTGAAAAATACCAAAAATGGCTGGTTTTCTGAGTACCTTTTAAAACAAACACGCCGGCTTTCAAAGTGTTAAACATTTTCTAAGTAGTCACCATAATTCTAGAAGCGGTTAATTGAGTGTTTATCCCGTGATAAATTGTAATATTTATTTTGTTACTGAAAAAGTGTTTGGAATGTTACAAAATCCAGTGATCATCTTTTATGTACAATAAATAAAATAATATAAGTAAATAAATAAATAAATAAATAAATAAATAAATAAATAAGGCAGAGAGAGGATAGCAAGTCAACGGACAAGAACAATTACATTAAACTGTTGAATTTGATTGTAAGAAATGATTACAAAGTTGCAAACCATTTATAACACACATTATAAGGCTTGTGTCACACAGACTGGATGAACCGGGAAAATATGTATTTGTATCCAATGACGAACTAATTCTGCAGTAAAAGAAGGTAGCTTTTTTTTGGGGGGGAAGAGTTCGCCCCTCCCCCATCTCCCTGAATCTGCCACTGAGGCTATATGAGACATTCATCTATAAGTTAATGTGGTATCCGAACCATATGAGATCCCACTAGGAATCGAATCCGGGTTTTCTGCGCGGAATTTCTGTACGCTAACCATATAATCACGAGAGAAGATATAATGGAACTTAAACAAGGGAGATGAACTGTATAACTGAAGAACGGTATTAAAAAGCGCCATTCTTACCTGAAAACAGAGATTAGTGAAGAAAGAAATACATACGGATACATTTCTAAATTCACAGCAAATAACATCCAGCAATAATAAACTTTGACGATGAGCTTGAGGACCGTTTTCATTTGCGGAGGAGTAATGTAATGTCACTACATGTTTAGACAAAACGTGTATCTCTGACGTAATGTACTTAGTTCTTTCTCTTTTTAAGTTTTATCTGTATCACTTCCCGAAATGCAAGAGAAGGGGAAAAAGAAACGATACAGTCCAAAAAAAAAAAAAAAAGAAAAGCCGGAGTTCATTGACCCCAAACGGTGAGATTGAAAAAGGAGGCTAAATACGGAGGGAAAAAGTGTGTCCTGCTTCTTACCCCTGACGAAAAAAACACCTCCGTTTCCTATACCTTCATCTATTCTTTACAGACAGTTCCTACTTCCCTCTGCTTACCGCGCTCTTTAGCCTAGCCAAAATAAATTCATAATAGTTCTTCCGACAGGTTTTAAATGTGGTTTCAACGTTTTATACAGAAGAAAAGTATATATTAAAAGCCACCTATTTTTGAAGTAAAATATGGAATGTAAGGCCCCTACTATCGCTGTCCATTTACAACCAGTGCATTGCGAGAGAGAGAGAGAGAGAGAGAGAGAAAGATGTTGTAGAACATCTATACCTGGGTCAAAACAAGAAATATATCTTAAATAGTTTATACTTCAAGAAGAAATGTTGAGTACATTTTAGTAATAGAAACTTCAAGATGGACAAAATTTTACCGGGAGTGCAAAAATTTGTATGTTGAGAAACAGTGGCATACTTGGGCGCCCACAGGGGGGCAAGAGGGGGCAATTGCCCCTCCCTGGATTTTCGAAAAAGGTTAACATTTATAGGCTCTTCTGGTGACAATAGTATACTTTTAAAATCAACATTCACTACATGATTAGAGTAACAAAATTTAGTCAAACCCATCCCCAAGATTTTAATCTACTTCTCTCCCCCATGTGATGTTTCATATTTTTTCAGTAATAATTATATTCAGCCTGATGCTGCATGCAATGCTAAGTATTTTGAATGATGGTATCCGTCAGTTGAGTTGAAAATATAATTTCGCTCTTTGTTGTTGCTTTTTCTGGCGTGGTGCTGATAGCAATGAAGTTTTGTTTTGTTGGGTTTCACTCTAGCAATTGTGTGTGTGTGTGTCTTGCCCCCCCCCCTTGGAAAATATCCTGCGGGCGCCCATGGTGGCATACATAAATACAGAATTTCCGGGTTTACTTCCCCAGCCCACTGAACAAGATCACATCCTGAAACGATATAAACTCGGGAGTTAGAAAATCTGCGTACGCTATTGCTGGAACATAATTCTCGTAATAACTTCGTAAGCTGATTGGAATGGAGATTAAAATTGTTGATTGATTGGAGTCCCTGGGTTTTGAAGTGAGATCCGAACCACCACTGTGATTTGCATCCTAGGTAAATATCGTTATTGAGAATCAAACTCGGTCATTAGATTTTAAATATTGAGGAGGGGACATGGTACATTTCACATGCTCAAGTTATTTTTAAGAAGAAATTAAATATCACTCATGTAGTACCAAAAAAAAAAAAAACGTGTGTGTGTGTGTGTCTGCGAAACTCTATAAGTCGAATTTCCCTTGATGTGACGTCAATAACTCGAAGCTTTAACTCTATGCTTTTAGGTAATTGTCATTGTTGGTAATGTGTACTGTAATTGTGTTTTACTCATGTCTAGACATGAAAGGCCCCCTTCCACTTGTTTCTAGGTCAATAGGTCTTCTTCTTCCTTGGTCACAACTTCGAATTACATAGGTTGAACAAATAAAACTTCCGAATTATAGAGGTTATAGCGTATAGTCACTTTTAATGAGGAAAGCTGAACCTTGGTATGTCGAATTTTTGTTGTGGCCAGCTCGATAACCTTGATGACTCAAAAAAAAACTTAATAACTGAATTGTTTATATTCTTTTTAGTTTGAAGTTATCGAGGTCCCACTGTATATTCCCCCAAAATACGAAAAAAAAAATCAAAATATTTGTTTATAATATGAGACAAAATAGCTACTCTATGAAAACAAGCAACATTCCCGTCTAGTAAATAATGCAGTACATGCATTACAAATCAGAATATACAGCTACATACACACAACAACTTTTATGGCGGAATTCCGAAATGTCTATTTGAAGTTTTAAGTCTGTAATTTATTCAAATCACATTTAACATCGTACAGGAAATTAAACATTGATATCAGGCATAACTAGGATTGTCAACTCTAGAAGATGAAATTGCCGGCACCTTCTCCCAAATTGCCTATGATATAGGACTGCCCTAATCTAAAATATCAGCAATACCACCGGACCTAATGGTATAAAACCGGCCGGTTGGCAATATTAGACATGACCAGGAGTGCACCCATGAAGGTGAGTGGGGGGGGGAGACGGTGGATTTGATCTCGCCCAAAACTTCCTAACTTAAATTTATTTTATTTTATTTTTTATTTTTTTTTAATTTTTTATTTTTTACTTTCTAGCTTTCGTTTATTATTGTAAACTATAGTCTTTGAATTTTGTATGATGTCGATAAGGCTTCTTATAGCCTTAACCTAGACATGTAAAACAAGTCGAAATAAATAAATAAATAAATACACCTTTTCAACAAAATTATACTTGTTTAACATTAAAACGATTGATGTAGCACAAAAAATTGATCTGTACTGTTTTCTTTATAGAAATAATTTAGTTCTATGAGTTTTTTTCCTGAAAATATAGGTGATATTATTTTACAATTACTTATCGTATTTATGCGTGTAGAATAATACCCGTTCAATATTACATTAAACATAGTGGCTTGCAGTATTGGACTCCTGCCAACAAAAATTCCTGGGTGGGAAAAATCTCCTCCCCCCTTTTTTTAGTGCTTGGAACCATGTAGGGGAAAGTCAGACAAAACCGGGCCCCAAAATGTTTTTCCTTGTTCCTCAGCATCTATATGGATACTATAGCTTGAATTAGTTTTCAAATGCTAAATAGATTTGTTATTGATACAAAAAATGTTTATTTCAGTGGAAAACGTTGGTAAATTTCCAGAGCAAAACCATTTTTAAAGGGTATGCAAAAACCCGGTTTTGTCCGACCAAGTCGTACAAAAGCGGGTACATATAAAATAATTATAAAAATAAAACTTTTCTTTTACAAGAAAAATATGTAATTACTCCAAGAACTAATACAGTAAGAATCAATAGAACTGAAAAAATATGTGAGCTTAAAAAGTACGGAAAATATACAGGGCTAGACTATATTAGATCAATAACATAGAAAAAATAACTTTAGGTCACGATTTTGTTAAATCTAAGAACAAAAATCACAAATAAAAGTTTCATCATATTCGTCCACATTGCTACAAGCTTCGTGTGCCCATACTTTACACTTAAGACACTGTATCTAACCCTCTCAGATTTACACTGTACTACCCGGTTCTGTTCGACTGTTGATGTCCCGGTTTTATCCTACTGCGCTATTATTCAGAACTACAAGCCTAGCACCTCTCAAAGAACACAAAAATCCTGATTCAAGACATGAAATAACAGCAGGAAGAGTTATTATTATATGTTGTATACTTACATAAGTCAATCTTCCAGTGGTTAGGAACAACAGTATATTATCGATGGGAGACAAATCAAAACTTCTTCAACACATCGCCAACGACAAAGGAGCCACTTACTCAGCTTTCTCTTAAACTAAGAATGACATGGCGGCTGTTTTCAACTAATTTCATGCGTTGGCCGACAGATAGTGGCACTAATATAGCCAGAAAACCCAGGTCTCGGTTTTATCCACCTACCCGGTTTTATCCGACTTTCCCCTATATACAGAACAACGTGTATTAGCCAATCGGTCAGAGAAAGAATCTCTGGAGATTGATGAGTATTATTGAGAATTCCCGAGGTAGAGATGCGATAGCTTAGGAAAAAACTACTTTTTAAAAAGCAAATGAAAAATAAAACTGAAGTTTCTTTGTTTGTAGAAGTAGAGCGTCTCTTTTCAGCGCTAAGGCTATGTGAAACATGAATCTACAGTTTAAGGTGGGATTGGATTGGGATTAAGTTCAACGTCCCTTTCAGCAAGTTTGAGATAGGATCCGAACAAATCACAAGTAGGTCCCGGGTTAAGAAGAGCCACACAGCTTGCGATTCAAATCTGCCAAGAAAGAAAGGATGAATTTTGCGCGCCAATTTGAAAAATAAGTATGTTCCACGATAATTTTGTCTTTAAAAATGTTGCGTGGCCCGGCGTAGCGTAGTCGCTAACGTTCTTGTCTTTGGTGCGAGCGATCCTGGGTTTGATTGCCGGTGGAGACACTCGACCGAAAAAGTGTAAAAGCTTTTTCAGATCAACCATCTTGAGTGTGGTTTTCCTGGAATTTTCCTCATTCACACCAGGCAAATGTCGGGATGGTATCTAACATATAGGTCCCTGGCCGCTTCCTTCCTTCCTCAATCCTTTCTTCCTGTCCAATTCCCTGGACAGTGTGATTAGTGATCAGCGAGGGACGTCATCTCTCATACATGACAAGCTGACATAGCCATATATGCCGAAAATCCAAAAATCTAGTTCCTAAAACTTAAAAATGTTGATGCAATATGATGAATATTTTCTTTGAGGATTACGAATCATTCTCCGATGATTAATTTAAGGTCACGGAAGAACAAAAGGTAGATTAAATCCTCCCTTCCCCCAATTAAAAAAAAATCCAGAAAAATTTCCTAACCTTGTTCGATTTCGATAGAATACTATGAACATTTCCTTTAAGGCTTTCCCACAGGCTTCACTGCTTGGGTTTAAAAACAGTTAGGAGAGAGCGCTGCATTTACCCCCTGATGTAATGTGAACACCCCTTCCCCCTCCCCCTTCTACTTAAAATATTTTGCCGATAACTACCCTAAAAGATATTGATTTTTTTAAATGCAATATGGCGCATATTTTTAGAGGCTTCAGAAGTATCCTCACCACATGGATATAAAAATAACCAACAAAGAAAGAGTTCAATTTAGTGTTGACCACGAGACAAGATGACATTGAATTTTTCTTGTAGAGAGACGAGATGAGGCCCGAGATCTTCCAATAGAAATAAGTATAATTTTCGAGACGAGATTTTACTTTAAAGACAGTTTTTTGAGACGAGAAAGACCCAAAAACTTCGTTAGAACACTTGTAAAATTCTTCTCCTCCTCGTAAAAAATATGTTCCACAATTGCTTACTAATAGTTATTGGACTTTGATAATATGGTGTGTACTTTATTCAGGCTCTCACACAATTCCCAAAGTTTGGAGTTGAAGAGTATATATACAAATATATTCCGTTCTTCGCACTGGGGAGAATACGTTTCATTTTCGATATAAAGGAATGAATTTTCGATTTAAACGGCATCGGAAGTGTTACTGTTCGTCTCAGCGACCCCGAAAGCTATAGATTTAACACTAATATCGTCATTTTCGATCATTTTTATATCTCTTTCCCAAGTTGTGGAGCTGAATTTGAATTTAAACGGCATCCGAAGTATCACCGTTCATTTCAGCGACCGCAAAAACTACTGATTCTATACTAATATCGGGCATTCTCAATCATTTTTATGTATATCTTTCACTCCTCCTCCCTTAAGTTGCATAGTCAAAGTGTATGAATAAAAACCACCCCAGGCCGGAACCTCATCTATGTGACAAATTTGATGGAAATCGATCGCGTGGTTCAAGAATTATTAAGTTTTATTTATTTGTATATATCTCCCCCTTCCCTACGTTGTACCAAAGGGGATACAAACACTCCCAGGACCTAACCTCATCTATGTTGAAAATTTTATTGAGATCGGTCGAGTGATTCCGGCTATGCAAAGTCACAAACGTAGTGACTTTCATGAATTAGCAGAGGCCGAAGATCAGCAGGTGCATGAAAGTGACTCACTCAGAAAACACAAGCAAAACAACATGCCACGACGACGCAATCGTGCTCCATACAGTCAAATGAGCGAGTTCGAACGGGGTCGTATTGTGGGTCTTTAGAGAGGCTGGTTGGTCCTTTCGTCGAATCGGCAACCACGTTGGCCGTGATGCATCTGTGGCGCAGCGGTGTTGGCAGCGATGGATAGCAACCCATTCCCACACCCGCAGAGAAGGTTCTGGACGTCCTCGTAGCACGGACGTGCGCCAAGATTGGCGTATTGTGAGGGCGGCATTGCATACCGCATAGCTACCAAGTCCAACATTCGAGCAAATGTGGCCCCTGAAGTTTCCACACGCACTATTGGGAACGGGTTACCAGCGGCAGGACTTCGCACATACACAGCAATTGCCCGTCTGCCACTGATGCCATATCATCGCCGTATACGGTTGGCCTGCAGTGTTTCTTCCAGACCTGTTTTTGGGGGGGGCACTGCCCCCCGGAGCCCTGAAAGTGCCCCCCGGAGGAGACCAAAATAATACGTCTACAATATAATAATAAATAGAAAAGTACCAGCAGTGCCCCCCGGAATAGTAAGTGTGCCCCCGGAACATTTTTTCTGAAAGAACGACTGTTGACCTGGTGTCAGCAAAGGAGCACCTAGAGAAGGGAATGGCGTTCCGTTGTATTCAGCGATGAAAGCCGATTCTCTCTCTATGCAAATGATAGTAGACTGCGAGTGCGACATCGACCTGAAGAGCGTCTGCTCCCACAGTGCGTGCGTGCAAGACACAGTGGTCTCATCCCAGGTGTTATGGAGTGGGGCGCAATTAGCTACAACTCTCGCTCACCTTTAGTGTTTGTGAATGGGACAGTGACAAGCACCTCTTACGTGCTACAGGTGGTAGAACCGGTTTTACTGCCTTTCTTGAGATAGGAGGGTCCTGTACTCTTTCAGCAAGACAATGCCCGGCCACATACTGGCCGTGCAACAGAACGTGCTCTGCAAGGTGTGTCCCGTCTTCCCTGGCCATCACGCTCCCCAGATTTAAATCCTATCGAACATATATGGGACATTATGGGTCGACAACTGACAACTGCTCCACGTTCCCCTACAACTGTTGCTGATTTGCGCGACCAGATAGAACAGGCATTGCAGAATGTACCGCAAGACTTTATCCGTCATCTCTATGATCGAATGCATGCAAGAATCCGTGCCTGTATTGCAGTTCCTGGAGGGTATACACGGTATTAAGGTGGTGGTGGTAGTGTGATGATAGAAGTGCCGTTCACAAAACAATGTACTGAAGGAGCTAATATTGTAATCATCTCATATTCGTACCATGTACAGTATATGGAATAAATGTGGTTTAATTGGAAAACAATTTTATGGTGTTGCAATTTTATTTTCCGGTATTGTATAAATATATAACCATTTTATTTTGTTGGCATATGGTATATATTTTTTGTTAGGATTCTCAAATTCCTTTTCTGACGGGGCTGAAATGAGTCAGTGACCCCCGCGATTGTAAATAGTTTAAAATATCTCGGCAAGAATTCCCTAAAAATACTCTGATTTTTATATAATTTAACTTGTATTTAGGTTGAGATTTGAGAGTCACTCTGTGTTGAAATTAGAGAGAGCGCAGAGGGAGAATCAATCCCTTCAACAATGTACAGCACATTATCATTATTTATTCATTCATTAAGAAAAAAAGCTTCAAATACCTGTAGATTATATCATGTAATGGTGTAACACAATGCTGACAGATAAACTAAATCTATAGTTTGTTTTCAATCTTTGACAGGAATTATAGGAATGATTTTTTTAAAAATTGATCAAAAGATTACGATCTTGGCCAATAATTAGTTTTTGGATCAGGGGCTACAAAATTTTTGAACGGTCTGTAAATCGAGTTTTTGTATTTTGTACGGAATAAGCAATCCTACTGAGTTACGTGATAGTTTGGGTTTGGCTACACTATATGTAGTTCTCCAGAGGTAGTGCGTGCAAGAAAATTTTTGATTGAAATTTTTTGTTGATTGAAATTTTTTGATGCATTTTTGGATCAGGGGCCACAAAATTTTTGAACGGCCCCTAAATCAAGTTTTTTTTATTTTTTTTATCGGAATAGGCACACCATACTGAGTTTAGTGATAATTTGGGTTTAACTACACTATATGTAGTTCACCAGATATAAGCCGTACAAGAAAATTTTTGTTGATTTAAATTTATTGGATCTTGGATCAGGGACCACAAAATTTTTTAACTTCTCCTAAATCGAGTTTTCGTATTTTCTACGGAATAAGCACAGCATACTGAGTTAAGTGATGGTTTGGGTTTGGCTACACTGTATGTAGGCCTACAAGAAAATTTTTGATTGAAATGTATTGGATCTTTTGATCCAATAACTCTAACAGAGAAAATGAAATGAAATCTTTAAGTTTTACGTCTGACGGTTATGCCGGTCAGGCTAAAGGAGACAGTGATGATGAGAGATGAGTGAAATGGTGGAATGAAGAAAGTGGGAGGAAACGGAAGAACCCCAAGAAAACCCACGAGCACGGTGTTTGTCCACCACAAAGTCCACCCGGCGCGAGCTGGGATCGAACCAGGGACCCCAAGCACCAGAGGTGAACGTTCTACTACTGAGCCACCGCGCCCTCTAACTCTAACAGTGACTAGGTTAAAACAATAGTTTCATTTACCCTCCTTCTTCCCCCTCTCACTCTACACTTCCCCTTTCTCGAAGATGCCCTTTTTAAAAGTAACGATTATAAGGGTTGAAGGTATATCCTGTATGTGTGTGTGAGGAGAGATGTAGGGCAGTGGTACACTCAACTATAATTTTGATTCCGGAAACACTCTGTCTTCATGTCACTAGGGTAGAAAAGGTTGAACTGACCCCTTTCTTGCAACAATCTCCTTCGCTTTTATCTGTCTACTTTACTTTTAAAAGATTTGGGACAAACCATCTAAATTTATCGGGCTCTACTCTGAAGTGCCGCCACTTCTAGTTGTACTAGGAGAGTTCGTGTGTGTATATATACGGTTGAGTAAGGTCAAAGGAGCCGTTAACTGTCTAATCAATATAACGTTTTAGAAAGATCAAATAACAGTGTATGATAGACTTAGTCAGTACGAAATGGTGGCCAGTAACTGATCTCTTCTGGCAACCATCGGTGTAGCAACTTGAAACGAATGAGTACATTTTTGAAAGAACTAACCAGAACTTATATACAAAAGTGGAATTATGCAAAATATGACATTTTAAGGAAAGGAAGAGCTCTTTGTTTTCATTTTCCAGATTGAAGAAACTATTAGTTGTATTATTTTGAAATTTTGTACAAAAGTTTTTTTGGTACCGTAGCCTGCAGGTAAGACGGGATTTGACAATATGTGACCCCTAAACGGGAAGAGCTGTCGTGATATTTTTAGTTTTCTAGATTGCCAAAACTATTAGGCATAAAAGATTAGTATTTTATATAAATAATCTCCATGTGCACTAAGTTGATGATAAGATTAAATTTTAATAGATGGACGTAAAATATAAACGGCTCGAGAAATATATGGTATGTCACATTCTCTAAGTTTCCAGTAAACTGGAAAGGAAGGTTCAACATTCTCATCTAATTCAATGTAATGACACATATTCCCCCCCCCCCCAAAAAAAAATCCTGCCATCTGCAAATACATTTCCAAAAGTAAACTACCTACATAGTGTTCTGTGGTTTGACGCCTACCCATTGCACCTAATAACTCAATTTAACAGAAAGTAGCATTTACAATTGTGTTTTCTCGAGCCGCTCTTATATATATATATATATATATATATATATATATATATATATTCGGTGCTGGTCAAGTTTTGGCACACCCCATTTTCTAACTCAATCTGACGTAGTTCGTTGGAAAACCAACTCTCGGCTTTGTAGGAAAATTTTCGCGATTTCACAACTTGCGAAAAACTCCTGCCCCTATCTATGAGGCTGTATAAGGCAGTAAAGAAAATTTATGCGCTGGAATTATTCGTAAGATAATGTCCCCTTGAAATAGTCGGCTCCAGGGCCCCAAAAGTCTTAATCCGCTTTGCACCTAGCACAGGTTGGTTTGTGTCTTTGCACTAGTTTTTATGCCATACATACGGCATAGCTTAAAGAAAGAACCAATTGTTCCTTATCAATCATGAAAAGTTTGGGTTGAAAATAGAAAAAGAAAATTTTTGTTTATGATAATATAAAGGGGTGTCATTTGGGGATGGTCAATTATCTCCCCTGAATTTCAGAAATACATATCTTTTAATCAATATGATAATAAAAAAAATGTGAAATTCCTATATGAACGTAGGATCTTGCTCCTATCTAGTAAAATCTGAAATGATGCTGTTGATTCCAGAATTTCTTGTTATCGAAAATTTCATATTTGATTTTTTTTCTTTTTAAATGTTTTATTGTAAAGAGCATTCTTTAAATAACACACAGTATTGCATGAATTGTTTATTAAACAAGATGTAATGAAGATTGAAATTATAGGAAGTATAAAGAAGAAAGGACGTAGATGACGTGGGATTACCCAAAAGCATTGACAGTAACCGAAGTAAACAGGATAAAACTTGTTGACAGAACAAGGTTAGTGTGGATCTGAAGGATTGACATTATATAAACAAACAAACATTTTTACTTTCACTGTTATGAACGCAGATCTTATCCTTTATCTTCGAATAGGATTAGTCTTGTATTTCTGGATTAGTCCTTCGTTGTCAGAACCGAAGGTAAAGTAATATATATTTTTCCTACCACCTGATCCTTTACTCTGTTTTGGAAAAAAAGAAGAAGAAGAAGTTGCGTCATCTCACCAAACGCACTCACACGTGTACAATTAGATATTTCCCTATTGCATGCTGCAAGTGACGGAATTAAGTTGATATTGGAATGTTCCGTTAGAATCAATGTGCCTCTGTTTTTATGAAATGCATTTAACCTTTCTCAAGTGGAGTCAGGTATTTAGGATAGACGTTTGGCCTTGTAGCAAAAATTTGAAGGGAACTTTTTTTTTATGATCATGAAGTTGGAATTTAATCATGTTTATACGTACGCTGACCTGATAATACATACAATTCTAATGCGCAATATACTTTCCGTATGTGGTAAAGCCTTCCCTCTGGTCCAGTGGGTAGCGGTATAGCTTTGGTGCATGAGATTTCGAGTTCGAATCCTGAATAAAAGAGCATCGAATGCATTGCAGCAGTACAGATCATATTTTAAACATATATATTAATTTCTATATGGAGTCTTAAAGTGTATACATCCATATGTTACAATTCACTATTAATCAAACAGAAATAAAATGCTTTATACATATTATAACAATTAATGCAATGAATTATTAAGCAAAAGAAAATGTTAGTTTCTTAGTAAATCGATCTCTGAAATGTACCGGATCTGTAACATAAAAACTACAGTGCAAAAAACACAAACCAACCTGTGCTAGAAGGCAACTAAAAAACGAATGCTATCTACTCGAGTCAGGGCTGGGCGTAGTTAGTGGCCTCAAGCGGTAGCCCGGGGGTGCGTTCGAAGGGAACAAGCGTGTCAGCAATGGTGGGTATGCGCGCAACTCAGGGTAGTGGAAAGAAGCGTTTTTTTTTTTTTTTGCAATGATACGACTTTCAATAGCACTTGTCATTTTTTCATACTAGTAACACTCCACTTGTAAAAATAAAATACAGGTTCTGAGTTGAGTTGATTTTAAGTTAAACGTCCCTTTCAGCAGCGACTCTATATGAAACAGGACTTACTGATTAGCGTGGAATCCGAACCACATGAGGTCCCACTGGAAATCGAACCCTGACCTCCCACGCCAAAGGCGCGTACGCTAACCGCTTAGCCACGGAGCTCAAAATACAGGTTCTGTACACTGTGTTGAAATATGCCGCTGGTGGAAAATAGCATGTAATAGAGCCATCTTTCGTATGCACTCACTTATTTTATCCGTCGTAAAGCACTTACAATGATTTTACACTACGTGTAGTAAACCTACACTTATAAACCTAAAATACATCTGTATTTCTTTGTATTTATTTATTTATTTTGCTAACCGAGGCTAGCTACCCGTGCGAGGGTTACGCCCTCTATGGGACGGTAGGTGTAAGGGAAATGATAGGAAGAACAGTGGGAGTAGGTGTATGAGATATTTGAATACTGTAGTATTGGTGGTTAACGATAAAGTGTGAGGAAGGAAATGGTGAAACAGGGAAGGAAAATTTGTAACTTGCTTTTATTTATTTATTTATTATTCTCATTTTTGGGAGGGACATTGTGATCTTTGGATCACAATCATGAAGTGATGATGGAGGTGATGAACATGATGTGATGAAGTGCAATACACAGCAACGTATTACAGGGTTATGTTAGTGGACAGATGCAGGTTATTCTTCTCGCTTGGGGACTACTCCAAGCATTGATGAAGAAGACAGTGGGAGCCCAGATTAGTTACAAAGGAGTTACTGTGCGAATGATAGATATATGACGGGTAGGATGTAGGTGGACTTCAATTGTGCAGCTAAGAGAAGATGGTGGTGATTTGGAGGAAGAGTGCAATGATAGAGTGTAAAAAGCAGCGCTAATGATGTATGGAGAGTATGGGCACAAGGCGGAAAGTGTATGTGTGCTGTCATCGTATCGATGAGAAGTGGGTGGCTATCCTCAAGACGAGTGGTGATGTACTTAAGACAGAGAGACTCAAGATGGAAAAGAATATGTGTAAAGGGCATACGTTGATAAAGTTTATATGTCGGACTGGGTAGTTTGATTCTGTAGGCAATGCGGAGTGCATGTCCTTCCAATATCTTCAGTTTGTTGTATAATGAGAGAGGTGCGGCAATTCAGGCTAGATGAGCATATGTGATGACTGGACGTAAAAACACTTTATAGGTATTAAGTACAGTTGTTGGACTGAGACCCCAAGTAGTGCCTGTACGATGTTTGAGTAAATTAAGACGGCTGTAAGCTTTGGTTGTGATATGCTGCAAATAAGCCTTCCAAGTGAGATGCGTAATGAATGAAATGGTGGAATGAAGAAAGTGGGAGTAAACGGGAGAGCCCCGAGAAAACCCAAGCACACGGTGTTCGTCCACCACAAAGTTCACTTGATTGGAGCACGGTTTGAACCCGTTCCCCTTGCACCAGAGGTGAATGCTCTACCACTGAGCCACCGCGGCCCCGGATTTAGCAAAGAATTTTTAAGGAGGGAAAAAGAGAGATTTTACGAATATGAGACAAAATGTAGGGAAATTTAGCTTATCAACAAATGTTATATTACTAAGCACTGTGGCAGCATGACGAAAGACTGTGGCATTCTTTCTAGAATCCCAGACACAAAGTGACAAACTTTTTTTTTTTTTCACAAGCCTTCCGTGACCTAGCTTCAGGATGTCATTATATAAGATAACATTGAAGTAATAACAGAAGATTAAAAGCACAAATGTACTGTATGTTGTGGAGATATGAACACAGTATAATAATCCATAGATATGCGATAATGTTCTCTTTAAGCAATTATATATATATATAGTGAACGAACAGTGAACTAAAATTAGGGAAATTTTCTCTTAAAAAGGGAATTTTTGAGCATTTCTGAGGGAAATTTTAATTTGAGGACTTTAGCATCACTGGCTGTATTATGTTCTTTCAATAGTTATAGAGTCTACTGTAGCTTCTTGGAGCACTCTTTCGTTGTGTATGGTTGCAGGTTCGAACTCGCATCTAATATGAATCCATACTAGGTATGCATTAATTGTGAATTTGAAGTGAAACAATAGATCTTTATTGATTATTCATAGAATTTCTTAGTGCCACAATTGTTTTCATGAACAAAAAACATGCGAATAGTTGAATTTGACAAAAACATAAAAGCTTTGAACTTATTGTGTTTCAGAACAAACCGAAAAGGATTTCGCCCTATTTATAATGCTTAAAATGCTATTTTCTATGGTTTACAATGAGAATTTGCGCGCCAAATGATTTTGTAATGTTAAACCTATGGGCATCCCGTTTTTCGGTGATTATTCTTCAATGGTATGTCCGGTAGGGACACGTGATTCCGTACAACATCATCGTGCGCGTTCAAATCAAGCGGTTCATTCATCTCGGATGAGTATCCGGACAAATGAATGCTTAAAGAAAGCTTCGCTTTGAAAAATTGTTTTCACAGAAAAAAACGAAAAGGGCTTTGCCTTGTTTCTAATCCTGAAAATTTATTTTTCATTGTTTACAATGAAAAATCGTAAACCAAATGCTTTTCCAGTGTTAAGTTTATGGGCATCCCGTTTATTCCTCAATCGTATGTCCGATCTGGACGTGCGACTCCTCACAAACTCAGCGCGCTCTCGAATCAACATATGAAATTTGGTTCAGGAAGTTTCAGGCATCTCAGAGGAGTATCTGGATAAACGAAGTCGATTAAAGAGGAGCTCCGATCTAACAATGGTTCAACTTCCTCTTGGTGTGTTTGACTTCTTGTATGTGGCTTGGATGACTCGGATTAGATATCATATATTGTTGAAAGCATATATTGTTTCCGAGCCCATGTAAAGTGGTCAAGTCCTGAGACTTCATTCAGTATCTGTTTTTTCAAAATATGCAGATCGCAATGCAACGCAAAAAACATAATACTCGTAAGCAATTATACCTGCTATGCCGATTATCGCCAACTAATACGCAAATTTTCATTGCGTTGATGCAAACCGGTATGGAATGAGGCCCTAGATCTCATGCATCCCAGATGCAAGAAATGGATGATAAATACACTCAATGAACGGATCAACCAAATCACGATCATGATCCAGAACTTACTTTCTTAGTAGATCCCATCTTCTTGGTGTTGCATAAAGATGTAAAGCAAAATCATAAATTAGCACCTGTATTTTATAGATGAAGTTTATGCTCATGTTAATACTCGTATGCTCAATGTTGCATAAGCTATTACCATACTTCATAACATATGATGCAGGATTTACGCATATTTCAACTACACTCAAATAATAATATAGATAGGCCTAAACCACTTGGCTCCTAACTTTGGAATGTTATGAAAGATATATATTTGCAATACTATTAAGGAAAATTCTACAGGTTTATTTTTACTAGTCATAATCTTCAAGAGGATGAGAATTGGGTGTGGTTGAGTTTTACTAATTGTCCTTTAGTGCTGCAGAAGAATTTAGCAATTACACCATGTGCTAATGGATGTCTTGAACGCTTGTTAGAGCTGAATTAAGAACTACAAGTGCAAATAAAAGTGAAAAAGATAAAGGTCATTGTATGCTCCCAAACTATGTTCATGGTTAAGAATTCAAAGTAAAATTTCGCGCCATTTGACATTATTCAAACAAAATTGTGTTTAGTTGAATTTAAAAATTAAAAAAAAAAAAAAAAAAAAAACTTTCCTCTTTGCCTTTTAAAACCGTACGTTAAGTATGAAGTGCTATTGTGATCGCATGCAATTTTTGTTTAAGACGGTTTCTTCTAATTCTTTCTCAAGAATCATCTATTTCTGCGTTTTGAATATAGGAGCTCACGTCTTATGAGTAATGGAATAATAATTGAAAAATAAATAAATTAAAATAGCAATATAGCCTGTATAAACTTTGGAGCAAGGTTAGAAGGAACACTGAAAACTCTTTGAAATGTATCATCGACTTCCAAACCGGCGGATTTTCTCAGCGCACTTGCATATGTAGTTACCATGCCTGAGCACTCGTTTTCTACGATTGGTAGATACTGAAAACAACTTGTAAATCTGTATAAATAGAAATGAAAGGGACTATGTTCGTGACTTAATAACTCCCGACCAATATCGATGAAATTTTCAACATAGATGAGGTTCGGACCTGGGATGTTTTTATCGTTTCACTTTGACGGTATAACTTAGGGGAGGGAGAGCAAGAAATACATATAAAAATAATCGAAAATGACCGATATTAGTGTCAAATTTATAGTTTTCGCGGTCACTTAGATGAACACTGATACTTCCAGGCCGTTTAAATCCAAATTCAGGCCCGAAACTTGGGGAAGGGGATATGTAAAAATGATCGAAAATGACTGATATTAGTGCCGAATCCATAGTTTTCGGGATCGTCGAAATGAACAGTGTCACTTCCGGTACCGTTTAAATACAAATTCAATCCCGCAACTTGGGAAGTTGGAGGGATATATATATATATATACAAGGGCGGATCTAAGGGGGGGCTACGGGGCTGTAGCCCCCCCCCCCTTGGCGCTCAGGTTTACACTGGATAAAATGGGCTTCAATTCAGCTTTACACTGGATAAAACGGCAAATTATGGTTTAGCCCCTCCCTTGATCATATCCTGGATCCGCCACTGTATATATATATATATATAATGATAGCAAATGACCGATATCAGAGCGCGCTTCAGTAATAATAAACAATGACTGACTTCCTTATTTTAACCCAGTGAACCAGTTAATTGACGCTAGTAAATATATAACTGTGGTGATTGCCAAGCCTTAAATTTGACGTTTTGTGATAAAAATAAGCATTTTCTATCATCATTTTGCTCCGGAGTGTGAAATTGTATCTCTATACTTTGAAGGATTACCGGTACAGAAGTTGATAAGGTTTATATCTCCTACCTTTCTTTTCTTTTTTCTTCTGTTCTTTCTTCACTAGTTGTTATAATACGTATATCTATTCACATACTATTAAAAGGCCATTGGCTTCCCGTCCTCGTCATTTCTCATCTTGTGTGATGTATTGATGTGTAATCACGTATTCACACTGAGAGAAAGAGATTTGTAGGAGTTAGTACAAGAAGGAGGGGGGAGAAATAATGGATAGGTAACGACTGATGGAGGGAACTATCAACTTAAAACTTGAGGTGAGTGAACTTTTTTCCTAATTCCAGGTCAAGTAGAACACTATTAGTCGGGTTAGCTAATCTGATGCAGACAAGATGCCTTATACATAAGTTTTTAATCTAACCGAACATAGAAGAAATATATTCCTATGTATACATTATATATATATATAAAACGCAGTAGAATGTTACGTCAATTTGTGAAAGGTCTATCTATATGTGTGTTTGTATAAGTCGCATATATGGAGTATTCAGTTCAGGCGAAAGCGGGTTTCAGTGGCAGGAAGTGGGGCTATTGACTCACTCAATTTATGGACCTGTCTTCCTTGAGTCAAGAGTTTGACTCCAATTTCCTTCCTCTTATCTGTTCTATTCATCTTCATTCTCTTCTTTTTCTTACTTTTCCTGTCTACACTCTCTTTCAATTTTTCTTCATGTTATTGTTTATTTCTTATTTATTTGTTTTCACAAAAGGCCATTAAGAAACATAATTGAAGATTATAAATAATATTTTATAATATCTATATGAAATGAAATCTTTGAGTTTTACGTCCCACGATTATGCCGGTTAGGCTAAAGGAGACGGTGATGATGAGTAATGAATGAAATGAAGAAAGTGGGAGGAAACGGGAGAACCCCGGTAAAATCCATGCACACAGTGTTTGTCCACCACAAAGTTCACTTGGCAGGGGCTGGGATCGAACCCGGGACCCCAAGGACCAGAGGTCAACGCTCTACCACTGAACCACCGCGGCCCCCAATATCTATATGAGTTATTAGAATGTGTATACGGTGATTCAGTGATACACAGTGTTCACCTTTAGTGCATGGAGTTCCTGGTTTAATACCAGCTCGCGCCAAGGGAACTTCATGGTGGACGAACGCCATTTGCATGGGATTTCCCAAGGTTCTCCTGTTTTCTCTCACAATCGAAGTTCTTTTACTTGTAAATCTAGTTACTTCAAGATAATAATAATAATAATTTCATATGAAGAAAAATTGATCTTATATGGTAAATAGACGTAACTACAACAGTGGAGATACAGGTACTTTTATCATCACCCCACAGCTTCTAATATTACGTTCTTCCAAACTCTTCTCAAGTAAGGTGACTAGTCGTCCCGTTTTAGCCGGGACAGTAGCTTTTACAACTTTTGTCGTGTACTTTTCCTGATTATTAAACGGAACACCTACATGTCCCGTTTTTAAGCAAAAATGAACGGAGTGTCCCGTAATTGTTATTCCAATTATAAATTATCAGAACAAATTCTACACTCTTCCCTTAAAATGACTACGTATAGAGATGTCTTTGATACCAACACTAATTGGAAATTTTTATGCCGTGCCTAGAACTTTTGAATGTTCTTGAGTGCGTTATAACCCCTAATAGTATAACTTGTAACTCGAAACCACTGCTGGTGCTCAAAATGTAATCTGGAAATCAGAGATTAACCCCCCAACCCTCCGATTCGTATGCGTCCTGTTTTTGCAAGTTAAAATTCTGGTCACCTTAACCTGAGATCCTGATCTTTCTTTTCACATTTCGTGGATTTGTGAGTTTGTATATCTACAAATGAAAGTGTGAAAGTAAGGTATACTTTTACGAGTGCGTTTTGTGGAGAAATAGATAAATATTGGTCTTTGTTGTGTGTAACGGGTCGCAACTTCATACACTCATATATTTCCAATATTCAATCCATAGTCGCGACACGAGGGCCATATTTAACGAATACGCGACAAAACGTACTAGCGACAAAACGTACCACCGACAAAACGTACCACTTACCCTGAGGGCTGCTTGTGAAGGGTTTTCTAAAAACACTTTAAATAATGACAAGCGACAAAACGTACCACTTGCCTGGAGGGCTACTTGCGAAGAGTCTTCCAATCAGCCATCAAATAATGACAGGCGACAAAACGTACCACTTGATAGGACAGTATATAAGTATATATATACCGGATAAAATAAGGTTAAAAGTTGAACAGATTGGTTGTGAGAAAAGTACCGATGCAAGACCAAGACCATGCCTGCAAGATTCTCGCAACGCCAAGACCATACCTGCAAGATTATCACCAGACCAAGACCAGCAAGAATCTTGCATATGCAATATTAGAATATTTGCTGATTTCCATCACACTTTATCCAGGCTTTGGACTGGCAAAATAACTATATAATGTATAAATATAACTACTTTGGCGTGTTTAAAATCAGCTGTGGTTAAGCTATCGTCAACATTTTTTCCTTTTTCTTTTTTTTTTGGTACGTATTTTATATTTTTGCTTTTCATTTTATTTACATCAGCAGCAAGAATATTTTGGTCTCTTGTCATTTTAGAAGATTCTTGTAGTTTATTCCAGTTTCTGTATGTAAGCTATTGCCTTTAAGCAAGATCTTAGACTACCATTTTCTTCATAGTGGCGCTTCACTGTTCTTTCAAGGCGTTCATCATACTTTATGTACTTCTTCTTCCTCTTGGAGCTTCGAATGTTTAACTCTGACCTCAAAAATGCACAGTGTGATCTCTCGGCTTCTTCCCTCAAACAAATAATGACGTCTTTAACGCGCGGGTTTGGTCTTCCTAATAGTGTGTTTAGCCGGTTGTTCCAACCCTCTACGGCATTTGTAGTTCGGTGTCGTTTATTATTACAATTCCACATTGTTACTGGAATGTCCTCGTTTTCCAACCAATTATTTACAAAGTAATCGAAGAGTTAGCTTCGTTGATTCTGGGGCTTCTGAGTGTATTTCCAGCCAGCCATCGTACACTTCCTCTGGTTTTAAGAAGGCCAGAGCCGCACACATGCGTATATACAAACAGATTTCCTTATTCTGTCGATACTCCACCGAAAGTCCTATCTCCTGAACTTTCCGCCAAAGGCATTTCTTAAAATGAAAGAAACATCCACTGATTTCTGTCGCAGGAAATACTTGGCGAAGCGCAGATATTGCCGACGATTCAAAATCCACGTTCACTATTTCTGGTTTCCACTCCGGAACAGACTGAAGGATGAGTCGAAACAAACGAACATATGTTTCTTTATTTTTGTTGGGTAATAAAGCAAAGACTACCGGATTGATGTTGGTTTCTTCATACGTACTGCCACCCTTCTAGAGGCGGCACTGAGGAGTGGCGAACGCACCCAGAATCTTCCTTTTGAAAGAAGTTTTATCTTTTTCCTACAGCCTTTAAACAAGCGCTTCGTTAGGGACTAATTTATATATTTTACTCCTCATGGAATATGGATTTCTCTCAGGATTAGAAACCTGCTTGTGTTTGATTATTTTTGAAAGTATATTTTAACATCAAAAGATGATATTATATTACGAACGTTTCTATTCTATCCATTAATTAAATCACATCTAAGAGTGAGACAAGTGTAATATCAGAGAAGGGG